>NC_080705.1:27926000-28564000 GCF_943734765.1 Anopheles ziemanni | reverse complement strand
AAAGAAGAAAAATGTGTTCATCCTTAGCCAAACGAGGAACCAAAAATAACGATCATCCTCACGCGTTCCCCGAATTCAGGTAGGTCTCGTATGTGTAGTTCCGGTTCCGGTTACTAACGTTACATCAGCGTTGGAGGTAAAACGAGGCTGCGATTGTTGGCGGAAGCACAAGCAAGAAAGATACACGAGCTGAATTAATGAGAAGAAAGGATTCGGTCATGAATAAATTGAACACCGTCGGTGCTTCGGGTTGGGGTAGGGTTTGAAATTCACGCACAGTGAGACACACACACACACACATACACACGTATGAATACCAGAAGGAAAAGCATCGTTCGAAAAGAAATAAGATAAAATTCTTAAGAAAAATTGATCGAATTCCGCTACGGCTTGCGGCTGGCAATGGGTTTACATTCCATTTCTTTCAACCAGCGTGTCATTTCCTCGCGTAACGGCACGCTGAAGAGCCCTTGCAAGACCATCTCTTGAAAACCATCTAGTCCTTGAGCTGAAAGTGAAGTACACACATACGCCGCAAGAAACAGCGACCAGGCGAAGTGGAGAAGATGAAAAAGAAAACTCGCTCCAAGAGAGAGAAAAAAAAAGGTGGTGGAAGCAAGAAATCGAGGGCAAAAGTTACGGTGAGCATAAATATTCATAACGGCATGTATTTTTTTCCACCGCTTTTCCCTTAACCTTCCCAAACCCTCCAGCAATCGAAGGGCTCGAAAAGGCGCGCACGGCGTGCCTATGAAATTATTGCCCAGCGACACATCCGGAAATCGAGCGTCGCCTGTGTGTAACGTGCGCCACCGGATGCCGCCAAGCCGATGCCGTGGTAAACCGCGTGAATGAAGAAACACAAAACAGGGGATGGAAAACGGCGCATCGGCCCGATCGTGATACGGGACTCGCGCACCGAATGTGGCCCAAGGATAATTGAAACAATCATCAACAGAATCATTAACTATGATGGAGCGTCTTCATCGCTTTGCGAGCGACCCGATTTGTTGCGGCAAATGAGCCTTACAGTTGGAGGATCACCAATCTATGCTGTTTGTTGGGAAAACTATTTCAAGGAAAAAAGAACTTTATGGTGTAGTAAAAAATACGCACGCTTAATAAAAATAATATAAATTACGAGCTTTCTAAAAAGCACCACATATTATTTTAATACCAGCTCAACAGAATCTGCGATATTTTTCTTACCAATTATATAATGTTTTCAGAATGCCTACTCAAAGTTCAATACGAACGCTATTTTATTAAATTAAATTATTTAACTAATTTAACACCCTATATTATTTTGATACCAGCTTAACGCAATGAGCGATGTTTCTACTATCAATTATATTTTTTTTCCATAATGCCCACACACAGTTTAATAAAATATACTTGCCTTAAAAAATATTCAAATTAAGAGCTTTCTAGAAAACACCATTTATGATTTAAATACCAGCTCAACGCAATCAGCAATATTTTTACTACCAATTTTAAAAAATTTTACAATACGGCAACGCCCGTAATACCTTAATAAAAACATAAATTTAATGTTTTCAGAATGTCCATTTAGAGTTTAATTCAAAAGATCTGAAAAAACCTTCGCATGGACGCCATGGTTTTAATTGCCAAGCCATGCGCATCATTTCGAATTATAAGTTCATCGAAAATATGTTTAATTGATGTATATCGCCGTGGCACAAGTTTTTGCACTGAATCGGTTCGTACAATAATATAAATATGAGATTGTTGAGAAAACTCTGTTAAACCCACAACCAACGTTTATTTCAATCGGTTCTATATGACTGTTCTCCAAACCACTCCAACCCCCTTTCGAACAAATCATTCTGAATGGGATGGTGAAGAGTTTTATGAACTCAACAGTTTTTCATCATCCAGTTATATTTTATGACTCTACATCGTTGGATATAAATAACGTACAGCTGCTCTCTAACGGCGCACATCAACATCAGCTTTCTTCCAACAAAAAGAAGCTTATCTTTCACGCACACAAGCGGGGTCCACTCTAAGGGAGGGCAGTGTTGAATGGGGTAGGATGAACGAAATTGAAACAATTTATATTACTCAATGGAGCTCCGTGTGGCCATTTAATGATCATATTCCTGTTTCACTCGTTCATAAACATTGTACGTTGAGTTTAGCTTCAGCTGAGCTGGTGTCTGCAGTCACTTCACGCGTTTTCACTGCCCGGTGGAAAGATCAGAGTCCTCGCCAAAACCATACTTCCAAACGAATTATTTATCATTTGGTATTTCTTTTTGGCTACCAAAACTAAACTGCAAGAGAGACCATATCAGATTCGACGCGAAACATATCTCCTCCGAAAGGAAAACTCCCCGTAAGCTGCGGGGCCGTAATCTTGTAGCCTCGGTTAGGATTTGGATGTTGTTTTCTCGGCCGTTGTTCACCCGTCGCCTCCATTCACACGCTCACGCACGGCCGAAGGGTGTGATTTTTTAAGCTGGATAAAAGAAACTTTCCCAGGGTGGGAAGATGAGAAAAAATCACACCGTTTAGCGGACGGCTTACAAACCTTGGCAGAAAGGGCCAACATAAAGTACCGAGCGCTCAATGCACCGTAAAAAATCCTACCGTACCTACAGAAATGGAGAAATATGTTTCAATTTTCAACCAACTGCTTTGGATTCTCCGTTGCACCGTTAAGTTTTCCGACATAGCAACGTTAGGGTGAAGTCAAAATCCGTTTCCAGTGCAGTGACTTTCTACCCAAGGAAAGCTTAACGGCAAAAATAGGTGCCCGTTGTTTGAGCGTAGTGTTTATTTTCGCCGACGTTCACCGTTTGCTCAACCAGGTAAGATGTTCTCTCCTGAGCCGTCATCATCACCAATCCACGGTCACACTTCCTAACGAGCGGCCGTAACTTACCGACGGTCTCATCCTCTTTCCATAACAGAGTGAAATGTAACGGAGAGGGTTTTAATTCACGCTTCATGGGGGAACTGGCGGCACAAACTCGGCGCCAAAAGATCGAGGCCCGTGGAAAGTGCAGCTCGCCCGTTTGTGGCGGGAAAAACCACAACCCAACGAGCATTGTAAACATTTACTCTCTATTTGCCCGGCCGAAGGCACCGAGGACCATTCGCTGCAAACACGCACGCTTGCTCGCGGCTTGCAGGTTGAACGTTTGTGTAACTGTATCTGTTTCCCGGATGTAGGCGAAGCGTGCAAAATTTTCCACCTTCCGGCCCGGGTAAATACGGCAAGGCAGAAGGGCAGAATCATAGCCGAGACGTGGATATTTCGAGCCTCCACATATGATTTCGGTCAACCGTGCCAGGCTTTTTGGGAGGAAAAAACATGGTTCCGGGTACAACGGTAGTGATTCACAAAACCGGCGTGCAAGAATGGAATAGTAGAGTGAGCGAAGTAGAGATAAACGGAAAAACGGAAAACACGGGGTAAGTGATCGTGCAGCGTGGCCGGTCACGCTCCGGTTGGTGAGTGCCAAAACATTTCCCTAGTTTCCACTTAGGAAACGGAAATGAATTGCTTTCCATTGGGCAGAGTTTCGGATGTTCGTGCTGTTTGGATTTCCCTTCGGCCTCGGCGCGGTGCGGCAAAGCGGGCCGAAGAGGGATTAGCGCGGGAAACATGGAACTACTTTCGCGTAGGTCAAACGTTTACTTTCGCCACGAACGCTTTCCACCCGTCGCTAACCACACGTGAGTGAGTCGTGCTTGCACTAAGTGAAACCAGGCTCCTCGAGTTGCGGAAAAGCACATACGCCACTACGCCTCAAAACGACCGCTTTTTGTTGGGGGGGAATACTCAGGATGATCGTGACGAACCATCCGTCAGCACGAGCGTACGAACCGACCGTGTCGGACTATCGACTCCCGCCACACGACAACAAGCTATTGTATCCGCAGATGGATGGGCCGCCTCCAGAGAGTTTCAGGCCCAACCAAATATGACACAAAACTCAAACAACAAACGCACCGGGAAAAGTGCCGGGAAATCGACACAATCGGTGTGCCACATGAAGAGTGGACGGCAAGGGGTGGAAGGGAACCATGGTGGAAGGTGGTTACCGCTTGGCGAGTTCTGTTCCCGCCGGCAGAGGAAATCAAATATTAAACTTTTGCTAACTACGCTTAGACAAGTTGCTACTTTCGGGGGAAAGCTACCGAGCACTCACTTTCTCGTTTGCTTTTTGGGCGCATTTTAGGTTTCCGTATCCGCAGCGCCCACCCTCCTTACTTCCCTTTGCACCTCCTCGTTCACTCCCCAGCTCAATTCCTGTTGCAGCATGAGTTGACTTAAGAAGAATAATTCACGCCCCAACAACTGTGACTGCTTCCGCCCAGGTCCGGGGATCGGTTTTCTAGACCGGCACACTTGCAGCAACGCTCCGTTGCGTGCCTTGTTGCTATGAAAAGGCCGGACGAGGTGATGGTGTAGGTGGTGGTGGGGACATTTGTGCCCGCAAAAGTTTTCCCAAACAACCCGCCCCGACTCCCCGGTAGCCCGAACGACAGTGCATTAACAGTTCCACCAGATGGCGCCCCATACGCATACACACCCATGCACGGCTCTGAACAGGCTGGGAGAGCTGGAAGTTGAACTGCGTTAGAGCTGTTTATTAATAGGCCCCCTTCTCAGATCCACCGGGTCACACCATGTTTCCACCGGCGAGCGAGCGTTTCGGAAAAGCCACGGCCCGATAATGGCAATGGTCCGTCGATCAGTGACGACCAATTTCGCCCGAGGATAATGGTCCGGCTTGCCCGAATATCTACACACATACTCATACAAGATGGAGACCGAGGGATACTGCAGACGGTTTGGAGGGAATCGGACGCTATTTGGTGTTAATGGGTGACCGGTTGAACTTTCCCCTTTTGCGGTTGGCCCAGTCCTGCCCCGTGGGCGTGACCTTTTCTTGCCTACCACCAACCAACCCATACACCGAACCCCTCATCTGAACGTAGCGTCAAGCATTTTGTGCGCAGTATTTATAGAGAAAAGTTTCCACAAATGTCCTGTTTTGTTTTAGTTTTGAATGAATAACTGTCCAACTGGAGGAGGAAGTTACGTTCAGTTTAAGTGAAATCATTTCCAAGCTTGACCCTTGATTGTTTCGAGTGAATGGATGTTGAAATAGTAAGTGCAGTTTACCGACGGCCAACAGAAGCATGCTTTTCTACTTACCGAAAACTCAATCACTTCCATTATCATAATGAAAAATACTTGGAAGAGTATTGAAATTCAAGGATTCTGGATAATCTCAACCATAAGTTAATTTTAATGTGTTTCGGAAGAATCTTCTGGATTGCACATCGTAGGAAATCCTTACCGTGATTCAAAGCAATATCCAAAGGGAATTTCAATCGCTTTAGTAATTGAAAACAGGGGGTACAAATATAAAATGTTATCCTTCTTAGAAATTTTTACAAAGCACCACCATACGGAGGCAAAGCCGGAATAGAAATTTCCAGGAAGCCTATCTTTTTTGTCCACTAGGCCAGGAGACAAATAACAACTCCGGAAGACCATATTTAAATCTAAATTAAGATTCCTTTGCCTTTGGCAAACACATTTCATGCTTCTAAAAGAACAAACGGAACGGGCTGTTCCGAACAAACTTTTTCAAGTTCTGAGAACTTTTTTTTCCCGGACCGTTACCGAAAGCATAAACTCAAGCGCCCGGTAGAGCTTCTCCGGTTGTTGCTCGGGACGAGTAGTAGTATAAAAGGAATGCGTCGAGGTATTTTTCTGCAAACAACTTTTACCAGCGTTGCGCTAGCAGTTATCGTCAATCGCTAATCGACGGTTTTCTATTGAAACTTGCACTGCCTCAGGATGAAAGCGTAAACTTTTCTCAACGTGGACCAGAAAAAAGGTTCACAGATAAAGTGGTCCTGTGGAAGAATGTTTAATAAATGCAGACGCATACCAACGTTGGGTAGGTAATCGCCATGCAGTCGTAATTGAGATTCTGCGAAATTTCGCTCCCATCGACCCATGAGAAGATGCATACAACCACGTGAACTAAACGCAACATCTTATCCAACTCTGATCGCCGGAAACATTCGTCTATTCTAGAAATTCAATTCACCATGATTCCCCACAATTTATTTCTCTACGTCCTCGATGCGACGCATTACAAACCGTAACGAAATGAAGACCGTTTACGACATTCTGCAACTGCGTGTACAAAATAAAATAAAATATGTTCAAACCTCAACAAATAAGCGTGTCCACTGAGTCGATAGAAACCCATCCTAGCGCAACCCGAATACATATCATGCGGATGTCACGTCTGTTTGTCGGTGCACTTTATTGCTCCCGATCTTATGTCATCGTGTTCCACACACGGAGTCGTCGGTGTTGTCGCTACCAGCAGTGGCTAACGTTAGAGGACCCCTCAATGCTGCCCCTTCCAGGCACGGGCGATAGTTGATGCTGGCGGATAACCTAACGAGCATAAGCATGATAGATGCAAGTGGAATCCAACTTGAATCCATCAGTTCGGTCGATTTCTGTTTGACAAAATAAAACTTACGTCTGCCGGTTTACATTGCGCCAGAGACAGAAAAAGAAAGAATGGACACATTCATCCCGCGCTGACCTCGGGAAACTGTGCCCCGAACCAAACCATCACGGTAGGCAGACGAGATTAGAAAGTTAAACAGCTAGGGCAACTGAAATAAATTCAAGAACTCAACAGCCGCCCTGCATCCGGGGTGAGATTCCGCACAGCGCCAGAGACTTTAGGTCGTTTTGTGGGGAAAAAGGGTTGGAACGGGAGTCCACCGGAAGTTGTGCCCGATCTGGATGTGCTTCCGTATTGTACTGTCCTGTAGCGCAAAAGCCACCCTAGGAAGCGCTGTGCAGGGAAATTGAAATTTATGACTTTCGGTCTTTTTATGTCATTCACCCTGCGCTGCGCTGTTCAGTGTTTGGAACGTGGGATGGTAGAAAACAAATTTTATTTACTCACAGAGTTTTTTTTCCTTTTCTACTTTCACTGTCCATATGTGATTGTTGGCGCTTTTAGCGTTATTCTCTTTCTTGTTCTCTATCACTCTTTTCCCCGTAAATGTGCTCTGGATGCAAGCTAATGCGGAGGGTAAGTATTTTTTTTTCTACTGCAATTTCCACAATACCGCCATGAAGAACGACATCAGCGACTAGCACGCATGGAGGGATGTTAAAATGGAGGGAGGTTTAAAATAAAATAAAAAAGATAGCATTTACACAAATCCTACCACTCACGGATTGACTTCTCGAAGGAGTCCTCCAACATTTCCCGAACCAAATTGATATTTATTGAGAGCGCTTTTTATGGCGCACCCCCACATGACTTCGAGGTCTTCTCGAAATCACTCTATTTCTAATGGATACACCTAACCTAAACCATCCGGGGAACAGAACCGGAAAGAAAGCTAAAGCAGGATGCACCTACAGTGGATTTGTGCCACGGTTTGGCTTCTCAATGGAGTCGTCTGCCTCTTGTAATGGCACGACTGTGACAAACCACTTCACATGGACTCGGATTACAAATGTAGTTCTAGCTTTTATCGTTCCGACAAAAGAACAATCTTGCAAGAAAAGAAAATCAACTCGGTTGGGAAAGCAATAGCAGAATGGATTTTCTACGGTAAACATGTAAATCAATTTACAATCAACAGTGCATCCCGACCGTAGCGTCACTGTTCAAGTCTTCGTAATGAGATTGGATGCATTTAGTTATTTATGCATTTTATAAGATGATCAACCTTATTGATTCTTTATTGCTTTTAAGTATACCCTCATTGAATTGCTGAATTTCTTCTGGTCTTTCAAATTCCGCTTTTACGGCTTGTATTTCCGTAAGGTCTGGTTTAGTCCGAATCTAGAATACGCGTTATGACATTTTTTTTAAATTAATTGATTCTATGAAATAACCATAATGATGCATCAATGAAATACATACGTCCAGGTAAACGGCATGAGGAATCAAATCCCAGGGAAAACTGAAAAAGAGCAGAGAAAATTGATTCGATGTTATATTAAACGCAGATAAACTTTTACATACGTAATTTATTTCCTGTGATATTTTATACGATCAATAATTACAGCATAGTTTCTTCAACCTGATTATACATCTTAAAATGTTTTGATGAAACTGGATCGGATTGTGTTTGAGATGTTTATATGTTTGATTTTGTATCACTACACGGTTTATTATGTTGAACATATTCAGGCCTCTAAATATGTTTTCTGTTGAACCAAGAATATGGACGGTTGAATATAAAGCAGAAAGCGATTGTTTGTCAATTCGAAATGTTGAAAACAAGCTCTATTGTGTGAAGTAGGGAAAAAAATCAAGACATCTAGATTTTGCCGCTTTATCGGAGCACTCAATCAAGGCGCACTTCAAAGCATTACCTAGATATCGAAACGGCATACTTCTCCCAAGAACCCTTTGAGGTCGACCGGCCCCGTCATTGTCATAGCAGTCGTCTACTTTCATCTTTTGGCATGAAGAAAATTTCTTTTATACACTTTTCTTCGCCGGAAGAAATGCTTCGCTTCATTTGATTGCCAGGTTGAGTGGGCTGCGCCAGGAATAAGCGCTGCGGTATGAAACGCACTCCAAATCTTCCCCATTCTAAAAGCAACGTGACGATTTGAGAGTGGAACGTGGACTTTATGGTTCGAGGTTTCCCTGAATTGTCCATTGAAGAAACTGAATTAAGTTTATTCGTCACTACCGGGAAAAGAACGCGCCTGAAAGTAGACTGTGGTGTGGTCTCGGTCAAAAAGCCCTTCAAAGCCGCACCGGAATCGAGTATAAATCGAGAGGTGATTGGAAATACTCCCGACTTTCGAACGCACCACGATAATCTTCGATTACAGCACGCCATCCTTGCAAAAGCAGCTGAGTCCTTACGAGTCTTGGGTGAATGGTTTGTGTCGCTCCACAACATCCATCCCGAAAGCCATCTTTTGGCTGCTTTTAACGCTTGATCGAGGCGACTTTCCTCTGCCATGCAGAAACGTTCACATTGAAAATCGTTTGATGAAGTTTTCTTTGCGTATCGCAATGTCCAGAAAAAATGCCAGATAAAAACGAGAAATCGATTACCTGCCGCGGAAGCAATCGAGCGCTGGTTGTTCGAGGCGGAATAAAGGCATCACGATTTCAATCTAAGCTCGGCCTGGATCTGTGGCGCTTACGGTATCACGAACCCGGCCAGCAGAAAAATCCAACTCCGGGAAAAATCCATCTCCGGATCTAAATAAAAATGTCACCGGTTTGATACCGCACCATCCATCTCGCACGGTATGGCACGTGACGCTATCCGGAAGCTACCGGGGCAGACGAAAGAGGGTCGATTGCCAACGACAGTTTGACTCCCGATGGCTCGGCTTGAGTTTAAAAAAAAGTGTGTGCGTATTTAGGCTTCAGGTGTTGGACCGGGCAGCTTGAAGTGGACCAGGGCAAACTAGACCTTTTTAGTTTTTGTTTGACGTAGGCTCATCCCACCTAGCGACCCGTGGCAAAATGGGACACGAACGAAAACGCTTTCCCACGAGCCAGCCCACAGTGTCAGCCCGAAAAAAAAAAACAGATCACTCTCGAGCTACGCTGGCGTGACGGCTGTTTTATTTTCGGGAACACATAGCTTCGTTTCGTTATTGCTGTCGTTGTCGTAGGAAAAATTTAATTCGCGTTTAAATTTTCTCCTTCGATAATGGAAAACCATAGTGCTCGACGCAGTTGGGAAATGGCACGGAAAAGATTACTTTCTTTTTCTTTATTTCGCGCAAAAACCTATTCCATTCGGTTGGTGGAGGTTTTCTGGAAGTTTTTCTTTCATTTTCCCCACCCAAAGCAAAAATAAAAGCAAATGGGAACATATTTTGAGTGACTGATCCTCGAGTGCCCGAGCCCGAGGGTGGAACGATGAATATCAATAAAAACAAAAATCCAACTTAAAGTGAACATTGCGTTACGTCGAAATGAGATGGATTCTTTCCACATTTTGTGCCACTAACCTTTGACCGGACCTGGCGGGGAGGGTTGGACCGTTCCGTTCCCAAGGGAGCAACGTGCCGCGATGCGATGACTTTTTTTATTTGATTTTGAAACGACGCCGCACTGAATGCTTCGAAACAGACCAACGACCGAAAGGAAACTGCACGGCCTAAAAACACACAATGAAACGAAATTAAATTGCCGGGACCTAATCACGTTACGTTGAAGAGCAATTTATTCTTCCATCAACGAGACAACTAATGTTGAATTCCGCCTCTTTTTTCGGTTCTCCTTCTTTCGCTCGCTTTATTTTGTGTCATGCCCCTCCCCCCGATACGCATGGTCCGATTCATGCCGAATGTACGATCCGATGGACATTGAAAATCGGACAATGAGACCGACGACGAGCACGATACCGATACGAACGCCAGCAGGGTCCTGAAACCCTCCTAAACTACGCATATGTCAATTGCATGAATTATTCATGAAATTTCTCTATGATGAAAGAAAACGTACGCATTTCGGGTCGTTTACGGGAAATTGCTTTCCATTGCAAGTTGGTTGGCTCGGGTGGAGCCGTCAGTGAGGCGAGGACGCCACGGGCGGCTGAGGCGAAATCAACTTTCCTCTGACAGAGCTCAATGTTCGACCCAAATCAGCGTAACCACATTGGCAATAGCGAGTGATGGCGACCGCTCTGTCTTGGGAACTGCCACGTGTGAGAAGCACGAGCTGTCCTCAAGATGATGCTCGAGCGAACGTCAGTTTCAATTCAAATCGTCCATCGCAGGCCCGGTCTGACCGGTACGAGCCGCTCTCATGAACCACCAGGCGCCTCCATTCATGAACCACCAGGCGTCTCCATTCATGAAGCACCAGGCGCCTCCATCTCGCAGGGGGAACCAGTGTCATAAAGCGCCATCTCTCGATCCCATTTATACGACCGGGCCACCGAAGATGAAAACATTCCTTGAGACAATACCAGAATCCGATATTATTTTACCCTCCATCAAATTCCGCTCCTTTTTCCCCCAATTCAGAGGAAAGGGGATCGAGACAAAAAAGTTCGTGAATTGCAGACCACTCGGAAGGCAAACGTAAAATAAACCCGTACCACTTGTACAGTGACTGAGAGATTTGGGAGAGCGCGCTAGGTTCCTATCGGAAGGAATTTTACCCCCACTCCCCGCTAACCCCTAATGGAACTCGTAATGAGCGAAACGGGCAAATGGCTTGCGAATGGCCCGGGTGCCATTTTATGGTGCCACCAGCAGCGCGAAGCGTCGTAAAGTAGAGCGCAACTTTCGGCAGCCGGCGGTGACTATGGCCACCCGTGAGGGGGGAAAATCCTGTCCTCCCCCCTGCCCACCCTTTTTCCTTCACTTCGCACGGTACATCGTAGGAAAGGAATTAATTTTTGATTTCACCCATTTACTGCACGTTACCACTTTTTCGCGCGCCCGAGTGTGAATGACGCATCCCGAATGCTGTGTGGAAAAGTATAGGGGTGTCTCCGATGCAAAAGGGAAAAGGAAAATGAGCATAAAATGTCACCGGCATTGCGAACCGCCGGATGCGGGAGGATTATTGGCAGCTACAACACTACTGCTTGTGCTAGGCGAAAAGGCGAACCCCCCCTGATTGCCACATAAACTTTTCCTACTGCACGTAAAAGCCAATAAACTCCCCAGAAAGCTTCTAGCGACTGGCGTCTCTCCCCCCCCCCCCTCTTCCCCCTCCGACATCCATAGAAACTGGGCCCTTTTCGTGTCGCCCTCCGCTAGTCGTTAACCGCAATCGTCACATTGTTAGACGCCCTCCTAAGGCCTCGGTGTTGGTTATGGCATGAGCTGTTAGGGAAAATCTTCCACGTACAGGAAGTGCGCCCTATTTCCGGAGGGGTAATGAGCAGGAGTAGGAGCGGGAAAAAAACTGTCCACATTTCAGGAGCACCGCAATTCGCCAGTAACGAGTTCGCCCCATCCTTCGGAGATGATAATTAAAATCTACAAGAACAAATCCTCCTTTCTGGGAGGTTATGTGTAGCTAAGGCGCGGCTTCCAGATTGCGCTAAGCTGCAAACACCAACTCGAGGAGATAGTTG
This sequence comes from Anopheles ziemanni, assembly GCF_943734765.1. Taxonomy (NCBI): domain Eukaryota; kingdom Metazoa; phylum Arthropoda; class Insecta; order Diptera; family Culicidae; genus Anopheles; species Anopheles ziemanni. Next base: position 28,551,886 of record NC_080705.1, on the reverse strand, counting down.
AATGAAAGCTTAATTAAAAGCCTCAAATCGCTGGTACAGTCACTGGAAACCGCGGCAATCGGAGGAGTGGTTTTTGTGAAAACTTTCGACCACATTTGGACGTAATCGTAGGTTTTTTTCTTGATGGTGGATGGATTTGTTGAAAGAAGCAAACCGCCCCAGTGTGGAGTTCGTGCAAGGCGTGCATCAAACGCTCGGATGAGATTCTAAGTGTTTTAGGTAAAGTGAATTAAAAATTCTTTCATGTAATTTTGGCAGCGTTTACACTCGAGCCTTTGATGAATGAAGAAAGAACTGTAGGAGATCTTAACCGCAAACCGTCCGACTTTGATAGGTATAATCCTGTACTTAATGCAAACTCATGTTTACACTTTTTTTTTACTTTTAAAGTCCCGTCAAAAAAGCATATATATGTAAGAATGTACAAAAGGCCAACCCACGTGTACAGCATAGTTCAAAGAAATTAGCTTCCCTTGAAAATAACATGAAAATCACGTTGTGAATTGTTTTCACAGTCACAAAGAGCAATTGCGTTTCAAGTTTGACTGCATTGGGACCCATTTCACTGCCGTTCTACGCCACCCGAACCCGCTGCGCAGTTTTTCCGCGGTTAGCTCCCGCAGATTGCTTAGAAGTTCAACTTCATTTGTGAACTTTTTAATTGAATTCCTGCCATAGTTTTCGCGCTGCTTGTCGGGCCGTGAAGCATCCTCGCTCGGAGTATGGTTTCGACAAAGTCGGCCACAAAAAAGGAAGCGGCTGGAGGGGCTCAGGCAGGCTACACATGTTCTTCGTGCATGCCTGAAAGATAGGTTTTGCTCCACATGCCGATCCCGATGGTTGGTTTTCGCCCAGTTTCTGCCAGTCCCAGCAAAAGTCACTTGACTATCTTAACTATTTGCTTCCCTATGCAATCTACTTTACTCACACAGTTTCAGAATAAACTCTAACTACAAACGGCCAAGTGCAAGCGGTAGAGTTTCTAATGAAATGATTCCCCGAGAAACAATGTCTCGCTGATGGGCTCTGAAATACAGCTTTGGCCGATCGAGCCAGAGAAACATCGCTTTTCAATGAGCTGAAAAATATCGCCTCTCTTATCCCAACGTTCAGTGAACCGACGGCCTTCGGTCGGGCATCCGTTATGCTCCAGTGAAGCGTGAAACAAACATTTTCACTATCATCACCTCCGCAGCATGCCAGAAGAAGCGATTTTACTATGCCACTCTTGATTCAAAAGCAAACGATCCTTTTAAACAGAAGGATGTTGGATTCCATTCCCAAATTGTTAGTTCTTTTGTTTTTCCTTAAATTTCTTTCTTATGGCGGTTTTGTTCTGTTTTATAGCTTTCTCTTTTGGATGTCAAACAATAAACTGCATCTCGCACTGGCCAGCTTTCCAAGCGACAGCTTGCATTTCAATGGATAAATCATCCTACATTAATTGACATTCGATTGTTACTCATGTTCGACCATGTTGTTATGACACTCTACGTACAAACCTGTTCGTATGTTTGAGTAGAAAATATTTCCATACGAGTAATTTTTAAAAACAATAAAAAATGCAATGAAGTCTGTATGGCAACAAAACGAATATTAAAATACTTTACTCTAGAACATTCCGCAATTCAACACGATTGTTGGTACGAAGCATCCGTCGTTTATGGTGAGTTTTTCCACGCGTTTAATTCACATTGCCTCACAAATCGCGTGCACTAAACTCTAGCCCGCTTGCAAACACCATGGAGCAAATGTGTTGCACGAGAAAGTTTGCGCTTTCGACACCGAACGCTGACAAATCTGACACCTTCTGTCAAACATCGTTCCCGCACGGATCGGGTCGGTAGATTTTGCTGTTGAAATTGGCACCACCGACAATAGAGCCGTTCTCCCGTTTGCTCATGTTTTTCCATGTGTGTTTGTTTGTTTGTTTGCTCACTTGTGATAGTTTTAGTTGCAATTGCACCCCAGTTTTGTTATTGTTATCATTCTGAATGAGTGCTTTCGGTGCTTCAATCAAGGGCACGTTGCCAACGGTGGCGCTCAACATTGAAGCGACTGAACGTAGGAGGTTCGTTTCAAATCACGCCAAAAGTGTACTAACATCCATGCCACTGATGTGTAACACCTTTCACGTGAATGTCCTAGCTGTACTAACGGGAGGCAACCATTAATGGTTGTTGTCACTGTTGATGTACCCGCTACCGTAAACGACACGTGCAGCCGAAGGTCATGGAAGGGCACCTGCGTCGACGAAAGTCATCCTTCAGCGATCGTAATGAAGGACCCTAACGTATTGTCATTTCCGAGAGTCACGGGTCATAGAAAAAGAACACACACACACACACTCACACAGAGACTTCGGAGGATCTTTTTTCCGACCGTGGAAACCACAAACGCACACGTATACCTCTTTATCGGCCGCGAAGGCACATACACACACATGGTAACTACAATCTCCTCGAGCCACTCGGAACGGTATGAAATGGTGTCTTCAAGCGACCTTTTTTTATTACTTCCACATACCCTCTGACGTGTTTGCTGCCAGTGATATTATTCTTATCAGCGGAAGTCAACGCTTTCGATCATGTTTTGCTGTCCTATTTTTCTTCTCTCACACCGGAGCCGGAAGGTTTATTGATGGCGTGATCGTCGTTCGGAATGTCTTTTCCCGTCACGACGCGACGCGTTCCGGCTTTCTGAAGTGCGTACGTGTGGTGCACAAAATTGACGATAAGGCGAGTTCGGCAGTGTCAGGACACGACAAAAGGCACAATTTAAGAGAAAAAATAATTTAACAGTACAACCACTATGGATGTTTTACTGTTAAAGTGTGTCTAAAGGGTGTCCCAGAAAGTATAAGCACGATTTCTAAATTACGTTTCTGGAAAACGGATGACGCCAAACAGTTGATTCTTCGGGTGTTTGATTGTTTGCATTCAAACCTACTGGATAATGCATCGAAACTATGTTTTTTAACCGTTTCTGTTAAAATGCGAGGCATTTCCGTCAAAAAGCGCAAAAGCGTTCTGCACAAATGGTGTTCGACTCCTTACATTTCGCTAAGGAAATTGGCGAAATTGGTAGGTGTGAGTATCGGGGCCGTACGAACCGCCATCCAAAAGTTTCGGGAGGAGTCCAGCTTTGAGGATACGCTTAAAAGTGGTCAAAAACCTGGTCCTATCGACAAACAGTTGAACCGGAAAAGAGCAAAAGCATTCAAGCAAAAATAGGAAAGTTCCATTCGCGATGTGGCTCAACAAATGGGTACGTTAAAAAGTAACGTCCAATGAGATAAGGCAAGATTGAATTTAAAATCGTACAAAATTCAAAAGAAATCGAAACGGACTGCAAATTAGGCTGCATGCATTAAACATCGGGCCCGGAAGCTGTACGACAAGCTGCTGTGTGGTCAACCCCCATGCATCAGTTCGACGAAAAGTCGGCCAAGACCAGACCAATAAAGATATTTTGGGCGCTAACGAAGGCACACTTGAGAAAACATGTTAAAGCTACGGAAAACATCAACAGTTTTCAAAAAAAGTGTAAAACCGTTCAAAAGTGTCGAAAACCGTTCACGACAAGTATGTGCTGAGCCATATCGGAGGCGACAGATCAAAAGTGCGGTCATTAGAATACGATTAAATTTTTAAAAATTTTATCTTTCGCAAATAGTCCAGAACAGAACCCAAACACAATTTATGAAACAAAAATTCAGTTTCTGGAACAGGTTTTATTTTTTACATAATTTTGAAATCGTGCTTATACTTTCTGGGACACCCTTTAGTAGCATGTGTTGTAAACATTGTAATTATTTATTTCTTTTAAATTTAAGCACCTAAATCGTTAAAAGTGATAAATTTTAAGTAACAAATTATTTAAGAATGATAATTTTTTTTCATGCTCCAAAATTTTGTTTTTCATAAAATTTGAATTCATCTAATAGTTTTTTCGTGATTTTTGACTAAGCATAAAATTGATCAGCCTTCTGAAAAACACTATATGCAGTTTTGTGAACGGATGACTTATCAAAATTGTCAACAATACGAAAATTCAGCTGTTACCCAAGGGTTACCGATCTTCCACGCATACAACAAAGTAATCCATAGTTACATGCATTTCTGGTGAAATGGAAAGGCAAAATGTCACATTTTTTCAATTAATCAACTCAAATTATCATACTTCGGTAAATAGTTCCACTTTCATCATGTTACGATGAGCGTTGTTACGGTTGAGCACGACTTGAACAATTGATAGGCATGTGCCGTTTATTTATTCATCGCTAATTTGCTAAGTGATCGAATACGCATGAAAAGAAGCACCGTCACTCGATTGATTAATGCTCGGCAAACAAGAATGCGTTGCTCACGAAGTGAAAATTTAATGAGATAAATAACGTTTACGCCTCCGAACACCGTTCACTGGGCGCGAGGAGGAGAAAATTCTATAATCCTGTGTCGATAAACCGTAAAGTTGGAGCCCTGTTTTCCCCGGTCGGTTGCATTATATCCTTCTGCTAACGTTTTCATTCATCATCTCGTTCCTTTCATCAATTGTTGCCCCCCTGACAGTCACCTTCTATATAGTTGGCAGGAAAGGAAACCCCACAAAGCACCAGACACCGACCGAGGGAATCGCGTCAATTACGTTCGATCCAGACGCCGCAGGTGACAGCGGCTGCAGTGGCGAGCATGCAATCGATTAACTTGCAAATAGGAAGTGAAGAACAGATAGATTGCCACCCTCGAGCGGTGATTAATTGGTTTTCTCGTTCCATGGTGCACCGATTTTTCTTTTTGTATTTTATTGATAAAGCAAGCGTACCAGAGAACGAACGCACCCAGACTGGCTTCCAGACCTCGGATAAGGCTGCTGCTTCAAGTCATCGAATGACTGGCGCAAAAATGTGCCAGACAAAAGTCCAACATGCTGAACTCCCGGAAGAAGAAAGCAAGAAAACCTTTCCGAGCCATTTGCTTCCGGGTTGACGGCAATTTTTTGTTGTTTTATTGTATGGTTTTAACTGCCTTCAGTTGACTTTGCTGGCCCGCAGTTGGAAAGAAACCTCAAGATATTCCTCCAAGAACTTCATGCATATGAAGCGAACTCTGCAGTGAAACGATGCGTCCGGCGGGGTAAAAAACTTTCCTTGCATCGGTAGAGAATCCCAATAGCAGGCTTACAGCTTCTTCTCAGACTGACGGAGAAGAATTTGCAAAAGACGGTAGGATCGATGGATATCTGGCAACCGAAGCGCATAAGAAACGGCCCGAATCGCATGGCATTTGGTACGAAAAGAACAAAAATGAAAAAAAATGCTTCACAGGTAGTCGTGAGAGCAATGAGTAACCAGTGTCTGCAAAATGAACATTCTCGATGGTCCCGGCTTGGTGCAGCACCGGTGACATCGCCAGTGTCGCAAGATGATAATAAAAGATACGGACAAGATGGATGGAGAAAGAGTGTTCTGGAACCTGGTGCATTCCACCGTAATCTCTGAACCAATTCCATTCCAGCAAAACAAAAAAGCTCCCTCAGGCTCTTGGAACTTTCGAAGGAATTCACGGACCAGGCAAGGGTGGAATCATCGCTAGGGCAAGAAGCTCCCGTGAACATTGCACCGATCGCTATGTGCGAGCATTGTCAACGGACGACACGCAATGCCGACGGCAGAACGCGATTGGAATAAAATGATGAGGAACTATGGGATAATGCAGAATACTTCGCTGAAACTTATCATCACCAGCTTTCCAAACCAATCCAGCCAACTCGCGAACTCCCATTCGATGGGATTGTGGACGTCGCTCACGTTATTAAATATTTTCTCACATTCTTTTTGTGCCGCTTTCCGCTCCTCTAGTTCCCCCGTACGCCATGGGATCTTGCTCTGTCCGGCACGAAGTCAACATTCGCTCACGTTCTGGCACCGAAACCGGGCAAACATTGGACTTTGAGAGCAAAAGTACGATTATGATATTTCTCAAAGGGTGGAAACACCCGAAGACCCATGGGATAAAAGGTCGCCATACTCATCGGAGGGATTACTGATTCAGGAAAAAAAAGGTCATGGATTAGCCCGATAACGATGAAAAACTGGGCAAGTACTCGCTCCCTGTGAGGACAAGCAACAAGACACACAAATATCTGTAATCTCATGTGATTCCGAAGCTGGCGGGGTCGTACAGTGGAGAGGAAAAGTTCGATACCATGGACAAAAAAAAGTGTTATTTTTGTATCCCTTTCCTTTTATCGTAAGGTCGAGAATACGTTCCCGATAATACAACGTCCCATTCATTATTCACTGCGGGATGACGTACTGGGCCGGTGGCACATGTTGTTATCCTTAAACCAATAAAGGACAAGCTGTCGAGAGATGTATAAAAGAAAGTACAAAACCAAAACCTTCACCCTTCGGCAACCTCCCCCCCTCCCCCTCTAACCCCCCTCCCCCCGCCTCCCCCACCCCTGGCAACCATATGCAATGCATCGTAACTGATGTTTGAAACCTGTCATCCACGTTTCAGCAACCATCGATCGATGGTGTTTTTCCGTTGCCGGTCCAATGTATCGCCATTCGTGCCAGGGGCTTGGGATGCAGCGTATTTGGTCTCGTACGTACGATGCAGCCATCATTCCGAGAACCAAAGGGTGAGACTTACATCGGACTCTTCTCTTACGAACCGTTCACTGGACTTTGCGTGCAATTTTCCTATCCTTTACCAACCGTTTTCTTTCTTGTGTTTTGTTGCCGGATCGCACTGGGGACTCGCCAGATAGAACCGAGCGACCACTGCTGCGGATTATCAGTGCAACTGGAGGTGAAGAAAAAACGGAGAACGGTATGAAACGGGGATCCTTTGCTGGGGCGTCCTTCTCGATGGCGAAAGAAACGTTACGAAAATGATTTATTGTGCCACCAGCAGCACTAGGTCGGCACGCTTGGGGCGGCTAGCTCCGGCACGACCACGTAGCTCCCGAGGGCCATAATGGCTATGTGTTTGACCGGGCAGCATGGCTTACGTACGTTGCTCTCCTGTTACGATACCCGGTGTGTTCGTACCGTGTGGGTGTGTGAATTGTGTGCTGTGTGAGGCAGCAAATGTAAACGAGAGTGTGCTGTCGGCGCAGCGAATCCCAAAACAGGATGCTGGTCGCTGTAAAGTTGTGCTGGACGTTTTTCCCTTGCTCCGTCATCTTTCATTCTTTCCGGTTCTATTGAATGCCACCGTGAAGCTCCTGAACGTCCGTGTCGACTTCTAGCGAGCAGCGGGCGGGGGTGGCAATATTTTCAATTTTCCCACAGCAGACGCTTTCCCGAGCCGGCAGGAACGTTGGACAAACAGCAGGAGAATGATGGAAAAAAGGAAAAACAGAAAAATACACACACCGGAACACCGCACAAACACAAGAAACAACCGTCGAACACACGTCGAACGCTACGGGCGATTAGAGTAATAATGCCTTAACGATGGCTGCCATATGGTACGGTTGCTTGCTTGAAACCATTTTAGCCCCGAACAGGACGCGAGCAGCTAAAGAATTTCCCTACATCCCGGGGCCGGTCGGCGCTCATTCGTATTCTTACCGCGCCATATCCACACGGCACCCCCCCACCGGCCCTTGGTCCGAGCCGGCAGCTAAACGGAGAAGAATTACACCATTTATGCTATGATTTGAGGCACATCGCCATTTTGTGCTATCGTTGCCGGAGCAGCTTTCAAGGGGAGGTTTTTTTGTTGGGTCGTGGAAACAACACGCCACGCCGAAAGTCACAATGTGTGGAGGGGTGGTGTGGTATAGATTGTTTTCTTCCGGCAAAAAATCATGCTTAATTCCACCTTGCTTCAGAACGCAAGTCGAAAGCAAAGCGCGGGAAAAATTGGTCTCTTTGAAGTTGGTTAACTTTTTCTTTTCAGTCCCTTTCCATGCGAAGAACGCACGACACGATGCGTATGATGAAAAGAATTTCCTAAGAAAATTTCACGTCCTACCTCTTGTACTGGAAATAACTTTAAAAGACAAAAATACAGAATCAACGCAGCATGGAAATCATGTGCAGCAAAATGTCAAATCCTCCAGGGCATCAGTGGGATTTGCGTGTTGTGAAAATAGGCCCCACTCCTCATCTTCGTAGTGCCACCAGAATGGTCGTACTTTATTTCTAGAAAAATCTTTCCCCCGGGGGAAGAAGAAATTTAATTGCTCCGCTCTGAAACGTACGACACGGCCGAACTGGAACGTAGCAAGGGCGCCCCGATACTGTCCTTTGAAGTCGTTTGAAAATCTTTCGCAGGCCACAGGAATAACTTTCACGCGGAAGAATTTGAGTCGCTAGCGAAGGAAACACGCTTTGTGGGAATGACTGGATGACATTGTTTTGTGCGTTTTTTTTGCGTAAAGAATGCTAACCACATCAAACGCACTGATGATCAGTTCAGTTTCCACATTCTGCCCGTTTCGACGTACATGTTTATACTTTTATAATGGTTTGTATATGGACTTCGTATTTGACAAAATGCCAATATTAATCTTCTTTTTATTCATTCAATCATGGCAAATGCTCTCCGACATTTGCTCTATTTTCCTACAACAATGTTTTTGATTGAACCAATTTGTATTTTCATAACTTTTTTGTTTGGCCTGGAACAGGCTCGGGAAAAGGATCGTAACATTTCCCTCGAACTGCACAACAAACCAACAACCCCTGCTAGGACTTCATTTGTCCATTTTCCGATACCATTACTCATCGTCCAGCACCGGAAGAAAAGCACTACCGTAAACCAACCGGGCGGATATTGAAAGCCTAGTTCCAATTTCCTGGCCACACGACCAGTCCCACTCGGTGGTCAATCATCGTCGGTCGGTTTCATTAGCATCCATAAATCCTGCTACCACCGATCAACAAGTCAGATTGAGCGCAAAGCATGCGGCCACGCGGAAGCTATGCGCATTGGAAACGGGGACCATTTTGCTGACCCTTAAATTATGAGTGGTGAAGGAAATTTATTACACCAAATTAAAGGTGCTCATTTGCATGGCAATAACAATCCAGATCGCTCGGCCTAGGAAACCCCCGTTCGCCGTATCGGATTAACAGCCATCACGATGTTGAGTGATGGCCCGATGGGCTACATGGGGCGGGACTCATGCCGAGCCGCTAATCGGTGGCCGCCGCTGCCACGCGGCATGGCCATAAGCGACGGCATTTCAATCAGCCCAATTAAAACTTCCTGATTGCCTGCCGGTATTGTTCGAGGAACGGGTGAGCAGGTGGAAGAGGAAGAGCGCGCGAATACCTTGGAAACTATGGACACTAATTAGGTGCTTGTGAGTTGCAGCCAACAACCAATTTCGGCCAACTTCGAGACACAATCGCGGAAGGCAAGTTCTGGACGAAATGTATCAACTTGGCCCTGAACTTATGTTTTTGGATTGACGTGCATCAAAGATTGTGTGTGTGTATCGCCCAGCCCTTAGGCAGCAACTTTTGCCTACGCCATTGAAAGTAAATTCTAGGGTGAAACAATAAAGATCCTATCGGTTGGAATAGCTACGAGGAAAAGGTACTTAGTGTAAGCTGAAACAATAATATTTACTTTATATTCAACTAGACATATACTTAAGAAAACCCATTTCGACACAATTTATTTATTTATTTATTTATTTATTTATTTATTTCCTTATAAAGTGTGTGGCCAACATCACGGCCTGGACACTGAGCTTAATACTAAGGACTAACTCTAGCATAAAGAAGCAGCAATTCATTTTTAAAGCGTAACATAGAGGAGTTAAAGTCAAAGTACTCATAGTAATTATTAAAGTTTCGCATCATCACTAACAGAGGTTCGTTATGGCTGTATAATCGCCTACGTAGTTGAGGTGCTAAAAATTGTCTATTTCTTATAATTCTAGCAGGAGCATATATGTTAATTCTAGCCAGCAAATCAGGGGCGTCAATCTCTCCTGTCAAAAGTTTACCAATGAATACGCATTGCGCAACTTTACGCCTGTGGTCAAGGGATTGTAAACCTAATAACAAGCAACGTGTACGATAGTCAAGTCGAAACGATACAGATCGAGAGAAAAGTCGTAACGCGACACAAGTAAGCCGACGCTGAACTGCCTCTATTCTATGTGTCCAATAATCGGTAGACGGAGACCAAATGACGCTATTGAACTCTAAAATTGAGCGGACCAGACTGACATATAACGCTTTTACACATGTAGGATCTGTGAATTCCTGACACTGCTTGCAAACAAATCCTAGCAACCTCGTAGCTTTATCTATTATTTTCTTGTAGTGCACATTGAACGTTAACTTACTGTCTAGGTAAACTCCGAGATCGCGGACCTCGGTTACGCGAGCAATATCGGTACCCATGATTTTGTAATTATGAACGACAGGTTTGTCTATTCTATGATAAGTTAACACACAACACTTTTCAGTTGAAATACTTAGGTCGTTTAGATGGCACCAATCACTAAAGTTATCACAGAATGTTTGCAAAGTATCGCAGTCCATTTCAGTCTCAATTGGCAGATAGATCCTTAGGTCATCCGCATACATTAAGCAAGCCTTTTCGGGAATCACAGTAGTCACGTCATTAAAAAATATTGAAAACAGCAGAGGACCAAGATTGCTCCCTTGTGGTACGCCAGAAGTACCTTCAAACACATTGGAGAACACATCACCTATCTGCACGGAGTAGCGACGATCGTGGAGATAAGAGCTGAACCACTCAACCAGCGATGGTGACACACCCAGCCTCTGCAGTTTAGCCAGCAGTAATGAATGATTCACACGGTCAAAGGCCGCTTTTAGGTCCGTGTATACAGCATCCAGTTGGAGTCCGCACGCGAAAGTTTCATGGCACACGGTGACAAATTCAAGTAGATTTGTTGTAACAGATCTTCGCGGATAGAAACCATGTTGGCGCCTGCTGATGACATCCCGGCAGCAATTCAGAAGATCACGATGGACAATCACCTCGAATACTTTTGAGCAGGCGCACAGAGAAGTTATGCCTCTGTAGTTCTCAGCATGCTTTTTGTCGCCTTTCTTATGAATAGGAAACATCCAAGAAAATTTCCACGCAAAAGGGAACGTACCCTGTTCAAGCGACATGGAAAATATCTTGGACAGAGGCATTGCGAGAGAGGCACTGCATTTTTTTAATATCGCTGACGGTACACCATCAGGTCCTGGCCTCAATGATTGCTTTATCGTATTAATCGCTTTTTTTACCGATTCGACTGACACATCAATATCAGATGGAGTAAAGTTGACTAATTCACGCGGAACATTTGCAACTGCGGCATTCAAACGAGGCATGTCGTAACTAACTCCACTTGAGAACTGATTTCTAAAACGGTCTGCAAAGAGATTACAGGACTCTTGGTCATTAGCGGAAACTGAGCCATTGTACGTTATGAGCTGAGGTATTCGGGTATTAACGCGCCTCGAGTTTACATAGCTCCAGAATTGGCGTGGGTTACTTCTCAGGTTCTCCTGAATCCTTCTAACATACTGATCATGCAATATTTTGTTCAGTCGTCGATACTGGTTATGTGCCATAATGTGTCTCATTTTTGCATAGTGAGTCATTTTTTTTCTATAGCTACGATAGCAAGAAGCTTTCACACGTTTCAGTTCCTGAAGCTGGCGCGTTGACCACGGGGGACCACGCCTCCTGATTCGTTGGGGACAGCAGCGTGTGAGATAACCCATCAATATGTTATTAAATTTATCAACAGCCAGGTTTACATCGGGTACTGACTCAATCATGGTCCAGTCAGTGCTCTCGAGAAGCTCCTTTAGTCGTGCGAAGTTGGTCTTTTTAAAATCAAATCGATGAGCATAGTCATGTGTGTCTATTCGTGGGGGAACTGGCGGCTCAGCTTCAGGCGATGGGTAGTGTAGCAGTAGTTCAAGCGGTGGATGGTAGGTATCAGCGTCTACTACAGGAAAAGGTGATTCGGTCAGTGAGTAACCAAAGTTAACCACGTTATTGCACACAAAAGCAAGATCCAGCATGCAGTTGCTACTATTGCGGATTTGATTTATCTGGTTGAGTCCTGCATAGTTTGTTGCGTCTATTATTGCTTGGCATCCTGGTGTGACACGTGATGCAGTATAGTTCAGCTGGGGCAAGCCGTAATTATCGGTAACCCACGATAGAGAGGGGAAGTTGAAATCTCCAAGCACAACGTACATGTTGGAGTTCCGGTTATTGTGTCTATTGTTACCAGTTATTGTGTCTAACGAGTTTGTTAAAGACTCTATCACTGTAGGTTTGTTGTTCTGATCTGGAGGGAGGTATACAGTTCCGATAGTAACAGTGGATCGTCGCAAGTATATGTTCACCCATATTTGTTCTATATTATCTGGTGAAGAACAAAGCGATGATCGATGCTTAGATGCAACAGCAATCAAAACACCACCACCCCTGAGTTTGTTACTATTTTTGACGTTGCGATCTAGTCTGTAAATAGTGTAGTTGTCGTCGAACAGCAAAGCAGACGGAATGGCCTCATCGAGCCAGGTTTCGGTGAGTGCAATGACATCGTAGTTAGAGGTGGTTGAGTATGCATACACAGCTGAGCATTTTGATCGCAGTCCACGAACGTTTTGGTAAAATATAGAGAGGTCATTCCACTTGCTAAACAGACGGCGGTGGTCGGAGAGAAGGTGAAAGAGAATCAGCAGACGAGGATGTTGTGCTTGGCATAATCGCACTATTCGAGTTCAGTTCTTCTTGTAGGCTGGAGTGGTTAACATCACGTGTGCTCGCAGGATGAAAAGTGCTTTGCGGTCGCTCTCTCTGCTCAAATTCACGGTAGACAAAGTCACTAGGCCACGTGGAAGGAGACAGTGCCTTTTCTCGAAGTATTGATGGCACTCCAATCTTGAAGGAAATGTGGCGCATCGTCGATAAATCTCGGTTACGCGCATATAAAGTATGAACAATAGTATCTTCGATCCCCAAGTGCTCGTCGACAAATTTTTTCATATCATCGGCTGTGACATCTCGGTGCACGCGAGTAATAAAAAGCCAGGTTAAGTTGCCCGGTGGTGGAACAAAACGGACGTGCGAATTTGTTGTAATCCCTCTCCCTGAGCCATGCAAAAGCGTCTTGGGACGCGGGATGGGGAAGTGTGCTGGCGATGTGGAATCCTGTGTATTGCTTAGTGGATCAATATTGGTGACGTATTTTGCTTTGACGTGCCCGCTCTCCGCCATGTACGTTTTAGTTGGCTTCACAGCAGGAGGGCGCGGGTGAGCAGGAATCGGGGGTTTCGCCGCGTTGAGGACAGATGACCAAGACGGCTTGGTGTGTGTGAATCTCTTATCCAGCTCCGTAAGAAGATCTCCGTTCATTTGTTTAAGTAGCTGAGTCAGTGCTTGTAAATCGTTACTTTCGTAATTGCGGCAACTCTCACACATCCACTTAAGACCGCGATTACGGGCCAATTCCTTCGTGCAAGTGCCGTTTAATTTGAGACATTCAGCGTGGAACATAGCATTACAGTTGATAAATAGCGATTTACCGCAGCAAACAACCGGATCCTTAATAATGACGGAGCTACAAATAGGGCAAACAGCATCCATGGTGATAAGTACGAGCTGATGATTGTGAAGTACGATGTGTTGATGTGTTTGTTGGAAATCAATACACTGGTATAGTTGAGCGGGAACTTGATGCTGGTGTAGTAGTAGCTGGTTGCTGGTCAACAGGACGGCGTCAGGCGACGCCAAATAGGTAAACAGTCGATTTCACAGCAGCAAAGTTCGCCAAAATTAACGACTGAACGCGATCGGCGCATCCGAGCAAGTTCGCGAAGTACAACAACGACTGTTCACAAAATCAAAACCGATCCAATAGACTGATGGAGAATATGAAAAATACTGTAAAAAGCTGTTACAAACGGAGCACGAAATTCCTCTACTACTCAACTTGACAGACTTGACAGATTTAGAAGAAATCATACTTTATAAAACTTTATTCCAATGATTTGAATTTTATTTGGTTCCTAACAAAAAAATGTTGAAATTAATTTGACAAAACATACGAAAAAAGGTCAAATGTGTTACACTTAATTGGGTTCGTTTTATCATAGCATATAACTTTTAGAATACGAAAAAAATTATTTTGTAATTAATTATTAGTTTTTAATTTCATTTGTCCAGTTTGTTATGTTGTGCTTCATATAGTCGTTCTAGGTAAAACACTTTTATTTGTATAGGTAATGATTCAGACACTGTTTTTAGAAAGTTTATCGTTTAAAAGAATCTTTTTTTCACATTTTAATTACTCTGCTCTGGTCACTATCTCCATATTTCCTGGAAATGTCAGTCAAAACTTTGTACATGGAAAGTATATTGATTGTTTTAAATATATCAAAACGTTACGAAAACGATTACAGTGTAACTCTCTAATCTTTATTTAACATAAGTAGGGCGCTCTTTCACCCCAACCTACTCTATTTCATAGTGCCAGTTGTGATTGATAGTGACTATAATCTTCCTATAGTCAAACTTGGTGTGCGGTTTGTGGTTTGCAGAGCTCCTGTTCAACCAATGCAGTCCACAAATAATGCTCTTTTCTTCCTCAATCACGAGCAAAGCAAATGGAGCCTTGATGCAGTCGTACGGTTGACGGCACTTACTCCGCAACATTGCTGTGTATTGCAGCAGGGCAAAGCGAACTGGTTGGATTCGTTACAATGTTTTCATTACAGTTTGTCTTTGCGTGTTGGGATAAACATGTTGTCACACACCGGGCCAAGAAGAAGTTCTCAGCTCATCACTCATACGAGCGCACGTATGCTGGACCCATCTGGATCGTGTGGCGAACTCCTAGTTAGACTTGCGCCGTTGGAAACATTTACTGCTTCCCGGGAGCCTTCCCATGGACACAGGGAGAGGTATCGTTCAAAGCGCAGCGCTATAATTTATCTCTATCTAATACAAAACCGAACACCGACGCCCGAAGCAGAACGCTTCATCGGGTACGTGCCGTCCGACGTGCTGCCGTAGGCCATCCTGTGTGAACCTAAAGCAGGCCCGGCCGGGGGGAACTTGATGGAGCGGAAAAGACAATGCATCATATCGCCCCGGTGGCTGAGTTATGGCAAGTGCATGATGCATTTACCGGCGCAAACTGCATTTGCGGACCGGAGTGTCCGATGGCTTCGGGAAAGGAACTGTCCCACATATTGGCCAGCCCGAGAGGTTCACCACCGTTCAGCCAAGCCGCGGTGCAGTGTTGCCAGCGGGGCGGGGTGTGTTGGTACGAGGGAGGGGTAGTGAATATGATTCATTTTCCACCCCGTGAGGGCGCTCCCCTTTCCATCCCTTTCGGGAGGGTGAAAAACGGCCTTCGTGAATTAAACTCGCATTCACACACCACTTTGACTGTACTTCCACTGCCCATCTTCAGCCAGCCGGTTCCGTGCGTGTTCGTGTTGCCGGCTGCAGAGCCACCGGTACCATCCCTCCCCCTCCCGACCCAAGCAAGCACCACCCGAGGCGAGTGATGTAGCACTGGAGCATTTGATGGCCATAAAATGAAGAACGATGACGGGAAGCATAATGTTTGAGGCTCATGAGGCCCCAAACCCGGCTTTCGGTACTCCTCGCTCCCAGGGTGTATTTTTCTAACCCTCCGGTTTCCTCCGATCGCCCATCCATTATCCTAACAACCCCCTTGCCCCCTCGTTAAGCCCCCTTCAGGGAACCATTATGGAATGCCAAATGGGCCCAGAGTTGAAGCTAGATTGCAGTTCGTATTTCAATCATCCTCCGTACCAACTGGTACTGGCCTTTTTGACAAATGATTTTTTGATACTCCCGCTCTCCCCTTCCTTCTCGTGTACTAACCCTTGGTTAGGTTTTGGCTTCCACCAGTTTGGCACGAGAGATTCACATACACCCACACAAATTGTATAAAATCGATGGCGGACACATCGCGCCCACCTAAGCCGTGGCGGAAAACGCAAGGACAGCCCTCGTCAACGGTGGCAAACCATTCCCGTCGTGGAGAATGACTGACTACCGGGAAACTCGTTATTGCTGTCTCATTGTGTCGACGGTTGCCGGTTGCAAGGGAAACGAAAGAAAAAAAAGCAAGGGGATTGTTCCAAAAACAACCCATTTGTTTGCGAATCATCATCATCATCGTCGACATATCTTGCGATCCACATCGTTGCCGGAGCGCGCGACATGAATTTAAAATTGTTCGCATTCGCGCGCACTCGCACGGATATTCATTTTTTATACTGTGTTAAACTGGAAACAGCGAGCGGGGTGACGGCCGCTGGGCGTGGCCGGGCACGGCTGGCACGCAAATGGGAAGCACCTGATGGAACCCGGGCTCCAATGATGGATGGAATAATTCAATAGAAATCAAATCCATCGTTTGCATTCCACATCCACCTTCGTCTCGCGCGCGCGTCATGGGAGTTTCCCGTGGTCTCAATCGTACAATAAATCTAGGCACTCGGATTCAAGGGGGCGAGGTCACGCTTTATGTCTTCGTTTTGTGGCTCCCGCTACAAAAATGTTGTTTGACAAATGTACTAAACTATGGGCGACGAAGGTTGGTGCTATTGATCGGATCGTTTTTTTATAATTTTGTTGCTTTTTTCCGATCCTTCTTTTTTCCATCCATGCAAATATGTTGTTACATTTGTGTTTCGAATAATTTAACGTGATTCATGTACTGTGTTTATTTTTATTTTATACGCTAACGGATTCGCTCAGATTTCGATTTGTCTGTCAGTAATCTCGTGAGTATTTTTACAAAATTGAATTATTATTAAATACCACGCTAAGGCTGGTTTTACAAAGTTAAATTAGCTTAGTTCCTTAACAATCCTGTGTTTTCATGATAGGTTTAAAATTTTTAGTCATCCAACTCGAAACAAATGTGACAAAAAAAAATCCTGAGTTCGTACACAGGATTCATCTATTCTTGAAGATGATTTTTAAGCTATTTTTGATAAGATAGGATAATGAACCGGCGACATGGAAGTCCTGTCGGAACTGACATACTAATTTACCGAACGATATTCCCAAGTAACGGAAGCCGCCAGGCATGATTCTTCCAGAACGGCCAGATCACAGACCAAAGGCAGCACGTTTCGCTGGCCAAAGACAGAAGAGACCCGATAAACTCCACCGACGTGGAAGTAACACCGTCGCATCGGATCGTTCCGAGGGAAAACTGTTCGAAAGTGCCTCCAGCGTGCCGGCGATGAGCGTTGGCCCTGCTGCAGTGTCCCTCGTCAGCTTCTTCTGTTTGCGGAACCGCACAAACTAGCCTGCATTCGGTCGGGAAAATGTAGAGAAAAAAAACTTAAAAGCCTCCACAACCGGCCCAGGTTGGATGGTTCCCGGACCTCGTCACCCATCGGTGACACGCAGACATTCTTGGTCGACAGGCGAGCGGCCTGCAGGAAAGTTCAACTATGCCTGTCAAGTTCTCTCCCGTGTCGACATTTGATTATATCCATGGCCGACCCCGGGGGCAGACATTCTTACGCGCTACTCCGGAACTTCAGAAGTCTCCGGCATCGGCTTCAATCGACGCAAAACAACGGCAAGACGGCGCCCGGAGCCTCTCGGGCTGTGTGTGTATCCGAGTGGAGGATGAAGGAAAGAATGCACACTGACGCGGACTGCCGAGTCCGAGGCTGGTAGACGTGCCGAGCAGGAAAAACCAGCACGACCGACTACTGCCCGAGCTTGGCACGGTTGGAGAACTTCAAAAATAAGTGACAACGCCCCACAGCAAGCGAACGCTGCACGGACGGATGCCATCCTGCTGTCGAACGGACCCAGCAAAGGAATCCGGGAACTGCCCGAACCGGGTGGACGGTATCTAGTGCTAGTGCAGGACGGACCGAGTACGTACCGAGTGGCCTCAGGCGGTGCGCTATAGCGCTGCACTTGCGATGCATCATTTAAATCCGAGCTCGAGCTTCGGACAAAGTTTTCACAGCGCAAGCCGTCCCACAGCCGTTCGTTTTGATCACTCGTTCCGAGGTGAGCACGGAGGCACGGGTTGCCACCCTGTGGCAGCTGTAACTGAGCGTAAAAGTGCTCCGTACCAGCTAGCAGAATCGGTTCTTCTTGTCGTGGCGAACGGAGTCGATTTTTCCCCCGGAACAATACCTTACACGGGCGCACGGTTCGCATCCATCCTTTACACGCTTTTCGTTCGGCAAGAATGGGGCTGGACCGCCGGACGCAAGTCCGCTCTGATCCGCTCTGCCAGGACCGAATCCGGACCAATCATTCAAATGGAGACATACGGAGATTAAATATTATGACATGCTCGTTTTGAATAAATTATTGCACACCGAAGCGTTCCAGCGGGAACATGCACGAAGCAAACCATGGTTACTGCAATGAGACCGACGATGATGATGACGAAGATGATGATGATGGTGATGATAATGATGATGACGATGGTTGCTATCGTGATGTATGCAGAGACATATGTGATTAAACGGAAACTGTTGCGCTTGCAGCTGAGACAACAAGGGAAACTTTCACTGCGCTGTGATTGCACATGGTTTTCCCGGGGGACATCTAGAGCTCGTGCCGGTTCCATCACCGGAAGTGACAAAAATGTAAGTAAGAAATGAGATGTTTACGATGCGATGTCGTTTGCAAACGTTTGTAGTGGTAAAAGTTCCAACCCAGATTAGTCCCCATTGCATGGAGTAAAACTTGTATTCATCGAAATAGTTTATCTAAACAGCAGATTATTGGGACACAAATTGTATGGCACTATAAATCACTTATTTGAAATGTTAGAAAATATTTCCACAGACGCACTTTAATCCTTTGGCTTACTTTCCGCATCATGCTTTCTCTTTTCCATACTTGTACATTTTTTTTCTTTCACACCGCCCATTCCCACTACAATCAACAATTGGCTTTCAGCGAATGCCGCCCCAAATGGGGCCCGTGTGCGGTTTAATTTTATTTTTATGTTCCCACTACCCTTCACCGTGCATTCGTTTCAAAAGTTGGCACTGGAAAAACTGTGTGCGAAAAGTGCGCACGATGATATATTTGGCTTCAAACACTTGGCCATAACGTGCCTCGCCGGCAAAAGGGTTGGCAAAGCCGTCCTAAACACCAGGCTATCGGCTGACCCAAAGCAATAAGAGCGAAAAATTCTCGCACCTTGCCTCTCCGTCCCGTCACCCATCGGTAACTTTCTGGTTGTTGTTATATCGAAAATTTATGGCACAATGCGGAATTTATGGTTTTATGTTTGGTAGAACTTTTTTTCCACGCGAACAGCAGGCGTTGCACTCACTCATGATCTTTAACACGCCTTCCTTCTTCTCTCGAGTGGTTTACGAGCAACCTTTAAAAGCATCTTTGATGGTATTGTTTCATGTTTGTTTAAGGAAACAAGAATTCAACTGTATCATTAAAAATTTGATTCAGTTTTATTGCCTTGGGTAGAAGGTATAACATTCAGCACGAATTTTTAAGTCGCGTATAACAATTCAACAAAACCTTGTTTAACAAAATGGACATTCAATTTTCTCCACAAACTATCAATAGTTGCTTACCCCTTTTTCAAACCCCTTTTAAGGTTAATCGTCTTGCAAACGACTATGAAATCACCCTTAAAAACCTCTTGATTGCTCAAAAAACAGGTCAAACCCGTTTTTTCCACTTTCATCTTTTTTCATAAACACTCCTCTTACCACTCCGTTGCTGGTGAACGCATCGATGCGAATGAAGTATTTAAATAAACAGTTAGCCACCAGTGCTCATAGTTGCGCACGGCAGGGAAGAAAGCAATTTGCTTTTGCTGTTGGCCACAGCTTTTTCTTGTATTTTCCTAACAGTTTTCAGCACGCGCCCACGGCACAGAAGGCGCCCTAACGATTATGGCAGCTGCTCGTTACTGATCATCTTCGCGCACTTTGCTGACCATTCTTGGGCCGGGCACATCTGGTCACCGTCTTCTTACTTGTCTCGTCTGCAAGATCTTGTCCGTTGTTTTTTTTTTTTTGCACAACATTATCGTTTGCCTTAGCTACCGCTTCCACTGTTTCTTACTTGTCGGTTGGTTTTCATATTTTCCTTACGCAAAGACGCCGTATCTTGCAGATGCAACGATGTGCAACAGTGCAGCCACTTGCTCTGCTTTGCGCTGGCGGCACCGAAATCGGCACCAGAAGACAACGTCGCTGCATTTATTAACAAATTTCAACGTTATCCCTGTTATGCCCGCCCGTTCTCGGTGCCACTGTCGTTCGTTTTAACAAGCGTGAATTTTCCTGCTTCCGAACATCTCCGGCATCACAAAGTCTTTCGGCAGCGAGGGTTCAAAAAAGGGGGTGCTGAAGGAAGGTGGATTCGGGTTAAGGATTGAAACACTGCAGTTTGCGGTCACCCGTGAGTGCTTGCTTCGGGGTTTGTACGCCAAAACGGCTTGCAGCTTCTTGTGGATGGTGGCGAATTTATTCCAATGCGGTAAGTTTCTCTCGTTAGTGCCGCTTGTGTTGTGTCGGTCCCGGGCGATGTCTTCATTGTTGGCTTTGCTTAATTTTTTCTCCCCCTCACAGTGCCTGCGTTTTTGTTTATGTCCCGATTTGTTACCCCTAGGTGAACACTTTCGTGCTATGGTACCTCGGAGTGATTTAACAAAATGCGAAACAATGTGACGGCGGTATTCTTGAGAAGTTTGAAGAACAATCCATATCTTAGCATATTAAGCAGACACACTAGCTCAATCGATTCCAAAGGTCGACGAAAAAACAAAACGGTTAGAACCATTTTCCTTAGGGCTAATTTGAACTGAACAAGTTTGCCTTCAAATAGAAATAATGCTAGAGGCAAAATAGTACAATTCATTTGATTTAAATTAATTGCAAAAACCAACAGCATGATGATCTAATTGGAAGTACCAGCTACGAGTTGCAGTTTGATCATAATTGGAAACCCTTGAAGATGTTTCATTTGTTCCTCCGTTGGAATTATCCGGCAGAGGATACAATACCTCGAGTACAGTCACTCCCACAGTTGTAGATAAGCTCAATTCGACTCAACATGCCATTGAAAATGAGTTTGATAGTGAGTGACGCAGTATTGAAATTAAAATAGTTTAAGTTCCTCACAAGACTAATTGCCGAGAATTATTTTTCACCTTGAAACTATCTGCTTGTAGATGAAATCTTTTCCTTCTAAAAGTGTGTCCAACTTCTCATCTTTTTTCTTTAAATGGGACTGTGCATTTTCGAACGCATTCCGTTGCCTGCAACATTTTCCAACTTTCAAACCAACACATATTTTTCATATCATCTAAAACCCACTCCAAAAAATAAAGAAATGTATTTGATTGCCAGGCTTACCATTAATGGTGTCAGCAACCAGAACCTGCAGTGCAAGTTTGCGTGCACGCGGAGTGTAGCACACATCCGTCGCCGGCATAAATTATTTTAAGTATTAATTTTATTGATATTCATACCGTACTGGACAATAGTTTGCCCACACATCATACACTGTTTGCCATGACCCGATGAACGCGGGGGAGGAAGGGAAAATTATTATTGCTATTGTATTGCCACTTTCCCAGCACCGAAAGACACATGAATGTTTTCCCATAATTGCCACTTCGGGCCATACTCGACACGTCCTGAAGGTTGCGTGACATGCATGCCCGGTCGGTAAATGGTATTGGTGATGGCGGTCAGATCGGTCCGATGCAAATACATTCTGTAGAGCAACAGCACTATGCCGCAGTCCAGCATAGTGGCGCATGCATTTAGGCTACTCACATCAATGCACCGACAAACACACTGCTCCTACCGGACGCTCTCGGGTTGCGATTGTGAGCCGCTTGCATACCTGCAGGGATAAAAAAAAGAGAAACAAACCAGAAATGAAATGACAGCATTGGAAATGATTCGTGCATCCATCCTACAAGCCCATTTTAATCCACATCGTTCGTTTTCATTTGAAGCTTATTTTGTGTTTCATTGTACGGCCCGTAAAGTATGCCGGACGTGGCTCCTGCCGGTACATGCCTACTGCACAGTCCCTTTCCCCGTTTGTCCCCGTGAGTTGTGACATTTTATCACAATCTAATCGCTGGAGAGAGGTTTTCCATTGAGCGGATACAATTTATGACCACTCTGATGCAATAGGTTCCACCGAGTGGCCAGGTTTTATCTGCGCTATTCTTTTGTGCGTTACACTCGGCAAATAATTAATCATTTCCCATAGCTTTTAGCATTCACACGGGCAGGAACAAAACCATTCGAAGTAAACAAAAAAGCAAGTAAATTAATGTAAACCCATTGCCCACCCCATGCCATTTTCGGTTCGGTATTTGTACGGTGTACGTTTGTTTTTACCATTTAAAAACACATCATGCTTCCGGAACAATCCGATTTGTAGCACAAAGCATTACGCAAACCGGTAGCAAAAGGCGACAATACAACAAACCGAAGATTAATTGGGACGCTCTTTATTTTGTACGTAAAATACAGACATACACTTAGCATGATGAAACATTTGTGTAAATGTGCTGGTCGAAATATTGGAATATAATTCTAGCATAGTTTAACTCAAAATAGAATGATAATGAATGATAAAATTCATCAATTTATTCGGTCAAGAGAAATATGTAAAAAGAAAATGAAGAAATTTCCATTACCTTTTAGGGAAAAATGAGAAGCGGTATATAATTATTATCTTTAACCAGATTGCGGAGCAACCAAATGTAATACTAATGGGTTGAATTAATTTGATTATATCTCACGCATGTCTTTTTTTTCCAAGAGTAGGTCTTTCCCTAACGAGACTGAATCCTTTCCAAGACAATCCAGCGCTGTAAATCATTGAAAAACTCTTCACTTTCGAAATAAAATTCTTTGAATACATACGACTATTGGAATGGTAACGGTAATATTCCTTCGTTTATTTGTACCAAATTTGCGTAAATACTTTATCCATCAGTTCAACAAACCCGGCATCTTTTCTCGATTCGGCAGTATGACTTTGCCGCAAGCAAGTTCACGATAACATTCTTCCATCGTTTGGTTGATGGTAGCTGAGAAACCGGAGCAGAAAAGTTTTCTCAAATATCCTTCAACTTTTTTTTCCCTGTATCAAAAAAATCCTTACAGATTCCGAGGTCGGATGTTTGTGCGGGCTAGGATATCGGATGCGAGCTCTCATTTATTAGGCCCGGTTCCGATGAAAGGTTTGATATGTGTGCTATCTTTCGGCTTTGCGCTCCGCTCCTCCGGTGGTCGTGGGTTTCGTTTCAGTTGGTTTGGGCTTCCTGAGAAAAGGTCTATCCTGGGGCAACCGAAAGGCAAAGCCGCACACGCACACGTGTATTTGCTAGGCACACATGTTCGTAAAGGGTTTGGAAGCACTTCCCGACCGACTGAAACTGATGATGAAACGGAGCCAATTAAATGGGGCCAAAATTTGTACCAAACAGCTCAAACGGATGGGGCTGATACTCCTTTTTCCACCTATCTCGAACTCACTCCTGGAGTTGGCTATATGTAGACCAGGGTGGGGTGGGAGATATGTGCCTTTGGCGGGAGGTTACGATCGAAAGCGACAGCAAGGTTGGCTACTTGTGGGGAAGAAGGGGGTAGATTCCTAAGATAGCCTGCGGGAAGCGTACAGAATCCTTTCGTCGGGAAAATCCCTACCCCATCACACTAGCGTCGCTCCGGGGGTAGCATATTACACTAACAAAGTCGTACAAGAAAGTGGTAATTGAATTCAGACAGTTTTACATGGATACCTTTTGCCCTGGGAGGAGTGCGAAGAAACTCTACCTTGTTTGTTTCTCTCTATTTTGTTTCTTCTTTGCGGGGAAGATACACAACGACAAGCTTAAGTATCGCATCGGCATGGCGGCTGAATGGATGCTGAATGCTGACGGGTCGAAGCTCCATTTGTAGATGTTAAGACCAGATAATGTCCTATGCCCACCGGCACCCGGAGGGTTTCCCATACCGAAAGGAAACCAGCGATGCCACAATGCAAAGGAAAAGAAATAACATTATCCTGATCATCACCATCATCATGATCATCATCATCAGCAGCAGCAGCAGCAGCCCCAAAAGCAGCAGCAACAGTATCGCGCTGAGAATGTGTAGCGCCGAAAACGATATCGTGTTTAAGATTAGTACCACCCGTCCTAACACACATCGGAACCGGAATGTTTCCTCCACCCCGTTAATGCTGTGTACGGTTTGCGTGTAGTTGTTGCTGTCGGCCCTGCGCCCATACGCGCACACCTTCATGCGGTGTAACCATTTTGCACACGATGTCCTTAATGGAGTCGACAAAGTTTTCCTTTCAGCCGAACTGATCCTAATGTTTCAATTTCTTTGTTTTATCTCATGCCATCCACGTACCGGTGCCGCTTGATTGTTTCGATTCGACTTAATACAAGGCTCAAAATGGAGCACCGAGCAAACACAAAAACGTACAGCAAAGCTCAGACGGGCGGTACCTTCGGGGCGGGGGCGTTCCCAGCATGCAGATAGTCATCGTTATTTCACCGGATGAAAATCTGCCCCGAAATGGGATACCGTGTCGCTTGTACGCAATTATTCACGCGCCGAACAAGCTCTTATGAAGCGAAGTTACACGGAACCCGGCTGTACCGCCGGGAAGCTGATGGTGGTACCTGAAAGGTGCTCTGTGCCTTTGGGCTGAACACGGAAGTTTGGCACGGTGGGAAGTTCCTGTGAAATCCGTCACAGTTTCTTGAAGGTGGGGGCACACAACACACTTTGTACCGTGCTCCTCAACTAATTGGGAAACTTTGGGAAGGAAGCAACGGAAGAGGAAGAGGTCGATAGATAGGATGAACCGATGGAAGGAATGTGTGCAAATGCGTAGGACAACGCAGGGCTGCATATCAGTGAGGATTAAACGTTCCAGATCGATCAATTGGACCCCGGAATGGTACCTGAACTTTGTGCGTTTGATTGGAACAACTTCTGTGAACTGCTATCTCTGCCATCCGAACCACTGAGCTGTCTCATCGATACGAAAGCATCCATAACCTACATATTGCGAACATCAATCGGCATGAAATTACTTCTTCCATCCGAGCTCACCTGGGCCAGCCTGGGGAGGGGAAAAGTTATAATGCAATTATTCATCCGTAAGCCGAAATCAGCGTGCCCGAAAGCCGCCAGCAAAGCCGGTATCATCCGATCCGCTTCACTCAACGCGGACGCCACCGTACGGCGCTAGGAATGTGTATCTGGCCGGGGTTGTATTAATATCGAAAATTAATCAATCCCTCTTCCTTCGCTCGAGACGCGCTTCAACGCAGGGATCTGCAGCGGCTTATGCGATGTCTCACCGTTTCCGCTGCAATGCCCGAAGGCGCAGTCCCGGCTCAGCATCGGCTCAGCGCTTCATGTTTCCTCCGCACCAATAATAGCCATCCGCGAATGGCCGCGAGCTAATTTGCGCTCGCGTCCGCAACGTGTTTGGTGCCGCAAGGCGAATGGAAATTAACGTCGGCCACAAATTCCTGCCCCAAACAGCCGCGGCCTTTTATTGGATTTTTATTTCCAGTCCTTACCGGCGCCCGGACCAAGCGCGCACGTGAGCGCGTGGACGTACGCATAGGTGCGCTCGCATCAAGCCATCCATATAATTTCATGAATAATGTCAATTTATTTTAACTTGCATCAGTTCTCATTTAGCCGGACCGTCCCGGGGACGTCCCCGGCGAAAGGCCGTGACTGGTTGGATGCCGTTTGCTTCGGCTTCAGCGCAAGGATCAAACAATCAACCGCCATCCAACACCACCCACCACCCTCGACGGGCTCATCAGGCGAGCAGGCCAACACGAAGGATACGCGAGCTCGCGCGTATTGATCCTACGTTGTTGCACGTGGTGCATGCATAATAATAAAGATAATAGCGCACATACGCAAGCAGGAGCACAAGAGTTTTCCCACCGTGCAGCTCCCGACATTGTACAAACGGTTGCGATAAAACATGAAATCATAAAATTGGCCAAAATGCGACAAAGTCGACGTGGGCAAACTGTCGACAAAACTCAACCCGCTGCAACACCGTCGGTCCACAAGGTTGTTAATTTGTTCGCCTCGTGTCGGCGGGTTGGCAACAAACATACACACACACACACATATCGACCATCGCACTTCGATTGTGCCGCATTTTCCTACCGTTTCACCCCAAAACTCCACGCAGAGGAAGAACACGGAGCACGATTGGCACTGGCCGGAGCAAACTATAATTGAGTCATGAGCGCGAGATGCAAAAGAATGCTTTCGTCGGCCGGCAGGAAATCGATCGGTTTCATCGACGATTCGACGATTGCAACGAATTTCAAATACACCGCGTGCTGCAGATGCACTCAGAGATTGAGACCGGCTCTGGATGGGAACCCGCGCCAGGGAAAACTATTCCTGCCAGTTTGATACTGCATTTTGAGTGCACTGTCAACATTATGCGCCATCGTATAAATGTTCCAAAAAAAGCCAAAGTTAATGCGTAAGTTCAAGCGTCTAGTACAGCATGCGTCGAGTGCTATCCAAACAATCGAGAGACAAGTGTTAGGTAAGAAACAATCCGGCAAATTTCCGATTTCCTCTCGAATGCGTTGCACTATCAATTGCATACCAGTTTTAATTGCCTTTTGAACCGCTTTTCGATTGTGCATTGTTTTGAAATTGATCGAAACATGTTTGCAGTGGATATTTTTAATCGGAAAATCTTGCGGTGGTAGACGACTCAATACTCGTTTTAGCAAACACTTTGGGAAGCGAGTCGAGCTCAAAATCCATTTCTTTGATTAAGATATCCCAGAGAGGAGAAAAAAGGACGCCACCAGCATAACAGGCCAAACTTATGGTCAAACCCCTGGTAGGCTTCTGTAAACATAGTAAAAAATACTGATGACCAGTAAAATGCAAACATCTCCTTTACTGCCGTGCCGAGGAGAGATAAAAAAAAGGCAAATCTCCAGGTGTACGGCCTTTTCCCGGTGACCAAAGGAGAATAAAAACACCTTCTTCTGGGACGAAAAATACCTACGAAACCTAACCTAAACAACTATAAAAAGAGACTTCCCAGGGAGTCGGGTTTGCGGAAGCGTTTCGAAGTCAAGAAGCCAGGCTCCTGTTGCTCCCGTCTGCTGTTTGCTCCATTTTTCATCGGTACCGAATCGGCACTCCAGCCTGCTCCAGGTCCTTTTCGGAGGGAAAATGAGTTTGGACAAGGAAAACAAAGGCGTATCCTTTTTACTCTTCGTTGCTGGCATGCCGGGCCCGTCCTGCAACGTAGCGGTAGGGCTATTTTCTTGTGGCGTTTTTCCTCGGAAGCAAGACTCCGACTCTAGACACAATAAAGCCCGGCTCTGGCCGGCACTACTTTGTAGCCGTCGGTCTTTTGTTCCCCGGTGGAACAATAAGCGTCCGGGGGGTTTTTTGCTTACCCATCGTTACACTGTCTTCTCCGGGTTCTCTGGACGACGGTAACATTCCACCCGTGCTACCTGCCGAGTGTGTGCAGGAAACACTCCACTCCCGTCGATGGTCGACACTTTGGCTGCTCGACATTTTGCACCGGAAAATCATTACACCACGCCCGGGTGGCCCGTCAGGCCTTAGTAGCTGAAAGCAGCCCACCTTCCGCTCAGTGCTTCAACGTTTCTCTTCAGGCTATTAGCACCGGATGAATGGGACTGATTAGTCCCAGAAGCACGCTGAAGGATGTCGATGCCGGATAGCAAAGCCCATAGCCGTCGCTGGGCAGAGAAGGTCCGGGCGGGGACGGAGGAAAGAATCCAACTATAAATGGACTCATTAATATGAAGGAACCATAGCGGAGTGGGGGAGCGGGAAGCCGTTGGGGGTGCCGGAAAATGCTGGACTACCGTTTAAAGTAACCTACCGTTCTATCCGTCTTGCTTATCGGGCGGGTGGCAGGAGGGCATGCTCAAATCCCTCTTAAAGCCCTCCCACAGGGCTCTCGCCTATCAATAGAGTCCGACGAGATTTTCCCCATGAATATTGGATGTGATTAGTGTAGTTGGATCGTTCTGTTTTCGGGCCGACCAACCTCCCGTCAAACTTGCGTCGATTAGAAGCTGCCTTATAAATGGCTCTCCAAAAATAGTTGATGGCATGAAAGTGAAATGATGGTGAAAAGTGTTTTGCATAAAATAATCAATCTGCTTTCGAACTTTCCTGATAGCTACCGGTTTTTTTCTCCCTCCACCAGCGTTGGTAATAACCATAAGCGAGTAAAGTAAAGTTCACCCACCTGACATGACGCACCATTAGCGCCTACCAAAAACGTTTAATAACTATTCGAAGAATTTTCAACTCATTTTCCTGACAGGTCCAACGGGTTGAGAATGGGACAAAGGTTTTGCAAATACGGTGGAGCTTTTGAAGCTACGGCTGATCTTTAGCTAAAATGCCCAAGACAGTAGTATCGTTAATCTTATAAACTTTTCAACCGGCGGCCTAAGCGGCTGGGCGAACGTTAATTTCCATTGACAATCGATCAATTTTAATTAACAACATCCCATTAATCTTTCCGCTGCCGTGAGCACAGGTCGGTTTCGTTTTGCTTTTTTCTGCACCTTCTCATCCCGAAATGCTGCTGTTTCCTAACCCACAATCAAAATCCAGCTCGATTTGGGGAATTTCTCATCCCGGCTTACGTGAAAGTTCACGAATTCTTGTTGCTATAGTTAATTTCGTAAATTAAATAAGAATCCTCCAAAAAAAAAAATACCCCTGTGACGCTCATTAAAGCTCGTGCTTTAGGAGTTCATGGTCGCTGAAAACGTGCATGAAGCAAACACTATTCGAAACATCGTCATCGCGGCAGGGAACCTTCCAGGTTTCCGGGAGGAACTCCGCCGCCTAGCAGCGTAATCAATGCCATCATCATTAAACTGCAACCACCGGCGGAGAGTATGGCACCATAAAATGTCGGTATTTAAAGCCATTTCAACGACACTGTGCATTTTGTGTACGGGCTGTGTTTGCGCAACTGGGCCACATCGGAAGTGGTATGTGTGCGTGTTTGTGTGGTGGAAAAGGGAAGGATATTATTTGGCCCCGGGGCGAGCACACGGTGAAACAAACTTTCTCACGAACCTACCAGCCAGTTTCTCAGGCTCTACGCTCCGATTCCGATTTCTGCACTGTCGGGTTGGCCAGCCTCAGCAAGAAGTGGGCAAATAGAAGACGGAAAGCGGAGCCGGCCATGTTTGGGCAGGGTGTGAAAATTGCGAATTCATTCGTTCGCACCAGCGGCAGGACACCGGGATGCACCGGGTGACGGTGGGAAACTCCTGCGACAGACACTTGTTTCGCTTCGCTGCAGGATTTATGGCACAGGGTCGGTGTCTGAGGCGAGTCCTTCGGATGCCAACGACGATGCTGCTGAGCGTGCAGCAGACGTACTGTCGATGGTAGGCGTGAGGATAAGCGTTAAGGCAAATGTTGGCTTGTTTAAAATATCGTTATCCTTAACAAGCCCGTGCACCATCATTACCGGTTCGGTATCCAGACCAGGTTTTCGAGCGAACTATCGTTCCACGTGAGCCGGAAGGACACGAAGGACACGTAAAGCAGAAAACAGTAATCCATGGGAAGGTGCGTTCGGAATGTTTTAATTAATATGTAATCTCATCTGATTAAATAAAGAAAGACCATCCAGCAGGGGTTGTGTCATTGAACGATTCTCGGACATGTCCAGGTCTGCCAGTGATCCTCATGAATGAGCCAATCCCTTCCACGAAATTTGTTCCACGGAAACTTCCACGAAAATTATCACGAACTCAGTGAAACTCATTTGCAGAGGAAGTGAACGGTTTCCGACTGAAACGCTAACCGAAAACGCTGTTCAACATCGTCGGGGCTACGCTAAACTGCTATGTTCAAAATAATCCTTAACCAAAAATTATTAGATTGATGTCCAATTTACTGAAAGTCATGCCCGAACCAGAACCAAACCACTTCATTTAATTTGACACGAAATTAGACTGTTTACCACAGTGTTAATTATACTTGTGTACATTACAATAATGCAATCTGAACAACGCAACTTCTACTGCAACAAAGGAACGTTGAGTTATAAAAATACAGCAAGACAAGATGGTTGCGCACCGAACCATTTAATAATTCTAAACCGCAACCGCACCGATGCATGACCGACTGCAATAATAAATCGCGTCTTGCATACGCTTTGTAAATGTTTAACGTAATTATGCCGGCAAAAGTCGTGCTGCAAACCCGCTTCACCGGAACCAGTAACAATAGTACCCATAATGCTATGCGCTGCTACTCAGAGCTCGTGCCAAATTGTCGTCTATTTGTCCTTCTCAATACCGCAATGTGTTCGTGGATGAGGTGAGCTTTTTGTTTCATTTGGCTCATGACTCCACCAGTATCGGCAAGGACACGCGGTGAATCGTCAAAAATCCCGCACTCGCAAGAACCACGCGGCCCGATGCATCGACGGCGACTGCTGTAATCCGACCCTTCGGCCGCCCAACGGTGTGGCATTTCCCGGTTACCGTGGTTGGGTGCGTTGAAAAGGGTAATTAGTCGCCCGTGATGGACTGGCACAGGGGGAAAGGGTTCGCTCGTGGGTTGGTCGGTGGTCCAATCATCCTTCCAACCGGGGCTGGATGTTGACCAACGGAATCATGGCCCGGTGCCGTCGGCGCCGTACGACGACTCACTAATTATATCGAATTAGTATGGTTGAATAATTCAATCAAATTTATCGAGGAAAGGTAATTAGCACTTCTTCATCCAAATTAGTTCCCTATTAGTGGGATAAAACTTTCGCCTTATGACCGTGTGGTAGGACGATGGGGAAATGCAGATGATCCTGATAAGAGGGTATAGGACGACTGCCGTCCTTTGCCGTGGACCATGCGAGCGCAAACCCATATGCAAAGTGCACTAGCCGGGTCTCTTGTGCACGCCTGGTTCTGTTTATTCTTGCGCACGCTGCCGGCACTTTTCCCTTCAGTGCGGTGCAAAACATCCAACCAACCAACGCTCCGGCTACCGACCGTTGGCACATTCGAAAGATCCCAAGGACGGTGACTAGAAATTGCCGCTCGTTGAGATCGGGCAAAACCTCTTCTGGTGCCCCACAATGCCCGCTATTGATGAAGCGTAATTCTTCGGCATTCGGTTTTGGGGACAATAATCGGTGCAAAGTTGGACGGCAGGACAGCTGCCGGCCGTTTGCTAACGACTTCTTGGACGAGCTCATCATGGGGTATATAATGAACTTCAACTTTGTGTGGTTCTCTTTGTGGGGATGAGGACATACCGGGTGAGTGCTTGGGGGAGTGTGAACTACAATAAAATCGAATGGAAATAATATTGGAAGAGCGGCGCCGTTACTCTCAAGCTGGACCGGGGAGCAGAACTAGGGTTCTGAACCAAAGACAAATTTAGGGTGGCATTGGAGTGGAACGTTGTGCCGTTAATGATCGGTAATATGCTCGGGAAATTATCGTTATCATTCGGTGCAGTTGGAAAAACCAACGCCCTTTCGCCGCAAACCCGCACCGGCCGTTTGCAAGGCTGGTGCGTTTCCCTAATTGACTTCCTAACCGACGGCGTGAAGTCGATTTCAGCGAAAGGTAGGAGTTTCGTTTTGCAATTTTGCTGGCCGACCTTACCATGAAACTCCCCACAAATGTCTCTTACGTTCCGCAAGCGTTTAAACGTCCAGTATACTGTCGGGATTTCGCAAGAGTGTACGTTTCCATGGAGTGCCGTCGGTAATTGTCGGTTCAGTTCGTTCGTCCGTGTAGACTTCAATTGAACTGCCACAAACCACACCATTGTCGTACATTGCAATCTGGCTCGGGCTCTGGGGTTTGCCCGGAAAACCTATAATTAGACAAGTTATGCTATCGAAGTTATTTTCCACAATCGGCGGAAAACTGCCTCTTGCAACGTTAGGTAAAATTCGAACAGCAAACGTACAATATTCAGATGGCCACAAACATTCTTGGAATAGCTTCCTCAAAAATACATCGGCCGTATGATAAATACTATTCTATGGAAATAGTTCGATAAACAACCGTCGAACCTATCAATAGACTAAAGTAGATTGTAGTCACGTGATTTGTGCATACACTTATTTAAACTATGTTATTAACCATTTGAAACAATAAACAATCATTCTAGTAACAACAACGAAGCGATTTTTCTCACAGCATTAAACACTATTATGCTTTTTAAGCTTGTTGTCTTGCATATCGTGAAAACAACGTTAATAGCCCATAGTTTCTAGTTTCAAGGAAAAAACATCATTCTTTTTTTTTAAAATAGCCAACACTTTTGTGAAAATTTCCACTTAACAACTCAGGATGAAATATTTAATATACAACCCAATTTGAAGGAATTTATTAAATTGCAAACAAAAGTTTAGTGAAACAAAAGAAAAACAAATAAAATTATATTTTAATAAATATATAATAAAGACATTTGATGCTTCAAAGAATCTTTGCGGGAAAAACCGATAAATTCAAAATCGGAAATTCATGTTTATATCAATCATTCGCAGAATACATTATTAATAAAATCCATCCTATTACAAAGAAACATTTTGAAGTTTACCAGAGAACGAATACAGAGCCTCTCTGTTTTGATTTATCTTCAAACGATCAATCTAAATGAGAAGCACTAAGTTCTGTACGTGACGTTATGGGATGTACCATTTTGGGACTGTCCAAACAGCAGCATGAACTGAGCAACTAGGCAAAGCTTCATAGGAAGATATTCGTCACGAAATAACCAACGAGGCTCAGTTCGAAATTTGCAAGGGAACCAATTACGACGGACCGTCAACTGAAACGACCTCGACAGGCCATTGCCTGAGACATCTTCGACACAAAACCTTCGAAACAGACGGAACATTAGTCTTGGTCCGTTTGCACTTTGATCAAAGCCGAGCGATGTTAGCAGTCGATATTGATGGTGGGCATGGACACAACACGGAGCCCATACGAGGTCATAGTCTATTATCGCACGAATCGGGAAAATCACTTTTCAACGTTGGCTGTTTTGGGCCTGCTCTTACACGACCGTACCTATTGAACGGTTGCGACATAGTAAACTCCGTCCATCACTCGCATCCTACTACAGCCGCAAAGTGATCAAAATTCGTCCAAACGAGCTCGCTGATTACTTTGGGTTCGGACCTTCACCAACCACGCGACGCGCTGCTGGCCATCGTCGTCGTCGTCGTCGTCGGCACAAATCAGTGTTGGACCAGCCGGTTACATCTTCAAACCGAGGCGCGGCCTGTCTCCGCTGCTGATAAACTTCCTTCCGGACGGATGTGACAAACACTGTTTGAGGTCCATTATTGGCCCACACACGCTTGCTGCTGGACTACTTACATGAAGTGAGCATGTGTGTGTGTGTGGGTGTGTCCATAAATGACCCGTTGTTGTGGCCCGTTAGGCAATCGGAGTTCATTTTGCACTCGTCACGTGAGGCAGAGGAAGCAAGATGATAATCGAATGATACGCAAGCCCTAACAACAACGCATCAACGCGCGCGACAACGAACTGTCAACAGAGGAACAGGACGGAATCAAATACTAGGGCCACTAAGGGGGATGATGGGGCTGGAGTGGCTGGGTTGCTTTTTCCGGACACGAATCATGCTCCTGCCGGCCGATGACAGTGGAAGCCAAAATGGAGCCCATCGCAACAGAGGCGATGGATTACGAAGTTAGCTTTACGTGCGTCAACGGCCGTCGTGGTGTTTCGTCATTGGAGGGTCGAAACGAGGCCCACCAGGAGCCACTGGAAGCTGCACGCAGCGTGGAAGTAATACAATTTCATCCACCGCCTCCGCCCAGCCCTGACCATTCCACATGCCGATCACCGAATCGTATTCGATGGAGAGACAAGCACGGCGTTGGCGAAACGTCGAATTCGTGTTACTCAGTCCGTTTGCTGCGGGGGACACGATTTGGAGAGATTCAGTGTTCGGATTTGGTTGGCCCCTGTTGTGTTCCGATTTGCCCATCCCTTCTTTGCCCACCACACGCGGATAGTGCGTCGTATTACTGCTCACTACCGGTGGCTAGCTTTGCCCAATCTTCACTGCTGACAGATATAATTCCGATTTATGGGCCATGAAAGCGTTTTAAGAGCTTACGGTTTGTACTACACACTACCATATATAAATACACACACACACACACGGTCGTGAGTGTGACTTAGCACACACTCATGCTAGGTAAGTTTTCTCGGCCACGGCTGGAAAAACTTCCAAGGGAAAGAACGAATCATCCACGCACGGTGCGTCCGTCCGAAGGGCATATTTCATCCGATGCCGGCATTAAATCATCGCCGATGCCAAGAACTCATGTTTTGCACCAGCTGAGGATGGTACGGGCACATCTTTAAATGGTAGTAAAATATTATTTCCACGCTCCGGCATCGAAGAAAGCAAAACGATGCGAAAAATGAGAATGCCGGAGGCAAGCACAATCCATCAAACGGCGAAAACTGAGGCGATAAAATTAATGCCGTTCGTTTGAAATGTATCAAATAGAGGCATAATGTTGCCTCGCATATCATGCATGATTTTTGTAACGCATATTTTTAGATGAGATATAAATACTCTTAACGTTTCAAAATAAAACCTTGCACAGTAAGCTAAAATATCGCTGTAGCTTTTTGCGTAATGTAAATTAAAAATACAATCAAACAGTCCTATTCAAGGGTTGATGAAACGCTTCTTTAAAACCGTCGTTGCAAATGCAAAACATCGTTAAGCGTGCTTCATAAAGCTAGAAACGGTGGCTTTAGAAGCAAACAATAATCAAAGGATATCAAACTACAGTGTAGAAAAACACTCTGTAGAGCCTCTCCCGTACGGGACCAGAATCGTGGGCTTTGCTGATGATATCGTCCTAACGGCACCTACAAAGCGGGAAGTAGCGACAAGGGCTGAGGAAGCAATCAACATTGTCCAGCAATCGCTGACGTCTCGAACACTCGAACTGGCCCATCAAAAGACAGAATTGATGGCTGTAAGCAGCTTGCGGGATCGTCATCTTCCGGTACGAGTGACAGTGGGATCGGTTGAGAGAACATCAGATCGTACCCTGAAATACCTCGGAGTAGTGCTACACGACAAGTTGTCCTGGCGACCACACATCGAGTACGCCGCGGCGAAGGCCCGCAGGATCAATGATGCTCTCACCGGCCTGATGCGAAACCACTGCGGCCCGCGGATCAGCAAACGCCGAGTGCTTGCTGGCGCTATTGCTGCGTGCTATTATTTGCCACAGAAGGGGCTGGACGCCAGTACTACAAAAGGGAGTTCGAACGGGTTCAACGGCTCAGTGCAATTAGAGTCGCAAGTACTTTCCGCACTGTACGGTACGAAGTGGCATGCGTAGTGGCGGGAGTTATTCCGATACGACTGCTGATCAACGAAGACCTTCGATGCCATCAATGTCAGCAGAGGGAGGAGACTGAACCAAGTGCCATAAGAAAGCAGGAGAGATCCACCTCCATGCGGATACTACAGGCTGCATGGACTGCGCTCGGAGAGGACCAGGACGCTTCGCGATATGTAAAGTGGACATATCAAATCATCCCGGAACTGGAACCGTGGTACGATAGCCAGCATGGGGAGGTGGACTTTTCTGCGAGTATCTGGACGTGAAGAACCTGAGGCCACACCCTACGTCAACAGAGTTCCTGCTACCGAGTGTAGGCCAAGTTATGCTGGCCAGGCTGAGCAAAGTCGCGGAAGCGCATATTAAAGGGCATGCGCATAACACCATGTACCTAATAGTCTTTCTATAAACAAATATGCTGGGTGACGAGCAACGCACCAGAGTACAGCAAGGACAGCCCAATAGGGCTGCGGGCAAATCCCCTCTTTTGTAGTAATATCCATCCGGACCAGATCCAAACGAGGATCCAGGGGCCAAAAGACGTCGAGGGGTTTTAGCCGGTAAAAATCCGGCACTATCCGTGCACCCATGACAGGCGGGGACCGGATGTTTACGAAGATTTCCTCTCTCTTAAAAAAACCCTCTGTAATAAGTATCTAATTGAAAAACTACGGCTCGTACGATACAGCGTTTTACATGTTGTTTTGAAGTACCCCAGCAGTGTACGTAGAATACCGAACGATGCATTTCTACTGCAAAGCATTGGATGTTGAGTCGTCCAACGAACATTTTCATTTGATGTTGAATCGTTCATGAAAATGTGCAACGTGACACGGAGCATGACAAAGTTAACTTATACCTCACCGAGGGGTGCATCGCACTATGTAATGTTTACATCAACGGTCTACCAACGCGACTTAATTACACGCTGAGAATCTCAACGGGAAGAACTCAACTCAGCAGAACTCCAAAATTATGAGTGCGGAAAATTAACCTGAGAGGTAACATAATTTACATTTACTACCATGTGGCAGGCTTCAGCTCTATTATTTTTACATCATCGACAATGAAGCTCTACCTCCAGCCCAAGCCACCTGTTTGACCCGTTAGGTTTAGGTTTCCTTTGTCTAGAACATCTGCTTGCCCTGCTTTCAGAAGCCGAACTGAACAACAACTGTAGAAACATGAAGGAGGAGAGACCGTCGTAAAACGTTCGTAGGAATATTTCCCAAAGGTGCTTGCAATCGACCTTCTCACAATGGAATCTGGTGTGGAAAATTGCCTCCATTTACCGCTCGCAAAGATAAACGGAAGGCAGACTTAGTGCAAGGTTGAACCACGTTGAAAAATGACGATCAAACGAAATAAAGCAATGTTCTCAGCAGGTGGCCACAGAGGGTATGTGATCGTGAATGTGCTGCCCGGTCCAAGCATGCCTACATGGATGCACCTGCACCGGATGGAGAGCGTTTGTGAACGTGTTCATAACGCACATGTCCGCTGCTTCCTGTTCAACGTTTCCCCACCGTTCGCCCGGCGAACCAATAAAGCCGGCCAGCACAGTGACAATAACAAATCATATGAAATCAATTTCAATAACTCCTCGCCGCTTCCGCCTTTGCACGCCGTAGCGATCGACACAACACCTGGCGGTCCGGACAGCACATGGACAACGTCTCCATTTCCGGACCCCGTGGGCTCCGGGTGTTGTGTGACAACGGGGTGGAAAAATAACTTTATCATTCGATGCCTCCCCATTGCCAACGCAAGCACAGCCGGAAGTGTCCACTCGGGTCGAAAGGACAGGAGCGTTCTGTTTCGCTGCGAAGAAATCTAATTAATTTTCAATTACAACACCAGCTGTCATCGTGTTTCGTTCCCTTGCGTCCTTCCCACGCTCATTTGGCTCCCATTACAACACCGGAAGAGGGGTTGGGGAGGGTGTATTCCCACCCCCCGGGGACTATGTATCGGAAGCGCGACTGGATGTTTCCTGAATTCCACCGTTCGTGGAGCAGGAAGTGGAGTCAAGCGCAAATCACGGTCATCGTGTTTTACACCTTCAAGGAATCGGCCCAATGGACGTCACAGGGTAAGGGGTCGAATGTAACGAACCTTTTTGATTAATCTCCTACGCTGCGTTCGGGATGAATGTATGTGTATAGCTACGCCGTTATTACGACGTGCCTTTACGCCTGACCTTCCAGGATCTTCCGGGAATAGTCAGCTGTTGCGATGTCTCGGCACTGTTGCTTGGGACGATGTTGCGAGGACGTTCGTTACACTGCCTACAGGTTTCTTCAGCTTATTTCACGTCAACAAACGCTTGAATCTCACTAATGGATCTTTTTTTTCTCTCTCTTCTTCTAGCAATATACCAGAAAGATGCACAAGGACCAAAAAAGAATGTTGGTCCACACGAGATCACAAACACACACGAGAACTAATTATTTTTCGCCTCTGCTTCAACCTTCGCTCATCCAGTAGCACATTCCATTCAAGAGCGATTAGGAGCGCTCGACACTTACTTCACAAAGTAAAAACCGGAAAAGGGAGCCTTACGCTACCGTGCTCATCTTCACTTGCACACGCACTTGGAAACTCACACCGGAAATGCAGAAATACCGACTAACGAACAGGACACACCTGGCAAGGTGTACACACAAGCCAACACTCTGGAAACGGCTCGAACCTCTTACCCGGTACGTACCGGTTGGTGCACCAAGTGGCCACTTGTATGTGTGTTGGGTGATGCAGTAGTGCACTTTCTACCTTCGTAGACACTTTTGAACTCTTTTAATCAGAACGACTGGAAACTATATACGCAGCAGAGGGTAGGAGAACAAAAAACACAACTTGTCAACCAAGCACGAGAATGAACACTCCTTGTTGCTGCTGCTAAAGGGAAAGGACTCTACGGAGGAAAGCGAATCCAGAAGTGCCCGGATTAACGCTACGCAGTACTCGAGGCCTGAAAACTTTGCACGGTACTAGACTCCTTCAGGAAATCACTGTTCATTGCTGCACGGGGCGGCATAAGGGTAGTTTAATTTGGCTTTTTCAGTTATTTCCCGTATCCAAGCAGAAGTTTATGAAACATGCAGCTTAAAGCGATAATTCATTCCTTTCGCTGCTCGAGCTCGTATCATAAACAGATCCAGTTTTCCTCCAACTGTAAGCCGTAGTTATGGAGGCGTTCGTTTATCCGGCTATTCCTGCCGAAATCCGCACGCCACCATGTGGCGTAATTACTATTCTACGCCATTCGGGGCCCTTTCGCACATACACAAACTCACACACACGCACATATACATTCACACGAACACACATACGCCCAATCACTCGTATTCATCGTCCATCACACAATCCACTTCAGAATTGAATTTAAAAATTTAATCCCCAAACGCTAGTGAAGCATCGGCATCGCACATCCAACAAGCTGGTAACAGCCACTCAAACTGCCACTTCAGTTGCAATTGTTGGCAACCATCCGTACGCCTACTGCCCTCCCGGCCGGTCGACGTAACCGAATGGTCGGAAAAAAACATTCGGTGGAAATGAGGAACGGAAAAAAGAAGACACTGTATAATCCGATTTGAAAGCTCCGGTTCCGGATTTCGTTTCGTGCCGTCGTTTTGTTTGTTTGTATCACTGTTTGTGTTTTCGCTTTCGCTTCACATCCTACACCCTTTTCTTTTCTGTCTCCCTACGCGTCCCTTCAAGGACGAAGAGTGCGTGCTGTCCTTAGGCTTTGGTTGTGTTTTCCTTCACTTTGGCAGCGTGAACTTCCGTGAACCACTCGCAATGGCACTTTCCGCTCGACATTCTCTCGACAGCCGGTAGGCATACCTGCCCGGGATACCCCAGGATGTTGAGAAACAAGACCACTAACGAGTAGAACGTCCTTTCGAACGGAAGGAAACATTCTGCAATCAAACCGGTTCCATTCCGTTTTTCTCCTACGTTTCGTTTTTTAACCATTTCACGAATTCGTTTCCGTATTGGAAGCGTCTGCACCTTTTTGGGAGCCTGCTTGTATACACCCTCGGTAGAGAGCGACGTTATTATTGGATTCCTCATGCAAAGGCCGCGTGCATTCTTTTCTTAATAAAAAAGCACATCTTAGAGAGTTGGCCAACCGGTATGCCGGATAAAACTGTCTCAATTTTCCAACTTTCCCCCTCGAGGATTACTTGGATGTTTGTACCACGCACACAATCACAAGGTTGTTGGAAAGATTTATTCCTGTTCTTTCGCGCTCGAAACCATCCTCACCATCCGTTTTTTTTTCGCTTTTGCGACACGGTAAGCGATGTTCAATTGGACCACTTCCCAGCGGAATGTGCTTTTCGTGCTGCTTCTTTCGCTTCCTTTGGCAAACCGGAGTACGACTTTGGAGAGTTTTCGTGATGATTTGATTCGCTCCACTCGAATGCGTCTCGAAAGTCGTTCATGGTTTCACAGCCTCCTTTGCGCTTGTTTCGTTTGCTGTTTACATCCTGTTTGGTGAAACTTGTGCGCCCGTCGTAAGTAATGCTTCAATCAACGTTGTTTGAAGTACTGCTTTAGAAACTCTTCTTCAATCCAACACGCTCGCAAGCAACGATGATAACAAGCGGTGTTGCGCAAAGAACATTCGGAACACGGAAACACTTTCCGGTGGGTTCGGCCGCTCCGGAAATTTCCGCGGCACGTGCGTTGTGAAACTCTGCGTGTTGATGGTGCGTTTCCTTCACTCACCCATCGGTTTGTCACTTTTCACTATGCGAAAGCAGATGCTCCGCGGCCAACAGGGCACAGTTGCACATTTTGTGCTGGCTACCACAAGCGCTACCTCCCCGGAAAACACTCACACACCTGCTAGAAGAAGCAACTGGAGCAACTATTGAACCGATTTAGCTTTTAGCAAAGGATTCGCACACGCTTCGCACGACACAACGCCTCGCGGGGGTACGCCCGTTTTTGTCGGAAAAAACCATACGTCACAGAATCCGGCAAGTAACTGAACTGCGAAGGGATGCTGCTGGAAGTTCCGAGTTTCCGTCGTGTCTATGCCGCTCGTCACCACCCGTTCACCGATTCGGCAACCACTTCCGCACACCCAGTCGGGAGGTTTTCCATTCCACAAGGCAAACGTACAACGCCTCGCCTTCGGGAATACTTTGGGAAGGCACACTATCGTACCGACTCGTGTCACAGCCACTGGAAGCGGAGTGTTGAGTCGGCGCACAACGAACTTGCCGTGCGTTCGTATACCGGACGTTCCCCATGCAACTGGAAGCCCCCGGTGGGCCAAGGATATTCCCCTCCAAAATCTGCAAAGCACGTCGGGAAAGCTTGGCGGAAAAATACTGCCCTACCTTACCGAAACGGTAGTACGGGAGCACCGAAGGGCAAGGACAAACTGAAGAAGCTTTTCCCTACCTTCGACCAGCTTTGATCTTCAACGTTGTTGAATGTTTGCGTTTTTGTTTTTCTTCGTCCCCGAAGATGAGTCTGTGTTCGTTCGTACCGCTACTCACGTGCGTTTTGGCACTAACTTATGCTTTCTCCCACCGCCCCGTTATGGTTCACCATTTTCACTGGTGTTTACACTTGTAATAGATTCATTACTATTTGTACGGCAAATCATCATCAATCATAGTGTCCAGCCTGACGTACAAGTTATGCTTAAAGAACTCATTCTGACCGAGGCTTCAAAATAAACGATGTTCGGTGAAACACGATGCTGGACAGTGTTAGAAAGATTCTTATGTACGAAAAGGTGTGGTTATTATTTCATAGTACAAACAATTATTCTCATACCAAACTGTTCCAGTGCATTTGCTCAAGAAAATCAATTTAGATCAAGCATAAAATTGTGTTGAAATGAAAGTTTCGCTGTGGTTTCTCACAGTCGTTTTTAATATGTTTGTTTTTAAACAAGTTTTTAGAAATCTCAAAAACTATCAGTTTAAAGATAAATGATTGCACTCGAAGATTATTCATTACATTGAAGGACTAATTTACACTAGCTTCTTCTTTACAGGAATGTTATTGATCTTTGAAAAAAATCTAAGCAAAACTATTGCAAGCAGCACAGTAACAAATTTACTGATTATTATTAAAAAGTATTATCTTTCTTAATAAATTATTGACTACAACAATATTAAAGTAATGAAAATAGGTACAAAACGTATATAATTATGTAATGAAATGAAAACTGACTAAATTAATTCTTACTTCAAGATGTGCATTAAATGTTGGAAACCATGAAATAAATCTAAAGATGTTCGTTTGTTTAAGGTTGGTTCAATTCATAAAGCTGCATTTGATGACAAACGTAATGCAAATAAAATTATGAAATTCCACAAGACAGGGCACACAGTAGTACGCTTGCATGCGTCGGTGACACGATTGCGATGGATTCAATATTTACCGCATCACTAGTCAAACTCGCGTATTCACGAGTAATTACGTTTCGCGCAGCAAACGCGCTTGCATCACTTCGTTCTAACATTTACAAACCCCCGCCCAAAAGTCATCCGTGGATCACTATCAGCGCTCTAATTTTCCGCTCAATGTCATCTATTCAATCCAACTAACAATGATTGCAAACAAAGCGATCCTCCCGCCGAGCAAAACAAAACGTTATGGAGCTGTCCTTCTCCCGATCGGAGCCTGGTAGGTGGATAACAACAACCGGAACCACCCGAATACCGCAGACATACTGGCGTTAGTGGGAAAATCAGAATGCAGTTTCCCACACCGAAGCAGCGTAGCCCGATGGAAGGATGTTTCTGGGAAGATTCCACTGCCAGCTTGAGCATCTCTTGACTGTTGGCCAAGAAGCGAACCCGTGTTGGCTGAGTCCAGCAGTGGAATAGTAGAGACAAAATAAAAGAAGGACCATCAGGAGCAGAACGAGAAAAAAACACACTCCTCGAGGAATTTTAAGGATAACACCTGACGTGTACGTGCATTAATTTTTAATTTTCACCCCAAACCTCCCCCCTCCCACCCACTCCTTGCGAGACTCTCCTTGGCTTCCGTGCGCGGTTAGAACATTCCGGGCGAAGCTCGCCAAGGCTAAACCAAACGGTCCGGGAACCAAACGGACACTGTTACGCAAACGACGTGGAACGAAAGGCATCCTATTTATTCGTTCGTTAGGCGGCAGGCGCCTCCGTTGCCAGTGCGCTATTTAATCGGTGGTGGAAAATCCTTCCGCGAAGGGTGGAGCAGCGGCCTCCTCGCCCGTCCAAACCGTCCAGGAAGCATCACTCAAATGCAAACGTGCAGTTTTACGCCCGAAACATTTCCCAGCGGGAACACACTGCTCGCACGGGGTGCCATCCCGGTTTTCCCCGGCTTTTTTCTTCTTTCTCCCCATGGCCTTGGGCGTTCGCCATCGCTACGTGCAGCTCACGCCCAACACGATCTAATGTGCACCGACGGGGGAAGTTGTTTTGGGGTCGGAATGGCGTCGGTTACGCTCGGGAGTGGAAATGGATGCACTGTACACAACGTAGAAGCTGCACCGCAGAAGCAATCTTTCTGTATGTGTGTGTGTGTTTGTGTGTGCTTTTTTAAGGTCTTTATTCATGGGAAAAATTATCTAAATCTACTCCAGCGAGGAGAAAAACTGTCTCCACGCCCGTGAAAGGGCTCACGGAGTGTGGGGTTTTGTATGACGTTTCTCCCATTTTATTTTTATTTTCTCGGATTCATCTGAGGCTCATTTGGCATAGTCTGTGTATTTTTTTCTCTACTTGTCCTTTCTGTTTCTCTATTTTGTGTTCACTCGCGTCGGAGCTTGATTACCAGAAACGTTTCCGTTGCTTCACGTTCGGAGTGCTGTTTTTTTCTTTTCTTTCCTTTATCATGGAATGGAAATTGAAGATGGTCGGCACGTGGCCTTGAGGCAAAAGAGAGCAATCAGATAAAACTACGTGATGGAGAAAATGGTTGGGAATAAAGTACCGAAAGAAAAAGGACAAACCGAAACGCACAAACATTCCACGGTGACGCCCGGGCCCTTTTTCCTGTGGGAATGTGCGCCGCGCGTACCGCATTTTCATGCGAATTTTTCGCCCTCCCCGTCCCGGGAAGGACACGTTAATGAACATACGGCTCCGCGTCGCATTCGCATCCCGGTCCTGCCACCGGCGACGTTTTTCGGTGGCAAATGAACGGCCGGTTGGCGGTTTACCGGTGGCCGTTTTTCCCACCCAACCAAACAACCTTCCCACTTTGCTGCGTTTTTTTTCTCTCTCTCTCCTCCCTTTTATGGAACAACGACGAAGATGCGAAAATTAAAACGCTTTATTGTTATGGTAATCGAGGAATGTTGAGGCGCGCAATGAGCGCAAATGCGACGAAGACGTAATTTCGTGCCAGCAAAGCGTTTGCGTAGATTTGTACACACAAATCTTGGAGGACGACCATCCGCTGCCCATTTTATTTCATGGGAGGCTTCCTCCCAACTCCCAATGCACCGGGTCCCTTTTGGGGACTGGGTCGGCTGGTTGAAGAATCTCCCTTCATTCAGTGTCCCGAGTTGGTCGAGTCTTTACGGATGTCCATATCTGGCCGCATCGGAAATGGACTGTCTAAAGGCCTTTGGTCTGGGTCGAGAATGTGTTTTCGCTCAAATTGCGATGGGCTCGATTCGCGTAAATGGGCTGCGAGTGCCATAACCGATAAGCCTAGGTATTTTTATCTAAGTGACTGGTTTGCGAAGTACTTAAGTTTTACTGAATGTTACTCGGAAGAGATGAAGTGAAGAGAGGTTGAGGAAAAAGATAGGCCATAATGACCCTGTAATAGGTAAAAATGGGCTTTCTCGAAAAAAAACTATAATTGAATGGAATCAGAGATGATAAAGTTATTAAATAAAATGCTTCTTAGCACATGCTTAACTCATAATTCATTAATATCGTACTTTCAAACTCAGAGATATTTTTATTGTTTGGGATGACACATCTCGAACTGCCAAAACTGCCAAATAAAGTTGTTCTAAGTTTAATGGAAAACCAACCACACGCCGCAAAATGTTTACCAGAATGCAAACAGTGTAGTTCCCTTCTCCCGTTACCGTGCTCTAATTAAAAAAAGACTTCTAGTTTTTATTCGCTCTACAACTTCCTTCTG
Organism: Anopheles ziemanni; assembly: GCF_943734765.1. Lineage (NCBI taxonomy): Eukaryota > Metazoa > Arthropoda > Insecta > Diptera > Culicidae > Anopheles > Anopheles ziemanni. The sequence continues at coordinate 28,507,274 of NC_080705.1, read as the reverse complement.
TTAGCCGACGCGACCACATTATCTTAACGTTGCCGCTACTCGTTAAGTTTTAGATAATTGCCCTACGCCGCTTCTTTGTGGTGGTTTCCTTGGCTTTCGCTCGGCTTTTCCCTCACACGCCTTTAGCTTGCAGGAGCTGGTAATATAAATCCCGAGTCAAAAGGAAAAAGAAACGGGCGAAGATAAAAAAGGAGTCCAACAAACACAAGAAAGCACACAACTTCCACGAACGACATCAACAAAATGCTTCCCAAAAGCTATTACACCTAATCTGGCAAACTTTGGCTGTTTTTCGGCTTCTGGTAGTTTCTTTTTTTCTCATGCCGCTCCCACCGGAGGCAATGTGCCTTGTGCATTGCTTTTTGGGTGCAGTAGGAAATTTCTTTCGTTGAGGTTTGGCCTCTTTTTGCCGTCTTCGAAGCCCTAGAACTAGACAGCTTTCGGTCCGGCACCAGAGGCAACCTTCCGACAACCGGCATTTGATTCTTTGCTTGAGACAACTTAACGTCACCGAACGAGTCGTTTTTTTGTTTTTATTTAATTTTTCTTTCCCTCTTTTCTTCTTTCCCCTCTCTCTTTCAAGCTTTCTCTCTATTTCACACTTTTTTGGACCGGGCCGTTTGCTCGAAACAGCTCCCCCGGGGGTCGGGGGGCGGTAATTTTAGTTTTTGACCACGGTAACAAGTAGCAAACAAACGACCCAAGGGCGGACCACCGCTCACCTGAGTGCCGGTGCGGGATTTTACGACACCATTTTACCGACCGTGGCTTCCATTTCCGGCCCGCCCTCCCTGGTGGCTTGTTACCGGGGGGCGTGTGAGATGCTTGCATTTTGTATCGAGCAAAAACCAAACGCCCCGGCCACGCCCGGAAACTGCACACGGGAGGGAGGTGGGAAAAACAGATTATAATGAAACACTGTTGCCTCTGCCTGGCCACGGTGGTCATCTGCCAAGGGAAACCGAGGACTTTTGCTCCAAAGTGAAGCAACAAAGGAGAGGGAAACGGACGTGGAAACAAAACGACAGAAATGAAGCAAAAAAAAGGGAACCAAATGAAAAGTGGACCACCAAAAAGCCACACATGGCCGTTGGAAGGGAAACTCAGCTGAAAGAAGAATGAAAAACAGCACCTTCAAAAAAAAAAAGTTGAACTGAACAGAACCCTCAGACCAGCACACTCAAACACAACCAACCACACGTAGAGAAAATCGAGCAAGCGTTAGCACATTTTAAATTATTTTCAAATTTAAATTTTTAATGTCCCTCAAGGGTGCGATTGCTAACGGTCGGCACGAGCACAAGTGGTCGTGCTTGCCAATGGGGCGTTGGGGGGCCTGTACACCCATTCCGGGCAGCCGGTGGCAGCTTTCCCCGAGCAGCTTGTAGTTTCTGCTGCTGCGTTTCTAAAAGCTTTAATAATGTCATTAATATTATCATCGCCATTTGTCACGGCACGGATAAAAGCGACGTCTTGCTTAGTCTGTCAACGGAGCGTCCACGCGAGCGCGAGGGTCCAGCCCATGGGAAATCTTACCCCGCGATGGCGCGAGATGCCCGGCTGCCTTTATTTCATCCTCCAGCACACGGTTGGCAATTAGCTGGGATTGTTTTACGCCATCGGCCGTAGACCGAGGCGTTTTGCAGATATCCTCCGGCCGGCCGGCGCTTGTCGATGAGATGATGAGTACCGCGAGCGTGAAGACCAGCCAAATTTCTGAAGCCCGAGCTCATCATTTTCTTTTCAACCAATAGACATGAGCAAGCTTAGGCAGATATGTTTTGACCTGACCAAAACGGCAGGAATAGGGAATGTAAATGCAAAAACTTTGCAGGATTGCTTTCATGTAGCGGGGGAGAAGCTCCTGGATTTGATTAACCAATCGATGGAGAGGGGTGTTTTTCCGGAGACATGGAAGGAGTCATTGGTTGTACCTATTCCAAAGCTGACTGGAGCTATCAAAGCGGAAGAGTTCCGCCCCATCAACATGCTTCACACTGTCAAAAAGGTCCTGGAGGTTGTTATCAAAGACCAATTGGTGCAATACCTGGACCAGACCGGCCTGCTGGCCCGGGAGCAGTCGGGATATCGGGAAGGACATTCCTGTGAAACCGCACTGAACCTGGTGCTTGCGAAGTGGAAGGGGTTGATGGACAGTGGACAGCCGGTGCTTGCAGTTTTCTTGGATCTAAAGCGGGCATTTGAAACAATATCGAGACCCTTGTTGCTCACAACACTTCGACGATTCGGTATTGAGGGGAGGGAACTCAGTTGGTTCAGCGATTATCTGACAGGTAGAACCCAGAGGACAATTTTCAAAAAATCTGTTTCAGATCCCATTGAAAACACCCTTGGGGTTCCACAAGGAAGTGTTCTTGGACCAATTTTGTTTATCATGTATATAAATGACATGAAGCAGGTCTTACGTTCCTGCGAGATAAATCTTTTTGCTGATGACACAGTAATATTTATATCGCGAAAGGACGTGAAACAGGCAGAGTCCCTTTTAAATGCAGACTTGGTGGCTCTGGATGGCTGGTTGAAATACAAGAAACTCGCATTAAACATTAGTAAAACACACTACATGGTGATGTCGAGGAGGGAGTGGATCGGCCAGCTTTCCATTGCCATCAACACGGAACCAATTGACCGAGTCTCCCAGGTGAAATATTTGGGAGTCATTCTTGACGACGGACTTACATTCAGTGCACATATTGATGGGGTCATCGCTAAGGTGGCAAAGAAGTGTGGGGTGATAAGTAGACTGGGGAACAACCTAAATTTTTTTGGGAAAGTTCACCTCTACAAATCCATTATCTCACCACATTTTGATTTTTGTCCATCAATATTGTTCCTCGGCAATCGGACACAGCTCAAAAGGTTGCAAAAAGTGCAAAATAGGGTAATGAGGTTAGTGTTGTGTTGTAGTCGGTACACGCCTTCTGCTGTTATGCTGGATGTCCTGCAATGGATGTCGGTAGAGCAGCGGATAGTGTATCAGACTATGATACTAATATTCAAACTCCTGAGGGGCTTGTTACCGGGGTACCTTGGAGAAAGAGTAGTTAGGGGTTCTGACGTTCACCGGTACAACACTCGAAGGGCTCATGATCCTAGAACGTCGAACTTTTCAACAGTATTTGCCAGAAATTCTTTGTTTTGTAAAGGTATACAATGGTATAACAGCATGCCTAGAGAGATTGCCGAGGCTGCAAACGTTCGCGAGTTCAAGCGCTTGTGTGCCGTGTACGTTAAGCAGGTTGTTAAGTAGCACCCAGTAGAATGTGCAATGTCTCGTAGTTGTCTATTGTGAAAATTTAATGTTTGTAAGCATCGCACTTGTCATCACGATCTCACAGATGATGATGATGAGATTTTTGTTTTGCAAATTTAAATGTAAATAAAAAAAAAAATGGAACAACATATCTTTGAGACACGCGCGCGTAAAAGTGGAAATTTGAAGTTGATCTTTCTGTAGGAACTGCATCAGTCGCTCTTGTGCAATCACGTGGCAGGCGCCTCGAATTCATCCATTGATGATATTTTCGACGTGACCAACTGTTTCACGGATAAGGTTTGCTTAATTTGCCAATCCTGGAAAGTGGTAACTCCCCTCCATATGTTGGATAAGGGAGATACCGGCTACACGAATAGGAGAGAGCATTTTTTGGCCGTGCACTCCGGAGAGCGGTTCCACGACTATTGTCTTATGGAAGTTGTGCTAACCGCTGTACGCAAGGAAAAGAGAGCTGACTGGTCTTTTTCGTGAAGGGTCACTTTGATCCCACCACTTCGTGATTTGCTATAAAGTTTAAACAAATATCTTTTGATAACTCCGCCATTCTCAAACCTGTGTTGGGGTAAGAGGTGGGACTCATCATCAATCACCGTCCGGGGTGTTTGGTGGACGGTAGCAACAGTTTTCCAACGGGATTGGGCATTCTTGCTCTGTCCACGCGGCGCAAGCTAATTGCTCCGAACGATGAGGCAAACATTTAAGGCGATACTTTATATCAATTATTACATCCATGCGCTGCTTGCAGTCGGGATGTTGGCGAAATGACCGCTTCAGGTAGAAGTAAAGGCAGATAAACCATTGAGCAAGAAAGCGTACCATTAAGGTACCAACGTTGACGACTTCTTAGAAAACTTCAGGTTTTTGCTACTGTACCGGATGTTCAATCAGGATAAGAATGAAAAAAAGAATGGCTTAAGAAGTACTAGTTGTGACGATGTTCGTCTTCCAGCATCAACCGGTTAAGAGCTTACGGATCCTTCAACCGTACCGAGACGGACAGCTTGAACCACAACAAAACCTTCCGGACGATGGAAACGCAAGACGAAAATGAGCAAATGAAAAGTTGTTCAATTACCACCAGGCGTCCCCATCAGCTCGACATCTTTCTCGCCTCGAACATTGCTGTAAATGCGTCCAGGGATCAAGTACCCGCTTCGCTGCTGCTCATTCGCCCCTACTTGAGCTGTTGCTGCCCCCGTGACGAAGGTTATTAAATTGAAAATTAATTATCCCTCGTAACAGGTGTTTGCTGAAGTCAATCAAAAGTTAGCAAAAACACGTCCCGCTTCCCCAAAGGGTGTTCGATTATCGAAGCATCGGCTGGTTCTGGGGCGGACGAGCTTCATCCTTGAAACATTTTTGCGCAAAGAAGCGTCTATTGTAACGAGAAGTAAGGCTCTCTACCGTACAGGCCTTAATCATCAATAGGCCGCCCACTGGAGAGCGGTACAACCTCTTGCAAAATACACGTCGGCCAAGTTTGCAAAGGTGGGCTGTAATAATTTATACTAAACGGATACACGGCCGTAATGAAAAGCTCTGAGCTCTTCTGATAGCATCCTTGTTAAATCTTCTTGCACGAGGCGGAACAAAGATGATTCCGGTGGCAAAGAAAATTGCTGTACAAGGTAATTTGTTACTATTATACGTCTAAGAGGACACCATCGGATGGAGAACGCCTACAAATGGAGAAGCTCTCGTAGAGAAACATAAGCGAGTATAAACTCATTGAAAATAATACAAATTATCCTTAATTAGCAATGTATCGTATAGAAACGGTAGTTTTAAATTCAGACAAAGATGTTCTGACCATGTTGGAACATCATCTAAAGAGCACAAATGATCCTGAAGCTAGCAATAGATATTTTTGCTCTAGTTGGTTCAGTTTAATGAAATATTTATCTAAAGTAAACCATTTCGTTGGAAGACGAGTTTGTTGAGCAAAGATTGGTAATGAACTATATAAATCTTTTTAATTATCATGGATGCTATAGATCGTGAACAAAAAAGTAAAAATCATGAGCTTAGAACTGATTTTAAAAAATGCTTATCCAGATATGCTTCTCCATTAGAGCTTAGGGGCCACCATTTGTTTGTTTTTTGTTTCCGCTATCACTGTTTTTCTTCCGAATGGTGTATACATCATAGAAACCCTGTTGGGATCAGTTTAAAAAAAAAATCACCCTCCAATCTCGACCCGTTATTTGCCGCAATTCAAAGCCATAGTCCCAGTGCGGCGCTTTCCAAATGGATGAAACATTTATCCACTCAAGCGCCAATCACATTAATTTGCAGCCCGAACCAAAGGGGACGTTACCCTCGCTTTCCCCTTTCCCCGGACGCCTTTATTGATCCTCCGACCCGACGCAGGCGAAGAAGCAGAAGCTTGTACAATTTGTACAATTTCCCTTCGGGCTTAATCATTACCACCGCAATGTCTTTATGTGTGGCCTCCCGATAGTCGCCGATAGCCGTACCATCGAACGCCCTTCGATCGTGTTAAGTGACCAGCGATACACTCATTTGGGAGCGGCTGAAGGGGTTGAGAAAGGGCGTGGGTGCAGCATGGATTTGCTCTTCCCTCCCCCTCGGTTCGATTGCCTCCCCCGGGGGGCGGGAGTGTGATGTGCTACCAACTCGGTTGACATTTTACTCGTCCCCGTACTGCCTAGTGAAATCCTTTCAAGTTGATAAATATTCATGAACATCAACAAACAGCATCGAGCTCGATGATACACAAGGAGTGAGGCAGGGGCAAAGAGCAATAAAAAGGAAAAGCGGCCGGACCAACCGACCATCGGCCCGGACTGCTGGAGACATCCTTTTCCGAAACCGGGACAGCTCTAATTGCTCCAGCGGCCCTCGTTTGGGCCCCGGGAAAATTCTCCCCGGCCGCTCCGATGTGGACCACCTTGCGTACGTCTTGATGGCGGCTCCCTTTCTCCCCGTGATTTGTTTTTTTTTCTGCCATTTTCTTTCATGCCGCCTTTGCTTTGCTTTGCTTCAATCCTTTCCGAGCACTGATCCTCCCTTGCGTTCCCATTGCCAATGCAATCTGGGTCAAACGGGCCACGACACCCACGACTAAAGCCCAACGGGTGCCAAAGAGACAGCGTTCTGGGAAAAATCAGGAAAAACGGCGATCCCATCCCTCCCGAATGCGAAGCGAAACGAAAAGCGGAAGCGCAAGTTTAAACTCTAATCAAAATTTGCATCGGCAATCGGATCGGGAATCGAGTAACCATCCGCAAGCGCCCCGTCCAACATGGACAACAACAGTGGAAGAAAAGGGTTTGGAGGGGAAAACCCGGCAACGAAGCACGGAAAACAAAAACCCCTCCCCAACCGGCAAGCACCAACACCGACGGAGCGAATCGGAAACGATGATGAAATTTTCCGCAGGCTGACTCCTAGTGCCACAATCAGACCCACACACACACACAAACACACAGCCAGAAGGCGACTATCGGCACCAGGAAATGGTGGAAATGGAAAGGAAATACCGATCGGGACTCTCCCTCTACCTCAGGCGGGCACCAAAACGAAGCAAACCCTAAATACAGCTGCTCGGAGTGGGTTTGTGATTCACTGCATCATTTAGTGGGGACGCACGTCACCCAGCACGGGATTTATCGTAGGTATCCTCTGCGAAAAAGGCACGAAGAGAGAGAGATAGAGAGAGTAAAATTGCGGGAAAAGCTAAAGTACTGATGTGCTCGTGAAAAACACCAACCATCCCTGCAGGGGAAGGAAGTTTGGAAACCGACCGGCGGTGCAGGAAAAATGAGTGATGAAGAGATAGTTGCAATGCAAAAGACAAATAAACAATACTCAATCGCCGCAGCGAGGATTCATCCACTTTTGCAGCGTGCTCAGTGTGTCCGTATGTGTGTGAGTGTGTGTCTGTGTGGATCTGCGAAGAAGTCTTTCGGCCTTGTTTTTCTTCCGTCTCGCTCGCACCACATCCCTCGTTCCACGACCGAGATCTGCCTGTGGCGTTAAACCGGAAAAATGCAGCGATGGCTTTGGCTTCGGGAAAACTCCCGCCCGGCTACGAATGTCATCGCAATCGAGGAGAGGAAACCGGGTGAGCAAAAGGAAAAATAATCTGACCGAAGCGGGAGAAGGGCCAGAAGGAAGCGGAAAATAGATAACAGCGCTCGGAAAACTCTCGTGTCGCAGTATGACACGCCGGATGGATGGAAATGGACGGAAGGGACAAAAAAACAACAAGAACATCTGAAAATCTGAACAAACGGAAGAGGATCGGCTTAATAATAAAGCTATAAAATATTCGTTTCATTTATGCAATAAAAGCTTATAGTTTGAATAGGAAAATAGGACCGATTCGATGCACTTGGCTCCTTCAATCGACACCGGCGCACCGCAGGAAGGAAAACATATTCCTCGTCCTAGCAGAATGCTCGAGACCGGCGGCACCTCACGCCATGCAAAACCGGTGTGACAACCTCCAACTGCCTTCCGTCAGCGTCGGAAACGGAGAACCGTTTGGGTACGAATGGGACCGCATTCTGCTTCCTTTCTCCTCGGACTCCCGTCCACCGACGAGCGGAGTAAAAAATAATTAAACCGAAAGTGTGCATTTTATATGAGTTTTCCCTCCCCCAAATACGCCAGCCGCATGTTTCCGGACGCAAAGCCACCACCGGGCGGAAAAATGACTCCAGTCCAGCAATAAAATCAACTCCGCACACCGCCCAGCCAAGGTTCCGATGAGAGGTAGGTTTTTGATTGTTGGCCGACCGCACCGACCGTGCGGACAAAAATAACAACCCGTCCGGCTCTGGGACAATCATCGAACTTCCATAAAAGTAACGTACGGCTGTGACGCTTCGGAATGTATATTTTACGGCTTTTTGCGAGGACAGATAGTTTGCGTTAATCTGCCGATAGAGTAGGGAAATCGTTTTCCGCCACCGGTTAGTTTTCGTTTCCAAATGCCCTCGGTGCCAAGGCAAACCCGGCTCTGCATGACAAGGAAATACAACAAAAAGGAATAAAGTTGAACAGAAAGCCCGTGGGGGAGAAGGGGCGAGAAGAGAAAGGCAATTCAGAAGGGCGTAAGCGACATCTGAATTCAACGCACGACGCATGCAAATTAGACTCAAGAATCTCGCACCGGCTTGTGCGTCGTTTCATAATTCGTTGTTATTTATGGTGTGTCTCTTATACGAGACTATTATCATAAAAAGCCCAATGCAAAGTCTCGCTCAGAGGCCCACCCCACTGGTTGGTTCGGTTTTTTTTTTGTGTGAGTGCGCATAATGTACGTATGCTGAAATTGCCTCGTTTTCCTTCAAGCGATCTTTTCATCCTGCAAGGATGTATGTGTGAATCCTACTAAAAAATGCTGAGCAAATAACCAATTTGAAGACATTAAAAATTATCATAATCTTAGAGCGACACTCCTTTTTTCAAGAAAGAAATATAAACTCAAACAATAAAACTACAGTTTCAAGATACAACAGGAAACTAAATTGTTCAGAGACCCCCACGGAGCCACCCATGCACGAAAAACACTTCATAAATGTCATTCAACTTAATCCCCGTCCGCTTCCCCATTGTGTCATATTTCACTCAAAAACGATCATCATCTCAACCACCCTGACTCGACAGATTCGCACGTGCTGGAGCGAAGTCCCAAACCAATTACTTAGCTCCCATCAGCATCAGCCGGCGCCCGGGAACCGTTCCCTCTGGCATCGAAACATTTACGGCTCCGAAATCTCGATCTCCTGCGCCTCAGACCCGACGACGGTGTCAACGGTTTTTGAAAGATCCGCATCGTTTACACTAAACTGTACATTAACCTCTCGGGGGGGAGGTGAGCATCCACAGCTCGGGAGCTCGGGATCGACGACGCGGTCCAGGACCGTTTTCACTTACTAACCAATTAAAAGTTTTCCTAATCAAGTGCGCGGCTTTCCAGTTCCTTCCCCCTCCCCTTCGCCCATTCCCATTGGTCCACCTATAAATCGTAGAGTTCACTCGTCTCCCCGTCTTACGCCCGCCGAAATCTAAACCAATAATCCCTTTCGGTTTTCCACCCGGCCGCTTCCGCCCGTTCGCTTAGAAGCACCAGCCGTTCCCTCGCTTCAACATAGGCAAATGTATGCGGCAACCTCCGGCCCTCCCCCGGACGAGTTATCGACCGTTCATTACGAGTTCATCAACCCAGCGTTCCATTAGGTTCAAAAATTCCCCATTTTCAGGCTCAAAGCGTCCAACCATTAGTGCACGGTTTTGAAGGGCCTGGTGGTGGAAATTCTCCACGGAGTCCCTTTTGCTCGATGCGTAGGTCGGGTGTGAATAAGGTGGGTGGTGGTACAATCGCCCCTGCTGCAAATAGCTTCAGGCGAGCGAGGGTTCGAGGGTGTAGCGCTGTATAAATAGAAATACTCAAATTTTATCCCTCGCACCTCCACCACCACACCCTTCCCCGAAAACCCCCGCCGGAATGTAGGAGTCGTAGATAGCAGAAGCGTAAAATTTGCATGTTTTGCATCCCGGTTCGCCTACTGTCGCGGCCCTCCAGAGTACGCCTCCCAAACGCCTTTCAATTTCAACTAGCACGTCAATTTCGGGCAGCTGCAAATTGTTGCCGAATGTCGCCCTTTCCTTCCACCTCCGCGGCCAATCCCAAATTCCAAGGGACGAGACCGCGTTTCCTCGCGCCACAATTATGCGCCGTTAAACTCCTTAACGCACCCAATTTTCTGGAATCCACTGCGCCCCCGAAACGGAGAGATCTTGGAGCAATGGAAAATTAACTCCTGCAAATGAAGGAAACGCTACAGCGGAACAAGATTGTCGTCGCGAAGGACTGCCTCATGAGATAATACCATGAGCAAAACAAAAAAAACATAACTACGAAAAGAAATGACTACAAAACTGGGCTCCACAAGATTTTCAAAGGCCCCATCCTTCCGCTGTTCAAAGGACCTAGCCGAGCCATCGCCTCCCAAAATTTCCACCGTCGAAGCCTTTGCGTGAAACGTGAATGAAATTGAACCATTTACATAGAAACGCTATTATCTAATTGTTGCGCCATTCTCTTTGTTCTCTTGGCGAGGACGTTGTGGTTTGCCAAAGGCACAACGGTGGCTCCCCAGCGTGACGTTTGCGTGTCTTCCTTGTTTTCACTACATTTTTCTCTCTCTTTCCCTCTCGCCCATCCCTGTTCATCCCCTCCGTCCAGCCGACCAAGTGACTTCCTTCGAGCAGTGAGCTTCCGTGCAAGTCATACTAAACAAATGGACACACGAAACAGCCACGTGCTGTTGTTGTCGGGAGCCGCTTTTCCTTCCGCTCGCTGTTCGTTTCATTAACCGTGGTATTCGCTGCTGGCACTCCCCCCGGGGGGGATACCCAATCCACCGGCGAAGTTAACCAGATTTTCCCATCCATCACCGCACACGGACAGCCCTTCGTTTGTTGCTGGTCCGAGTGGAAATGGACAGAAGCAAGAGGTAGCAATGAGGAAAAGAAGGAAAGTTCTTCGTGTGGAAGGTAATTTTTTTTTCTTTCGTTCGTTACCTCCGACAGGAATTTTCACCCATGGTGAGCGTCAACTTTTTTACCGTTAGCAGCCCGCAGGAGGAAGGAGCAGTGAAAAAAAAACGCACACACAAGTGCAAACAAGCAACATCCGGTGGCGTGGGAAAGTCCCGGTTGGTTGGTGAAATGGTAAAACTTTCCAACTAACTGTGAGCAATCTGTTTCGTGGTTGATCGTTGGTCGAAATGCAAACAAACATTCAACACACACACACACAAAAGACAACGAGGACGATGCAAATTTGCCCTGTGCTTCTGGATGTTATCTTTCTTTTTTTCTGGTCGAGAAAATCCTGCTAAATACTTTTGTCAACAACCCTTTCCTACACCCAACCTGTGTTGTATGTTATGGAAATTTTATGTGTTGATAGTTTATGTTATAACCCGATGCTTGTACCTTTCAAGGAGAAGCAAATCGGAATAAAGTATGGATAAGGTTACAACTAAGGCTGGCTAGGAAGCTATACCTATGCTACAATTAGTTTTAAACATTACGTTAAGCACATTGTAATTTGTTTTTGCACATCGATGTTCAATACAGCCTGGTTGCCCAAATAAAATAATTAACATCTGAATAAAGCTTGGATTGTAACAGAAAGACGAACAAAAGTGTTCATTAATCACAATTACACCGAATCAAGTGGTTATAAGCTTTCCCGCACGGCTTGCACATAGTTAATCGCGGCTCGTTAAGTACTTAAATGATATTTGTATTGTTTCAAATTTTACACTTCGAGGTGTCTTTTACCTATACTATTTTATTTCACTTTGTATTTTATTTTCCGGTTTTAAGTTAAACGATAAATTTTCGCACAAAAGATATACAAAATATTACTTTAGTTATTTTACCCGCACAAACATTTTCCAGCTACTTTCGGACGAAGTAGTTTGGTTTAGAATAGAGTACGTTAGTTAGTTGGAAAGAAAGTATCATATATGCACACAGCATTCGTCAATCATAGATGATGATGATGATGATGATTAAGAATTAAAACTTAACGAATTTTTTTCTTTTGATTGTTTTCTTATTGTAAGAGGCTGCACCGAATCATTCTTACGAGGACTTTATAGTGTGATTCTCAAATCATCTATTTTCATCAAATCAAATCATCATCAAAATGTGATTTTGATTTTATAATAAATTAAATAAGATAATAAAGATAATCCGTCTCATCTTAATCCTGTGCAGGGGTATGAGGTGGGCTATCATCATCATTATTTTTCAATTGTTGTTCAATGAGACTTTAATTGGTTAGGATATATTTATTTGAATTAACAAATAGCGAAAGTAAACCAAGTAAGGGATAGAATGTATGCCGAAAGTGAAAGTCAAATCAAGCATGGATGAGGCTGCAAATTCCTTCCGTTAATATGAACATTTTTAATTTAAGCAATAGTTGTTCAGTCTTCTAAAAAATAATAGTGAATTGAGTAGTGATCTATAACTGTAATTCAATACGATACAGGATGTATCTGTGAACAATGGAGACGCCTGGTGCTTTTGATTCCGCAGAAAAAGTAAATTTGGTAAAAATTACAAAAAAAAAATAAATTCATTTTCAATCAAACCCTTAGGAAACCTCCATGATGAGAATTACCTTCGAATTTAACCCACCGCTTCCTGTCCATTTTATAATGTTCTTACTGCCCTTCGTAATGTAGTTTTGATACCGCACCAGATTGTGCCGTTCGATTCGATGGGCTGACAACGATGAGACAAGATATCGCGCTCGGAAAAACCCCTCCCCACCAGACGGAACTTTCCTTTTCGATAGAATTTTACCATTTTGAAGCAACTCCGAAAGGTTTCGATTGCTCGATTCGAGTGGATCATTTTATTTCACTTTCCTTGAAGTTTCGGGCGAACTTGCCCGGGCCGGGAATAAAAAGTACCCGAAAGACGCGCGGCAAGAAGCGATTGCCACAATGTGGCGCACGAAAATGAATCCCGGTAGCAGCTGGTGGCTTTGCACCCTATTAGTTTAAAATTCACCACTTGCTGTCCTAATATGTGTGTGTGCGAGTGTGTGTTTCTTGTTGGGTTTATATTTCTTGCGCTTGAGAGTCCCTCCGGACTGGGACAAGGATGGGAAAGAAAAAAACCAACCGCCGCTGGCTCAATTTGTGTACCAATTCAAGCAGGTTCGATTCCGGCAGTCGATTTCACTCGGCAACATGTGCGAAAGCCAAACGGCCTCGACTGCGCCACAACAAACGCCATGAATATTTATTGGATGTTTGCCACGCCGGGAGTCCGGAAGGCCGTCTCCTAGTTCGTCTTGGCGAAATCGAATGGGTCGAGAGAAACCGTTACAACTTTTTCCACCGGCACCCGACTTACGATGGCGTTGTGTACGCATTTTTCTACCCTTTCTTTTTTAATTTTTTCCCATTCTTAAGGTATCCAATCTGCAGGAAGCTAGTTCTAGACGAGCGGAAAAAAGAACCACGACCAGGTTCGGGATGGATTTCCCTATTCCCAAGTTGGAGTGTTCGGGAAAAACTTTGAACCAATTTCAAGTGGCCGCTTCAGCTCTCTGCCAAATTACGAAACTCCTTCGCCTGTGTGTTCGCGTTCGGTCGCACAAATAAGGCCGGTAGTGAAATGCAGGGACGAAATAAAACTCCCACTTCCGGCAACTGAAATTTGAAAAGTTGAATCGAGAATTGATGCACTCGAGCTGGAGGTCTGATGCATCCAGTGGCAGCTCCCGAGTCCAAAGTTGACAAAACTCTTCCAATCACCCGGCGGGCTGCGAGAACGGAATGAAGCGGAAAGTTTGATTTATTTACGATTTTTCATATCCGTCACCGGTAGCTGGATCCACACCCTGTCAACCCTGATCTCGTTTTCCAGGCGGCCACCGAAGACGCCGACGAAAATATCATTCCACATAGGGTTCATTTTTCTGCTTTTCTTTCATGCGAAGAAAAATCCTCATCCATGATCGTTATTAATACCGTCATGCTCTCTCAGTTGGTGCAGCATTGAATCCGGAACCGAAATCCGTACGGTTTCTAGCGATGTATGAAAAAAGAATCCAACTGAAGCGCCTCCCATAGGTAAAAGGATACACCCTCGTGCAGCTGGGGAGCGTGAGGCCAGACAGTACCATAACGATAAGCCACCTTAGCTGGTAGGGTGCAGGAAGTCGGAAAGGAGCGAATCGAATGGGTAGGAAATTGAAAATTTCCCAACGCTCACGATCCCGATCTTGCGGACTCCCCAGGACTGTGATTTGCAACTTATATCTCCTGCATTTTTTTTCCATTCTTTCAAAAGAGTGAGGGATGAAAGGGTGACGTGGGGAGCAAACGTAAAAATATCATACAATCTTGCCTCACACCGACCGCCAGTGTTAGTTTTCTCCACCGTACGTCCATCTCAGGGCATTCTGGGTTGATACTCCCTTCCCCACCATCTTGCAAAACGGAGGTGGTATTGCATTTCAACACTGCCACTCGAGGCCAGCCCGCCGCATTCACTTGAAGTGGCAACGAAAGTGGTCTTATTCTTGATTTATTGCACATTTCATTTCCAACCCGTTGGCTCGGTTCGGTTTCCGATTCCTCTCGTGCATCGTGGATCAAGTGGGAGGGAAAATCTCTGTGATTGATACATTTCAAAGTGAAAAATATCATCATCGCTCGGGGGATAACGGTGCCCCCTTTCGAGTACGGTATAGGTTTCCGTACTAATTTTCCAACCTCGTTCATTCGCAATTTTTATTCGGGGTTGGTCACTTGATTTCACCTCAAAGCGGGAAGCGTTCAGGGGAAGCACGGTTCTCGGGGATGGATGAAAATTTAATCCTTTTGCTATCTGAGCTGAATTCCCATCTCTTGAGTGGGCTTTGATGTTTAGGAGAGATTGCTTGAAGCACCGAGGGATATAAAATTTGCGAAGTACTTGTAAAAGTATACACATTCAAATGAATGATTCCCTGGAGTGGAGTGGACTTAGGTAGACAGGTTTTCGGAAAGTTATTTTGAAACCACTTTGACGTCAGATTTTTTCATCAATGTGCAGTAAAAAATTACAGTTAATAGGGCAATCGATCAGCTAACTTTAAGCAACCAATCTTGAGAAAAACAGATTTATGTTCGAGTACTCTTAGAAGTAAAATTATATCATTTTTCCAAATCACTACAGTATGCTATTTCATCCAATCTAATTGGGTACCACTTGGCTGACTGGACGAATGTTTAATTTATCTACTCAACTATGATATTTTGCTCGCATGCACAGCGTGTTCGTTCGAGTTTGATATCGATTTTAATTTGCCCCAATCGCACAATCTTGCCTGCGACCGAGCAACAGCAACAACAAGCCGAGCTGTCAGGCGAAAGTTCTCCATTTCTCTTCGCGGACATCCATATTTTGCACTCCCGAGACGTTCCGAGCTAATCGAACGGTGGCAGCATACGTACACGAATCCAATCGAACCCCGGACCGATTAACGCCGACGACGTGGACGGCAGGCGAACTGGCTGAAGCACCCCGAACTTTCTTTCCCATCTCCCACCTTCCGCATGGGAGTACGGCCGCGCGGGGGGTTGCGGGGAAATATATTGTTTCGTTTGCAATCAACCGGAATCATTCGGACGATTCGACATAAATTTTCCAACCACTGCTCGGGAAAAAGAAAACTAAACCCGGTTCAGAAAACTGACAGCCCTGTCGGACGCTCGGGACGAAGCACACAAAAAAACGGGCAACGGCTGGAAAACTTGTGCAGCTCTGAAAATAATATGAAAAGCTAGGGCGAAGGAAAAATCAACCGGCAGTCAAACCGAACCGGAGAAAGTGAGTGAAAAATTCCTGCATCAAGCGATATTGGCTAAGAAGATGGGGAAGGACAGAGCTGTGAATGGTTTTCTTTCCTTCTCGTCACAGAAATCACGTAGCAGCAACATTATCTGCTCGTTGAGAGAAAGAGAGAGAGAGAGCATAAGAAAACGGCACGAAAGGGAAGAAAATAACCTGATGCTATTTCTAACGCACTAGTTCCAATTGTCCGATCCGAGATGGCTTTCTCATTAAACCGTATAAAAGTTCTCTAGCGGCAAACGAGCAGCTGGCCCAGAATGAACGCGTCTTTTTTTTTCATTTACACCTCTATCAACCATTTCCTTTTTCCGCGTGCCATTCCCTGCCCAAAGTGAGGCCTTGTCCCGAGAGCCCGGATTGTTTCCTTCGGTATTTCACTACGTCACTGATGGCGTCGAAGCTGACAGCCATTAAAATGCCGCTCAATTTGTCAAAAGCACCGAGCGGGAAATATCAACTGAAAACACGCCGGAGTGAGGGGAGAGCTGGAATAGAGCAGCGAAAAACCAGATACAACTTTTTAAAAACCAATAGCCGCTTATCAGCCCAAAAGTGGCGCAATTTTTTTTTTGCCATCTATTTTCTTTGTGCGTGTACATCATATCGTGCGGTTTGGAAACGCTGTGACGATCCAATTTTGTCGGTTTGTAGATGATTTTTTTTTTATTTTTTTTCACTGCCCTGAAGTCTGATCTGATAGATGGCTATTTATTGGAAAACTGCTGACATCTGCACAATTTTCTCTCCCATTTCACGATCATTTCATGTCTATTATTGGCGCTATCGATTTCACTTCCACGTTCCATAAATAACCTTTGGCAGAAATTGAAAGTTTTGATGGTAGAAAAAGGTCACACACATTTTTTTGTTGTGAAAATCGAAAACGGGTATGATGGTTATCCTGCATGCAATATTTGTTCAATTCAGAATTCTTTTTGTGTCAAACATAATCTCAAAACTAGCCAATGTTATTAAAAAAAATCAATTTAAAGAGAGCTGAACTATTCCACAAATCAGTGAGGACAACCTATCAAATACCTCGACTCTGGATCATCATATTAAGCCCCTATGTACTCACGTTAATTGTTGGTAATCGAATTTACATACTTTAATTTTTCCCATCTACTGCATCATTTAATAATAATTACACAGTTTGTTTATGTTTGCCTATTGCTGGCTAGTGTTGGCAAACAACCGAAACTGAGATCGTCTTCACATTACCAAATCATAGACTAAGCCATAATTTTTTCCAAAACAATATTAAATGGATTGGTTTAATTTAGTTGATTTTTTCCTGTACTTAAAAGTGCATCCTCAAACATAACAAATGTGATGTGAAAGAGGCAAAATCATGAAAGTAAGCAAAATAATGACATTTAAAATAGTATAACTCATGCCCCATTATTCTGTTAAGTAAAAATTCTCAAACTAAACTAAGCGTACCAGCAATTTCAAGAAAGATTGTTAAAAGTTATCGACCCTGTCAGCCACTAAGAACTGTCACTCCTCTTTCAAAGATGCACTTTCGACGTTTTTCCGCTCAAGTACAACAGATACCGACAGCAAGGGCATACGGCTCATCAAGCAATCCATCCACATTGTCCCGTTCGACGTCTGGCGCCAACGCACTCTACGCAGTTTATCTGTTGACTCAAATCACGAAAGTACCGTACATTTATTCAGTCCATGTGCCTTTGGAACGGCGCACTCGGTACCACTTCTCTGTCCCAAAACCTTCAACTAAGCAAGTCAAAGCATAATCCCCTCGTCGCCCTCCCCCTTTTTCCCAACGATATCGTCACGGCCTTGGGAAAGCTGAAGGATTTCACATTTCTTTGACAGATTTATTTCTTTGGCGCTTCGGTGAGAAGTTTTCCTCCGGTTTCCGTCCCCAGTTTGGCTTCGACCGGTGGGTCGGCCTGTGGGACCGGGTGGTTTTCAGGGTCGGACGAAAAACAATAGTCTCCGGCTGTGCGCCGGCGGCCACAGCACGCCGGCAGAGAGATGGTACATGATTGATTATGACGTCCGCCGCGGCAAGCGTTTTCCACGATGATGTAGCGCTGACGACGCGGGCCAGGCGGACAAAAAGCGTAAGTCGCTGATGAAATTACTTCTGCCGCAATCTGATGGATCGATGGCCTGACAAAGGCTCCGTAGAAGGAGGATGAAACTGGCACTCGCTCACCCGCATCCACGAGGCAGCGGGAGAGAAAGAGAGAATGAGGCCAGTGAAAAGTTCCGTTTTTTTGTTATTTTCATTAAATCCAAGATCAGATAAATGCCTCCACGGATGTCTGCGTGGGAAGGTGAAGTTTTTCCGCTAAATTATTCTCAACTGCCAAGACGTGTGGCGTTGAAGCTCTGGAGCAGGGTGCCTTAAACGCTTAACTGGCGTAAATCTCTGCCCGATTGCCCGCAGACTGATTTATAAGCGACGCCAGCACGTCAAACTAGCGGCTGTTTTACAGGCAGTGATCCACGTGAATAGCCCTGTCGTGAGCACCTCGTTTAGACCTCAGTAAACTTTCAGTTATCGGCGTCGGTTCACGGCGCGAGAAAATGGGCTGGTTAAGCTACACCTTAAAAGCTCACTCGAAGCCACGCGAAATCGGTGAGTGGGCAATCAAATAAAGCATCCGATTTGTTTCTATCGTGTCTTTAAACTCTACCACAATGGCGCAGGGATTCATTTTACGATTGAACGGTACGAGTCGATCGGATTGGATTGAAAATGGCCAGCTGTTCCACGCCCGATGATGGAAATGACGATCCTTAGCGCTGATGATGATGTACCCTTGAAGGAAACCGATTCCTCTAACATTGCCAAGTGATGTGTAACCATGAAGAGCATCCATCTTTCTTTCGACTGCCGGGGGAAAAAAAAAGCAAAAGCCACTACCGGAAAAGAGAAACCGTAACTCAACAACCCCCCCACTAAACGATCGGCGCGCAGAGTGGGATCGAATTAACAGAATGAATTGGAATGCGTTTATTTTCGTGCGCCCACCCCGATTTGATGGGTAGCCGTTCATCACCGGCGTCGATAAAATGAACTATAAATAATTCTCCCGTTCGAAACAGGAGAATCCGACCCTATAAACACCACCACTTCGATACGTCGGCACTCCGAATCGTTATTCGGCTGCATAATTAGGTTTACCTTTGCGGCGCCTCGCCTTCACTTTCGCACCCATCACGGGGTGGAATTTGTAACTTGTTTTTCCGGCACTCTTTTCCGCCAGATTTTCTTTTTCCGACCAGTTGTTCGCCAACCGGCATCGACTTTAAAACCTGTAGCTACGGCATGCATAATGGATCGGTTTGGGCTGGCATGTTATAAAGTAAGTGGAATACGGAACACCCCCCTTTTGATGGATGTGAAAACGGGATCTCTGTTGTCGTTGTGGTGTAATGTATGTGTGTCCAAAAAAAATCGCCTCTTTGATTTACCACTATCTTGTTTGTTCAATTTGTTCATTGACTGTTGTTTTGAAATAGGATTAAATTTTTACGTTTGATACTTCAATTTACCTTCTCTTGTCATTATTTTCATTGTAAATTAGTTTACAAAAACTAGGTTTAACATTTAGCCACATCTAAAGTGGTGCCCATATATTCGTAAAAACAAACAAATTCAATTTTCTAAACGTCTGTCTTCACACTCCATCCGGAAAATGTTGACAAGCTTGTTCTGCATCACTTTGCCGATCGCTTGAAGCAGGCATGTCAATATTCATCGTTGCCATCGGCCGGAGGCACACGAAGGGAAAGGATTCGGGTACCAAACGAGTTTCCCACGTGTCCCGACATGTTTTCCATGAACTTGAGCGAAGTGGTGAAAGTATTTGCCACTTTCAAATTGCTACCACTGTTCGAACGGAATTTCCCCCCAGCACTCGCCAGTGAACTCTCAAGTGAGCTCACCCACTTTCAACCAGCTACCAGCACGATGATTTCCATGGGTTTTCCAACTTCTCCCATCGTGCGTCAATATCGTGGCAAGTTTCGGGACGTTCCCGTGCATGCAGATGTATTTCCCTCATTCCAGCGTCATGTAAATCGTCGACCGGCTCGTGCAAGTTTTATAATATTACACCACTCTTTTTCTCACTTTCTTGTGGTTTATATTCTCCCCTTCACCCTACCGCCTCACCGTTGGCCTTCGGGAAACCCGGTCCGGTTTCGGTCGAACACGATATGCACGTGTGAAAGTAGCATCTTATCGAACACTTCGTTCTCCGAGCGGCATTTTAAGGAAAACTTTCCACCCCGACCATCATGGTCGGTCGTAACTTTTTTCCCAACACTGCCTCGAATCCGGCCCGGTTGGACAACATAATGCTCGCCGGCGTTGGACGAGCGAAACCGATGACGGACGCATCGAAAGCTGCGCGAAGTAGTCGTAAATCTGCCACACAACCGGTTCAAAATAATCATGGAAAATCGATGAAACTGAACGGACCCAACGGTCGAGCTCGGTGCTTCGTTTCAACCAACTTTCCAATCTCGGTCCGACTTTAACGATCGTCACCAGCGACCAGGCGTCTCCATCGGGTGTCTCCACCAAACATAGCCGGTATGTTTTATTCAAACGTGCCGTGCGAACTTCAGAAACCAAATTCATAAAGCAGACTAAATGTCACGGTTAGGGACATCTATTTTTTCCGTCTTAAAAATAAATCATTCCAATAAAAAAACCAGGTCAACCAAAGGGACGATATAAAAAGCTATTATCGATCCGAATTCCTTTCGAGACAGTAGACTGAAACAGTTAAAACTTTTCCCAGCTTGTCCTCGTTTTGCGAGGCGCACCTTACCGGTGCTTTAATTGTGTTTTCGGCTGACCACTTTCTTACCACTTCTGTCAACTTCGTCTGAACTCTTCCTCTTCCCCTTGTCCTATAATTTAGCAATCAAAACAGAGAGCAAACCTACGAACACAACGACGGTCAAACTTGGGCTTTGAAGTTCACCATTGGAAGTTGTTTTGATTACTTTTTTACTTAATTTACTTTGATACTTCTCTTTCCACTCCGCTGTTGGCAATGAAAAGATGTAATTGGTACATCGCTTTGCAATCAAATGTTTTATTTCACAACCGAATTCTCGCATAGTGGTTTTTGCAAAACAACCCACAAAGGAACAAAAATGTACCAGAATAAACAAGCAGTTATTATACGGTTAAAGTTCATGATTATTAAACCAACATCCAAGTTTCGAGTTCTTATTTTTGCTAGCACGAACGCACATTTCCGTGTTTTTGTCAGAAGATGGCTTCAAGGATTTCAATATGTTCCCGCCTTGTCTCTGTATGTGTCTGTGTGTGGGTATTTGAACGCAATGCTGCACGCCCAAACTGCCACTAGAACTAATTCAAACACAATTAAACTGTTAGCAGCATGTTTAAATCAAATCACTCTTACGAGCGTACGCACGGCCATGTGTACACTTGCTCCGAACGATAGTCGCACTTCCAAACAAGTGGGAAACATTGTCGCTCATTTCCGGACACCGAAAGATCTTCGCCATCGGGTTGGATCCTTCGTCGTCGATTCTCCTCCCCTCCCCCTCCAACCCGACCGAGGGAGTGCGAGTGACACAAAGAGCACGAAGAGTATTTAATTTTCGCAGACAAACTCAAACACTTCCGGCATCAACTTTTCATCGCATTAATTCACAACATTCGCCAAACACTAGAGCCATTTCGTGGTGATGGTTGTGGTGGTGGTTCGGAGGCACGGAAACCGTACCAGTCCATATTTATTTTGAATTTTCCCTGCGTAGAGATGGTAGAAGGGGGTGAGTGGGGAGAAGCGTTGGCAGCATGTTTTCTAAACGAAAAGTATTGTTATCCCGATGGCAAATCAACAAGAACGTTGGGTGGAAAAAGGATAAACGGAGTGTACTTTAGCCATTAGCAGGCATGCTTCTTCGGTGGCCTAGGGTTAACATTTTTCGTTCGGCTGTGCCTGATTCGAAGTTGGGCAACATTGTTGCCGTGCTGTATTAAAAGAGGCACAATTAAATGTCTTCTTTTGCTATTGTTTTCTCTACTGTGAGGATAGAACATACAGGCAAGCTGTCTTTATTTTATTCTCATATACTATTGTTACAAAAATATGATTGTTCACATTTTACAACCATAAATTTTCAGTCAAAGAAACAAGCACGCATGTATGTTGAGGGGATGTTATCAAGCAATTAATTTTTTAATAAAGTTGTCAGTGAAGAAGTTTATCTTCTGCAAACAATAACCGTCAAACACTCGTTGCACCACAAGTCGTTGCTCGTAAGTTGTCGTGCAAAAGTTCTCACATGCTCCCGAACAACCCAAATGGCACGGACCCAGCATGAAGCCGCACATCAACATCGCCGTGTGTTTGCAGTACCACAGGACCGGTACCGTGGTCCTAACGGAAACGAATCAACCTTCGCCGCACCGCAAGCAATCAAGAAATCAGCCGCAGCGACGAAAACTATTCTCCGGTCCGGAGACGAACCAGCGTTATTCCCGGGTATGGGAGTGTGTGTATGTGTGTGTGTCGGGGGTGTGTGTATTATGGATGGCACGACGCCCCATCCATATGTTCATGTACCGGTTGTGAGCCAAGTGTGTGAAGCCGAAGAAAGCTCGAGTACCGGAGTTGGTTAATTTAGGGTAAACAGACATTACAAAGCGGTTCGAGTTGTCCCTGTGCCATCTTTGCGCCGGTCGAAGGAAATTGAAGTCACGACCGGCGGTACCGTGGTGGCTGTGTCAAAACTATAACCGCAGCTTCGCCTGCCAGTAACCCGGACGAACACTGTGGCCAGCCTCGCAAAACGTTGTCAAACCATCCGAATGACATTCGTTATGGCGCCGCTTCGCAGATGGAAGTTTCTCGGGCTGCCATTTTCAACTGATCCAACATCCCTTCTCTGGAAGGGTTTGCTGGAGAGTCTTGCGCCAGTTTGGTGGCGCTTGGATGATTCCATTTAACGTAAAGAACCACTTCTGTCAACCCGACAGCGACAACACACCATACCGACTCATTAGGGGGCGAACATCGTAACATCGACACAATTGGGTGCTCGAAACCAAGAGGAGGAGCAGTTCTTGCCAGCCATTGCCGTTTGCTGGTCTCGCTGCTAACTTTTCCTACTGTCAGTCGAAAGGACGCGAGTGGGGTTTACTTCAGGGGCGGGTTGAATGGAAAATCGGAGGGCACATGGGAGGAAAGTTCAGGGCGTCGTGTAAGCAAAAAGTCTCTCCAAGCCGAAAGCGGCACCGATCATGCCTGGGGCTGCCGAAAAACACCCCCGCCTCCCCCCCCCCCCCCTCCTCCCTTCCTCCCTCCCATACACATACACTTTAATGTGATGTAGCTGAATTAAAATTTAATTATCGTTCTTAATCTTTTCCAGGAGATTACTTACCGCTCCTGCTCGCGCCGGTTTTTCGGAAGGAAATACACGCGGCGAGTGTAAGGAATTTTCTTAATAAAACTTTTCCTTCTGCGCTGTTGTGCACCGCCATGGCGATGTTGTTTTCCCAGTCCCGAAAACGACGATCCTGCTCGCCGGGCGTGGAGGTACGTGAAATTTTAATCATTGCCCTCCTCCGCGTTGCGAGCATTGCGTTGTTGCTAGTTGTAAGTTTGGTGTGCTTCGGAACAATCGTGTTTTCCACCAATTTTTGCGTCAAAAGCAAAGGTAGGGATCCACCAGGAAAACTCCGCGGAAAATGTTCCGCCACTGCTTTGAAATCTGCTCTCCGCGCTGCATTTCATTATTATATTAAGTGAATCTTTTCGTTCCTTTCTTTTACGGCCGTGCTTCCTGGGAGGAAAAAACACGGCCTGCCAAGCAACACGAAGGCCTGGAAAAGTTTGGCAAAGTTTTGCAGGTGCAGCACTAGCGGTGGAACGAAGGCTTCCGTTCCGAAGAAGTTGCACCGAAGCACTCCGGCCAACCGGCACCCATTCCGGATGGCTTCCTTATGGCTTTAATTACATAGCACTGCTTGGCAAAGTGCAATAAACTCGGGTGAAGTTGTCGTTACAACTATTTTCTGGAGTATTCTTATTTTCGGACTGGTTTTTTGCTTTTGCTCGTCCGATGTAAAATATGATGAAAAATGGGTGTGTAAAATTTCGTTGTAATTTTGATATTATCTTCCGGTTGGCTGGACGGCTAAATTATTATTACGACTCCGTTAGGGGTTTTACAAACGCTTCAACGCTGCTGAACAAACTTTAACTATGTTGAAAAAAAATACTACAAATTTATCATCACGGAATGTTCGAACATTTACGATCCGCTTCTTCCTTCCGAAAAAGGGACTTCATCCCCCCCCTTTTAGTGTGCAATAATCCGGTGTCCGATTCCTGACATCTATCAAATTTTCCATCTTTTCCCCAAGCCGTCCTTGGGTGGGCACTACTCTCTGTGCGGATTTGATACAACAACATTTTTCCTAGGGCTTCCGTGGGAAACCCTGAAGTGGCCCTTTCAAACTTTTCATGCGAGCTAAAGAGAGAAGGAGAGAGAAAGAGAAAAAATGCCATGTGTTTGGTTTAAGTGGATGTTTTATGGAAGGGTGCCTTTTTTCCGAATAGTAAATCTCACAATCGATATCGGCTTAGGCAGGGCGGAATGGAATCGATTGGGCCAGCCAACTGGTGTGACGGTGAAATTTCTTCCCACCCCCCCGGTTTAGTGACAATAGACGGAATGCTTAAACAAAACCGACCGATGGTACTACGGGTGTGGGGAGTTTTCCATTTTTCCACCACGCCAAAACCAATCGTTGGCGGATGACTTTGCCGTAGGTGATACATGATTCGTTTTACTGCCATTTTTATGCCCCCCCCTGCCTTTTGGGTGCCCATCCTTCCTTGCTGTCTCACCCGCTTGCCGCCCCTCACTAGCCCTCGAAATGTTCTCCGTCCGACCGGTGAGCGTTTGGCGTGGATTTTGGCATCGACGGAAAGGGTTACGTTGATCCGGGCGCAATATTTCTCCGACAAGAGGCGTCCGTCAATTTCCCTATCCATTCCATCCCGCTCCGGCAAAAGGACGGCGAGGGTAAAGTTCGGTGGGGAAGGGGTGGATCACCAATCTTCAGAAAGTGTCTTCAAGATGACTCCCGCTCGATTGGCGTAGGGGGAAAAACCCCCGAATTGTCCTCTGCCGAGGGAGGAAGGTTGAGGTCGTTGGCGAAAAAACCATCACCCTATAACTGACGAAAAGCCTTCAAGCCGATGCCGGAAAGACAAGCGAACAGAAGTAAAAAATAAAAGGAAAAACTCACAAATTTCATGCTTTACAAAGCGGAGGACATTTTATATTTATTTTTAGTTGTCCCTGCGCTTCCGGTTTGCCTACTCCAACGTCCACCGGGGAATGAAATCGATACTTTTTTGGCAAATATTTTCGATCGGAAACGTGACGCTTTTCGGGGTGTGTTTGTGGCCGTAAAGTAAAACGGGGTTTTATTTTCACCTTTTTTTTTTTGTTATATTCTGCTTTTCTTCGACCAACCACTTGCTGGTCCGAGCGGAGGCGGAAGTTCGCCCGGTGCGTGTTTGCATTGGGAAAACAACAATCTACGGCGAAAGTTCAATACACCAATCGAATCGGAACCGGAAACCTTACACCGGAAAGGGAGAGTCTCTCTCTCTCTCCATTGTGTACCGGTTGTGCAAGGTTTTATTTTCACTTCGTCGTTTGGAGCACTTTGCTTCCCTTCATTGCGCTTCCGTTTCGAGTTTGTCTATTTTTTCACATTTTATCTTACTGCGAACAGCGAAGCCATCTTTTTGAGCCGTTTGATGTGCTTCACGTTTTATTGGATATTCTTCCTCCCCCTCCCCGAGGCGGGAACCTCCAGTTGTTCGAGCACCAACGAGACCCGATCGACATGATCGAATCATACTCAGGTCGTGCACAAGGCTCATCAAACCGGCTGGATGCTGAAATGTGGCGTTTTGACCACGGCCCGGGAAGAGACCGCTCCGGTGCTGCACTAACACGTGGAAGAGCTCGAGATGGCGCACACACGGAAGCTCCATGGCTACGACGTCATTCGCAGATAAAATCTTAATGTTTCTAGTGTTCATGAATATTCAGAATAACAGCAGCTCACGCTGAAAGCATCGTCTTCGGCCGGGGTGGTGCGCGAGAAATTCGCTCCTATCTTGATGATATGCTAAGCTTCACCGGCTAAATGCACTGCCGTTTCCACTTTTCCGGTGGAATGTCTTCAACCCATTGCCCTCCCCGCTGTTTGAAGCGTTAGAAACTCTTGCCACGCGCGCACTTTCCGTAGCTCGAATGCTCCCCCCAGATTGGGCCCGTTTTTGGTGGTGCGCGCTTCCTGGCCCTCCGGCATTAACGCCAAAATAATGCAGCTCACTAGGAATGCGACCACGCACATACATCTCCTTCCAGGCACACCCAACGGCACACATGGCATATTCATAGACATACTTATTTAAAACAGAAAGTTGCATCTCGTTTGCGTACAATAAGCGGATAGAATGCCGAGCAGAGGGATGCCTCCATGCTCGGTGCGTTGCTTTCCGACGGGTTTTCCCCAGCCGGATTCCTTCAAGATGTGGTTGCATTCTTGGTGAGTTTTCATTTTTCGAACATATTTGCCCCAAACCGGATGTGCCTGACGGATGGTTTGGTGCACGGTCCTAAATTTCCCCGCGAAAGCACAATAAGTACAATCGATACCACACGGTCAAACCACACACAAACTATCGATCATCATTATCGGTAGGGTTTTCAACCCTTTGTGAAGCTTCTTTACAAAATGTTTTTTCACACAAAACCTTACTTTGTGTTTTTGAGACGTTTAACTCTAGAATCCAAATTGGATCATTTTGACTCAAACGCAATTTTTGCTTTTAATATCTCGAAAACGGCTGAATATTTTACCAAAACCAAAGGCTTTTCTTAAAGTCCAAAGCTACATCTAAAACAAAACTTTCCGGTTTTTCTGTTCGACCAATTCCGAGAACCAACTAGACTATCCCTAGAATACTTTGTAGGGGTCAATTGGACCCCTATTTGTAAAACGTTGAAACTTCATTATATTTGAAGATTTTTTAAATCTGGAAATTGTTACTTTTTAGTATATTGATTAGCTATCTTTTGACGTTTTTGGTTTTTCGATGCATTTCTTAATCGTAAAATTGAGGATGTAGTATGTTTAAATATCCACATCTTCAAGATTTTTGTGGTGTCATTTGCTATCCTAAAAATATGAAATTATTTTTTAAAGGGAGCGTAATATAGAATGACCCCTAAAGAGCATTCGGGCGAGAATGCTTTCAAAATGATACGAAAATTTACCTTCATATTAAAAGAGAATACTTTCAACAAAATAAAACATATGTTAAACTTTGAACTTTTCGTAAATAAATAAAGCTTATATTTTGCCTCTAGCACAAGGACACGGGACATATTGACTTCATTAGAAGGTTCCTGTTATTATCATATTCATTCAAAACGGACAACGACTACTATTTTATTTATGTATTTTATATAAAGGTAATGGGAAAATTGGAAAACAAAACTAGTTGTTTGGTTATAAATAATTAAATTTATTTGGATTATTTTAAATTTCCTATCAAAGTGAACTACCTTCGCTTGGTTGAAATAACGTAACAATTTTATTTTCAAAATTTTTCACCTGCTTACTAAACCGTTTGGGGATATTTTGGTCAATAATTTCTCTGTTGTAAACATTACATTAACCGTGTGAACATTCTTACCGTATTGAATTTCAGCTTTTTGTTTTGAATTTGCCACACAAGCAAGGTTTGTTCAGAAAATGTCACTCGGGCCCATGTTTTCCCTGCACCACACGAGCACCAACAAGGCTTTCTATTGGCACAATGACGATAAGAAAACATTCACCCAAAGAAAATAGACCCACTCGAAACCTTTTCTGCAGGCGAGCGTAACGTCAATAGAGAGAATCGTTTATTGTTGCTCGGTCGGTGGGTAGAAGGGAACAGAGGGAAACCGGGCCCCGGAGAAGGTGAATTCCTTCGCTGGTGGATGTCACTCCTCGAGGGGAAAACTTCTTATGCGAAGGACGTTTTTGGCTTTCTAAAAGATTTGTTCTTTCCTTTCGGTTTCGTTGCTTTTTTTCTTTTTTTTTTGTTCGCTCGCGATCGTACACTTTCCATTATTGTGTGCGGCAAAACTGTCAGCTGCGGAGACTATGCGGTACCGCTTTCCATTCCGCACTTCGCCATAGCTAGCCGCCCAACGTTCCAACCTGGCCCGGCGAAAGGTACAAGTGGTCTATTGTAGTCAAGAGCTTGAGACAAGAAGCAACAGGAGCCGGCTGCTTTGCCACATCAAGAAGCTTGTGAACTGTGCGCCCAGTAGTACCAGCACCACCACAACGAACACCACACGAAGCGATTAAATTTAATCAACCAAAGCAACTTGTTGAGCAGCGAATGTTCCGAGGGCATCGCCACGCGACGGACGCCACGTTCGGTCGTCCTTTTTCGGGCTGCGCGCTGGAAAAACCACCGCCTGAAACTGTTTTACCGTTTTACCCTTTTACATTTTAAGGTTAATCCATCCCAGGGGTTGGAGGGGGGGGGGCCTTCCGCACACAAGCGGAAACGGCAACGAAAGCAAGCGACCCTCCCACGCGCACACCATGCGGCCGCATGGATGTTTATTGAAAATTCCGCAGCCCGTGATCGAGTGTTCCGGCGGCAGGCAGGAGAAAAACGAAGGAAAACGATGATTGTGTGATAAAAGTGCCACAGAATACGGCGTGTGCTGCACGAAGGGCCGCGGACCGGAGTGACGCGGTGGAAAACGAGCTGACGAGATGGAACAAAATCAATTCAATTACGCGATCAAAGTGACAGTGCTGGATGGAAACGCACTTTCTCCCTCTTTCTCTCTCTCGCTCCTTTCTGTCTCTTGCGCTCGTACAGTCGCTTCGGTGGAACGCAACGGAACGAGATAAATGGTGGAAAATCATCCGACGGCAACGTCACTTTTTCCCGCAAGTGGTTGCATTCTTTTCCGACGACCAAGGAAATGCCGAAGAACCACGCTGGGTCGGTTTCGTTCGAAACCTACCCAGGTGGTCGGGTTGGGAAAGTTAAAACAAAAAAGGGAAAACCCTGTGGCAGGAATATCAATCGAGAACGCGCTGAAAAAAAGGCGAAAAGTGCGTTCGGCAGCGATCGTCCGAGTCGGGCCGAGAAGGGCTTGTGGAATTTCGAAGAAAATTACTTGTGTCTCACAGTATGGCACATGATGCGACTCGCTCGCTCTCCAGCAGAGGAAATTGGTTGCATGAATGTTACAGCCACTCAGTAAAACGTTGCAATGCACGTTTGTTGATTGCAATAAGGTTTCCTTCCAGTGTTGAATAAAATGTGACTAAAGATGGGTAAAAATCAGTCATACAAATTTGGTGAGCTTCGAGAATAATTACACAGGTATGTCTAGAAAATTTTTCATTAAAAAAAACGATAAACACGTACGCAGAACTTACAACTCTTAGATGGTATTTAACGTTAAAATGACGTGTAGCATGACAAAAGCCGTACTTGTATTTTTAGTGGATAGTATCAAAAAAGCATTTTTTTTTGTTTCAAATAGAACGTATAAACTTTTTAATGAACAATGCATAATTTATGCCCGTTGGTTTTGACTGTCAAATGTTAGAATATTCGTTTCAATTTTAAAATATCTGATTAGGTCTAAACACTTTTAAATCCGATCCAATTAAACGGAACATGCGTAGTCAGTGAGTTTTCCAACAGAAAAACTTTTTTTTGCCATGAAGCCTTCCTGGTATTAGTTGAATTTTACAAAAACTATATCGAATCTAAAAGCCACACTTCGTCCGAAGTCATATTTTGCTTTTATTTATTCTTCTGTTGAAAATTACACTCAACCCCAAAGTTGTAACGAATTTAATTTATTGAAATTTCACGTGAAAACAGTTCCTGCTAATTATTATTTTGAATTTAGAACATGATAATTACATTAAAAATGCAAATTACTTTTCGTTCAAAATAGTCCATTAGTATGAAGAAAATCAGGTTTAATAACACTCAATTACTCTTCCTAGTAATCGAGTCAAACATTTAATCCAATAACTTCAACTTACGGAATGCTCAAAGTTGGACTTGTGGCCTGGTGGAGATTAATTTTCTAACCCCATTCTACTAAATCCTGTGGCGTCGGTAGCTTGCAGTGTGTGGAAGAACGCTCTCCGATAGCGATGCATGGTGCAACTGTTAACCCGAGTCGCTTTGTAATCTACAGGATAATTCAACGAATCTGTTTAGCTGCAGACTGGCCGACCGCCTGACGTAGTACAATCTATTTTCGGTTAAAAAGTTCCATTCGCGAAGAGTGGAGCGTAACCGTTGGAAATCATGTTGTGTTGCATGGAAAGCTCGTCACGTCTGATACCCGGTGCGGTGGGAGATTACGAATCGCCACCGAGCAACTTTTCTCCTCAAAGTCCAACCATCCGGGTGAGCCGGGTTTGGTTAGGATTTATTAATGCGCCCTACCGTTTATCGGCAAGCCAACACAATGTACGTTTATACGTTCGTCACTGACGACGGACCGCAGGGGGTGAGCATGCGTGCCTCCTGTTAATAACGTTATCCATCCATGTAACAACCCTCGAACGAAGTTTGCTCGTAAAGTAGTAACAAATTTAATGCTCAATTTGTCCGACGCACCGCACTCGACCGAGGGCTTTTGGGAGCCCGGGTTTCCTTCCCCCACCCCGGGGAGGTGACGAAACTTCAAGCGAACACACAGCGAAGCAAACATTTTATTGGCCATTCACCCACCAAACGTCCCAGCGTGTTAGTTAATCGTTTGAGCGGTCTTTTTGCAAGCTAAAGAGCCGTGCGTGCAGGGTGCCTTTAAAACCTATAAATGGCGACGGATCACGTCGTTAAACCTTGAACCATCCGGTCGTATTAAGACTCGTTTTGCCTAAACTGAAAGGCGCTTAAAACCGGGGCTGCCAGTGGCCACGTGCCCAACAAGTGGTTTTGGTTTCCCCCGTTTCTTTTTGCCGTTCAGATTGCGCCAGGAAACATTCACCCACCGGCTCCCGGCGTCGCCCACGGAAAAAAACGCGGCCAATTATCAATTTGCCGTCCGCCGAAAAGACCAACGGCGATCGGCCGAGGGTGTTTATCATCGGAAAAAGAGGCTGCACGTGACGCTATCTGACCGAGAGAAGCCGCCCCGAGCTGGCCGGAAAGACTTTGACGAACGAAGAACGCTAACAAGAAACAAACAAAACGAAGTGGAGCGGGCAAAAAGTTATCATTGCTTATTATTCGCATTGTAAAGATGGAAAGCGCTCCGATAAGAACGCCACACCGTGGATGGACAAAAAGTACACGAAAAGCTTCGATTGCGGGAGCAAAATGTTTGCTCGATAAGGAGAAAAAATTAGCCGGCCCAGCCACGCTTATGTTTGCGTAATTTTCCATATCGTCTCTCGAGGTGATTTAAGAACTCGGCCGCCCGACTCCGACGGGCTTTTTCGAGCGAATTTCCACGCTGTCATGCTGCCATCAAACGACACAAACTTACACCGGATCCACGTTCCGAGGCGGGATGGGGTCTGGTGTGGATGGCGTAATTACATTTATCTTACGCCCAGAGCATTGTCCGTCTTAATTAATTTACTTTATTTCCATAGGAATGCGATAAATAACGCGACCGGGCCGGTGTTTCGCGCCCGGATGGCGTTCGTATGATAAGCGAAAAATCCGTAGAAAATAATTCTCCAAGCGTGCTCGTGCGAAGAAAAGGTAGATGTTTAGATCGTGCCCGTGTCCTTCGGTGTGCCGAACAGCGCTCTCCCCTTCTCAGGAGCAGGTGGAATTGTGTCACCGGGACTGCGGGCGGGGAAAAGCACGTGAACCGGACGTTCCACCCGACGCAGCTATCGCTTACGAGGGCGTATCGCTAGACAATCGTCCGAGCGGAAATGTGTTTGCACCCGACACCGAATCCCGGGGGATAATTTGTGATAACAAAGCGAAGACACTTTCCGCACGAAAGTGCACGGGGAAAAAAAATTCGGAACTGCGGAAAAGAAACAAGTGGAACAAAAGTGACAAAAAAAACGAACACAAACTCGTTCACGTGCAAACGATCGTCTTGGAGGGAAATGAAAACTTAAAATATTATTAATGGCGCCCTCATGGCCCGGCCTTGCCACGGTGCGGTTCCGAGTGGTTTTGCCGAGAAGCTGTGTCTACGATCTTCGGGCTAAGGCATAGCCGGAACTGGGCAAAGTTTTCCCTGTACCTTTTCTCTGGCGAAAAACCGCCTACTCATCAATGCAGCCCGGGACCAGCCATCGGCTCTACGCTTCCGGCTTCAGGAAGGTGTGGTTATTGGAAATTAAAGAACCAAGAGGCACTCGGATTCGGCGAAGGCTTTCACAAGAAAAAAGATTTTTTTTTTCGATTTTTACGGGAAGTTGAAAGATATTTTCAAATAAGTATAAACGATAATATAAAGTAAAAGATATCAAGATATCTAAGTGCCTAACCAAGTTATTTTTTTTAATAAATATCATTGCCAAATTTCTTAAAAACCAATGGTATTTGATGATAACTTCACGCGCTGTACTTATTATGATTAATTTAGATGATGCCCTGCACCAAGTGTTGATTAAAAGTGAAAGTTCCTTCGCGGAACTCATTTACCTACGGAACCCATTTCATAAGTCTTTAATTAATGATAACGGAGAGGAGGAAAACCATCATGGATCAGGTGTCGCTTTTTTTATCGTGCCGTTCGGTTGGGAGCTCTCATCGTAATTTCATTCCCAAACACGGGAAAGTCTAAAAACACATGAAAAATTAAGAGTATGAAATTTCTTAGAATGTATAGGCCCGAGGTGTTCTTCTATTGCTGTTATTTTCATTATCAGAATGATGTTCCGGATGCATCCCCTGTGTTCAAACCCTTTCCCCGCCGTCGCCGGTGACGTGAAATGGCAATGGGGGAAAACTCCTGCACCCTAACCACCACAGCAACCCACCGTTGCCATGGTGAAATGTGTTGGTTCTTGCGCCGCAAAGCATCTCCTGTTACGTGCACTTGGCGGTTCTATTTCGTACGCACGCTTTGCGACTTCGATGATCTTAAAAGGAAGCAAAGGGAGGGGGGGGGGGGTGCTCGTACCAGAAAGCGGCACGATAATGAAGCAAAAAGAATTTCGGAACTTTAGAAATAAATTTTACTTTCTTAATATTCATACCATCTAGCGCTGCTTGAATGTTTCACATTTTCCTTCCAGTTCGCCCGTTCGTCCTTGTATTAAGCCTTGAACTTCGGGCAGCGGGCCCGTTTTTTGTCCTTTTGTTCGTTGTTTCTTTTTCCCGTTCTCTCTGCTTTCCATATTTTTTCTCAACTCAAAAACTTCCACGCTCATGTGTGAAGTTTACGAATTTTGCTCCATTTAATACCATCTCACCCGTGCGGTTTTTTCGTACTACACACATCTACATGACATACGGCAAAAAGAGGCGGGCATTCTGTGAAGCGCAAAAAGAAGAAGGAATGTTAGAAACAAAAAGTTTTCCAAACATCACCTCACACTCCCTTGCGGCAGTATTCCACTACGCCGGGGGAAATGATATTGCCTGCCGTCACCGTAACCAGCGTGCACTTCGTCTTCGTCGTCATCGTCGTCTTGTCAGCTCGAGCTCGGTAACGGGGGGGCCATTTTTTCTCCTCACACACCCACACACACACACACACATATAATAACCCCTGATGCCCCGCTTCCAAACGCCCGGACTGGGCAAGTTCGGTCGAGTTTTGACGCTCCAAAAACAAGCTTCAAGTGAGATGAGTAAAGTTTGTACCCTCCAAGCCCTTGGAACCATCCGTTTTTCCCTCCAAACCATCACACAAGTTGGACACCAAATCAAAAACGGGGAAAAAGGAAAAAGGAAAAACCCAACCAACAAACCAGACAGGACAGGTGGAGGATGAAAACTAGAGCAACTCATAAAACTCAACCTTAACCAAGTCAAAATGAAGCCCGGTAATGGCTTTGGGGACGCTGGGCGTATGATCTTTACATGACCATTTGAGCCCTTCGACCGTGCCGGGCAATCACCATCTTGCTTACCTTGCGTGCGCATAGTCTTTTATTTTCTTCCTTTTCTCATCTTGTGCCCGATACCAGTCCAAAGCAGTTTCCCATTAAAGCGCGTCCCTCAAGCTGACATGGTTCAAATGGGGAGATGGAATCAAACTTTTCACGCTCGCCCACACGACGGCTAAGGACCAGGCAAGTTTTAACTGCAGCTGCTGTGTATGTTAACGTTCACGTGAGCTGCCACAGGTACCGAAAGTCGTTTGCAAACACTTTGCGAAAACGTTGTTGCTAAGTTCCACGCAAAAGAGGTCGAGCAAAAGTCGCTCTAAAGCACTGTGAAAAACAGGATTGGATGTATGTGTGTGATAACAAGCTCGTAAGCCCGAGTAAGATTGTATTTTAGTACCGGTGGATGGTTTGACGCCCAACAAAGTAAGCATAAGCAAGGCGATCGACATAAACAGCGATTTCAAACTTCTGGCAATTCATTTGGAGTGAAAATGGCCAACGCCTCACGCATGAGAGGAAAAGTTTCTTTGATAAATCCCAATAACGGTCGTTTTGAATCTGGTACATCCAGTTTTGCTGGAGAAATCGCATAGCAGGGAGGGTAAATAAATAGATGAATCGGTGACAAACTTAATATTGAATACCTTTCCCATTTTTTTCCGAGCCGCCCGTTTGTCGGTGTTTGTTCTCTTTTCGTTCCGTGAAATAAAAAAACATCCTCATCCGTTGTGCCTTTTTCCGTGCCATTAAAAGGGTCTTTTTTCCTCCCCCAGTACTCTCTGTACAGCATTTATTTTTGCCATTTAACACACAGGTCACGTGCCGGACATCATCATCGCCATCGCCGCCGTAAGCATTGGGCTTTGGGTCAGCGCCCACGTCAACCGAATAAAAAAACAAAACGAAACCAAACGAAAAAGAGAGTTAAATAAGTGGACCGAAAGCAAAACAACCGAAATAACCTTAAATACGCTGTTCAACCCCACGTTTCAACGGAACAAAACGGAAAGTGTCGAGCATGGATCATTTTGTCACCTACTTCGTAACACGCAGAAAGAAAGTGAAATAAGTTTACCAAAAAAAAAAAAACAAACAAAACCAAACATCCCCAAATCAAGAGGAGCTCTTCATTCGTGCCATCAGCAGCCGCGGTGATCTTCCACCTTTGCGGGAAGATAGTGACACCCTGTGTTTTTTTTAAACCACCCAAAAATGGTTCACGAATTAGTGAGTGGGATTTGTTTTACCCCATTTCTGTTTTGACTAGCATCGGTCTGTGTGATTTTTTGTTTTACTTTACACAAGGGATCCCTTCATTTATTATGCTTTTTCTCGGCCCTTAAAAAACGCCACTCGGGTTGGACACCCCCCCCCGGGGGAAAACGGCATTTGTTTTAATCAACTTTGTTAGGTGCTAGTGCTAAACTAATGACTTTTCCGTACATCAAATAGCCGATAACGGCATGGTCAATTAGGAGCCCATTTTTGAGCGACATTTTTGTTCGTTATTTCATCGCCTCTCCTTTTGCTCGCTAGATCCTTTTAATGAATAGGTAGGATATTTTAAAAATTCATCATCGCTTTTTTCGCTCTGTCTGGTGGCGATCCGGGGTTTCCTCCCCATGGGACGAAATATCCATTACGGGTGATTTTGTTTCGGTTACTTTTCGGTACCAGAGCCGGCGGAAGGATGATTGAATGTTTCCATTTATTTAAAATATTTTCCAAACACCGAAGTGGAGATGTGTTCGGTTTTGGAACACACAATGACTGTAATACAATAATGGACAATTTCGTGCAGCCTTTATTGACAATACATCAACTACTAAACAAATAGGTAGTTCCATTTATCCATTCACATATCAAAGGGTCAAAATATTTCTTAAAACCCCATCAGCAAAAGATTCAAAAGAAACCACAATCATGGCGGCTGCAATCGACTTTACTCCTATTTTAAACCATTTCTGCTGAGATACATGCACTATGCATTAGTTATGTGCTTTTGTTAACATTCTCAGAAACTCTGCCAACAACATGAATTAAAATATTCCATTCCTCAATCAGATGAAGTATCAAAGCCAACCATCAAGATCAACTGAAACCTCAATTTGTTCCTACCTTAAAACTATTGTGTTCGGGATGCATTTAATTTGTTCCGGTTTACTGATGGGTTGCTGGAAAGCCACAGCAAGTATGGTTTTAAAATGATACTTAATGTTTAACTCTTATCTAAATAGTGAACAAACATGTCTTAGAAAGTTCCAGATGTTTTTTTTTTTTGCTAAAACTAAAATTATCAATTTGTCAAACTGTACGTTGTCTTGTTTATTAGATATTTAATTGCTTATTTATTTTGGAAATACTTATTTTAGTATGCCACAAAGGGGAAACTTTTTAAATGATTTCTCCAAAAAGTAATTAAAAATGGTTTCATTTGAAGTGAACTATCAAATATTTAACGAAATAATGGTATTTTAAAAAAACGATATATCCATTATTGTGTCCATCAGTGTTCATTCATTTTCTCCTTGTTAGAAAATCTGTTTCTTTTCAAATGCATTGCATTTACTTTATGGATGGGTGTATTTTCAATGGATGCTAATTGAACTCTTTTGTGCCTTATTGAAAACCCATCTACCTTTCACAGGGAAGTGCCACATTTCGTTTGAAAATCCGATGAAGTATAAAATCCAAAATGCAACCAACTATCCATTAGTATTCTAAATTAATGATCTTCCCAAGATGGAGCTATCCTTACCGAGGTGCATTTCATTCAATTCATTGGTTACTACAGGGAAACTTTTATACAGTCTTCACAATACTTTTCCCGAAGCCTTTAGTTACCGCACACGAAGCCACAAAAAGCCTTTTTTTCCAAGAAATGTGTGAACGACGTTGAACGGTTTCCTTCTTATAAGTAATCAGTCCAGGGCAAACCTATCTCTTCTCTGCCGCTTAACTGCAATGAAATGTACTTACGTATCGGGCAGCTTCTCGCAGCATGGGACAACCCGGAGTCCCACCCGGGGCCGGGTCGGTGAGAAATTGCATGCTTTTACCTTTCTTTTACTGCCTTTGTCTCGGCGGCCACTCGGGCGATGCGGGAATGCAGTGCCGAGGAAAACCAAACTAATGCACGATCCTTTTGATGAGCAGTCCGGTTCGAACGTGCGCACCTTTTTGGCACCACATTCCAACCCACTAGAAACCGAGATCGAGGGAGGGGAGGGAGCGGAGGGGGAGGGGTGTTGAAATGTGGCCTTCCCGAGTTAATCGAGGTCAGCGCAAACCGAAACGCACCGTTTGCTCGGGTTGGGTTTGGAACGGAACCAACTCGAACCGACCCGATGCCGATGATTGCGTTGGCCGATGATTATTCTCTCTAGCCCCCCCCTCTGTCGCCCCCTCGCCGCCCCGTTTCCCACCCACAGCACGCGGTAAATGAAGAAAATAGCATCAAATTGCATTCGCCGGACTGCAGCTGGTGCAGAACGCATTTCGGGAAAGAGTGGGAGGGAGGGAAAATAAAAGTCGGAAAACCTTCGCCTGACAAAATGCTTCCGAACGAACGAACAAATGTTCTCCGCCGGGTGATCATTTCCTTTCGCTGTGGGAATGTCTGTATGTGGGTGTGTGAGAGTGTTTTTTTTGCTTTATCTTAATCTTCCATTCCGCTTCGTCCACCAGAAGGAGGATCTCGCAGTGGGTGCATCCCATTCCCCATTTTTCCTTCCCTGCATTTCTTGCATTCGGAACACAAACAGGCGACGAAATCCCTGCTCAAGACACCGACCTAATAAGTTAAAGAAACCCGAACGAACGAATCCTGGCGAAGGACACTTGGCATGTCTGGTGGAGAAAGTAAGCGAGGGAAAGGCATGAAAAACAAAACGCCCGACCTCGAGAAAGGGCCGACCAAAGACAAAGCGGTCCAAAACAGCAGAAGGAAAATATGGCAGCCCGAAAATAATATTGGCAACGATTCCATCGTCACCAGGCTCGCGCTCGAAGGGCTTCATCTTCAGGGGTTGGTCGTTGTCGCCCGGCAAAGCAAAAGCCGGGTTTTCTCGGCGCTCGCGATTACTCCCAGTATCTGCCCACCCCGCCCCCGTGCCCACCCCATTCCAGCGTTTCCTCGCCCTCGCTCGGGAACTGGTGCACCGAGCATTGCAACGAGCCGCATTTACGCTTTGAATACAAGCCACGCTTGTGCCCAAGGCGATGGTGGGTGGGTGAGTGGGTGAGTGGAAACAAACAAGCAAAAACGAAAATAAAAAAAAATACGTACAAGACGGAGAGTGCATCCCACTCCGATTTGAAGAAAAGCTCGCATTAAATTGAAGCACTGGTTGTGGAATAAATCAGATTAATTGAAAAGATATGTCTCGCCTTCGTGCACCGAACCGAGGCAAAGAATGAAGTTCGTTTGCCAAGGATGCCGCGTGCGTTGTGTGTTGAATGTCCGCCTTCGTCCCGTTTTTCGCGTCCATCATCCGGGCAAAACATGCTCCCTTCCACCCATTCGAAAAGGAAACGGACTGAATGAGTTGCAACTGTAAGTCGCGTCGTTGCAAGAAGGATTCTGCCAATGCGTTCTGAAGGGGTGGCAGTTGTTCCTTGGGCAAAAGGGACCGTTCGTGTGTGTGTGTGTGTGTGTGTTTGTATGTGGTCTTGGTGTAAGATGACTTGGCAAAGCATATCTACCAGCGCCTGGTTGTAGAAGAAGAGCAGAACACGATATTTGACGATGTTTTCGATGAAGACACCGATACCGGCTTCCGCCACCGTTGACGATGATCCTGATGATGAAGACGATGACGATGATGATGACGGTGGCTTCTCGGGCATAAAAACACATGTATAAACGTCTACTCCTTCCCGCCCCACCAAGGAGCCGGATTATATTCCGGTTTGCTGCATCGGTGTGCATGCGTGGAATGAATCGCAAACATGGGACATTTTTGCATCGGTCTCCAGGACGCCGCCGCCTCCGCATTTCCGGCCTTTGCGGAACGCCAACATCCGGCGTACCAGCACCGGATTCAAGGACATACACACTCGGTAAAACGGCGTGGCGAACCTACTTCATCATGCATCATCACCTGCGAAACGATTCGTTAGCGCCGCTCTTGAGTGCCGGAGCTCAGCTCCTTCGTAGGATATCCGGTCGACCCATATCCGCCGACTCATGGGATGGCACAGGATGATCTTGCAATCTGTCGCACCGCACCGTAACAGGGGACGCCGTCCGGGGTTGTCCAGGTGAGCCGCCCGGGTTGTGGGTGTGCAACCGGTTCGACGCTTCGGGACGGTCTTTTCCTTGAGATTGCATTTCATGCTCCTGCTCGAACGAACAGCAAGCAACATGGGTTGGTACGAACGGAAACGATTTATGCCACACACAGTCCCCATCGGTAAGAGGGAGAGGGTTGGGTTGGCAGTACCATTTCTTAAATTAGATTGCTGCAAATGAATTTCTTATTCAACGTTTGAGTTAATTTTCCGTTACTTAAATGCAATCCGAACGAGACGTTGATTGGATTACGGCCTATTAAGCGAACGGCTCGACTTTCCCGGATGCATCCCCCCACCCTTCCTCCCAGCCATTCCCCATCGTCTCAGCCACTGGAAGGAAGATGATGCTACACTTAATCTTCCGCTCCAGCCGGGCGTACTCCGGCACAAATCCGGATAAGCTGCCTGGCACCGGGATTTGGATTTCCCACCCGTAGTGGCCGGAAGACTGACTACTACTTCCTCGTAGGAAACTGTCCTTGTGGAAAACTCACCACCCTCTCACCCCCCAAAAGTCTAGTTCCACCCCCGGGGATATATCAGGGATTTGATTCCTCCATCGGCGAAACGATACAAGCAGTGTTAGCCGAAGTCGAACGCGCGATTTGAACGTTGTGTTCGAGCCCTCGGGCGAAGCTGCTTAAATATTTGCCTGATATTAATTAACTGCTCGGAATTTCCCCCCGACCAACCTTGCCAAGGATGTAGTGGATGGTCCGATCCTTTTGCGAGCAGGCGTTGATGATTGCAGGCCCACTGCTGCATCCACAGCAGTCGCGGAGTACCGCCCAATTCAATTACATTCCGAAGTGAGAAAATCGGACCGGGTTAAAGTAAGTCAAGTCGTTCGGTGCGGCCGTGCGTTCGGTACGGTCTGGTTTGGGGTGATGGGGTAAATTTGTCTTCTCACAATTTCTCACCCATTTCTCGGAAAAGACGAGAGGTTAGACAAAACTTTGGCTAGTAGAAATGTTTGACGAGGGAGGAGCAGTTTCATTTCGTTGATTTTCAAACTGACTTTGGAAAATGGAACTGAATTCCAAAAGGAAGACAAAAGTATCAAACAACGAATTAAAAGTTTTTTAAATCAGAAAGTTTAAGTGGAGTTTTGCAATTTTATAATAAAAAAAACCTGAAATATGAATTCGAAAATATGAATAAATATTTTATACAAAACAACAATTCATAAATAGCAATAATAGAAAACGCACAAATAATGTTCGCTCAGGTGACATGATTTTTTCACTAGCTTTCTAACATTGTTACTGAAAATACTATCCTGGTCTTTATTGCATACCTTCAAATCTTTGCACAACGCTGCTTTACAATTTGTATAATGCTTAGAAAGGCACCTTAGGCACATTCATATTGCCAGGCTAGGAGTTTGTGAAATAAATAAATAGAAATAAAAATAAACAAAGTAATATCTACAGGCTTTCCCGTATTTATTCACGAATCGATCAAATGTAGGCTTGGGTTAATTTCCAGAAACTTACTTCACGATGAGGACGGTTCATTCGTTTTGAATCCGCGCTAAAACTTTCATACCCGGGACTATCCTTCACTCTTCTACGCGTTATTATCGAGAGTCAGGCATTTCTCATGGAGCATAGGTAATAAATATAGCGTATATATCTTGCTAAATATATGCCATAAGTCACACCTATACCGTGGTGGAGGCATCCCGAAACCGACCCATTGGCATCATTGTTAGGAGACCAACATTATTCCTGTTGTTCATTAAAACTTTTCATCCCCTCGGAGCTCTTTCCGACGCCGGGCCGGCCAGGCCGGCGGACAAAAGTTTCGCCCCACGCATGGGACACGAAAGCTTTGCCCGTATGCGTGTATAACGCGGTCGCAAAATCTCTCAAAGTCATCAGTTTTCAAAGTCGACCACAAAGTCGTCCGGGAAAAAAAAGGCGACAGATCCGGGGCGATGAATTTTCCTTCGGAATTCCGGAGAACCAGTGCGTTGTCTTGGCTCATGGCTTGAACCACTTTTGTTTTGACTTTCGTGGAAATTTTGATAGAAAAAGGAAACTAAAATATTAAGTTATACTACTCAGCAAAGGAAGGAATAGTATGTCATATGCCGGACCTTTGAGACAAAGGTAGAACCGTATAAAGTTGCCCCACATTAAACGTGGCAATGATGATTCAACACTTTAAGAGAATATCACTTCCAAGTTGAACCTAACTAGAGTCATCGTTAAGCTACCACTACACAGAACTAACTTCAACAGACGTTATTTGAATATATTTGCATGGTTTTCTTGTATTATTTTATAAACAACTTTGTCCAATTCCTAAAAATTCGTAGAAACCGATATGTTTCAAATCATGAATAAATATTTCCAAAATTGAAATTTCATCATAATCATCATCTATGCTCTTTCAATTAACAACTATTTTCGTTTGCATTTGTTTGAAATTTGTTTGAAATTTTGCAACTGTTTGAAATTGCATGTTCGAAATATTTTCTATTCTATCAAGTTCGCTCAAATTTAGAGAATAAGTGAACTGTTCCTTGCGAAAAAAGTATATTCTTAGCAAGAAACTCCGAAACATTCTCCAAAACATCAAATTATATCGTTTATGTTTTGAAGTTTAAGATCCATCATTCTAACATTTAATGTATTTTAACTTGAGTAAGAAGCCAAAGTCTGTCAAGTCGAAAACATTGCCATCGACAAACGGTGAAAACTACTAACTGCACCTTTTCATCGATTCGAGGGAAAGCCCTCGCTGTGGCTTTATTGCATAATAAGGGTGTAGGTAGGATTCCGATGGAAATGGGGGTATTTACCGGAACGTTCAACTATTTTTAAACCCCATGTAAATATTGCAAATACCACAAATTTCCCATGTGAGTTTACGTATTCATTGCTGATTCGTGGAAAACTCACTTATCCGGGGTTCTGGTTGCATATTCTAAATTTGATCTAGCTGTTTGAAGCTTCCAGGAAAAGTTGTGCCATCAGATAATGTTGTTCCATTTAACACTCGCAAATAGCTATTTGATGTATTTTGAAATGTACGAGTTTTCTTTCTTTTTATTTTGCAACAACCCAGAGTTAGCTTTGCTGCAAATTTTCAGTAAAACGCAGAAATAGGTTTGGTATAACCCACTATGAGTGCACAATCCTTACACTCCCAACATTAATCCCATTTTCATGATTTTTCAGTGAAAAATGCTCATGAGTTAGCTATTTATTCGAAAGGTAATACTGTTTTGAAGAAATATAAAAAAACACTGAGCGTGGCTTTCAAAACATTCCTCGGAAATGGATGTTTAAGTTTAACTTAGTATTACGGTTTGCTTCTCGTGACGAGCCATTTGGAGGAAGGATCGTTTTGAAGATGATTTTTCAGTCAGCCTTGTCTTTTTCGTTCGTCCAACCAGAAAGCTACCTGAAGGCGCAACCGTGTACGTCGCAGGACTCATCATCGGAACCGCACGTAATTTTCGGTGCATCCCATCATCATATCCATTACCCTTCGCTGCTCCCTGCAACCCGCCAATCGGCCAACTCCTCCGATTTACGATCCGTTGAGCAAGCGTTTACTTCCGCCAGCCGTCGGTTGTTTGTCGAAATGATAGTGGACTCCGGGACTTTTCGCCCGGTAAGCTTTCACACGGCATGGGAAACGGAACCGGAGGAGTACCGGAGTTACCTGTCGTCGGGCTCTGTTGTTGGGAGTGCCGATGAAACCGACGCGTCCGCTGTTGACGGTGGAGTTCTTTCAAGGAGCAAACTAGGCCAGCCCGTTCCCATTCTTGCTTGCTTATCGCTCGTTGTGGTTGCGAAGTAAAAGGAAGGAAAAATCCAACTCAGGTGCACACACATTAGCTGGTAGCTGCTAGGAAAAGGCATTCCGTTTTCATTCACGGATGGAAATAAAATGAAAAAAGAAAAAAACGAACCACTCTGAAATGCACACGGCCAATGCGTTGAGGATGCTTCATCATGGCATGCACGGTGCACGAAACCCGAGACTTCGGTGAGGCCGTCCGACACGTGCAGTGAAAAGCCGGCAAGGAATTTTCCACCGCGCGGGAGTAATCCAGCCTCACCGAAGGCTTTTGACTCCTTGTTCTTCTACTTTTTCGTCTTCGTCCTCTTTTTCTTTTTCTTCTTCTTTGGCAAATGCACAATTTTCTCGTGTGCCCGTGTTCGCCTTTTGTTCGTGCGGGACAGCTTGCGCCCGGTCTTTCCCCATAGTTTCAACCCCCTCCCCACGGGGCACATTCGCCCACTCCCGGTTGGCTAGCTATTCCACCGACCGGGGAAAGCAACGACTGACTGGCGTCGGTTGCAGGATGCCTTAGGCAGTGCGCTTTCGAAAAGGATTATCTTGCCTACCGGTACCGCATGGTTCACCGTTTCATTCCATTTACCGGCCAACCGGTTTGTGGGGCAAAAAAAAACTCCGATGCAAAACGATGGTAAACAAGTCTTGCATCATCAAGCATTTCATTAGCTGTTTTGTCAGCCGACTTACGCGTGTTGAGACTGTTTGTTGAAGTTCTTGCACGTTCGTACCCGGTGTAGAGAGGGCAAGGTTGGTTGGTCCTTTTGGATCGTGAACCATTATAGCCTCATGACGAACTACAAAACATTCTCTTTTTGCCAACCTTTTTTACTTTGTGGTAGCTCGTGTCGTTTAATTTTGGAACACGGTATGCAATACGAGAATTTATTGATTGCTGCTGAGCAGAAGCGGATCAATCCGTTCGGGGGCCCCAAGCGGTTGGATAAACGGGGCCCTCCAGACATTTCCATTGCTCTAAGTGTTCCTATACTTAATGCCGAAATTGGACTTATTTTGTACAACAGTTAGCAATCCTTTATACATATTTTTAGCAATCCTTTATACACATAAAGGACGCATATTTGCTGATTTTATGAAATCAGACATTAGATCTTCATTATCTGAAAATAATCACTCTGAATTAAGCAATCTGAACAAGTTTATCGCAATCGCAATAGGGGTTTTTTAAATCGCTCTCAAATTATAAAATCTTTTTATCAATTTTAAAAGCGATGACGAAAACATTTTGAATTTTTTTTTTTTGCTGGTAGACCGTAAATTGAGAGCATTTGAAGTCAAACGGACATTATTAGATGAGAAAGAAGATTAATGAAAACATATTCTGGCAAGGTTTGAGGTGAAAATTAACAATGGATAAGCAATATTAAAATACATCATCTGTTC
Organism: Anopheles ziemanni; assembly: GCF_943734765.1. NCBI lineage: Eukaryota > Metazoa > Arthropoda > Insecta > Diptera > Culicidae > Anopheles > Anopheles ziemanni. The sequence goes on along the minus strand of NC_080705.1, from coordinate 28,462,899 downwards.
TAACTTTGATCAAAGTATGTGTACCGCTGAGAGAATAAATAAAATTGGTAGTTACTTTTGCGGTCTGGGGTTTTTATCACGGGGCCCCCTTAAGCTCGGGGCCCCCCGCGGCCGCTCAGTCCGCTCATAGGTAGATCCGCCTCTGCTGCTGAGTACAAATGGGAGCCTTCGATCAAACCGCAGGAATTTACATGCATGAAGTCCTTCGACATTAAAGACATTAGATACTATTCCTTTGATTCATCGTCCTTTGAAGTGACTGATAACTTTATTGAATTTGAATGAAATATTAGTCATGGCATTGCGGCTGTTGCTACGTAATTTAAAGAATTCCGTCAATTACTTGATCAGAAGAAAAAACAGGAGAAAAAACAGTCTATCAGAGTTTAAATGATCAATCCTGTTTTGACTATACCATATAAACCGCCCATTTCCCCAGTTCAATTTCCCTACAACGAAAGAGGGGATGCTATAAAGAGGGCTATAATTGTAACATGCAGGTAACGTAACGTAACGCACGCTGTAATGCTGATGACGGCGAATAACGTATGATTCATACCTTGGATAATACGTTACAACGTTGATAACAACTCATAACGCGTGGGTCATGTCTTTGGTGATACGGTATAACGTTGATAACTTTGAATAACGCATGGTTTATGCCCTAGATGGTTTGGTATAAAGTTGATAATTTTGGATAACGCATGGTTCAAGTCTTGAGTGATATGCTATAACGTTGTTAACGATGGGTTACAAATGGTTTATGAAAAATTCGAAATAGCTAAATAAAATTGGCGTAAATAAATCTGAAACAAGATTGTAAAATTTCCTTCGTTTGATATACTTGTGATTTAGTTTTATTTGTGCCCGTTATCAAAACAAACTTTAAAGCAATGGAATGTTCGACTTACAACACTATGTTTTTCACTTTGGTTCGTAAAACTTCCATCAACGCGTCGTTACTCGTAAGCTTTGCGTTGTCTTTTAGGATGATCTCCTCAAGCAGAGGTAGTTTCGGGATTGAAGCGCCCGTTTCCAGGGCATTCCCTTCCAAGCTAAGCCTACGGCAAAACACCAGATCCCGCAGTGTGCCTACATTACGATCCACCAGCCGGTTGTTGCTCAGCTTGACCACTTCCGCCGTCGCCAGATACTGCGTGTAGCTCACGGCTGACAGATTCAGCCCGGAAAGGTCGATTGAGGCGGTGAAGTTACCCGCCTCCAGCCAACGTTCGAGTTGGTTTTCGATGGCCCACTTGCTGGACAGATCAAGATAGTATCCCCTACGCAGAGGGTCCACCGTTTCCAGCGCGGTCAGGTGCTTCCGTATCGTTTCATGATGTGCTCGTTGGTCGATGGCTTTCATTAGCAGGGCGGCCGTGAGGAGCGTCCATTTGCTGTCCGGTTCGAACTCAAGAAGCTCTAGACAGGATGCTAGTTGTGCCTTCAGCACGTCCACAATGGCCGAACCAAACTCGTAGCCAAACTTTGGTTTTTTCACTCCGACCACGGTTTGCGGAGTCGGACGTTTCAGGTCAACTGAATGCTCAACTCCTTCCGGCGTTACTAGTGAAACCGTGGGATTTTCGTCGTCTTTCAGCTGAAATGTTCCCCGTAGTGTCCAGGTAGTATCAACGGAACTACCTTCGCTGACCGGCTTCCATTTGGTCGTATCATTACAATCGCCATCACAGCAAGAAACCGTCAGCTTAAAGCCTCCGCCGGAAAGATCGATCGGTTTGGAGAAGGAAACTACGGCCAGATTTTCCGCCGTGTCCACTCGAAAGGCGGCAAGATCGAGCTCCGGTTGGGAGTAGCCGAGTAACCAGCGTTGGTAAAACCATGCACTGCTATCGTTGGGATCGGTGAAAGCGGCCGTCAGAACGAGCTCCAGTTCTTCTTTCAGTTTTTCCTCGCTAATCGGACGGCTTGGGTCGTCCACGTTCGGATACAGCAACGGCAGCAACTTGCTTCGGTAATGCCACGAGGAATAGTTGGAAAAGTTCTTCTCAATCTTTTCCGTGCAGAACGCAAACTCCTTCTCCGCGGACACACCCGCCTTTTGCACCACGTAGCGACGGTAGTCCCAACAGTGAACTGGAAAGAGTGCCACATTGTGTAAGACATTCGTCGAATCTAAACAGCTTACATGTCCGCTTACAGTTACGCTCGTCTAGCTTCAGATACTTTGTGCAAAGATCCACCTCCTTTTGCCAGTTGGCCTCGGGTGCATTTTCCAGTATCCAGCATCGCTGATGCCAGGCGCAATACGACTTCGGGTTCACCATCAGGCACATCTCCGTAAAGCCAAGCTCCCTATCGAAAACGTTCTGAATCTCGCTACAAACGGAACGGCACAAAGGAAATGAAATGTTTTGTTTTCCAGTCAGACGTTGTTCGTTTCTCGACTTACGAATCCGTTTCTTGTTGCTTGAGAATGCACATTCTTCGTAGGTTCCACAGCGTGGCAATATCGGGATTGCTGCTTAGCAGCTTCGCCGTCAGGTGCATCATTTCAGAGTCCAGCTCATCGGCGGTTTTCTTTTCCAAAATTCGTTTCATTGCAGCTCGATACGCCTTCACCTTCTGTTCCTGTTCTTTCTTCTTCCGAGCTGCCTCTTCGGCACTCGTGCGGACTTTCAATCGGCCGTGCTGCATAGAAAGGCAGTGGATTGCGATTTTATAGTAAGCTTTTAGAGCTAAATTGCATATTACTCACCATTTTTAATGATTTTATCACTAATTTTCCCGAGTCACTGTTTGTCTGTTTTGTTTTAGTACTTGTTGACGTTGAGAACTGTCACAACTGACAGATCATATTTTTGGTCTGTAATGTCACAAATGACATTCTGCCGCTATTGTAAATTAATTCACAGCGGAATAAATTTCTTTAAAAACTAGAAACGACCGATAAATTGTCACTTGCACAAAGTTGTGCGTCTTGAAAAGACCTTTCATTTAAGGGGTCAATCGTGAAAATCGGTTAAAATAATCAATAGTTATTAACAATTCGGCAGATTGTTGCTTTTTAGCTGTCACCGCCAAGCGCCAGTCAGTCAGTCGCGTAGCAACCTTTGACGCGGAAGGACGTACGTATCGTGTGTCGTCGAAAACTGTGTGGAAAAACGCGCAAAAAGGTGCGAGGAAATATCGATCCGGCGTGGTGTCTTACTTTTTGCCCAGCTATTATGTGTTCTTTAATCAGTTCTACCCACTTTGAGCCGAATGGCGGGCATTTGATAGTGAAAATAGCAATATAGCGATACAAATTAGCGCCAGTTTCCGAGAACAAAACGGGGAAATTGTTTGAATAGTTAAAGTGCACAATTGATTGCATGCTCCTTTTAGTGTCTATTTACTTGTGGCAATTCTAGTTGAAAATGGGTATCAGAACATCACGAGACAGGTCGGAATGTTGAGGCAAACAGTTGACGAAGCTTACTGTGATGAAGTATCCATTTTTCAGTTACAGTGGAGTGCAAGAAGTGTAAATTATGGCGTATAGTGCAACCGGCATGAGTTAAGAATGATGTAGAATAAAAGAAGCAGAAAAAGTTCAATTGGATAATCGTGAGCAAAAACCGGCGACAAACGCAAGGAAAGTGAAAAACTCGACACACGCAAATTAAGCCCAGTGTGGCGGGAGTGTGGGAAAAAGTGGCTTATCCCGGGGGAGGTTGGGAAGATAAGCGAAAGTAGTGAACGAAGAGAAACAAACCGGGGGTAAATCGTTGGATGCAAATTGGTTCTGAAGTGGTTCATGCCGCCGTGCATCTTGGCGCATGAGGCAAAGATTGTTTTCAGCGTCCCAGAGACGACGACATTCCCGGGGAAGCTGTGCCGGCGCATCATCGGGACTCCGAGGTCCCGCGTTGAGGTAAGGAATGACGCAGACTCCGACGCAGCTGTTTGAAGGGGGATGTTTCGGTTTTCCACTTGTACTTCTGACGCTATATTGCCTCCTCCTGGAGACTCACGCATCGCCAGCAAAGAACGAAAAGAAAAATGATGCCGTTTCTGTGTGGTTTATTTATACTTCCCCCCGTGTGTAGTGAGTTTTTCATCTCCCAAGATTTCCCTTTCTCAACTGGATGACCGCACCGGCATGCGTTAGGAGGAAGATGATGGTAGCGAACCTTGAATCTGTGATTCATGTGAGCTGCGTTAGAAAAGTACTGTAATTGAACCCGGCACCTGCTCAAAGCTTGCGGCTGCACGGAAGTCACAAGCATGTTTCATCGGAACAGGTTCCTTTTCTCGTGATCATCTCTCAGGTTACATCGGCGCTGGTTTGCTAATGTTGTATGTGTTTAAAGAAAAAAACACAGATCATAGGCTACTGCATGGAGGATGCTGTTCCACATAAATATTCAAAATGGTTTTTTGGTATTTCTAACTAAATTAGATATCTTAAAAAATCATTTATATTCTCACAAAACGTGATCGTATTTGTGTATAAACTTTACAAAACATCACTTTTTAATTAAATTAAAATGTTCTACACATTGGGTACTTAAAGGCTCTTAGATCCTGATAGGAAGCACCGGGGCAAAATGCACTGGTGGGGTAAAAGTGAACTGAAACTTTAACTGGACAAAGTTTGTTTATTATAGTGTTTCGTATGTCCTATGTGATTTTCCAGCACTTCTACTATGATTTTTCATCCCCCCACTAAGATGGTATATCCTTGTTGTGATTATTCATTCGTTGCAATCGATCGAATATTCATTAAATATTAACCAAATGAATTTCTTCATTTAATCAAAATTATCAACATACACATATAAAACATATAAATTGAGAATGTTAGAGAGAGCTAGTAAATAGTGCTAATAAAAATTGATTACAATTTTCATAATTACACTTCATCAACGGTTGTAACTCATCAAATTGATACTCACTTTCATGATTTACTGCATCGCTCGTCCTCGTCTAGGTGGATTGATCATTTCCCCTCGCAATGAAAGGTGGGACTTATTTTTGTTTGCCTAGCGCTAGAATGGATATTTTGGTCGCACAAAGTTGTGGGCCAGGGAGGGGGAGGACAACCGGTGAAAAGGTTAGCTCATAGTTTACGTTCCGCGCATTTGCCTAAACATGCGCAAGCATCGGGCTTTAATGCTCTACACTCCCTCCTCCGGCTCGCCCTGTTCACTTGCGCTGCATGGCAAAGGAGATGAAGGGGCGCACATAAGCATAAGCATCATCGTACTCCCCCAAACGCGGAGGGAAAAAGATCTTTCCTCTGTTTTGGGTGCGCGGGTCGTGACTGCACTGGAGGAAACAGAAGAAAAAACACGCACACCGGGGCAAACGATGTGCACCACACGGCCGCCGCGTGTCCAAGTGGCGGGTGGGGCACTGAAACTGAAGCAAAATAATTTAACCCTGCAAAGAACGGAAGCTGTGCTTGGCGAGGAAGCAGCAAAAACATAAAGCCCAGCATAAATGGGAACCCACGATGATGAGCGTTGGGTTGGGGAAGAAAAAGCAAAAAATGGAGCAAGCTAAAAAGACGCCAAGCGACTCGAGGAGGTAAAGCAAAAAAAAAAAACTCACACACGGGAAGCATAAACCACTGCTTCCGGGGGGTTGGTGTGTGAACGCGCCAAAAGCAAGGGAAAACATAAAACAAAAAAGAAATCGTGCCGTTTCGGCGCGTAGAACATGCGAGAGCAGCATATAAGCCAAACGGCGTGTGTTAAAAAAACGCCGAACAAACTCCATGAAGAAAACAAAAATATCCCAGCATTCCCAGCATGCTTCCCGGTCTTGCGTGTGGCGTTCTTTAGCGCTTTGCTGAGATTCTTCATTTCGTGTGGTTGTTTTTTGGGGGCCTGCGTTTCATTTTTTATTCCCGGGGTCAGGTCAATTTTTTATTGCGTGAACTTTTGACACTGGCAATGGTTTGTTGTTATGATCGGAACGGATGCGATTTTCTTCGGCCACATACAGTCTCTCTAGCTCTTCCTTTCTCTCCTATCCCCGTCTACCCATTGCACCTGTTAATGACTTTGACCTAAGGTTTACCAACAGCCGACGGGATGCGAACGTGGTGCGTTCGCTGGAGTTTGCTTCGGTTATGCGTTTTTGGGAAAGAAGATAAGTCAATGAACCGACTCACGATCCTTAAGGGGTGGTCTCGTGAAAGGTCACAATAAAAAAGCATAATTTCTAGAAGTTTGTTTTTTTCTCCCAAACGTTAACCACGTGCGGGGGATTTTCATGAAAAATGATCCATCACCGTGTTGGTGGACGATTGAATCTTCGGTATGTTGCGTATGGGTCAAAAACAAACGCAACGTTCATCAATTATGCTGCACGCTCGGTCGCATTGTCTGACGTGTGGTATTGTTGGTTCCAATTCTAGGATTTCTAAAAAGTAAAAAAAAAAATGAACCATTCGTCGAAACATTCCTCAAAATTTGGGAATGGGTTGTTGCACGGATTTTTTGACAGCTTTTCGTTAAGGTACCCCAATGTCATTTGAAAAATGAATAGAATGCAGCGGAACAGCATTCCTGGGCGTAGTAACACAATAGAAAACATATGTCCAAACATAATTGGTTTCAACAGTGGTGTTTGTTTAGTTAATAGACTTTTTTATATTTTAAAGCTAAGTATCTACTTGTTGTTTCAAAGCATTCTTGCTCAAATTTAGCTTCTTTTCGTGTTTCGATGCTAGTAAATAAGCTATTTGTCATAATTTAGCTCATACATGTTTGTGGGTGATAGCTCTTTAATTTCCTGCCTTTAGGGAAAGTCTTGGTTTCGTTATAAATTTGCAGTTCAAACTGCGGGATTTTTCATAACTGTTATGTTTATCCATCATTCCCTTTGTATTGTTAATCTGTGAAGAAGTGTCAAAGGAGTTGTCTGGCAAAAAAATGCTGATAGAGAAGACTTACAATAATTTGAGTAGTTTTTGTTGTTTCACCTATGGGTGTTCCCTTTTAGCAGACGAGATTGGATTTTTTATTACGATTAGTTTTTTCCGAAACATGAAGTGTCATTACTTTGTATGTTTTAGTGTACAACATAATCAATACGGTATTTGTCATACTTTCACAGCGTCTAGTATGTCTACTAAAAGCTCATGAAAATTAAATACCTCCACGTCTTAGGCATAAGTAAGAGCGAGCAAAAACTCCATCCACCCTGCGCGTTTCTTGAATCCAATCAACGTTAGATCCCGAAGTGACGCTCCCACCCTCCCACCCTCCCGCCAAAAAAACGTCTCCGGATGTTCGCTACGGAGGAGGAATCTATTATTTGATTTAATTTGCTCGACGATGCGTAGAAACTGCTAGGGAAGGGATTATTAAGTTTTGCCTGGCTGCCTGCCCTTATATATACGCTCGTTCCCTATTTTTCGAAGTTGACCAACGCGCTTGTTGCGGTTCTCGACCGACCCCGCCGGTGCACGCCGTCGAAGTCGAAGTCCATGTCGAACGGTTTAATTATTGAAGATTTCTCTCACATTCGAACGAGAACCGGTGGTGGAACTTGATCATCAAGCCAACGGGAGGGGTCAATCGATCGGCTTCCGACTGGTCGTCTCTAAGTTCTGCATGACTTGATGACCGACCGGCTCGCGTCTTCGTCTTCTGCACGGTGGTACGCTTCATCGGTTCCATTCAATTATCTTTCATGAGTTTCAGTTTGACCGTAAAATCGTAATTCGGTTAAAAAGTTCTCTCAACTTCCTGCTTAGGCAAACCGTATGGTACTATGCATACCGTGGATATGTGTGTTTTGTCCCGATTCAGTACGGTTGATTTTTCCTCCTCCGTTTGCTGGAATAGACTGGTTCTTCTAGCGGATTTTTATTTTCCACCCAAGTTTTCGGTCAAGTTTTCTGTCGCTCTATTTCCTTTTTCCCGGGGACCACGAGAAGGGTAGCAAATCAGGGCTCTCGGGTAATGGGACTAGGAGGAGGAACACGCATTAAAGAGCATCCAGTGGAAGGAAGACCCTGGCACACTGCACACATCGTTACGGGTCTTGGTAAATTATGATAAATTGAGCTTATACGAGGCTGTCCAAACGAACTCCGGGTTATGATGCGTTGTGTTGTGTGGGAACACACAATGGCACAAAGCATACAAACCCATTGGGGGAAACATTACCTCCTGTCCTGGAAAACCGACTGTGAAACCGACTCGTGTTCGGTGCATTGCATTGGAAAATAATTCAATTAAACCGACACAGATATCGGTATCGGTTGATTAGGGTTTTCGTACCGCACTCCGGTCACATGCACAAATACGAGTGCAATTATCGTTGGAAAAACGACCAAAGGGATGGGCTTAGGATGTTATCAAAGGATACAAATGGCAAACCCAGTCTCCGCTTTACTGTGAATATGTGGATTTATGTATTGTGCTGCTGCTGATTTTAAAATAAACTCCAGTGCAGCAGTGACATTAGTCGGTTTTCCTATCGAGCGGGTAAGATTTTCCGATTGCACAAGGCTGAGGGTTCTGTTCATAACTCACCAAGCCGCACAGAGGTCCCACTTGCACTTGTTTCACAGAGTTCCAAGCGAGGCATCAATCAATGTTGAGAAATCCGGGCGGAACACTACTTGGCACTTGTTTCTTTTGTGCTGTTCCTGTTGTTTGTTGGAGAACCTTTAAATGTAGAACCCCTTTTTAGCAGCCCACTCGACCCGGTGCGATAGAGTGGACTGATGTGGGTCGCCGGTTGACGATTCGAGATTACTGCGCACCGCTCTACGACAACTTTATCGATTTCGAAAGCCATTTGGTGCTGCCAGTCGGTGGACAAGGATTTTTCCGAGTAGTGGTAGTTGTGGTTAGTGCTTGCAGCTTTATTATGAGGCTGATGACTGTCTGGAGTGGAGTTTTTGTTGCTCTCGAGCACTCATGGTTTAAAACACGCCATCCACTCGAGAGGAGCGGACCGTTTAGCCGGTGTTAGCGCGAGGTTTAAATCGTTCCCGCTGCAAAATGGCTCTGCACTTGGCGCTTGTTTCATTATGCAATGAAGCTCCAACAAATTGTATTCTCGTAGAAATTTTCCAACTCATCCTGGAACTGCTGCTGTTTCACTCCACAATCGTTCAACTGTAGGTTGAAGGTGCATCGAGCCAGGGTTTGGTTTTATTTATTAATAAATATCGCACTACACTCAGTTTCCACGAGAATTTCCAGGAAGGTGTGCAGGAAAGAGGGGGGCTTTTCCGTTCACCAGCATCAAACGATGGGTGACTCCATTCCCAAATGGAAACAACATTTCCGTGTTCCAGGCTCGGCAATCGTCGTCGGTTTTGCTGGCCACATTTGGTCCCGGGATGTGTTCCCCGGTCCTATCGCTACCACACCGAGGATATCATTCGCCTGCGTTCGCCGTGTGTGTGTGTGTTCGTGTGCATCTACCGTTGCAATTTTCATGCAACGAGAAAATGAAACTTTCACTAGCGCGCTCTCGTCGGCCAACCGGGTGAACCCGAAATGCTGCCACAATACTGGTGGCGGTTATTTTTTTCCCCACAGAACGAATGGATGCCTCCCGCCAGAAGCCTCCCATTCCGCAGGGGAGTAATCTTGGGAGTTGGCTGGGTACCGTCCGCCAGTACGTTGTAACCCAATCCAGCGCGTTCCGAGAACCGCAAAAGCAAGAGTCTGGTCGCGCGGGGGATGAAAACTAATTCTCATAAAATTTAATTTTCATCCCGCAACATCGCTCTCGCGTCTGTTTGCTTGGGTTGCGTTTCCCTGCACTTCCGCGGTATGGGGTTCCTTCGGGTTCCTGGGCACGTTGGCGCTCCGACACTTTGCACGATTTAATATGCCAAAAGCCTTCGCTTAGTGAACTTTTGCCGGACGGATGGAGCCAAGCAGCCAGGGTAAATCCTATCGGGGTGGATTTATTTCAGGTCGCGAATTAACTCTCGTCTTCGCTGGAATGAATAGGATTACCAATAGACCCGTGCGGTACCATATGCCGACTGATTGAAAAACCATTAAAAATAAAGTTTTTCAGGCCAACAATGTATTCTAAACGCGTTCCTACAGGAGCACTGTTCTTCTTTAATTGTTATACCCTTATTTGACGTCGGTTTTCCTTGAAATTTTCCATCAAATAGCCTTTGGCAGAATAAATCCTTCCGGAAAAGCGGAACCTCATATGCCTGACTTCTTTTTCTGCTACAGTCTAGAAATATTGTTTCAAGGTAGCGATTTGTTTACTTTTTGCTTTGTTAGTTGAAACGCATTCTCTAGGTAAATTTAAACATTTAAACAACACGCTAAATTTAAACATGAAAATAACAAACAAATAACTGCAAACCCCAGTTGGTAGAATTTTGCTTAATTACACGAGTGGGCGAACGCCCTCCCAAAATTAATTTTGAAGGTAAATTTCTAGACACGTATGAAAGTTAAATCCCACGTCTAATAAGGATATTATCAGCATTTAATGTTGATGACCGCTTTTTCTTTGGTTAATAAACACATTTTGTTCTTATTATTAACACATTTTTGCTCGTAGTGAGTGTTTATCGAACATGGGACTTGCTTTGCTTTTTATGTCACTTGTATTATTTCTATGTTCGTTTTTCTCCAACACACTATAGAAAGGTCCTCAAAAATATGTATATGTATCTTACTATATTTTTTCCTAATCTAGCTTTTTATTCAAATAGATGCATTTAAGGTACTTACAACGTTTCCTAGATCCATCCTCCATTCCTTGATCGCAGGCGCAGGAAATCTGATGGGAATTATTTTTTCTTCCGCACATCCGTGTCCATTCGTTTGGTTATGGACGACCTGCCAAAACCGCTCTGCAGGATAACGAACAGTGAGTCCCTGTCGGCGACAAAAATACTTCGCGCATCTCTCATCAAGGGAACGGCGTGGTGTCGCCTTTACGCCACATCAACGTTCAGTCGATGGTGTGTAGTAATTTGGATAATTGCTTTTCCGCTACCATCTCGAGCAACGGAAGCTGGATAAAGTCTGCTGGCGACGGGAAACTATGGGCACTGGGTAGGGGTAGCTATTATGTTATTGTTTTACATCGATTATCGAGCACCTCTCGGTACGAAGGGAGACTTTCATCTGTTGAAAATTCTGTTGGTGGTTTTTTCCACTCCCCGAACCTATATGGCGACTGCTGCGGATGAAAAATGGCCCATGAATTACGGATATTGGTGGTCGAAGGGAGTTTGCGTGTGATGATAGATAAATTAAAATCATTCCGATGCACTCACGATAGATGCAGGGCGGGTTTTTTTTGCCCTCTTTTGGCGACGTTGATAAAATGAACTTTATCGTGCCAGTTTCGCCCGCCGTTACCTGTTCGACGTGTGGGATAAAGTGTGTGTGTGTTTGATGTACGACAAAAGTGTGGCGGTCATATTTCATTCCATTAAACCAATTGCCGTACTGCTTCGGGTTCCATCGAAATTGGAGCCTGGTAAAGTTTTGCGGAAAAATGGTTTCGGAACGAAGCGGTAAAAGAGCGAAACACGTCGTTGGAGCTCTCTTAAAGTGCCACCGGTGGCTGCGAATGCCGCCTAATTAGTGTGATGGCACGTCGTCGTCTAGGCTTGGGGTAAAAGAAAAACCGCACAATGCTAACGCAAAGATAATTTCAGTGCCCGAACTGAACTGTGAACCCATCATTACATCATAGAGAGTTGGTGGTGGTGGTGCGTGTGTTGCTCCCCTGGTGGACCCAACGGTGGCTAATGATGTTTGATTTTCTTCCGCTGCCGCTTCCAAACCCCATTGGCTTTGGTTTTTCACTGGAAATTTGTTTACCACCCCACCACCGAGCGAAGGTATCGGGAATTCGGCCGGGCATTACTTTTGGTCGCGCCACGTTTGCGGGCATATGATGTTTCGTGGTCTCGCCGAGATGCCTCTTTTCGGAAGTATTATTCCTAGGAAAAGGCTGCGGGGTGGAGCGTACGTCGTGACAGCTTAAAGATAGGTTCGTGATCTAATTAGCTGTCGAAATTGATGCCTTCTGTTCGACCGTTGGTGGTGGTGGTGGTAGTGGTGTTGGTGGTCGGTTGTGGTTTGGTACCATCACGCCACTCTCATCCACCGATGATCCGGTGCAAAAGATTGATTAATGAGCGCCGAAAGATGTTTGGGACCGTGGCCCATCGATCTCGTGAACACCGAATGGAACATAAATTTTCGCATCATTTGTTCACGAATACACCCCGTGTTTTGGGGGCGGAGTTCCAAAGGGGGAGGTTTTGGTTTCTTGGCGATGCACGGACAGTAATGGCGTTATAGTGAGACTGTTCAAAAAAGAAAGCTGGAGTGGACGAATTTGCAGAGTTCTTTAGTTGCATCGTCAGGAATCCTTAATGCTTTGTTGCACCGATTATTTCGCATAATTTCCGGTGGGAAAACGTAGTAGGTGTGGGAATGTCTCGTACTTTTCCTCTAATCCAGGGGTCGGCAACTGCATTTTAGTGCCTCATACAAAAAACTGATCTCTGATTTGTTCACGATGTCAGGTTTGTTTTCTTTCAAAAAACTGGAGATCAAAATTGTTGTATGTTGAAAAAAACAACAAAATACATCTAAACTAAGTAGGGTAACTGTACCAATAGTGGTGCACTTAGTAATGTAAATACCAATTAGGTGTAATTTATGAGTGTTAAGAACACAATATTCTACATATTTGAATCGATTATTATCGAAACATGACTTTTCTTCTGAAAAACATCTATTTTCACCGGAAACCATACAAAATACACGAAAAAAAGCGTATTTTTCTTCCTAGTCGGTTGCTCCTATTATGGTGGTATGGTTCCTATAGTTGTGGTATCGTGTTCCTATAGTGGTGGTAGTACGAAAACCTTGAATATATTTTGACTATTACTTATTTTTGAAGCATATTTCAAACAGAACGGTAAAATACTGCTTGACCAATGCGTTGTCATTGAAAAGACTGTATTGTTTTACCGAAATATGTCCAATTTTAGTTCATAAAAAATGCTTTGAATATTACAGCTAAAACTAAAGTATATGCTTTATAGCGTATCCTTCGCCCGCTTTATTTTTTCTTTCCTCTGCTTCTTCTGCTGAGCCTTCACTCCAGTTCCGCTTTGTTTATTTTGTAGAAACAGAATAAAATCACTAAATTTACCTGATTATATTGGCCAAAACCAGAATAAAACTAAAATATACTTGTGAAAAAATCTATGGCTACTATAGGAACAACTTGGGTTTTTGTGCCTATAGTGGCACTATAGTAAAAACTATGAAAATATAATAAAATTATGCCAAAATGCACTAAGTTCGTATAAATCAATTATATTGGGGTATGTCAGTAGCGAAATCATATAGTTTTAATGATTTTGCAGTGATTTATAGTCTTAAGGAAATCATGATATTCGTTATAGATTCTTAAGGAATGCAGCATGTTGGGACAACCTGTTTTGAAAATATGAATTTTGGAGCTTCTATATTACGGAATGAGATGGTTCATCTTTTTAACACTCCGCAGAAAATCAAAGAACATTTCATAGAAGAACAAATAACTCCATTGTATATATATCGGCGTAGAGCTAGGATTTTATTCCACTACAACCACTATTGATACTAGCTCCACTATGGGTGCACTTACCCTATAAAAATGTTTAAAAAGTTTAACGATACAATTAAAAATATTTTATTTTTTCCCAATTTTGTATGTAACTTTACTGTTTAGTAGTTACTCCATTCAGAAAGGTATTTTTTTTGAAAACATTAAATCATCATTTAAAGTGTCCGGCCCGCGTTTTTGGTTTGCTTCCAATCATTTGAACCTTTTTAGGAAAGGTATGCCGACTAGAGTTGTGTAATTCAGATTCCTCTTATTTTTTTGGGCGCATGATCAACGCCAATGAAAGAATCATGGAGATTCGTCAAAGATCCATGAAAGATTCATGAAGATTCATTAAGGGTTCGAAAGATTAATTAACGTTTAAAGATTCGAGTCCCAAAAGAATCATGAATCCATCTGAATGAATCTTAGGTGAAAGATTCATATGAATGAATTTCGACAAAAGATTCATACGACACAACATTAATGTCGACCTCTGCTTTAAAGCAATAATCACTATCACCACTGTAACTAATCATTAGAACTAAAAGAAGCTACACAGCGGAAGAGAATCCTTGAGCAAGTTCTTTTCTATGTTCAGCTGTATTCACATAATAAAATACATCTGTTTGGGGCGTTCGCTCGAACATGTTTTCCCATCCCCAGCTTCGAAGGGAAATGATTCGTCTCAGCATAACCATTCCGGGAAGAAGTATTGATTCCGCAAAGGAGTTGTGTTTTGTGTTTGGGTATTGTATGATAAACATGTTCTATTCGCTAGATTGCGCCCATCCTGAGGGTTATGGTGGCCCCCCGACGCTCCATTAATGTCACATTGCCCCCCGATAACGATACCAATAAGTATCGCATTGTCACTTTGGAGCGAAGCAAATTTGAATTTCAACAAGCAATCTTCGTGGTGAAAGCGGGTGGGAAAATCACCGTGTTTTCCTCTTTTTTCGCCCTTCGCCCAATAACCGCTCCCGTATTATCCCGGCGTTTGGGGTGGCGCTTGTACTGTGCCCCATCCAGATACTAGTCTGCATCTGCAACGAAACTCTGCATCCTCAAGCCCCGCTTCACGCCGATATCCTCCCACGTCCGGTTTTCGTACGAGGGAAACACTTCGTTTAAACGGTTCGAGATGGCTCGTATGTTCGAGTTCATGCTACTTGCAAAATTGCATTGCCAATCGGTCCGATATTGGAAACAGCGGTAAAAAGGGACTCCCTTTTGCGTTCTGGCCGCCTCCTTCCCCCCTCTCTCCGGTTTGATGTCACGTCCCGAAAGCCGTTCTTTTTTATGTCCTTCGACCCACCACTCACCCCTTTTTTTTCCCTGGCGCTTAGGTTGCGTAGCTGGCCAACAACAACATCCGATGCTACCCCTCCGCCGTCAAGTGCTGAAGCCGAATTTCCATAATCGATTCTTCGATTTTATGCTAATTCCTTACATCGTTATATGGTTTTTTTTACCGAGTATCTCCTCTTCCATTGCTTACTGCACGGGAGTCCTTGGGGCCTAGTCGGACAAGAAATCGTGCCTCAGAACATCCTAGCTTACCCATGTTTGCTGGTCTCTTACGACGACGACGATGGTGGTGGCTTTGCTTTTTCGGGACGTAAAGCCGACGGTAGACATGAGCTATGGCTCCTCGAAAAAAAAAACCACTTACCAAAAAAGGGGGAAAAGCAGTAAGGACATACGGTAAGGGGTTCGAGCTTCCGCATTCCGGTCAAGTGAGCGCCGGAAATCGGAGGTTTTTCTTCGTATTTACCACGACTTAAAGTCTCCGTTCGCGGCATGATGGACTGATTCCGTGCGAAGTCGAGAAGCGGTTTGCTAAACATTGGTAGCAAAACAACGGAGATTGAGTTAGAGTGCAAGAAGGACAGATGTTGAGTGAGGAGGAAAACGGGAGATATGTGTGATCCTCTCCTTCCCCACCCAATCCGACACACGCCTCATGAATACACAACAACAGTGCGGCAAGGAGTTTATGATCGGCCAGGGCAAATATCATCAGAATCAAATACGATTTGATTGGAATTTACCTCTAGTACGGCCGCCTGGCACGCTGTGGTCGGTGTGTGCGTGTGTGTGTCCTCGTAGTGGGATGGAAGAAAGTTCTTGGCCGATATTGATAATTCTTGTCGTGTCGTTTACAAGGCTTACACGTGCGTAGGTTATGGAGTTTTCCCTAATTCCATTTCAATAAAATATGATTCATGTCATATTTCCTTGATACTACAATATTTAATGTTTATCCCTTAAATTTGTTATAAGAACCTCCAATTGGATGCATTTTTTTTAACAACGTTCTCTTTGTTTGTTTTTCTCTTTACAGATGGTAAGATTGTTGGCAGCGATAAGTCACTGGAAACCCGTTTGATTATCTTCGTACCTTTCATCGTACTCCGACTTCGTATTCAACTTTATTGGGATGAATGGATGTTATCGGTTGGGTTTTGATTACGACACGTCCCTCGAACGGCGTTGCACCGTAACAGCTCGACGAACGAAAAGAGTGGACGAAAAGAGTCAACATTTTAGGTCGAACCAGTCGTCTGTGCTCCTCAGCCCATTTGATGCGGCTCATCGACCCGCTACAACTTACCGTCTCAGAAACGGTTTCGCTGGAGTCGTTGTAAGAGTTCCCACCTTGGTTGACTCGACCGACGTGCGTCCAGCAAGGATATGTCGTTGACATGGTCTATATATAACGTTGATAGAACGCCAGCTTAGAGTTCGTTTGATGCCAACGGGGTTTCCCTCGATTGGAGGTGGTTGTTTGGGCTTCGACCGATGGTGGTGGAAAAGGAGGAAGGCTGTTAGTGGGTGCCGATGGGCAGCAAATAGCTTTGGAACGTGAGCGTACACGCCACACACTCCGGTACACTGGACTCGCACACGGCGGTGCTTTGGACGAGAGGTTATAGAACCCAATCAACACGTTCGTTACGACCTGGGGGTTCGTGGGTGGGACAAGAAAATTGCACCCACACCGGAACAGGGTGAAGGTGGGCTGGACTTTCCCCCACCATGCCGACCCCGGAGGATGTCCTTTGGTTCGGCCAGCAGTTGCACTCAGTGGATTGCTATGCTGCTCTTGCGGTTTGATGCAATGGGACCACATTTCCCGCCATGCGCCTCGCCGCGCTTTTCACCAACACCCACACTTCCAAACTCCCACTGTGCTGGATTGTGGGTTTGAGGACGCATATTTCATAATTTCAACCACACGCTCTCTCCCTCTCACGGTGTCAAAAGTGATCCACCAACACCAACCAAGCGGAAGAAACCACGCAGAGCGTGTGTTCGGTGGCGAACAACAACGGTATTACACCAGCCAGCCCGCCCTGTGTCCGTTTCGTCCTTCCATCAACTCGCACGTCACGCAATGGACGCACTTTTTCGTACGCGCCTTTGCACAGCCACGGGTAGCACCGTTCGCATGTGTTCGTGTGTCCTCCATCATCCCCATCTGAGGGGGGGTTTCCGCACGAGTATGCGTGCCGAGTGTGTTTACAATTTTCTTTGAGTGGTACCATTCTTTTTCCGCCTCGCTCGAATCTTTCTAAGGGGCGCAAGTGTGTGCACAAATAAGCATAAAGTAGCACTCGGGTTTTTTCTCTGTTTTGTTCATTTCGAATGCGCCGTTCTTGTTGTGATCTGTACGGAAATATTCTTCCACCAATACATGCGCATTTTTGTTGGGTCCTTAAAATAGCAGTAGCTGATGCTGGAGCCTTATTTTTTAAGTAGGTAGTAGTGGATTATAATAAGAGCTTGGAAGAAGCGCAAAACAAGGATATAACTTTGTTACGTTTCATCTTTATTTTACACTTCATTGATAGGATTGCTTAAAAGAAAAGAAACATTATGATATATTAAGTTGTACTGCTTTTCTATTGTTTAGTTTTACTTTTCATTTGAAAATCTATAAGTTTTGTGGAAAAACAAATAGAACATTTTATGTTTGATGATTAGGTTCAATCGTAATACTTATCTCGCTGAATACCACGCAAAAACCCCATGCAGACAGGGAGGAACGAATTTTCCTCTCTCCGAAATATTGTCCTTTTTTGTTCCTGTCGGACACATTTTCTTTCCCCTCCCTACCACACTAACTCCATCGAGGGTAGCGGAAAACTCACCCACACAGGCTCGTGTGCTCACCTTCACAAGCAATCCAACACTAACCAACACCCACTCGGGCGGTAGGACCAATTTTCCGTACGTCAATTTTATGAACGAGCAATAGTAACGTTGTCATTTGTTGGTGTGCGTTCCCTATACCCCGCCTGTGACGCCTGTATGTGTGTGTAGGGTTGTGTGCGTCTGCGGTACATTCGCACACGGGACGTGCGCTTGTATGTGCGACGGTAGTGAATTTTATTGATTTTACGGTCAGAACCATTTTCCTGCTGGAAAATCTACCAAAGGGACCGTGTCGTATCCGTTTTCCCAGCAAGCAAAAGAGAAGGCAAATGTAGGAGTAAAAAAGAGAGACAAAAAAGCTCAGAGCTAGAGAGAGAGAGAGAGAGAGTAACGGTAAAAGAGCTCTGTGTGTTTCGTCTGTCGGTATCGGCAGCGCCTGTCATCGAGGAAGAGATTTTCCGAGCTTCAGTTTGTGGTGAAGCCGTGCAGAAGTCGTCTGGTGAAAGTGACCACCGATTCCTGACTCCCGAGTGTCCGTGGATAGCGAGGGCAGGTGGCTGGCTGTGTTATTTTCCACTTAACTGCACTACTTTTCGGTGGACAATTCCGATATTTGTTGCAATTTCCTCCCAACGCCTAATGCCTTAGGCGTAGGCGTTCGCAAGGATTAAGGATTACGGTGAAGGAAGAAAAGTCAAACGTGAATTCTTGCCCCGATTCGGGGAGGGTCCCGTTTTGGATGCGCTGCTCCACGCACATTTTCCAAGGCGAGCCTGCGAGGTGTGAAGTGTGGCGTGGTGATACTTCGACTCGTTTCGGTGGAAAAACGGGAAAAGCCGCGTGAGTGTGTTTGTGTGTGCTTTGATTGAGATCCTTCTGCGAAGGAAGAATTGTGCAAATCAGGCACTTACCACACGGGTACGCTGAGGAAAAATGAAAAGCCTATTAAATATTCTATCGAGTGCGATAGTGGATGGTGAAAAGTAGCTGGCGCGTTGCCGCACATCGCTTCTGGATACCACCGTATTATATTGTGCATGGAATAAAACCCTCCGCAGAGCTAGGTAAGAAATCGCCCCGTACGAGCCGTCCTCCGGTTTTGGGGAGAATTTTTGCAACGACTCTCACTTTGCGTCATTCGCCACCTCGCGCTCTATCTGCTCTGCGGCCGCCCGGAAAAATGGGCGCAGCTCGTTCTCGATTTCGCGTTCGGGCTGGCGTGGTGAACGAAAGGTTTCGATGATAGATGGACGGCGGTGCGTGTTGCTGCTCGTGGCCTAATGGTGCCAGATAAATCTAGTTTAAGTTCCTTGTCCTGTTAAATTCTATTTGCTGGAATTCGCATTCAGCGGAGAAAAGTGATAAAAAATCGGCTTTTTCTTTCCTCCGAAATCTCTCCATCCCTACCAAAAGAAAAAAAAGGACTGCCAACCCTCCCTACCTTCACCCTCGTTTGTCGAGAGAAAACAAATATGGCGGCAGAGCTCGCTGTTACGAGTTCTCGTGTACCGAAAATTCCGATATACCCGAATGGGATGGAAATCTTGGGGAAAGACGGAAGGTGGTATATGGTAAGAAAGCAGCAGCGGGAAATACTACTACGCGACCGATGGAGTCCCCTGGTGGACTGTGTTGGGGAGCTAACATGTTGTGTGTGTGTGTGTGTATGTGTTCGAATGCGTTGGTGTGATCCTGTGAGAGTGTAGTGTGTGGAACATGGAACAGAGAGCAAGAACGTGAAATTCTCCACAGGATTGAAGTTGAAGTGACGATGAGAGAAAAGTTGTATTCCTAAAAAAAAAGGGAATGGAAAATTTGTAGGAAAATATGGAGCGTGTCCTGTCGCACGCGACGCTACTCCCAGGACGTCCTCTTCGTTGTCTTCCGTGTCGCTACTCCGGACCTCTTCAACCATTGCTCCGGATACTACTACTACTTCTACTACTACAACTATTGCCACCGGGAGCGAAGAATGCTTCTGCAATTTCGCCATCTTTCTCCCCGCCCCCTCCTTCCATTCTAGGGACCGACCTTCCTCGCCATCGAACCAGCTCAGTTCCGCTGCACGGTCGAAGTGCAGTCGATTCCCTTGCACAGTGGCGCTCGCTCCGGATAATGGTGTAATGAGCTCTGGAACCCGTTATCCTTAAGAGTGTTTGTATCACACGCGCGGCACTTGAATTTTTCGCGAGTGTGCGAATCCTGCAACTCCACCTCGGCAGCGTGTGGCGAGTTTTCTCTCCCGAAGTGAATACCTCAGAAGGAAATGAGAAAGAATAATTCTACTATCATCCAGGTTTCTATCGCCTACCCCCCGTCCTTTTGCGATCGGCTCATCGGAAAATGCCTTTTACGTGTGGCTTGATGGGAAAGTGCCATTCGTTGTCTTTTTTATCTTCAGCTTTTTCGGTCGCTGGAAATGGTTTTCATAAATAATGGATACATGTGTCACTCATTCGAAATAAAAACGTCCTTTTTGCTTTGTGCTGCAAACTGTTGGGTTGAACTAAAAAATTACATCCTTCCTTATGTTTATGGGATGAATTTGTTTTACCTTTACATTCATTTTCTATCAAATTTAGTAATATGCGTTTGAATTTTAAGAACGAACCAACTTGTTTGTCATTTTGTTTGTGAAAACATGAATGTTTCCTTTCGTATGAGACGAGAAACCAATGTTTCACATTTCCTAGGAAACATTCGTTTCAAGAAGGAAGATAAAAGCATCCGCTGTGTTATAGATCGTTGGAGCTGTCCTTGGGGGGAAATGAGCCTGTTAAACCTTTAGATTTTATATCTCCTGCACAGCTTGTCCTGGATATTTGGCTTGCCTTTGCGCACCTCCCGGCGAGTCATTTCCGCTTCCAACCACCCGGTTGGGATGGCGCCATTGCATTTAATTACTCGTTGAAGAAAGTATCCTTTTCTCCTTCAGCGTGGCCCGGTAATGTTCAATGTTCCTTTTTTCTCATTTCGGCTGACAGCGTGACGTTTGTTCCCTGCAGCGTTAGGCGTACACTTGAGAACTCGATTCCTGACACCTGCAAATACCCGCCTCCCGTTTGTGTGATGTGAGGCACAGAACGTAATGGGACCTTCGCTCCGTATGGTTCCGTGCCACTCGAAACTCGTATAAAAGACCCGCAAGAGGTCGTTTCTTTGCGGATTTTGAAGCGACAAAACGCTGCTGGAGGAGGAGCACGATAAAAGGGGCTCAACAAATACTGGCCGCTCGGGCGGAAGTTTCTTCCGGTTTCTTCCGGTATAATAAAATGTCACCACCGGTCGGACGTCGGAACAACGGGAACGGGAAAAGTTACACAAGAAGTAGAATTAATATCTGGAAATTGAATTTCGAATCGAGCTTTTCACCAAGGGGGGAAAACGGTACGCCGCTCGGTTTGTGCAAAAGGTTTTCGGGAGGGAGAAACTGTTGCAAAGATGCCCACCAGTTTTCCTGCCTTTCCCGGCGGGTGATGGGGTTTTGTTGCTATTGTGTATGCACGCCAAACTACGTCCGACGATATTTTTTTTGCGCAACGATTGCTTACGGCCATTAGTGGAATGAAATTTGCAGTTATACACTTTAGTTGCCTTTCGTCCCATTTTTTTTTGTAATTCCTTGCTGTGCCATCTCAAGCAATTAAAGGCGGTAAGAATGGCTTGCTGCGGAAACACGCAGCCATGGCACAACAGATGTGTCTCGTTATTTTTAATTTAATTTTTCTTTTGCAAAATTCTGCTCCATCGGTTCCACCGGTGGCCGTATCGGAATCCGGAGAATACATGCACGAATAAATGCGATCGCTAATTGCGTCTTTACAATCAAAGTGATAAAATTTTACGGTTCTTGTTGCACTGCTTGTTGTGGTTGAGCGAACAGCACCGGCAGCCTTGGTGAAGGTGTTGAATTTTGTTTAAGCACCGACCATCATTATAATCGTCGTTCTCCATCTTCGGGCATTACGGAATCCGTGGTTTCCCTTTAACGGGATATAATTAAAGTTTTATTGATATTTCCACCGCTCGTAGCGGGGCGACTCGGGCCGGGCACGCAGAACATGCCAATAGTTCCGCGAGTACCGGCTTTTCTAAGGTACAGTATGTGGTTATGGCTTCTATTCATTAGCGCCACTCGACGACCCGTCAAGTAGCGCGCTCTGCCAAAGTGCTCTTCAGGTGCGGGAGATTGAGCAGTGTACCACTTATCGAAGAACGCGAACGACAGTGAGTGCTCCCTCTCTGAGTTGTGCTGTTTTTGTCCTACCTAGGACATTGTACGACTGGTTGATAGCCACCCGCAAACCGTAATCTATTATACAACCGTCGATGTAATAATGGACGAAATTATCCTATTGCATGTGGACACACTTTTTGGGGCGTCTAAAGTCTGGAGTTGGGCACCAGAAAATATGGTCCGTTTTCTTGTGCGGTACCGAGCCGAGCACTGCTACTGGTGTGTTTGTTTGATGTCGGAAGGAGGGAGTTTAGCGTAGGCAAAAACATGGCAATATTTGGTAAAAAAAATAAAAGTTCGCCCCACGAATCGTCACACGGAACAAGAAGCAGTCTTACGATTCATGAATTTATGTTAATTTTTATGATCCTTAAATTTTCTGCCCACTTGCACAGAATAACAGCACCTAAATGGGGACGCACCAGCTACTGTTTTGATGTTTCATAAAGGCATAAAGCAATTTTCCGACGTCGGGGTTGAATTTTCGGCTAGCCGAGCAGCGCCAGAAGATTGGTGGAATTCGTACCACTTGAAAAGCTTCTTTTGAACTCTTTACACTACGTCGTTGTCCATCATACCATCATGGTTTTGAATCGGAAGGCTGTGTTGGGCAGGTTGGACAGGACATGGAAAATGTGAAACTCGAACGAGAGGGCCATTCAGCACACTCTTGTTGTCCGTGGTACTTGACCGACTCCGAAAATTCTCTTTCATCTGCTTGTGACTGCAAAGCATTCAAGAGTCATGCAAAATTTCGTCACCGATGGCGAGAATTCCGTTTTGTACAGTTTGGAGCGTCAAAAAGAACATCCCATAGTTCACGACACACTTAGAGAATAGGTCGGTACGTTAGGTACTGAGGCACTCTCTTTGACATGCTAATCTTCATTACACTGTTTTCAGGGCCAGTTCGTCCGCATCAAGCTGCTCTTTGCCGGCAGTAGGCAGTAAATTGCACGCACAAGGCTTTTGTTTGGTATCGTTAGATAACACTTTGGGCTTGTCAAGTTTAACTTTGCCGTTATCGGTAGCAACATTGGCGCGACGAGAAAAGGTCGCATTGTTGTCGCGCCAATGTTGCTACCGATAACGGCAAAGTTAAACTTAACAAACCCAAACTGGTTCCTAACGATGCCAAACAAAAACCTTGCGCGTGCAATTCACTGCCTACTACTGGCAAAGAGCAGCTTGATGCGGACGAACTGGCCCTGAAAACAGTGTATCAAAAAAGCATTCGTTAAATACTAGTTAACCTATGTTTAGAACATGTTACATTGTATTACGCCTCGATTGTGTACTGTTATAATTATCTAAAAAATAAGCAAAGGGAGACCATCAACAAAGAAGTACGGAGAATGTCACTAGTTCATAAAACTCTCTATCTGTAATAGGATGAGTAAGAGCAGCCTGTACATCTTTCACATTCCCGGGAACTATCCAATTGCATTGCTGTTGTCGTTCCTAGAAAATGCAATAAATTGTATGACATCGGAAGCTGCCAGTGCCACCGCACACTCCCTACCGCTCTGTGACCACCGTGGCAGCCCAGCTATTGCAATTTCAGCCAGAAACTAATCCAATTAGCAAATGTTCAACCCCGGGAGTGCGTTCCGGCGCCATTGACAGCGCCAAAGTGCACTCTACCGGTAGCCGCCGCGGAGCTCGAAGTCAACCGATACCAATTAGGGCGAGTTTTAAACGGGTTAGGTGTAGGTTGGAGCCAAGCATTGCTGGCGGCAGCAACAGGGACTGCAATGGAATTGAAAACTTCCTTCGCGGGTGATGGCTTCCCGATGAATTCAAAATTCTGAATACCGACGAAACCAGGACTATTAAGACTTGAGACTGATGGATGATTAGTAATGCGTGGATACCGCGCGCTATGAGTTGGCGACTTGATTTGTGGTGGAAAAATGTGGCCAACTTCTCGTGCCGCGCTTGTCTGAATCAGTCTGTTCAATGGAAACCATTTCACCCAACTCTGGTGACCGGTGCGTTGTCGGTCGTGAAAGAATGCAAATGACCTTTCTTGCGTTGCGGTTTAACTCCTTAATCTCCCAGAATATCGGTACCGTACAGCGATGGTTCCAAGAACGGTGAGAAATCACGTTCTTTCCCCAGTACTTCAAGCTGGCGCCCTGGATTGGACCCGACAGGTCACGACGCGGGAACCACAGAGACGGGCCACTAATTTAACACGGCCCATGGTGGTTGTGTTTTGTTTCGCGGTAGATGCATCAGGTTGCCACTCCTAATGGATGGGTGTTCAAAGGAAGAAAATGTTTCACTTCCAAACGGAGGACGTGTCTCGGTTGATCGATCCAGAAGCAGGAGGACAGAAGAGAGTCGAGGGTCTTTCAAGTCGAGCGTGGCAAGGTGGTTTGACTCAGCACGATTTCCGTGATATCACGCGCCCTTGATTTCATTCTGGCTCGGCTATCCTGGCTATATGGATTGACCCATCGTGCACGCGTCACTTAATTTAAATGCCCAACCAACATTCCTAATACAAGTTTCATAAGGAATAAAAAAATCCATCATGTAAAGTATTTAAAATATGTTATGTACAAATGACGTACACTGGATCCATTGCGCTTTGAGGATGTTTTACCTCGCCAACCTTTGCTCAATGGGAATATGGGATTGCATTTCTGATCGGGTCGCTACGTATTCCGTTAAAGCGCTAACGGAACACACCGTCCAGTCCCCAGTTCATTACTCGCCGAACGGAAGAACCAAATTATGCCAATCAACTTGATTAGTTGACTCACGAAAGGATGATTAACTTTCAAGTCTTCCGTTCGTATCACCTCTACTCGGACGACCATTTCTTTGTTTTTGTTTGCCATTCAGCGCATTAGAGGCTTTATATAAACAATCAAAGTTAACAAAATTTTTATCAGAATTAGAGCTTTGTTGCGTCATACAGCATTTGAAATTATTCATAGGTGATTGAAAAGTTAACTTATCATTCTTTTCCAGCCTTCCTGGTTCTTATGATAACATCTGATTGTTGTTATGTAAAACTATGACTTCTAAAAAGACAACTTCCAACAAACGCACCTTTTTCCAAGCCGCGCTTCCGTATTCTGTTCTCACAACTAAAGGAAGCGACTAATGAGGTGACATTATATTGGAAAACTCCTATTACGATTTTATGATTGGCCCTACCCCCCACAGGGAGGGAGGTACTTGGATGTTGGTCGGAAGCAGAGAAGAGGACGGAAAACTGCTCCGGACACGAAAGCGAAGTCATGCTTTCGTCCAATAATAGGAAAGCTTCGCCAGAAACAAAGCCGAGCCCGGGAAAAGAACACACTTGGCAAACGGTAGTGTGGTGTCGTAAAAACTTAACAGCATCCAGCCCGAATCCAGAAGCGACACCGGGACACACATTCCCACGGCACACTCTCCCGCCTGATCGCGCGATGACTTTCCCAAGCGGTGATTCTTTTTCCCCACGCCTATTTTCCTTCGTTCTGATGGAGGGTCGTGGCGCGTTCTCGCGAGGTCGTCCGCTCGCTTGTAAATTAGTTGTCTAGCTTCACCTTGCACATCTTGTGGCTGGGTCTTCGCGGTTCGTGAGCTCGTGAATCTTGCCGCGCGCACTCCCGCCCGCCCGTTTTCTGGAGGTATTTACGAGCCCCGCGCCGTGTGTTGGGCTTGGCTGGCGCTAAAGTTTCCTTTGTGTAGCTTTTTCTTTTCGCTTGCGCCTCTTGGACCGTTCGGGTTGGATGTTATATTTTCTGTTTCCCGCCAAGACGGAGCGATTTACATCCCGCTTTTTTTGTGGCAAGTATCTGGATGGTACGAGTTGCTTGCAGTGGGTAAGGTTACTCCACCATCGATCACTGCTAGTTCGGACGAGGCTGGATAGTTTTATGTGCGAACGCGCTGGAACTCCCGAAGCCTGGCCCTTTACCATTTTATATGGCGAATTGCGCTTTGTTCAAATTGAGATTAATGGTGGTGTGAAAGAAGGGAAAGGTAGTAAAATGTTTCACGACCCCCACGGAGGAGGCTCTCGTCGAACGAAGGTACGGTCTTTCGAGGCGACGACTTCGAACGTGTGCCGTATGACTTTGTAGCTAGATCATCACCGTCACCTCACCATCATTGGGCGCAGTTTTCTGATCGCAACTCAATCGAGACCAGAAATCGAAGATCGATAGTGTTCTCGGGCTCCGCGGAATGCATCAAACCACGGGGAGTGCTCGAGGGGGTACGCCTGGGAAGAAGGAACTCATCTTATTTTCTCCGCTCGTGGAAATGTACCCAACACAGTGGGTGGACTGTGCGTGCCCCAACCAGCAGCATCGGTCTCGGCTGGACGTTTTTCTCGGTCACGTTTTCCCACGCCTCGGTTCGCCGGGCTGCTCGGTCACCACCCCCTCCTCCCAGTGCAGAAGGTAGGGTTCCAGCAGCAGGGAGGCTCCATAGAATACGAACCTCATTCCGGACGCCGCTATGTTATTACTTTCACGGTTCGGTACAAAAATTGCTTAATCGTGCCGGTGTCTTGGAAAAACCGTTCACGCGCCTTTCCGAGAGCCCAGCCCGGCCGCCTCCTCCCGTGATGGGGGGGAGATGATTGACATCTTTGCGTCCCTTTCCCGCAAACCCTCTTCCATCGAAAACACGCTAGGAAAGCGGGCGAAAAAAGAATCCGCCTTTCGATTGGCAATAAAAATGATGATTTTGCCGTCGAAACGATCGAACCCTTGGCTCAAAGATTAGCCTTGGCACGGAGAATACCCTCGTTTCATATGCGGATAGTGCGGGGCACAACGTGCAGTAAAAGTGTGACAGCTGTAACATCGGCACGAAATAGGCGAGCGATCGTGCGTGAACTAGAACAGGGAGAGAAAAATTCGAAACTCACGAACATGATGGCCTTCTTTTTGGCCAAGTTCCGCACACTGTTAAACGCTGTTAATCCGGCTTACGGTCGCTTCTCATCTCGATTCCATTATTTGTTTGCTTTTTCCTTCACCTTTTGGGACGCTGCGGTGGGACCAAGCGGCTATCGTCGTTTCACTTTCTTTCCACTTTTTCCGTTTGTGGACAACAACGCGCGCGTGGATCGTTCGATTGTTGTCGGTGCGCGTTGAATTCATGTTCCATGCTGCGAATGTGCTCGACGAAGGGCGCTGGACCGTGACGCATAATCCCTCCGCGCCGTTTGGCGACGTCCGGCCCGTTCCGTGCCTTTGAAAACATAAAATAAAACGGTCCACCCAACGAGCGCCCGTCGAAAAGAGGTCCGGTCTGGCCGGAGAAAGACAGTTCCCAATCGGGCCTGTCGAACTCGCTCGAAATGGTGTGTAGTTGTTGGTGCGTTTTGGGATTTAGTTCATTTATTTTTACTCACCACCAGTGTCTGCCCTGGGCAGATCGGTTTCGCATTGTGTCCGAAAGGAAGAAGAAAACAAAATAATGCTCCGTCACCCTCGGTTTTGCCGGCCGGTCCGATGATCCGTGGCTCGAAAACCAGAATGTTTTGGGGAAGATGAGCCTGATCCACATCATCCATGCTCTTCTCGAAGCGACTTGATGTTTGCTTCCCCTGCCGTTTCAAGCACTGCCTCCCGTTATGGTACTCGTTTGGTCTGTTTATTTCTGCCCGTTCTCGATTAGAAACGCTTTGACGGTGGAAGGAATTAAAAGAACCTTCCAGTTGGGGTTGGGATTTAATTGTGCGAGAAGCCGCTTACCCGGCGTGGTTGGAGTTTTCCGATCCGTTCTGCGGCGGCCGGTGAACTATTGCTGCGGCGGCGTTTCGAATCGTGATGTTTCAGATGAAGTGCGTACGGTGGAATGTGCTGCGAAACGAAGCAGCACACCACTTCATACGATTCTCGGGGTCTCCAGGTAATGTGAGTATTTTCCAGCAAAGATTTTTAATGACAGATTTTCGAATGAAGGAATAGTTGGGTTTCAGTTCGACATTGGTCTTGCGTTCGAAAAGGTTTGTTCGTTACGCCACCAAGTGAGAAGCCACTTCATCAAACGACTCGTTTTCAAGTTGTGTCCGTATTGCTCTAATCTCCGGTAGGGGATGGTCTCTTTTCCGAGAACCTTCCGCTGTTCGAGTGGCCGTTTGCGATATTTTCACCGATATCGTAGCCCACTTATCGGATGAGTCAAGTTTCCGTCCGTATTTCTAATCTCCGACAGTTCAAGCATATTCGATTGCGCTTCCATCTAGGGCTCACCTGGCCCCTGGACTCCGGAGGGGGTCGTACGGGTCTTACGACCTGGTGAAGTTACTTTCGACGATACTTTTCAAACGACAGTTCACATTGCTTTCGCCATCGTGAGCCAATCATTCGAGTGATTGCTTCCCTTTTCAGCGCGCAACATCAGGGGCGAAGGAAAACATTTCTCAGTAAAGCAGCGAACCAGCATTAGGACCGACACACAGGGATATGGAACTCCCAATAGCATTATCGTGTGCGTTTCTGCAATTTCGATTGTTCTTTTTTTTAAAAATGAAAGAGCACTATGAGCAAAAGGAATAACATGGCGAGCCAAAACAACCTTACCCGGCGTTAGATTGATGCAAAGGAAAATAGAAGCCAGCCAATCTTACGATTCTGATTGAATTTTGTTTCTTTTCCGTCGTCGTGCTTTGCTGTTTTCTTATGGGGTTTCCCCCCAAACGGAACGATGAAGAAATACTTGCTCTTTGATGATCTGGAAGCGGTTTTATGGTTTATAATTGAATTCTTCTGAAAAATGGTTTCCTTTGTGCCAAGAGAGAGCGCGTTGTGCTGATACCGGAGGCATCCGTTCGCGTGTGCCAGAATTTCGCTTCAGAATCCAGCTCGCCAGGGCCAGGGCACCGCTGTAATTGGCTGGCTCAATGTTGTGGCAAAAAGAAATGCTAATGATAGGTTGTACCAAAGCGTTGAAATATTATTATCGGAAGGCGGTTGTGAGTTTTTTTTTATTTCCCAGTTTGGGTGGTGGCCTTTCGCCACCGAAGGTGCTAATCAGCACCTCGGTTTAATACCTGTGGAAAAGGGGTTCGTTCATTTTAGTGGAATCAATTATCTATCTGGAGCTTGTTGCGGGTTGGATAAAAGGAAGTTTAGCTGGTCATAACATCACCCGAGAGTTGTAATTATCGGCAGTGTGAATTATTCAATCGTTCTGGAGAAACGAAGGGATTTCATTCTTTCGAAAATATTGCTCACATCGGGAAAGTGTTAGGTTCGATATGATAATATCTCATTTTTTAACGGGAATTTTTGATTTGTTGAAACGTATCTTATGATTACCTTTGAAATGATCGTTAATAAAGGGATGGATTGCAAAAACCTTGTTGGTGAACCCATCATTTGCATCAACTATTAGATTAAGCATTGGAAAGCCAACCAAATACAAATAATTTTTGAATCACAGACAACTAAATCTTTTAGAGGATTAAAGTATGACCATAACTAAATTGAACCAAAGAAAGCGCGCTACTGTGGCGCCTCTAGTGGCGTCAGCCGGAAACTAATATTTTTAGTAGTATTAGTAAACAATAACAATGAAGTTGTGAAAGTTTCAGACCTGTACTATTTTTTTTCGCGAAATGCCGAATAATGGAAATTGAACGACCAAAAATGAGCCCGCACAAATCACTGGAGCGCCGGTGGACAGATTGACAAGGCCTGGAATCCATAATAAAAGCAAAGAAAAATTAAAAGTATTTTTCTTTTGCACAGTTATACATAAGGTTAGTTTTAAAAATAGGTTTTTACTATTTACATGTTCCCTGTTCCTATAAATTCACATGAAGTATTTTGCTGATTTTTCGACCTGCCATTATTCCAAGGTTGGCTTGGAGTGGTACTGGACCAATAAGATCCACTTGGTACCAAAACCAAATTTCCCAGAGTTTCACCCCATCGAAAAACTCTGGGCAATCACAAAACTTCATTTTAGACGAAGTGTTGGAACAGTTAGAGATGTACTTGGCAAGAAGAAGTGAACGGACGTTGCGAAAACGGTGTCCCTTTCCACGATACGAGCGCTAATGCAGGAACCAAAACACAAAATACGTGAATTTATAAGAACAGTGAACACTAGAATACTAAAAACCTATTTTTATAACAATCGTTATGCATAATTGTACAAAAGAAAAATACTTGTCATTTTTATTGTTTTTTTTTTTTATGGGTTCCCGGCTTATTCAATTTGCTCAATTGCCTTGGTTTTCCAGTTATTTGTGCGGAGCTATTTTTGGTCGATCAATTTCCATTATACGGCATTTAGCGAAAAAAAATAGTACAGATCTGAAACTTTCACAACTTCATTGTTATTGTTTACTAATACTACTAAAAATATTAGTTTCCGGCTGATGCCACTAGAGGCGCCACAGTAGCGCGCTTTCTTTGGTTCAATTTAGTTATGGTCATACTTTAAATTACGTTTTCATTGTGTGCCCCCAGATGTTCAACGCAAAGATCATTTTTGTTACCCTTTTTCTTCATCGTATTTTCGTGGAAAAGCAACGAAATCTAAAAAATTTCCTTTTTCTCGGATCCACAAACGCGATCGACAAACCGTTCCCTTCGTCACCCATTAATCAGTAGCCGCACAGACCCGAGAAGCTGACAACTGTCTGTCACGGAGCGGGCCGTGTTGACCCAACACATGTCAAAATAAGACACCGTTCGTAAGACATGGATACAGTTTTCCTACCTCATTCTTGTGGAAGGCATAAGGCGTTGCAGCTATAGATTCTTCGAAGCTCGTTCATTACGTCGCCCTTCGTATTAGGTGATAAAAAGGTGTTCGAAACCAGGTGAGGGAGACAAGAAACCTAAGGAGGGCAGATCGTCGGAGGCTGTGGTTTATGTTGAGGTTTTCCACCGAACGACCGAAGGTATTCGTTTCACTGGAGTAACCTTTTTTTTCTCTTGGTTTTGTTCACTTCTAGCACACCATCAATTTTATCTCTTCCGTAGTCGTCGGTTTGACGGAAGTCTTGAGAGAGAACGTGGTGACGTGGAGTGATGATTGTAAAAGATATTAGAACTCAGTCAGTTCATCAACTCGGCCATGTAAATGCCTCTCCCGGGATGGCGAGTTTAACCGAACCAATCACGCCCTTTTGGACAGGCATCCATCGGAGCGCGCACACGGTTACCGCTGGATAATCGCGTCCGATTTTATGGTACGCTGTAAAACAGAGAGATTGGGTGTTTTGTTTGGACATTTATAGCCCCACGGCGGCGGGGGGTTGAGAACGGAGCTGGATGGATTGGATCTTTGGTGCTTTACACTACGCGCGCCTACCACGGATCGATCGATTAATCAAAGGCTCATCATCGTTTAACGCTTGCTTGCAGTTATCGGCAGCGTTAGGAAAACACAATCGCGAGTTAATTATCGGCCAGACAACACCGCAATCAAGCCGCATGCTGCCAGCAGCCTGCTGGGTGCTGCTTCTGTTTGACTAGCGGAACATGGGCAGCATGTGGGGGGGAAGGGGGTGAAAAATTAGGCCACCATCAGGAGTTGATTATGCGTAATGTTGCTCGGGAGGAGGGAGCGCGTCTATACAGCTATTCGGAGGGAACGTGTGGATTCGGGAGATCGCTTGTGTTTTCGATAATCAATTTTACATTGTTCTGCCCATGAGGATCCGTTGCGCAACGTACCGGTATTTTCGATTGTAAATCCAACAAATGTTTGAGTTTTCTGTCACGCTTTTAGGAGGAAAATGCTTACACAGACAAAGCCTTACGCTCGAATAGACGGAACACTTCACTGCGGGAGGGTAATCCGCTAATGCGTCACACTCATGGCATCAAGTACACGATTAGTAGTCGCCATAGTTAAACACGATTATTCCAGACCCCGATTAGCGAGCAAAATTTCGCGGAAATTTCACGGATGACGGGATTCATAAACGGTTCGCTTAACGGTGCGCCTAAAAATCTCGAAAGTCCATGACGCCACGGGACGCATGAAGTGTTGCGAAATGTGGATAGAAAAAAGGAAACCCAAACTTCAAAGGCTCCGGTCCGGGAAGCATTGCAGGGAAAATTATGAAACACTTTCAGCTCCAGAAGAGCCACATCTGCTCGAGGTTTTTGGTACCATGTCTCGTTACACAGAATGCAACCTTTGCCGTCTGGGTCTTTACTGAGTCACCATTTGGGAGTCGTAGAGCTTGTGGTGGGTTGGCGTTTTCCCCTTGCGTAAGGGCTACAATTGTCGCGTGCTCTGGTAGACCAGAAGGGAAAAAAATACAACCCCGAGCTGGCATACCATTACCGGTGGCTGTAAATGGAAGGTGGAAAAGGTTCATCTCTCCGGCGACTTTCGAAGGGTTTTTTTTTTCGGGGACGTCAACCCTCAGAGAGCTTGGAGAATCTAGTGCGTCTAGCTCGACTTCGGTGTACATATATGCCCTCTGGGGTGCATATCACGGGGATGAAGGCGAAGCAACGTGTTCAGCCAAAACACATCCCCTTGTCCGGGGAAAATCCGTCTGCGCTATGCTGCCTGTCGACACATTAATTTGATCCTCGTACCATGACAGAGGGGGTGCTCGAGGCCTAGAGGGAAGAAACCTAACGAAGCAAAGGACAACGAGGACTTTTTCGTCCTTTACGATGTGCTGTGAAGTACGCGGCGGAGAAGCGGTGGTCGAGAGAGAGTTCATTGACTCGTGCAAAGGCACGACAGGGTGACAGTCGTGAAGGGGAACGCATTTTCCTAACCCTCCTGCGGATGCCTGCTTTCTCGGGGATTCCCTTTCGAGACCTCTCCCGAACGTTCTCCAAGGCGTTCACGCATCTCACGCTATCATTCCGTGAAGGTGGAACGGCCACGGGGTAACGCAACGCAACGGAAGTTCCGTTTTCGATTACGGCCGACCACGTTCCCTCTCTCTCTCTTCCTCCGTCACACGCTACTCAAGGTTACGGTCATACGGCGGCGTCGGGTGTGTTTACTGCACCCAAAATCCCCTCGCACCCCTCGAGGGACGCGGCTCGCGATTTCCGATTTCCCCCCGTGCTAGTGAAAAGTGGAAATTCGAAGCCCTACGCAGCGGCACAGAGAGTGCTGTAAACAATCGCCTGAATTGGAGTGTCGTGTTTCCCAAACACAGTGGAAATGAAATCAAAAAAATTGTAACAAAGTGAATAGAAATGGTAAACCATCAACACAACCCCGAGGGTTCCTATGCAGCGAAAGGAGACTTTGACCGTCCCGTCTGATTGATTAGCGTCCGTCCGTTCGTTGCGGTCGGGTGTGGATGTGTGCCGTGAATTAAATTATAACACTCCCGCTTCGATCGCTTTGGTATGCGATGGATTTGGTTTCTCCTCTTCTCTCCTAACCGCAAACAATCGAACCGTCAACGTCGCCATGACGGCTAGCTAAGACGGTAAGAGAAACCCAGCGGATAATTCAATTTTCTTCCAAAAACTGTCCCCGCCATGGTGTCGTCTACTGCTTATGTTGATCGGGAAGCGGTTCCCTCCCACATCCGCCGCGCGTCCCTAAGTAGCGTTTGTTTGCGTCGGAGAAATATTAAGATGTATCTGACACTTTCCATTCCGTGCGATGATTGTTGTGGCTTATTTCGTGCGGGGACAAAGTCAAGTGTCAGTTTCATACTCCGTCCCGCGCACGTGCGCACGTCCACGAATCTTCGCTCGGGGCAATCGTTTTAACCGAAATGTGTTGATTGAATTTATTTAATATTCCATTGTTTGACCCTTCTGTTGACTTCCCGCTGGAATGGTGATGGTACTGTATAGTGTTTGGTTGGAACCTTTTCTAACAGGGCATTATAAAATATCGAATGACTCGCCTCGAGTTTTTGTTCAGAGCTGTTTACAAGATATAAGTTTGAATGTGGATGTATTGGGAAAATGTTTACACCAAGCAACGATTTCTTCATGACTCACACAAGACGACATACAATCAAGTTAATTAAGTCTAAGGTGTTCTAAATAAGGAGTTTCCTGTTTGTTTATTTCATTTTTGCAATTAAAAACTCAATCAGTTTTGCCGGAAAAAGTAGACATTTTTATTGTATGTTCGAGTTAGTTTTAGTTCCTTTAGTTTACTTAGACCGATGCTATCGGAAAATAAATCACTTTCAATCAATTCTCAACGATTAATTTGTAATATATTTTTTTCGTTGGAAATTCTTCCATGGGAGATTTCACTCCCTTTTCGTGCACACAATATAGACAATCATTTATATCATATTAAATTGATATTGATATATGGTATTCGAAAAAATAACTTCAGAAAGAATGGTCTTACTTGCCGTATTGCTTAACTTATTTATTTTGTTATTTGATAAAAGATGCCAGAGTCTGAATTATCTTAAGACTTAATGAATTAAAGACTTTTTCTCGCTACTGGATGTGATTTTTCAAACCAAACGAATTTGAATGATTAAAATGAAAAGATTTTAAGTCTAGAGTGTTTCACTTTTGTGTTAGTGTCTTCCTTCTTATGGTTCAATGAAAAGGATATCCATCTTCTTGTTAACATTTTTGTGCCGCAGTTTGCTGAGCAAAATTATACCCCATGCTACATTAACAATCCGCCCCTCCCTTAGGAAAGGCCCTTGATGCAGCTCGTGTAATGATTAGGCTTTGCACAGTTTCACGCCGTTGTTTCTATTACGTGGCAGTGCTTGGTTGGCCCCGCGGCTATAGCCATTGAGGCACGTCCGTGTGCCGTACATAGTTGCATGGAAGGTATTTCCGGCATAGTTGGAATAGGCGCTACCATTACCCACACCACTGTTTCCACCACCTTCGCCGTCCTTGTTGAACCCGATGGATGCATCCCTCCAGTGTCCTAGCGAGGCACCTAAATTAACCGAACGAAATGACGAGAACAACGTCCCTTTTGCGAGCGGAACCGAAGGTTTTCCACTGTTAACGGAACATGTGTGCCATACGCGGGACGTATATGTGTGTGTGCATGTGAGCGAAGAGCGGACCTCCTTTTTCTCCCGCAAAGTATGCCGGCATGCAATTCGAACATTGCAGTTATGTTGCGGTAGGTTGTCTGTCCGTACAATCTCTCGGGGAAAATGGCGTGGCCGGTATGAGGAAGGGGAAGGAAAGGAGGAGGACTGCAATTCATTGCATTCAGCCTGGCTGGCTGGCAAAGGATTCGTTCCCTATCGCACCCCCTCGATACCCTCGCGTCGATTGGGGTGGATTTTATCAGCATTGGGGCCATAGTATGCTCTAACTCTCGTGTCTTCTTCTCTCCCGGGATCCTTTTAACGGATGCTTCGGAGTGGTTTTAATTTAGTTCCATCATAATTCGTATTTGGACCTATTATTTGGAGTTCCAGAGCGCCATAGCGTAGCAGAAGGTTTTGCACGCCTCTTTGGGGTGCCACAAGCACGACTGAAACACTTGCAAAGCCCTGCGGAGGGTAGGGAAAGTCCTTTATGAAAGGAAATTGTTATCGCGCCGTGAAAATCTCCATTCTTCCTCTCAGCAGCATAGCATTGGTGCAGCGGTGAGCATAAGCGCATTATCGCGCCATTTGAATCTCGATGCAAGTTCAATACCTTCATGCGAACACACACGCACACACATGTACGCGGGACGTGGAACACACCCATTTTCGTCCTGTGCCAGTGCACCGACCTCCCTCCTCGAAACGTGCTGTCATTGACAACGGGTGGACCATTAATCAAGTTGGGTTCAGAAAGCTGTGTATGTGTATGTGTGTGTGTGCGCTTATGAGTCAGAACATCGCCACCGGTGTGAATATATATCGATGCAAGATAGTTTTCCATTGTGGCCGTAATGCTGCAGTGTGTTCCGCTCCCGGCGGGATCCGGTCTGTTGACATCGGCGTCTACCGGAATAGGAGAAAAGCGTGCATGTGCGTTTGTGCACGTGTGCGTGTGATCTTCAACTCCCTCCGGGGGAAAGTAGCTGAATAGGTTGCAATCAAATCGGAATTTTCCGATAAATCCACCGCCAGTCACAAATTTTGCTTTCCCCGGTTTTTCCCTCTTTATCTCCCTCTCTCTCTCTCATGTTGCCCAGACTGTAAAAAGAAAAATCATATACGAGACACGGGAAACTTTGTAACCGTCCCGCAGCTGTATGTAGTCGTTCTTTTTTTTTTTTTGCTCACTTTTGGTTCGTTCGATCGTGATACTTGCTTCGTCAGGATTCGCCACCAGGGGATGTGTGTGTGTGTGTGTCTGTGCGAATGCCCCGTGCGCTGGGAAATCCCGTCGTAGCGCCGAAGGACTTTTTTCCACCCTGGAGGGGTTGGTACTGTATGACAGGAATTCAAGCACCCGAACCCCGGGAAATGCAAAGGGACTAAATTGAGTTTAACACCACCGTCGGGCAATGTTGTGCCTGTGTGTGTGTGTGTGTGTGTGTGTGTGGAGGACTACATCGGGCGTCGGTTGGTGTTTTTGCTTCCACCAAAAAAGGGCCAAAATCATATTGGCATGACGTACGGTTTGGTCGTTTGGTGTCACGGGAGATGAGGTTGATGTACGGTTGACTAAGGTAACAGACTGGAATTTATTTCCCCCTCCCCCCTCCGTAGAAGCATGTTGCCCCCTTTGCCCGGGTGTACTGTGGATGATGGGCGGCGAGCATGAATTGACAAATTGACAGGCGAGTTTCGGTAGTTGTGGATCGAAAACCTAATCTGCCTCTAGGTAGTACGACCTTGTTGTGCGAAGTACATATTTTTTCCACCACTTTAAATAGTGAACTTGCGGATTAACGGTTTGTTTGTTGTTGATGTTTTGTTTTGGTGCTTCCCGCCGCATGCTCCCGAGCAATCAGCAGCGATAATTTTCCACTTGTTTCTTTGCGTGACACAATCCGGACCCGGCGGTCCGTGCAGTCATCAAATAATTCTTAACCATAATCTATCATCCGACCGGTGGCACAGAGGGGCAGCAAAAAACCGCAACAAATCTCTAACGATCGCCGGCCTCCACCCAAAACGAGACCCATCGGACAAGCGGACAAAAATACGAAGCTCCATCGTTACCTGGAGTTGTCGCACCAAGGGTCGGAATGACAAAAAAAGAGCGCATTCCCATGATCGCTGACATTCCAATTAGCTGGCTCGGGAATCCGCGGTGTCACTCCCGGTGTGTGTGTGTGTGTGTGTTTGGGGGTGATGGTGTTGGAAAGCCAACGGTCCTCATGCTCGTTAAAATGTCATTTACTTCAGCTTTTTTTGGGGTCGAACCGCATTGAGACGCAAATAAATGAAACAATCCCATCCCCGCTTCCAACGCAATTCCTTTGGAGGAGTGAATCTTTGAAATCTTCCTAAATGTCGCGGACAGATGGCGGTCATTTTCGGTCGTTGGAAATCATCCCATTGTAATCGTCGTAAGCTTTCTTTCCACGGAGCTGCAATTGTGTCCCGCTCAGGATACAAAGTATAGAACGATGGGTTTCTTTTGATGGAGTTTAAAACCCGCACCGATAGGGATCTGGTTGACGTAAGCAAGTCAAGAACCGCCGAAATACAGTCGATCTAAAGATGATCGTTTTCTGGGGTGAATGTCACAATGCAAATGCCCGAGCTATTGGAGTGTCGAAGCAGAACAAGGGTGAGAATGACTTGAACGAAGCCGCACACCGCCGAGCAAAGGTGTAAATGATGATCGATAAGATCTCTCGTCGGTTTAAATAATTCATTTTCTGTTTCACCCCTTTTTTTCCTATGATGGATTTTTTTCTTTCTTCGGCAACTTTCTTGAGAAGTTGTAAGAACCCCTGTTGACGGAAGACATGACTGTGGAAAGTTAAAATAAAAAAAAAAAAACACAATCGACGACGGAAACTGGAATTTCTAACCTCTCAACCCGGGACCGAACAGTATGGATGTCGGGAGGCAGTGTACGTTGTTGCATACAAATGCAAACACCAGGGCGTACCCTGCTGAAGGGCAATTTTCCGCCTGTCTTGTGAATTAATTGTTGTCAATCAATTAGAAGTGCTATCCCGCTTCGCGAGTGTGTGTTTGTGTGCCAGAATCGTGTGGCTCAATTATGCTTGTGATTTATGAGATGCCGCCTTCCCGCGCGCCGCTCGAGTACTGACGATGCATGAATGATGATGTGCCCACCATTCACGGCCAACTCCAATTAGGAAAAGTCGTGCCGAGTCGGCATCGAGAGAGCGATGCGTGACTTCATCTTTGCGCATCAGGAGAAGGCTTGTGTTACTGCTAGATCTTCAGTGCCGACTGGAAAAGAACCCGCACTTTATTAGTTATTCCGTGCCCGATGTTTGTCTGACAGTTCCCGGATCGGCCTGCTGTGCGCGCGCGCGCTCGTTGGTGACCACCACATTGGGCTAATTGGGCGTGAAAATTCACCATCGGCTGCGAAGGTAAAAAGAAATGTTCGCACGGGCCGCGAAAAGATACCATGGCGCCCAGCGGGTGTCTGTCCGGCGTTTGTTGATTTCTATCATAAACCATTCATCAACGGGAACCCGGTTGTCTTTGCGAGGTTGCGGCCAACTCAAGGTATGGCTCATCGGAGCGATTTGATAAACATCTTCCGCACATAATATGCACACCGGGCGGTTTTGTGCTAACAGGGCATGTATCCATCCCGAGCCGGTCTTCCAACCTTGAAGCGTGATCAAATGTCGAACCCGCCTACAGCGCCTTTCCATGGGAAACGGTGTAGGATATCCCGGACGAGTATTTGTTTCCCCTACTGACACTGGTTTCCCATGGCAGTTGAGATGAGTCATAGAATGTTTTGTCTGTTGTCGATGCCATTTTACAATCGGAAATGTTCAACAGTGACTCTGTATTTCTAAACCATTATTTATACCGTGCTTGTTTTCAATTTGTCACAACAAACCATACGCATTTGATCCCTTTCTTTCTCCGACCGCACACATCTTGTGCGTTTGACAGGTAAACATACCTGGACCATAAGAGACCTTGACCGTTCGGACCTAAAAGTAGAGCATATGGAGGATCCTTCCATTATGGTTTCGTCATACCCCGGTGCCTAACTTTTTTTTTGGTTTTGAGTTGAACCTTCCTGTATTGCGGTTGTTACCGGGTTCCGTAACGAAACGCTTCGTCACGGCTTCGTCGGACTCTTCTGAAGAAAACGTAAGAGTCCCACCGAAATGGACGGTCTGTTTGTCGATTTTTTGATTTGTAGATCATCGTTCGTAAATCATTAACCCGGCCGAAGTTCGATCGATGTTTATTGTCGATGCGATTCGGTTAGTTAGAAGTGAAAAACTAAATCATCCATTGGGATTTTTTTCTTCTGGATTTATATGGCTTTTCAAGACAACGTGACATATGTAAGGGTTCGGATAAATGTATTCAAAAGCAGATTGATGAGGAGAAAGATCGTTGGGAGGGTGATGTTTATCAATTTGCGTAAACAATTTGCATTTCAGGGTCCATTCTTACTTCAGTTGCTAGAGGTTAGGTTAACCATTGACTTGCTGTCTAGCTCTCGTCCATCATCGTTACAACTTTCAACCCCCGGGGGTCTGGTATTCCCAGTGTGCTTGTTTCTATCAATCGTCTCTATTTCTGCAAACATCAACCACTCAGAAGCGAAAGGCGTACGCCCGTTTGGAATTGAAGCTTCAATTTGAAAATTGAACGTATCATTGCCCAGAGCAAAAGCAAAACAAAAACCGACTCGGCTGAAGGATGATTAAAATGGACTTACCTCGATGAAACGCCAGCCTGCTCGACCATCGACGGGGCCTTACTGTCGGAGACCCTCTGTCTACCTACTCTCCACCCTGTGAATGCCTGTGATCTGTGCCGCTACAGCTCGGTGTGTCGTACTGGCGTAGGAGAATGTTCCAACAACGCCTCAACGCGACCCTGATCGGTTTGAAACTGAAGCGCTAAAGAGTACCCAATGGGTTCATCTTCGTCATGGTGTGCTTAACCTTTCGCTCGGAGCGACCTCTAACATTCCCTCCACTTGAGAGAACAACGCTCGGTCCCTTGACAACCGACCGGACCGGATCATCATCCCCCCCCCAACCGGATCGGAAAGCAGACGACAGACAGCGCGCAACATCGTCCAATTGAAGTCTTCCGCGTCCCTTATGGATGCTCTCGGGCCACTTGTGTTGGATGATTCTTGTTTGATTCTTTTAACTGACCTTCGCCGAACGATCGCTCGTCTTTCCCGTTTCTGTTCTTCCCTTTTGCCCACCGCCCATCGTTTGCCTACACATGTTCAAATGAATATTGAAAGTTAACGATGACTTTTATTATCCACTCTTATTACTTTTAATCTTCCGTCCGGCGACACCCTCGCGGCGGCCGTTGCCAGGCTTCGTTTCCCGGTTTCCCTACCCTACCGGTCAGATCCCTGTCAATCGATAAGCTCGTGACATCTGTGGCCATTTGATGGCGCGATTCTCGGGACGCGGTATGGAACATTTGGCTGATCCGTATCTTAACCCACCCACCGGCCGAAAGTAAGGCTCTTGAAATGGATATAAAAATATCCCCAAGTGTGTGGGTCGCATCTTTCCAATATCGAGACCGATGTCGAGAGTGCTAGAAGTATCTTTCACTTGTTTCCATCCAGCATCGCTTGGCAGAAAAGAGAAACTTATGGTACGGGGTCATAGGTCAAATGAAGCTTCTCATTTTCGAATCAACCTATCTGTTTGGGTGTAAGATGTTTGTTGAAACTGGTTCAAACGAATGGAAAAGCAACGTTACTAAACGAAACATTACTAAAATAATTCTACATGTTTGTTGATTATGCGCGGTCATTTTGACAACTGGAAAAAGTGAGCGATTTATCACCGAGTTTCAAGATTGTTTCTCTTCCCGATTTTGCGTCTTCTGTTTTCTCTACTGAGTCTGTGAGTATTTTAAGAAATGGAAACAAAAACAAAATGAACTACTCTAACCATATGTAACCTTGGCGATATTTAAGAAAACATGTAACGAATTTGTATTTTCCTGCATTGTAGATATTTAAAATCCGACCGGGTATGCCTTTATGTTGGAATATTTTTAGTCAAAAACAGCTGAATGTTGTTTTGCATATTTTTAGGGCTGTAATTGAATCACCATGTCCGATCGCTGGGAGGACCAACATGCAAGCGTCAGGTCGTGTCATAAATTTAGAAAAGGTTGCCTTTTCTCCGAACCCGAACGCTAGTCTCGCATCTCATTTCCTGCGAACTGTAATGCGAATGGTCCCGGCATCTCCGGTTTCCGAACTTGGCCGTCCTTCGAACCGCCGAAACGCGCCTATGCACATTCCATCTGGTAGCCATGTGTGGTATGGGCGCTAACGACGCGTTCTTTGCGCGTCTCCCTATCGCTCGGTTCGTTCGCCTGCGAACCATACGTTTGCATTTATGATCCACCGAGCCAGAACGCGCTCGGCCGTTTTGGGAAGCGGCTTTTCGTTTTCGCTCAGTGTGCATTCTACAGCCCACCGGATCGCGTCTTCCGGCCGGTCGGAAAAGGCATTTTTCAATTTGTGCAGTTTCCATCGACTCTTCCGTGCCGGGCTTAAGTGGTGAGCAGCATCAATTTATATCGTGTTTGCTCGCCGGACCGAGCAACGCTGTGCGGAGATCGATCATACGGTAATGGGTTATAATTAAAATTCCCGATCGATCGCGAGTGTGTGCGTTGAAGGGAAACGGTGTGCCGCCGCTCAATCGATACCAAACCATCGATCGATCGCATGTGTTTCTTCGAGCTCAACGCCTTACATGTGGATTCGATGAGGTAACGTCAAGACGGACAAGGAAAAGACGCGGAATATTGTAATTCGATCGGTGAATTATGGAACTCGGGGGGATTGGTGTGTTCTTCCACATCCAACTTCTGTTCGGGGGCTTCGTTTTGCTGCTTAAGATACACTTCGATTCATTTACTCTAAACCAGGGGTCGGCAACTGATTTTATCCGGCCCGTAATAAAATGTTAGTGCTTCATAAGAAAAACCCATCTCAATTCTTATTGGATTTGATCACGATGTTAGGTTGGTTTTTTCCCAAAACGTAGATCAAAATTGGTGAACGAGTGTTATTCAACACCAGGTGGTTTTCTCTTAGACCTTTTCTATCGTATTTGTACTATTTTTCGTTCTAAAATTTCCTAACGTCGTTAATCTCGTCCTAAATCTGACGGCAATAACTCGTTTACTTTACATCCAAAATTGCTACATTCAAGGAATAGAATTTTCATATTCACTACGAACTAAAGGCTCGCAATATTGATAACTGATCGAAGCTGGGTTATTTTAGATACTCAGAGAGTGGTACGCCAGTAAAACTAAGATATTCTAGAGTAATTTGTGCATAGGATTAATATCAAGTTCAATTTAAAAAGCAATGAACAGTGCAATAAACCAAAATGTATGTGTTTATCAAAATTAAAAAAAAAATTAAAAAAAGAATTCAACATTAATTTTTCAAATATTCCAGCTTATATAACTTTTTATGTAACTTTACTATTAAGAAAGTTGATACTCTACTCGAAAGGGTTTAGTTTTACTTTGACAATATTAAATCATCGTTTAAGGTACCCGGGCCGGCGCGTTCGGTTTCTCTTTAATCATCTGACCCTTTTAGGGAATCATGTGCCGACCCCTGCTCGAAACCATCTAATACGGTATTAATGTGATCTCCTTTTTTCTTCTCCCTTTCTCACCTTTATAGATCGTATCCCGAGGGTCTGGACAGAGTGGACTCGATTACGAACGTGTGCCGGCCGTCGTCCGGTGGCATAATGTTTAAACGTTGCCATCGATGCAAATCAAGGCTTCTCCGGTGCGTCGTCAACTTGTAGGAGAATACTTTGGTGGTGCATAGGGAAGGTGTTTTTTAGGCGAAGATAGTGCGGTGTTGGTGGTCAGTGGTTTCAATGGGGTTATGTTGTCACACGGTGAGGGTAATCTAACGAGGGTTTCCTTCTTTCTAACGCAGGGTTTTCGTGCTAGGTGTGTTTTAGAGGAGATTTTGCGTGCGTGCGTGGAAAGGAGGAAGAGAGTGAAGTGAGTGTACTGTGCAAGTGTCATAACAAGTGGGCCGGAGTGGGGTTGCGTTTCCGTGTGATGTGGAGCCTCGGAGCCGCCAGCAGCGTGCGGCCCGCGGGCATGGCCAGGATGGCCAAGTGTGGCGCCAGACTCGGCGGCAGCAGTGTGGGTGACGCGGGTGACAACGCCCGGCGCTCGCCAAAGGCAAAGAAGCTACAGAATGTGCTCGGTGTGTCCGCGTTAGCCATATATCTAGTGTTAGTGTTTAGTGTTAATGTGGCGCTGGTGGAGGGCAAGCACCACCATCATCATCAGAACGGCGGTGGCGTCGGTGGCGGCGGCCACGAGGAGTTCAAATTCGATCCCACGAACAGCTTTATTAGTTTAGTCCTGCCGCACGACACATATCCCGGCTACAGCATCCAGAAGTTCAGCGCCAACTTCACCGGCCCGAACTCGCCGTTCGCCTCGATCTCGTCCTACTCGTCGAAGCCGCTCAACTACCGGCTGCTGGAGACGGACTACTCGAAGTACTTCACCGTGCTGGAGGACGGCCTGGTGATGACGACGGCCGACCTGTCGCCGCTGGTGAACCGGCCGGTGAAGCTGGTCGTGCTGGAGGAGACGCCCAACTCGACCGCCACGCACCAGCTGCAGCTGTACGTGATGAACCGCAAGGACATGCTGCACTTCCCGACCATGCTGGCCGACGCGGTGGGCGAGCTGAGCGAGAACCGGGACGCGGGGACGCGCGTCCGCGACCTGCCCCTGCTCCAGGCGAACTCGGCCCGCGGCGCCAAGACGGTGATCTACTCGATCGTGGCCGGCGGGGAGGAGTTCGCGCTCGAGAGCAGCAGCACCGGCGAGGTCGGCCCGACCGTGCGCATCGAGGAGCCGCGCAAGCACGGCGTGTGGCTGGTGTCGGCCAAGCCGCTCGACCGCGAGCAGCAGGACGAGTGGACGGTCGTGGTGGAGGCAAGCGACGCGAAGAAGATCAACAAGGCGCAGGTGCGGCTGCCGGTGCGCGTCACCGACGTCAACGACAACCGGCCGGTGTTCGGCAAGCCCGACTACCGCTTCACGGTGACCGGCGTGAAGGCGACCACGCCGGCCGGCAACGAGACGGTCACCTGGGAGCGCTTCACCAGCGTCGGCAAGGTGGAGGCGAAGGACGCCGACGGCGATAAGGTGGCGTACCGGCTGACCAACCCCAGCAACACGGTCGTGATCGTGCCCCAGACGGGCGAGCTACTTCTCGCCGGCGAGCCGGACCTCTCGGAGCTGTTCGTCGACGTGGAGGCGCACGATCTGCGCACGCCGAGCCTCAAGAGCGAGCGGCCGGCGCGGGTGCTGATCGAGTTCGTCGCCCCCGACCCGCTGCCGGTGATCGTGCAGCACATGGGCCACGAGTACCAGCACTCGCACCGGCGTGACAAGCGGCGGGTGACGCGTGCTGTCCGGCCGACCAAGCGGATCGAGTTCACCGAGGCCGACGGCGACACAGAGGGCCGGAACGTGTTCCAGCTGGAGAAGGAGACGGACCGCGAGACGTTCAAGATCCGCGACGAGAACCCCTGGGTGACGGTCGAGACGAACGGGGCGGTGCGCGTCAAGAAGAAGTGGGACTACGAGGAGCTCGGCCCGGAGAAGACGATCGACTTCTGGGTGATCATCACCAACCAGGGGCACAACGGTAAGTTTCAACCACTTCAAAATCTCGC
The DNA here is from genome assembly GCF_943734765.1 of Anopheles ziemanni. NCBI lineage: Eukaryota > Metazoa > Arthropoda > Insecta > Diptera > Culicidae > Anopheles > Anopheles ziemanni. Next base: position 28,418,195 of record NC_080705.1, on the reverse strand, counting down.
CAATTGGTGCTAAATCTCGTTCGACTGTCGATAGCAAAGTATTTGTCTTCTGCCTAAAACTGGTTTCCCGCGTCCCTCCGATTAACGGCGCCGATAAGCAATTCCATTTGTCTGTTATCGCATACCGACGACGAGCGCGCCACAATCGCGCGCCATTTGCATACTTTAAGCCACGAATAAAATGTGCCCCCGGGGGCTATCGCCAAGATTGCCGGACACTCCGAGGGATGATCCGATCGGCGTTCGTTGATTTTGTACACAAACAGAGCGACTTTTTCAAGAGCGTTGCTTCAAGTGGTTGTACGAATCGACATGAAATTATGAACGAAGTGGCACTCTTTTTTCCATCGAGTGCCTGCGGGGCGATAACGTTTGGTAGCTGGAAGTTTTAGAATATGTGGCTCTTAAACGGCGTCAAAGGCCAAGAATGCCAGCGTACATTTTTAGCATTATCGGAGGGAGCGCGTTTTGCTTTCGTATTGCTCTATGTTCTGTTTTACGCAGTGCATTATTTGATCGGAATTTCAAACTCTTGGTCTTAACGTATTAAGGATGCCATCCATTTAAAAGTTCTCTTAGCTTTTTAATCTATATTGAGTAAGAAAACTTTAAAAAAATATTGAATACAAACCGGCTCGGATTAAACATTTTTTGAGCTGCATACAACTGTTGAAAATAATTGGGATTTACCTAAACATTTTGATTTAGCATTCTTTTAGTACCATGCTGTGTAAAACGCAAAGAGTTCAAAAACTCTTTCGGATATCTTACAGCTTCGTAGGAGTTGGAAACTGGATCGATGAAAATGTATGAAATCTAGCATACGTTTTTTATTTTAAAATTTAAATCTTCGACGTTTGCATGTTTTTGCTTGAACGTTTACATTCACTTATATCTCAGAAATACCAAAACTTGATATAAATTGTAATTTTTATTGACAAATAATTTTTCTTGTTATTGAAAAGAAAAGATATTGCGAGTTGAGATTACACTTCATATGTCAGTCACAAATGTAAACAACTAAACCAATATATGACGATATAAAATCGTAATTTATCAAAAAAGTATGTAGTTTCCAGACATGAGATATAGTTAAAAAACTGTCCTCATATCTAAGAGACATGCTTCCAAAGCTCGATTAAAAATGGTTCAGCCGTTTAAGAGGATTTTAAACACTAACATTGTGGCATAACAATTTTATAAATATAGATTTTTTAATTTCGCATCAAAAAATTATTGTCGAATATCATATCTAAGCTGTTTTCATGTCTCGTGTACGGGATCGAAAATATTTACAGTAAATCAAAGATCCTGAAATAATCATTTCAATAACTTTACTCCTTAAAACTCAATTGTAAAGAAGCTATAATCTAACATTCAATCAATACTGTAAATGTAAATGGTCCGTATCTTGGGAGCAGCCTAAACATGAAATTCTTCTCTGCATTATATCCTTTGGGAGACGAAGCTGGCCACATCAAGTTTGTAAACACTTGTTGACATATGACCACAGTCTAGTTTACAGTCAAATCGATCAATTAAAGTATCTTCTCTGACAGATAAGAATCTGTCCGCGTTCGCTCGGTACAAGAAGAAGGCATTTTTCGCTACAACATTCCTATTTCTTGTCCAATTAAAGCAAGCGGCTCCATTGCGACCGGTTCCGAAGAATGTAAACCGATACCGGCATCGAGTTTCGCTAGTTTCAATTGAAGTTTTACTGTCGATTGTGGGGCGGCTGAGAAAAGTCAAACACGACGCTCTCACATACGGTTTGTGCGGTGATCAGAAGTGACAGCTCTTCTCCCTCGACGCCGTTGTTGGATTATTCATGAGTCCATTTTTCCGGCGACTAATTGCCTATCAAGTGGTCGTTCCGAATGTGAAGCTCGCGATACCGATCGACCGATCGGTTGGCTCGGGGTCGGGGTGTATGTTAGGGAGGCAGTAGCTACTTTGAATGGCAACCAAACACGATTACCATATGTTGGGTTTTAGTTGTTAGGCGAAGCTGTTGAGAGACGCCGGCTCACTGCCGGAAGCCCCGGGCAAGAATGAAATGTAAACAAACTGTCCATGGGGCTGAGGATTTTTCTCACCCGTCTGTCAGTTGAAAAACAGAGAGGGAGGAAGATAGAGAGAAAGGATGTGTTGTAAAATACGAAACTACTGACAAAGGGCACACATAAATTTTACCTTAATCGGCGTCTCGGAACAACTCTTCTCCTTGAAGAACCGGACGGATGCTGTTGGGAAAGCTACCAATCTACGCTAATTCGTTGAGAGACGAGCTGCTAATGTTGCGTAACATGCGGCTCCCAGTGCACGGGAAAACCCATCCATTGGCCGAGCTTCATAATGTCGTATTTATGCGCGTACGCCGTAAAAGGGTAACGGCAGCATACTTGAAGTATGAAAATATCGCCATTATGTGACGACATTTCGTCAATATTACCATGCACGCGTGCAGACCACAACTGCTGGTATTTATTGGTCGTATGCGCCGAGTGTCCCAACGCTGCCAGCGTACATATATTTAAATTGAGTGTAATGAAAATTTATTATGCTACCGTTTGAAGCAAACCTTTTTCTTCCCTTTTTAACCACCGTGGCATAAAAGCCTCCCGCAAGTGGCTAAGGTGTAGGATGCCTTTCCCTCTTCAGTTCGCTTAACAGTCGTTTTTGTGGCCATTTTTGTGGCTTTTCCAGCTGTCATTAATTGGCAACCGACCGCCGCCGCCTCCATCAAGCGGTCGATTGGGATGTATGAGGCCTTTTGGGTTTCCCCTTTCTTTTCCAGCGTTACATCCATTTCCCCTGGCATGTAGCAGCACCCAGCACTTCTTCGTTAATCGTACTTCATGACTTTCCTCCGTGGCAGTTAATGGTCAACCATGTCAACCCTGCAAGTGCCTCTAAGTGGTGGTGGTGTACGAGGTCAAAGGGAAAACTAGACCAGTTATGTTCTACCCGTCTGTAGGCCATCATTTCGTGAACCCTTCGGCATGCTAAGCGTGTCCCCGAGGAGTAAAAAGCCGGTTTTGGCGGCATTGCGCCAATCATAATTTGTAATTTCCATCACTCGCAGCGACAGCTGGGTACCAAACGAAAATCCACGGGAAAGCCTACGAAGTTAACCGAGAAAGCCAAACCCCGGGTTGGGATGCTCAACTCGCAATGATTTGGAACTATGATTTTCTACAAATGTAAGCTAAATACTGGTAGATATTAAACTACCTTTAAACAAGAAGGCAATAGAGTAGTCAGGCTGATTTATTTTGCGAAAGTTGCATTTATTTGGAAAACGCTGACACAAGCGTGCAAATCTCAAAATTCATAGGCTTCTAATGGATGGAAAGTGCTCATGCTAATGGTTTTATTTTTGTAAAATATCACACACGTGTCAACAGTTGGATGTGTTTGCTACCGAAAACTACCAGTGTGAACAAATGGTCTGAAACGGCTTTAAGTGCATAAAAGCCCGGCCAAAAACGAAGGGGTTGGGGTACCACCGAGGGTTGTCGGCTTGGTTAGAACTTGATTTTGGGACGGGTTTTTATACATATAGCCAGCACAAAGTAACACCGAACAACGCATAAAGCTAAGGCTCCGCTCCGCGTGCAGCTGATGCTCCGATGGTGGAAAAACCCCCATTTCAGCATAGAAACCAGCGAAATGGCACGCGCCTCTCTGGAGTCCAAACAAACGGCGAGGGTGGAAGAGAGTGCCGGGGTGGGACGAAATTTATTGTCCTGTGGAAGCCATTTCGCGAAAGAGTGTCATCGTGTGACGAAAGTGCCAGTGGCATGCATGATTTTCGTCGCGGTTCCCGCATCCCCCGGCCGTTTTAGGGCTTTTGTTTCAACACATGCGAGGTATAGTGACAACAACAACAACAAAAACCCACAAACGAAAGCACTTTCCCAGCACTTTTCCCGGCCTGTCGAAACGACCAGCTAGCTAGCGAGTGGTTCACCAATGGGGCGGGGGTTTGGGTATGTTAGCTTTTTATGCTGCCTCGAGCCACTTTGGTGGACGCTTTTTCCGAACCTCGGATCCGAAAAACAAGGCAGTAGGAAAGCAGGGGAGATGGGTCGGAAAATCGCGGCGTGTTGACAGATTTATGATACTGTTGAAATGTGTGGCCGAATCAATGTCTGGTTTTATGTTTCGTAGTCGTCGTTCCGGGCTGCACATTAGCGTAGATCTATGTCCATGTCGTTCATGCGCATACGTTTGTGCGAGTCTGCAAGGATGGGTGTGTCTAGAAGATGGAGAAAAATTAGAAGCTTTCGCGATCTTTGCTGGATTGGCTTCATGTTTTCCTTTGCTGACCTTTTGGCATACGTTCTTTCAACCTCTTGCTCACACGTTAGAAATTGATTCAGAATTAAATCGGAGGTGGAATTAAAACACACAAACTTTCTTCCAGAACCCAGAACAACCTAACCTGAAAGTAATCGTTTCCTTTTTTTCCCGCCACTGGCAAGTGCGGTAAACTGTTTGATTGAGTCGAGGCTCCCATGCACCATGGTCTTCTCTGCGTTTCGTTCGTTTCCCATGCGCTTCCTTCATCATCCTCATCGCCATCCGAAAAGAAGACGCTCGCCGACCCGTCTTTTTTTGGGATTTTTCAAACACCGTGCACGCGCGAGTCAGTGAACTTTGGCCCGACCGCTTGCCTCCCAACTCCCTCGGACCCTGTATCTATCGCTCGAGTAGCATCCGCGGGGCCAAATTGGTTTCCGAAACCACACACCACGCTGCCGCCAGCTGGCGCGGGTGTGTGAGAATACTGGCTGACTCATGCTCTTCCTTCGAGCTGACGTCGAGCGCCAAACATGGGGGTTGCCTGCTCCGGAGTACATCCGACCGTTGCCTCCAACAGTGTGCTCCTGGTAATACTAACACTAAGGTTGAAGGAAAAAAAAGAAGAACACGAGATGAAAACGTGGCGTGGAAAACGAAACACTTGCCATTTGGATGGGTGCCGGCTTGGGAATTCGGAAGTTGGGGTAAATTGTTTGCTTTTCAGTTTCGAAACGAAAGATGATGTTTTTGATCTGATAAATGGCAATGACGGTGAAATTCATTAGAAACGATTTGATTAACTGATGAAATTAATAAAATGACGCATGATGGACAAAATGCTTAATTGAAATATTTACAAATTTTAAGTCTTCTCGATTCTCGTTTGTGTTGAATTCACCGTACGCGATTAACGTATTTCCGCGTGTTTAACACTGTCTTGCATTATACCATCTCAGATTTTTTAAAACTTGTTTTACTTGCAACAATTATTTTGTTTCAATCACTAAAAATCTTTGAGAAATTTTCTGATTTTCTGAATATATTCTTGCATCCCCTGCTTGCAATCTAAGTTCCCACGCTCATAATTTGTTGCCTGACATCATTGATAACGAATTCATTCTTCATAAGCTGCTTTAGTTCCGGAGATATTATGATTTTATTTTAGTTTAAAGTGTTTTCCACTTATTCTACATCGTTCAAGAAAGTTACATTTAATTATTTTACCAATGAATTATATTTATGTAGGAGTTCCAGCCATTTACATATCGGTATATTTTAATGACAGTAGCGTGCAAAAATCGTGAAGTAAAAATGCGGTGTTAAAAACGGACCATACATTTGCTATTTTTGACTTGATGTTTTATGTTTGATATCTTTGAATCGACCGCTCAAAAACTCGGTTTCTAGTAGGATCAATTAAATAAATCAAAATGAAAGGTTAAAATGTACCTCAAGTTGGATAATTCTGGCACCAAAGAACAACAAACAGATGTTTTCGGGCAGCTTAGACAGATAAATTCTTGCTTTTCATTCCAAAAACCATCAATATACCTTCAAACTCAACGCTATACGTTATACCTTAAAAAGTTTACCTCCGTTCTGTCCCTTCTGTTGGATTAACAAATTTGTTTACTTTTGAACTGAAGAAAACTGGGATCCTTTCAATCGTTCGTTGTGGGTTTTCTTGCGCGAGTAGAGGTGAACGCTGTTTGATGCGCTTTGTTTGCATCGCAATCGTCGGAGATGAGAAGATCGTAGATTTGGTTTGTTGAAGTGAAAGGAAAACAGAAAATGAAATAATGTAAACTTTTGCCAACTGTTTACCCGGCTAACGAAAGGCCCAAATTCCGAATTCCGATGCGTTTTCCACCCGCCTCCAGCATCGATCAGCGCTCTCCGGCTCACCGTCGCGATACCGATGAATATCGACATCCGCCCGTTAATTGAATCAGCAGGTTTGATTGCGATCATGTTTTATGAATCGGCTGCCACCGCCGGTGCACCGTTCGGGTTTCGGCAAACCCCGGATTCCACAAAGGTAGCGCGCATCAATAATGTGCATTTATCCTTCTGCTCACCGCGGCTCCATTATTATTGTCACGGCTGTGGGGACGCCCAAAAAATAAAAAAAGGAACACATAACCAACGTGTCCCCCTCCCTCTCCCTTTTTGAATTTTCGTTGATGGATTGTCAGATGAAAAAAAGATAAAAAATAGCGAGGCTTTCGCTAGCATTCGGAAATGCATTTAGCAATGATCCATATTTCATCCGCACACGCGGCTCGAGGAAATGGTTTGTGTGCGTCGGCTTTAATTACTGATGCGCCGGAAATTTGCTATCGCATCGCAAAAGCGAGAGTTACCCTCCGGGGCCTCGAAACGCCCCCTTTCCCTGGGAAGAATGGACAAAATGCACGCTCGGCCGCGTTCTATCGGCGTTTCTCTGATTAATTTCGTTGCAAAATCATTTACTCTTGCTGGAAACGTTTCGATGCTAACAGGGAGATACAGCTTTGTTGCTGTTTTTGCAGCACATTGGCAGCGAAGTGCATTCGTTTGCATTCCGCGATGCATCCGTTGTTGTGTTGTCGTACCCAGCTCAGCGGGGGATCGCTATGTGCTATGTGGTGATGCCTTAATTGTACATTTGTGCGTGGCCCATCGTAAAATTGTATAATGCTTCGCTTTCAACCACTTCTGTGTTTTTTTGTTTCGGAAAAAAGACAGCATGATGTGGTTTAGGTTGTTTACTTGCTTTTATGTGCTGCTAAAGAATTTCCTTCGTTTTCATACCCGAACGACATGGCAGGACATGAATTGTGTAGATATCGGCGGCACCGGAATGGGTTGGTCGTGTTGATTAATTTAATTGTTTATAAAGTGGTTTTTATGTGCCGCAAACGAATTGTCATAACAGTTATGTTTATTTTTCGTCTCTGTGGTGCTGAATTAACGATCCCTAGAGGGGTGTATGCCTTATGTGAGCATAAAAGAAGCATCAAACATCTAAAGCAGAACCAAAGAGTCGTCCACCGGTTAAAGTTATCCTCGTTGGTAAAGGTATCCAAGAGCTGCAGAGATGCTCTGAGTACGTTGCTTAAGATTTTGGTCTTTATTTTATTCGGCTTTTTAAAAGCACCCCAAAGCTAACTAAACGAAGTAGGTAAAAAGGAGGATGTAATCGGGAATGCGATATGTGGAACCGTTTAAAAAGGAGACCGATCAATTCTCTAGTAAACTACAGCCAAAAGGGCAGACAGCATATCGCGCTTTACGCGGTTGTGGAACTTCAAAGGTCAACCATAAATCAAAACCAAACGATGGACGACGAATGGAGAGTAGCCGGCAGCATTCCTGTATCTGCATGCCATGCATGGGAACCCAAACGAAAGGGAACGGAAAAGGGTAGCTTGTCGTATAATGCCGTCATAAAGTGACGAATTAAACGCTCGTTGCGTGCGCCAGGAATCACCACACCTCTTTTCGGAGGGAATTTCGTTCGTTTTCGAATGGGCGACTGGTTTTTAGAGGTGTTGTTTGATGTAAAGTGACCGTCTTTTTTTTCCTACCGCGTGACATTTGGAGCAACACTCGTAAAGGAGACACAGATTTTGCCGTAATCAAACCGAAGAATTAAAGTTCTGTGTGTGTGTGTGGCTTGCATGATGTGTAGCAAAGTCAGGCGTGAACTCTTGTTTTTGGTACGTACTGCCTACTTTATGAGTTAATCGGGCACTTAAATTTCATAGAATCTCTGGAAACACCCGATGGGGTGTTTCAAAACGCTGCCTCAGGAGTAATAAAAACTTTATACGTCGTTTAATGCAAAGGAATGTTGCTCGCCGTATCTATTTTTGTTTAATATTAGTGTTATTTTTAGCCTGTGATGGATGCCTTTATACTGCATGTCATAAAAATATGAAAGTTATATTTTTAAGCCGGTTATAGTTCACAAAGTTATTGAAGTGTTGACTTTTTTCAATGCAAACTATTTTACAATCATAAATTTGTGTCAAACTACGTTCTTCATTCGATTGCGTATATCGTATTGTAGCTTCAAATTTGTTTAATAAAAATATGCCACACAGAGTGACAAAAAAGGGGTTTGGATAACTCCCTTGTTTGATAGCTTTCTATGTTTTCCTCTCCAATTTCAAACACATTTCCGCCTCCCCAGCGATGAAACTGTATCCTTATGTTTGGTCTGCCTTCATTCGATCCGTTTGGCGGGTGGTACGATGATGCTGTGGAGAAAACGCATTATGCACATGTGGCGTCACCGTACATTATGTGATCCCATCCTTCCTTCCTACAACGGCTTTTTGGGAAGTAAAAAACAACCCATCCCATCCACCATCTCAGCCAGCTGGCGGCTTCTCATCTGCATCATCTATGCTTCGACTGGCTCGAAGGGTTTTTCATTTAACGAAGCATATTTTCCTCTGGCTAGGCGCTCTCGGTCGGGCGTACTCTTTTCCCGAAACGTTGGGGACCCTCCCGCGCGGAGCATAATGATGCTGCCGAGTCGAGGCCGAAACAAATGCCGTTGCAGGCACAGAATGGCAACTTAATCGAGCTGATGTTTTCATTGCGCTCTTGTTCCTTCTAAAGCAGCCAACCGACGAGGTCGGGAGGGAGAATCTGTACGTATGTGTATGTATGCATCTTCTCCTTTTTTTTATTCCCCCACACATCCGTCTTGTTCAGACTTTGTTTCTTCGTCCTTCGGCTTCCAGCTCCCCTTGCGCGGAGGAAGGTCTCGAGCCTGCCCACTTGCTTTTGAAGCATCCTGCCATCCGTCCAATCATGTTTGACATCGCGCACATGCCCGGCGCACATGACGTGAAGAAACACATGGCGAGGTGGGGCACCGGGAGACGTGCTTCGTCTTGCAAAAAACTTTTTGCTTACTCACCGCGCGCGCTGCAGCTATTCTTGGGTGGAATATGTTCTGGCGAAAGCCAGAAGGGATCATTATGCTACCGGCACACGGCACTGAATGGAAGACAACCTTCCATTTGTGTCCATCGTTTTCCTTTTTGCTCTTGCTCTTGCTCTTCTCCCTGGAAACGAATAATGGGGTCCCGGTGTTGTAACTGCGCACGCTTACGCAATGGCTTACCTGTGTTACACATGCGTGTTTGAGTGAGTGTGTGTGTTTGTAGGGAATTTTAAATGTGTTTTCCTACGTCTTCATAAGCCCACTCCTGGATCACCTCGCAGGTGGAGGTGTGTTGCCAGGAAAAGGAAACGGGGAGTGGAGGTGCGTGTTGGTAAACTGTGAAGCAAATTGAAGGAAAAGAGGATCCTCCGGCTAACGGCGCTTCCAACCGGTGGCCGGAAATGATGGCACGCGTGAAACAAAGGACTTTATGCACCATTTTTCCGTAAGCATAATTCCCGGTTCGGTAGTAAAAGGAAGGGCACGCTCTCGCCGCATTGTCTGCGTGCTCCGGGCATCCTGCTTGCACCTTATCCTCACGAGCTCATCAAGCACGGCCAGCGGAAGCAAGTGAAGGGGTTTTTCTTCCTTTTGTCCTTGGTGTGTTTCAGGTTACTTCTTTTCTACCTATTCGGATGCTGCCATGAATCGGTTTTCAGTTTCTTTTGACATCCTCTGAGTCCCGGCTTGCGGATCAATGTTTACGGAAGCCAGCCGGAGCTCTTGAGAGCAAAAAAGCGTACCAGCATAAGAGTGTTCCCGGGATATTGGAAGGAGGAAGTGGCATTGTTATGATTTTTGCGTTTTGATGTGCTACGTCGCGCCAGGCGATTGTACTTCAAAGCAAAGCGTTTGCACTTCTATTTAAGGCCAGGCTTCTGTTTTGCTTCTTCAGAAGGGGCCTCTTTTTAGTATATGTGTGTGTTTGGGCTCCGCCTTACGGCAACAAGAATGAATATGTTCATCGTTTCTCCATCGAGTGCGTCGTCGTGGGCTTAATTTACAATTTTGACGACCTGCTCCACCGCCAGACCCATCTCCCACTTCTTGTGTCTACCATCATTTTTCCACCGTCTTTTTCCTATATTTCCTATCACCATGGCTCAGCAGAGATTTGCCGCCAAAGCCAAAAGGAGCGCGGAAAAGTCGTCCAACCCTCGCTCGGCGGGAAAGCATTACTTCAAGCGTTCTCGCCAGTTTATGGTCACCGCTATCGCGAGGATGTTTATCGGCGAAATATGAAACGGAATCGGAAAACAATCGAGAAAACGAACCTTGCGCGCCCGGTTTGTTCGAATCGTTTTCAATTTTCGAGCCGGGGACAGTCAATTGATTTTATGTTTTGTTCGATTTTCCTTTGCCAACTGTCAGCGTGGAATGATTTATGGTGGTGATGTTTAGATCGAAGTACGAAGGCCCAGTGAATGGGGTTACAAATCACGGTGCGTACGATTTTATTGTTTATTTGTGGTCTCTTTTTTTTCCTCAATCCAAATTGATTTTAAGAGAACCTAAAACGTTATGCGAGCAAAGCCAACGTCGCACAATGGTTTTTCAATTTGCGTTATATCATAACAAATTTTATTTAATGTCGCCATAAACAGCCGTATTTGAATCGATATTCGAAAGAAAAAGTAAGGTATCTCGAGACCCTCGTTTGTGGTGAGGTTTTAACAAACGGTAACAGGAAATTATTAACAAAATAAATAATCGCCGCCCCACCGTTTAAGGGAAGCAAACGAGAAGCTCTCACCCTACTGCACCCTAATGAAGCTTAATAAGAAAAGAAAGGTTTCGAAAAGAAATGATGCACAGGAAGCTGAAAATGCAATCAACCATTTCGATCGATTTCGGGTGTGTTCGCGTTCGACGCTTCTCTCTAGTTCGCCTCAGAGAAGGGGTCTGGTGGGGATTTTTGGTCAAGGTTGGCCGCGGATGGATGGCTTCCCCCGTCTTAACTCTCCCTGGTTTCCCGTTGATGGTGGTGGTGAAAAATTATTTCCATATTAGTCTACCTTTGTGTCGTTGAAATTTATTGGCGAGATCCTCGAACAAACGAGGAAAAGTTATGAGTTGCGAGGAAACCAAGCTTGCCAAACTTGTTTGTCCACCATTATAAAGTACGGGTTCGAGCTGTGGAAAGTAACGTTTGTTTATATTCTTTGCGCGCACACACACACACACGCAAACCCGAATCCGTTGGTAAATAAAATCCCAACTTTCCACCGCCAATATTTTCTTCTGGAGAGGGAGCTAATTTTGCTGGGTCCTTTAATTGATTTGGACAAACCCAACGAGTCGCACCTTTGCAACCGAGGGTGTTTACCGCTCATTCCGTTCGGTAAACACCGCAGATACACTGCGGGCAAACCGTCGAAACACATTAGGGGTGGAAAGAATGTTGCGTGGAAAATTGCGTCCGCCGAACGTTTTTATTTTTAGCTACCTCGCAAAACGGCTCCAACAACATCTCGTTTGGTTTTTGAAGCGGTTTTACGTTACACACATTTCCGTTCGAGTGAATTCTTGAATGGAACTGAATGGCTGGAAGAACGCGCTGACATCCGAAGGTGTGTGGGACCATAGTCGTCTTTAAAGATCGCGTCTCAGATGGTTTGTTGTTTGTGTGGTTTTCCTGGAAGCGGGGCGAACCATTTTTAATTGCTATTGCCGCTCGATGATCAACACACGGCGCGAAGAAACTGCGCGGAATCCATCGATCGTTGCGAAAGCAGCGTGTGAGGCAGAAGCGGAGAGCGTAGACATTGACAGATCGTTTCCTCCCCATTTGCACCCCATCTTGTTTCACCTCCGGGCGGGACGACAACGTTGCAGAAAATCGAAACCGACTAACCCAGTGCCGGGACGGAAGCAGCGTGTGCTCAACCGGAAAGCCCTGCTGGCGTTGGCTCGTACATGTGTGTTCGTGTTCGTTGAGGTTGCGGTTACGGTTCGGGTGCCTCTATGCTCCTCAATGCGCTCCCCCCGGGAACGGGTTCTGCCTTTCGAAACGGAGCGCAAACTCGAAAACCCTTCGCATGCGCGAGGAACAAGGGCCGCCTGGGGGTGAAAATTGTGTTTTCGCATCGTGGCTGGGAAATGGAGGGTGCAGCATGTGCATTTAGCTGCTGCACGTTCAATTTCAATTGCTTTATTGTTTCCGAGGTTGCCTACGGTTGGCTGCCTAATTGATATTGACGCACCAAACAGTGGAGCGTCATGGAATAATTTGTTGTCTAAATACGGGAACTTTTTACATTTTATTCGAAAGTTCATTTTTGCACATTTTTCTGTTCAAATCTGTTTCCCTATTCAAACATTGTTTTCGCTTTAAAAATATTCTATTTGCGTTTGAAATTTTATCTGTCTGCGTATCGCTAGCCGGATATATCCTTTGTCTTTAACATAACTAGGAATAAAATGATTGTTTGGTTCGATCGATTCTTGCGTAGAAATTCTAAATAAATTTCTACCCAAAACGATCCTTCTGATTTTGACACGGAAAACATTTTTCCAACCAAACATTTCACCCCAACTTTTAGCTTTCATAAATCGAACGCCCGGGGGCTAAGCAACCAGGAAGGAGAACGAAGGTACATTTAGAACTTCATGGTTTGTGTAGCGGCGGTTTCGGTCCAAAATCAATAATCGAAAATTACTTCGGTGTGGCTTATGGCTGGAAGGGTTTTTTTCCTTTTCCCCGTGAACCCGGCAGAACGTTGGTTGTGTAGAACGATCGTTCAGCTTCCCTCTAGGGGAGGAAATTGATGGCAAGCTTAGATCCTAGTACATCCTTGGTGACGATGCCCGCCGGCCGGGATTTGGTGTCCTTTTTTTCGCTTCCGCTTCGTGAAAGTCAAACGCTCGGGTCGGTCGATCGGATGAGTGGGAAAAGTTCGTTGGTTTATCGCCATTTTCGCGGTGAATGAGCCGTGGTGCGCGGAATGATGTCCTATTGGCTGTCCCCCGGCGATAACCACCTTCCTTCCTTCCTTCCTTCCTTCCTTCCTTCCTTCCCTAGATGGCATGCGGAATAACGAACCTTTCGCGAAAGTCACCACCGTACGACGACGACCGCAAGGATTCAATTTTAGCGACGAGATATTTCCGGCATTTGTGTCGCGCGCTTGTGTATCCTTTTCTTTACTTGTTTTTTCTCCTTTTTTGTACATCGCTGCTCCACTCGTTGCGTTTTCACAACGATGCTATCTCGAGCGAGGACAAACAAAAAGCCGGGAAAGAGTTGACCGCCACCGCTTTCATCGCCGTTGCCGGCCGGCAATCTTTTGATATGGCGGTTTTACTCGGTTTTTGTGATGTTTGGCGGTTGGGCTGGTATCTGTGTGTGTGTGTGTATGCCTTTCCTGAGCACATTTTCACACGAATTGTCCTTTGCCGGTGTCAGGACGCAGGACCGATGTCCTTAGGTCGGCCGCACTTAATAATTTACTCTCGGGAATTGAACCGCCTCTGCCGTTGCCTGAAGGGGCGCGCGCGAACGTACGAGCGGGATTAGCACACACACAGGACAGGACCTCGAGAGCCAGTGGTTAGGTTTCGCTGCGAAGATGTGATGCTGCCGTACCCGCGTTGGTCCGCGCTTATCTTCATCTTCCGTTCTGTCCGCACGATTCGTTCGGATCGCTTTTTCTCCTCCTTTTCGGCTTGTGCGGTTCTTTCTCGAACCAAGCCAATTCCGTCTCTCGGCCGGTCTCGGTGAAGCTGAATGAAATCGGCTGAAAGAAGCTGCATGCACTTCAAATATTTATCTCGTTCCTGAATCTCCCGAAGAATGTCCCGGGGGCTGCTCTCGTTCTCGAGTGCTGGCTTGGGTCCCTTCCGAAGCACCGGAAGGGCAACGCAACGGGGTCGTACGGGAGGAGGTACAAAACAAATAAACAAACAGCGAAAAAGGGAAGCCCAGGAGAGACGGAAACTAAACAAACCGCGTATTGTTTGTGTTTGTTTCTCCTGTCGAATTTCTTTCCATTTATTGCGCATTGCAGATGTGTGACGTAACGCTGCTCGGGTGCAGCAGGATCGGGATCCTAAACTTTTTTAGGAAAGGAACAGGAATAGCATAGAAACTCAAAGTAATCGTTTTGTTCGGAAGTTTTTCGGTTCTTTTGTTGCTTTCCAAATATTTACTTATCTTTTTTGTTTGCTCGTAACTGTAGGTTTTCCATTTTTTCCCATTATTTATGTTGGTAATAATTTATGCTCCAAGCATTTTTCTATTGATAGGACCATTTATTACAACTGTCAATATCCAACCAACAAGTTTTTAAACAGCAAAATCTTTAACACTAAAACTACCGGAATAGTCATTTTGATTGGTCAGGTACTTTTTCAATCACATTTATCTCTTAAGGTTGAACAATTCTATCAAATGTTAATACACGACTTTCAGACATCCAATGGAATATTTATTTTTATGTATTAAAGAATAAAATTTTCTTTTTAACAATGAACATAAATCGCGGTAAAATTTCAAGCGCCAATATTTGATCCTTGACTTCTGAGCATTCCAGTTACTACACTTCCCCTACCGGACGGGATTTATTACAGTCGTTCGGTAACCGGGTTTCATCTGGTAAAGATTTGCCTGTCATGTGCAAGTACGATCGACAGGATCAATATTTACCTACCAAAGAATTGTGTACTGAGCTTGCTGCGGTGAAATAGGCACCATGAAAGAGCGACTGGACTGTGGGTGAGCGAGAAATCAAACAGCTAAAACCCCTCCGAACGCCAAAGACCGACGGACGAGCAGGTTCTGCGGTTTTATGTTTACAACCTGGTACTGCATAAACCATACGTGCATGCATACGTGGTGTGTATGCAGACCGGTGAATCGATTAGCTTATTGGACTTTGGAGTCGCTGTGCATGAAGGCGACCACCGAACGGCAAGGTCGCCGTCGAACGACTGGACGGAAGTCTGCAGCAGGTCCAATGCGAAGACGGTCCAATGTTTGACTTTGGCTTGAGGAACACTAACGAGACGCACGGCAGGAGTCAGGTGGCGCGTTTTTGTTTATGTTGCAAATTTACATGCATTTTCATGCCAAATTTGTTCCCACACGCAGCAAGAAAGCTTGTGCGGGCAACTTCGAGAATCTATAGACCGCGTTGTTGTTGGTGCGCTGATTCACGACGTCCTTAGATGAGTGGTTTGAGGGATTCCACCATGCAACGGAGGAAGGAACGTTTCAATCCAACGTTGGGTTGGGTTGAGCAAAGAACGGATTTACTAATATTGGCAAAACATTTCCAGAAACCTGACACAGGATAGTTCAGCAGTTCAACTTTTGTGGCGCACTAAGCTGCCCATGGAAAAATCTTGGTGCTGAAGCTGTGGAGATTGGCGGACGTTTAAAATGTAAATAAAAAAGGAAAAAACGGAAAATCCTCACAATGAAAACTCGATGCATTGGAGTGAGAGAGAAAGAGAGAGAGAAAGAGAGTATTTTACCTTTCAAGAGTCAACAGTCATGGCACCACTTGTGCCGGAAAAAAAGTTGGGAACGTCGCAGGACTTTTGTGAAAAGGAAAAGTTTTGCGTATGACATATAACATGTTTTGTTCGGGCCTTGTCGCTGTGTTGTGGACGCTTCCTTTTAATGGAATATTTTGAAAACGTGATTAAAAAAAAAAAAGGTTCTTGTTGTTCGGATAGAGAGAGAGGGCCGTTTTTCGTGGTAAGGACATCTTAAAAGGAAAATAAAAAGCAACAGAATCTGCGTTCAATTTAATTTTGCAATCGAAAAACATGTTTCTGACTTATTCGAGCGGCTGTGCGTTTGAGAAGAAGTCGCTCTACCGTTCGCTGAATAAAATAGCGATAATAAACCAACCCGGAAATACTTCTGAATGAAGCCGACGTTAATAATAAAGCTTTTCAATTTTTAATAACATTTTTCCGCGTGCACAGCAGAATTTCCAGGAACAACCCGGTGGGTTTCCGGACCGAAAAGGACCGTCGGAATTTATTTACGCTTAATTCACTTAGTCCTAGCTGGTTTGCAAAAATTAAAATCGTCTACTTCAAACACCCCCACCTCACTCATAATTGTTCCCACGTTGGGCCCTTCCCACCCACTCATCCCGGCATTACGTGAATCTCACTTATCTTGAACCCGGTACCGGCGCACGCTTTAGGCGTTTGGATACAAATGAGCGTTTCCGAAAATGAAATTAGATCCAATTTGCATTTTCAACCACGTGTCCCACGCGTTTCCGCGTTTATCCCTCCCTAGCTTTGGCATAGGGATACTGTCCGGTTTGAGAGTGCAATAGCCATTGAGGAGTCGCCGTTTCTCTGTCTTTCAGCAGGATAAACGGTTCCCCTTGACTTTCCTGTCGGTATCTCTCGTTCCCTCTGCGGCGTGTGTCAGCTGATTCGAGAGCAACCCTTCTCAGATGGGTGCCCGTATACTTCACGCCGGGGTTCACCTAAATCACCGACCTCACGTTCCGGAAATAAATCATAAAATCTAATAAAATAAAAGTATAGCGCCATAATTTAAATAATATATTTTGCGGCGCAAGTGCACCGTTTGGGTATTATTAATAGTATCGTATGTGTGCGAGAGGGGTTTAGTTTGCGAACCTCAAAGGCAATGTTTGATCATGGAGTTGAACACGCGAGTCCGAGTTTTCTTTTCCTGTCAACCTTTTCCACAATTTGGCTTTAAAATAAAGCTCTTGAAATAGCACACCCCAGCTTGATATGTTCATGCAACTCCAACAAGAACCGACGCAAGTGAAAGGAAGCAACACAACACTACACGCAGCTGCGTAGAGCTGGGGAAGACGTCTTGATGTATCATCTTTCCCGCTGACGACGCTAACGGTTCAAACACTCCAACAATGGGGTATTAGATTCCCCGCACCGGGGTGCGAACAACGGTCAGCATTTTTCTGTGCGTCGTGTGAATGAAACAGATGAATTTAGTGCCCAGCAAGAAAAGTCCGAAACCTTAGACGCCCAACCACGCCGCCGCCAGCTCGGAAAAATGGGTCGAACGAAAAACTATCGCCGTCGACGAGCGCAAATTTCTTCATTCAGTTGCTATTTGAAACAAGTGACGATGTGGTACGGATACTGCCGCTTCTGTTGGGTGCCGTGGTCCCAGGGACACCGGACATGATACTAAACGATCCGTTTTGTTGTCAGCACAATCCTTTCCGTTGGTTTCCGGTTTCAAATGGCATCGTGGCTCTAATAGAAAGAAAGACCGAGCGAGATAGCTTCTGGAAGGTTGAGCAATGGCAAATGGACACTAAAACCGTTGGAAAAATGTATTCTAGCGGGGTTGGAGGGACTAAAAGCGAGTGCTAACCGTTCCCTTGTAGGTTATTTCTCAACTAATTCCTAGAGCCAAGTAGAGTACTCCAGCTAAGTTGTGTTGTTTCTTCACGTTCATTTCACTGGCGTTGCTCGAAGAAGTTGCAGATTGCAAGAGTAACTTTTGGCATTGTTTCAATTCGGATAAAATAACTTCGAACAATTTTCGTAGTTTGGTTATTTTGTGTCTTGTTCTTTGTGTTCTTCCCTCGCCATTACTTATCTTATTCCTCTTGAAGGAAAACGAACAACTATACGAAATTTTTCATACTGGTACTATTTTAATTATTTGAGATAATTTTCCCGAAATTTTCAACAAGTATATGGTTCAGCAAAACAAAACAAATTATCCTTCGAAGCCTCCAATAGGGTTTTATAACACATGCTGCATGTGAAAATTCTGACAGCGCCACGCTGGAATTGCAGTAATTTGGCCGGACGGTTCCGAAATATTTTCAATTAGTAATTCCTTCCGAATAACTTCCATCAATCGAAAACTCCTCGCGCACGTCAGTGGCAGGCCGGATTAAATATGCCGGCCGTGTAGCTGGATGGATGGGTCGAAGAGGGTTTTCCTGCGAATTCTTACCGAGGGTTGGAAATTAATTATTTTCCTTTCCCAATCCCCGGGCTGGACTGTCTGGACGGTGCGCACCACTCCGGCAGCCTTTCGATTCCTCCCCACGGGATTTCGGCGCCATTCGCGACGGAAGGCATCGAGGTGGACGTCGATAATCCTACGGGACCCGGGGACTCGGGAAAACTTATTCCACCGGGACCAGAACCGACTGGAGCGCCAGCTTTACGTTCTTTCTACCATCTCGGCGGTGGGGAAAAGGTGCGAGACGTTCGTGTGGGCCCCGTCATTCGAACCAGTGGAGGGGTCTGGGAAAATCGATTCCAGACACTTTCCGGCACCGGCCGTGGTCTGGAACACATTCCCGTCCAACTGGTTCCCCCGTCCGGGAAAGCCATCTTTTTTCTGCACGCTAAACTAACTGATACTGGTGGTTGGGAGGAAGCGTTTTCCATTTCCTGGACCTGCACGGGCAAGCTGCGGTGTGTCTGTAGAACTATCGCTCTAGAATGAATTGAAAAAAAAAAATAAAACAAAGACTCAGCACAAAGGAAGGAAAGTTTTCCTTCATTTTCCTACCCGACGTATTATGTTGCGAGCAAAAAGGAGTTCTTTTTTTTTTCATTCGTTCGAGTGACAAACGTTTTTCCGCCTACCCGAACGTGTCCGACGGCGGTAGTTCCTTATCTTCATTGCCGATTGTTTTCAAACTGCTCGATGGATCGGTGCAGTTGGCTGGGGGACGAATCCGTCTTCCAACGAGGGTGCGCGCCCCCTCGGGAGGGTGTGTGGAGTCAATGCAGTTTCAATGCCCGGATAAAGAAGGGCCCGGACCGCACTCGTCCCGGCTCGTCTGGAGGGAATTGAATTTTGCTCCATTTCCGCACAACTTACGGCTCCATCGAATACATTCGTTTGGAAAGGGAAAGAAAACTTCGCCGGCGAGGTTTTTAATCCCTTTTTACGGAATTGTTTCGAATTAGATCTCGTGCTGGATGAAGATTTATGCTTCGGGATGCGCCGGTAAGAGCGGGCATATGGTATTATATTCCACTTTAATCCGGTTTGTCTTACGAAGGGAAACATGTTTCACTCAAGCAGCCATTAAGAAGAAGTTCTCGTTGTGCACGCACGTGTGAAAAAGTAAATGAAATTAATATCAACCGGGATATCGCCATTCACGTCCAGGCACTGGAGGAGAATTGCAATTTCATTAAGTATAACATTGCTCCCCTGACGGGAAGTGGGAGATTTATGGATGTTCTTAGGCGTAGCCGTTGGAGTTTGGGAAGCGGAACGTCCTCCCCGATTGTCTTACTCACCGTATCTCGTTGGGCTGATGAGCTTGAGCACGCACGAAAATAGGTCCCATTTAACGGTTTCGATGGCTCATCGTTTAGGAAATCCACCAACCAAACCCCTGTTGTTTCAGTGCTAGCGAAAACTAGACAACAACCGGATCTATGTGACGCTTTACTGTCGGATGTTTGATGAGTAGATTTTGTGGTGACCCGAAAACCCGCATTCGACCGCCGCTGGGGGGGTTGTCCCCGGTCAATCCATCAGCGCTAAAGCACTAATATTTAATTATGTTAAGGCTGTTTTCCGTGCGGTTGTTAGGGTTAGGTCGATCCGTCGCACTTGCACTGCTATGCCCGAATGCCGCTGTCGATGCTGGTGGAGAACGAATTGCAAACACATTATTCTGGGCTGGCCAAATGTGTCGAAACGCTATGCTTTCCATCAAGCCTATGTTATGTGCGTTTCGGAGAGGATTATAGGGACGAGGCGCGTGCGTTGCAACGTCGGATAAACATGTGCTCGTCATTATTTTATTTATTTTGTTGCTAGCTTGTGTTTGCTCCGCATTATGAAAGTTGGTTATTTTTGCGTTGCTGAAGGATTCATTTTGGAACACCCGACCATACCAGAGTGGTGGGCAGATGGAAAAACAAGATGCAACTGCGTCGGGGGGATAAAAATACTGTTCCGGGAAAGTGGAAAACAATTTGCCCAACTTGTTATGCTTGCCTTTCAGTGAAAAGGGGTCAAATTAAGTTACCCAGAACTTGAATCCTCTCCATAATGCTTAGCCTTCCAGGAACCTATTTTCAATTTCGAGTCCGTTGTGTACGGATTTTTGATCCTTTTTCTAGCAATGTGTTGTTTTTCAACACTCGAAGTCCTACGCCGCATATCTAATTTATTCGCATTTGTCCTGATCTTTTGCTGACCTACTTTGTAATTTTAATAAAACTACAAAAAATGTGTCAAAGATAGATAAGGGAACAATCTTATCATTTATAGACACTATTTTCCTCATCATCATCTATTGTTTTATTCGGACAAGAACTAACATTGTTCACGCTGCAATTTAATTGTACCATCTTGTCGATACGATTCTGATAAAAGCATTTCTGTTTTCTTTCGTTACAGGTAAGATACGGCTGGATCACCGACCGGCGAGGAAATAGCCATGTCTCATCCCGTTTTATGCGATGCATCCGATCATACGTGGAAGAAATGTGTGTCCGGTATAGAAGCTCATAACACGTTGCGAATGATAATCGGTCCCTTTTCCACTCACCCCCTGCTTTGACCTGGTTCCTTGAAACGTTCACTGTGGGAATACCGGATGGCCGGCGAGCGCTTGCAGGGATTCCACATCCCGTATCTCCTCTTGGACCGGTCCGTTCCTTTGTCCCTCACATTCTGCGTGAATGTGTCTCCAGCGGACGGCTGGAATGGACGAGTTCTCCGTTAGCCCTTTCGTCACGATGAGAGGTTAGGTCCTATCCCGTTCCGGGGCTGTCTCACACCTCGGGCAAACAGTTCGGACCGCCCGCAGGATGTGCACAAAGTAATCTAAAATGAAGTCTCATCTAGCTCATGAATATATAACTCGATGTTGTGATGTTGTTAGCAGCAAGGCGATGCCGTTTCTGAATTCGCATCGGCATTCCCTTCTCTGCATGGCATCTGGGGCGAGTGGTTAGTTTGTTTAGCATGAATAATATATATTGATTTGGGATTGTGTTCCTGTTTGAGTTACTCATGATCGGAGACCTGGCGACGGACATGAAATGGCGTCTCGTGATGCTGATGCTGATCTCCCGGCTAAGCCTCCGATAAGGTTTGGAGTGTTGTTCTTGGTGTGACAATCAATGCTTAAAATGTTTGTCGTGTTTGGAAAGCATTGCTTTCAAGATTAATTTTAAACCGCAAAATAATATTTCCAACATTTGCTTGTGGATCTTTGGTTCGCTAGGTTCGAATGTTCGGGGGAAAAACATCGTACCTCCATTACGAAATAATTGCACTAACTGTCATCGGGCTCGACGTCATTACGCTGCCGAATTTCTCGACACGGCCCATTGAGAAACCGTGTCAAAAGCCGGAAGATAACTTGCCAAATAGAGCAAGGCAGTAAATCTTCGCCACTCAACACCTGTTCCGTGTTCCGCCAAACCGTGTTGACCGGCTAAAACGTTTGCTCCAGTCAGGCAATACGCCCGGGAAACTCTCGCTGACCGCAATGTGGATGGTCAAGCCGTGGGGACCGTGGGAATGGAAGAGATTTTATCGGTGGAAATTAAATTATCGCTTCTCAGCACGATAAAAATAAAGCTACTTGAACGCCGCTAGCTTGTGCATGTCACCAGGGCGGGAAAGGTAGACGGCAACGGCGGTACAAAACTGTCTGTGAAAATGGTCGCAATGTGTCCACCGTGGCACCGGTGGTCCACTCTAACACACACCCGGGTGGTGATGGTGGGAAATTGGCGTGAAAAGTCAATGGTCAAGTAGTAAGCGACTTTTCCGGCGATGGTTCGCAGAGGACTGAGTAGAGAAAGGTGGTAGAAAAAGGTGGTAACATCGGTACAAAATTAGATCTATCACCAAAGATAGTCGTGCATCATGGGATCGGGCCCTCTGGACGGCACTTATCCGTGAAACGATCGTGTCCCAGATGGGCTGCCGTCCCGCATACACAAGGTGTATTGAAAATAACTAGGTTGGGAGCAGAGCGGGTGTGTGGTTTGTGGAGAAGAGGGCCTCCGAAAAACACCATGAAGCCACACGAAACATAAACAATAACGACGGCTTACTTTGGTTTGCCCCGTTCCCCGCGGAGTCAACGATGTGACCGCTCAGGTGTGGAACAACGAAAACAAAAACACCGAAAAAATAGATACGGATACCGGCGGAACTTGATTGAATTAATTTACGGTGGCGTCTAGGGCGGGACGGCGGAGAGTTTTATTTAACCCACGCGTTGGCACCTTTTGTACCGGTACATTTCTTTTTGTTTTCCCTCTCCGCCATTGCCGAGCGTTTCTCACCGTGCGTTTCTCACCGCGTGCCTGTGAAAGTTCGGATTGGATTCACCGACATTCCCGGTTGCACACGGGGTCCGGAGAACGGACAATCATCTTCACCTTTTCCCAATTTAGATGATAATTATCTGAAAATAAATCCCTTCTCTCGAGCATACTTTCGACCAACTTTGACTTGTCGCCCTCGAGTGAGTCTCGAACGCCTTGGCGCTGCTGCCTTGGGAACTGGCAGGAACTCGATGACCCGACAAAACATGGTGGAGACCCACGGGTCGGTGAATGCATTTCCGTCGCCGAAGAAGGGAGTTCGACCGCGCCCCGGTGCCAGTGGCAGGTGTTTCTTTTCCAAGATGCTAGGAATTTTCCGACTTCTGGAGAGCTCTTGCATAAGTTTCAGTGATTGCTTTCTACTTCCGCCACTTGCGCCTTCAGCGGCAGATCAGACACGCAGGATTGAGGATAAAGGGAAAGAAATCCAGAACGGGTCGGATGCAAATTTCTTTGATTTACTTTTGGTCGCTCAAGCGCGCAACGCTCTAACGCTGTACGGGAAATTTTCTTCCCCTTTGCCCTCCGTCGATCGAGTGCAGCACACTGTGCTTTATGGATGGGTTATGAAAATGGCCTCATTATTTCCGTGAAGCCTGCTTAAGGAAATTCTTTATCAATGTTTAATGCGATATAAGAAGAGATGATGGAAGAGCGCACACATTCCAAGCGGGCCGCTCTCACATAAAAGTGAACCATAAAACACACCCATCTAGGTCGCGGCAGTATTCATAGCAAGCACACGAGAAGCTCGTAAATTGCATGTAACCGCAGCACGGTTCTGGTGAAAATTCAACCACATCCCAAAGAACGCCACAGTTAAGCATCACGTTAAAGTACGATGAAGTAAAGTAACCTCTACCGACGGACAAACGAACGACGAGATCCTTTGGCAACTCGTTGCTCTTAGTCAAACGATTTCTTTTATATATTTTTTCGCTCTAACGAGCTTGTTATAGGATCGAATCGGCTGACTCCTGCCTCGGCACACAGTTTCCGTGCCCGTGGCAGCCTGCAGGGTGGTCGCTAATGCTGCGAGTCGCGATTTATGGTCGAACGAACGTCACATGTTTCCCCGTTAGCCGCTACGGATCCATATAAGGACGATATCATTCCGACAAATGAGCTTCCAGACACCTTTCTTCCATTGTGCTCATCAATTTCAATCGTCAGGATGTGTGCTAGAGGAAAAAAAAACCTTCTGCTAGTGTGCTCAAGATCGATATATACTGATAGAACTCATTTTCTCCTTCTCATCCACATTGCACATCTGATCGTTCCGCAACTTCCATTCTCGCAACTTCGCATGTTGTAGCCGGACTTAAATGTAAGTATGCCCTCAGGCAAGATGTGTAGTCCAACATTCTTTGCCTTCCCGGGAAGTTGTATTAATTACTTTCTCCGCCGTCCTCCTCTCCCCCACCAGACACCGACAATCAGCGTGTCATCATCCACGTGAAGGATGTGAACGACGAGCCACCGTACTTCATCAACCGACCGCTTCCGATGCAGGCCGTGGTACAGCTGAATGCACCCCCGAACACGCCCGTGTTCACGCTGCAGGCACGCGATCCGGATACCGATCACAACATTCACTACTTCATCGTACGTGACCGGACGGGCGGGCGGTTCGAGGTGGACGAGCGGTCCGGCGTGGTGCGGACGCGCGGTACCGATCTGTTCCAGCTGGACATGGAGTACGTGCTGTACGTGAAGGCGGAGGATCAGAACGGCAAGGTGGACGACCGGCGCTTCCAGAGCACCCCGGAGGAGCGGCTGTCGATTGTCGGTGGCAAGCGCGCGCCCCAGTTCTACATGCCGAGCTACGAGGCGGAAATTCCCGAGAACCAGAAAAAGGACTCCGAGTAAGTGGGTGGCGTCGTGATGGAATGTGCAGATGAAAATTCTGAAATACGCCCGTTACGCTCACGCCTTTCTGTCGTTCCTATTTTTGCAGCATCATTTCCGTGAAGGCCAAGTCGTTCGCCGACCGGGAGATCCGGTACACGCTGAAGGCGCAAGGACAGGGTGCGGGTACGTTCAACATTGGACCGACGTCGGGCATTGTGAAGCTGGCGAAGGAGCTAGACTTTGAGGATTTGCGTCAGCCACACGTTTACTCGCTGGTCGTTACCGCCACGGAAGATTCCGGTGGTTTCTCGACTTCCGTAGAGGTAAGTGTTTGGGCAAATGGGCTGCGTTTGTGCGAGCTTACGTGATGGTTTTGCTCTTCTCCCGTTTTACAGCTCACCATTCGCGTCACGGACGTAAACGATAATGCACCAAAGTTTGAACTGCCCGACTATCAGGCCCATAACGTCGACGAAGACATTCCGCTGGGCACGAGCATCCTGAAGGTGAAGGCAATGGATGCGGATTCTGGCGCGAACGCCGAAATAGAATACCTGGTGTCGGACGACCACTTTGCGGTGGATTCGAACGGCATCATCGTGAACAACAAGCAGCTCGATGCGGACAACAACAACGCGTACTACGAGTTCGTGGTGACCGCGAAGGATAAGGGTGAGCCCGCGAAAACCGGCACGGCCACGGTGCGCGTGTACACGAAGAACAAGAACGACGAGGAGCCCAAGTTCAGTCAGCAGGTGTATACGCCGAACGTGGACGAAAATGCCGGTCCGAACACGCTCGTGACGACCGTGGTGGCCTCGGACAAGGATGGTGACAACGTGCGGTTC
Organism: Anopheles ziemanni; assembly: GCF_943734765.1. NCBI lineage: Eukaryota > Metazoa > Arthropoda > Insecta > Diptera > Culicidae > Anopheles > Anopheles ziemanni. The sequence continues at coordinate 28,392,932 of NC_080705.1, read as the reverse complement.
GGGTTTGTCGGTGGTGGCACCAGCAGTGGTCAGTTCGTGATCGAAGAAATCACCGGTGTAATCCGGCTGCACAGTAAGGCCATCTCGCTCGATCGGGACAAGTATGAATTGAATGTGACAGCTATGGATGATGGGTCGTGCTGCGTCAACGGGGACGCAACGATCCACACATCTACAGCTGTCGTCGTTGTGTTCATCACCGATGTGAACGACAACAAGCCGGTGTTCAAGGACTGTGGCACCTACTATCCGAAGGTGGAAGAGGGCGCCCCGAACGGTAGCCCCGTCATAAAGGTGCAGGCAACCGACGAGGATAAGGGTGTTAATGGACAGGTATGAAGAAGGTTCACGCGCGCCCTTCTACATGGATTATATGATGTAAACAATGCCTTTTCCCTCCGCAAAACCCTAGGTGAAATACTCCATTGTTCAGCAACCGAACCAGAAAGGCACCAAGTTCACCGTCGATGAGGAAACGGGCGAAGTGTCCACCAACAAGGTGTTCGATCGCGAGGGTGACGATGGAAAGTTTGTCTCGGTCACGGTTAAAGCGACCGATCAGGGCGAACCCAGTCTAGAAGGTGTTTGCTCCTTCACGGTGGAAATTACGGATGTAAACGACAATCCACCCTTGTTCGATCGACAGGTAAGTCGAGTATTGCGTTGGATGTGAAATCATTGCTCTAAACGCTGCTCTTTGTTCCGTACAGAAATACGTCGAAAATGTCAAGCAAGATGCGAGCATCGGTACGAACATCCTTCGTGTATCGGCATCCGACGAGGACGCAGACAACAACGGTGCCATAGTCTATACGCTCAGTGCTCCTCACAGCCCGAACGATTTGGAATATTTCGAGATTCAGCCAGAATCCGGTTGGATCGTGCTCAAAAAACCGCTGGACGTAAGTACTCTTGGATTCGATTCTAAACCGCTAACCACTACACAATCGATTCGAATGTGTTCCCCTTCCCATGGACCTCATCCCGTTCGCTCCAACAAACACTCCTCTGTGGTCAACCCTTGTCCTGACAACTCGTTGTGACTGCTGCGTCTTAACGCTCTCTCGAGTCTTGTTATCCGGAAGGCGATCATAGGATGCCTCTATCCGAAAAAAATCGGTTCTTTACTCGCCTATGGCATATATGGCTGCCGCAGTGCAAAGGCGTTAACTGCCTTACACAAACATAAACCCACAGCTATTTGGAAGTGATATAACTAAGTGATTTACGCCGATCACGGATAGTAAGTTAGCAGGAAACGAAATCCAACAGATATCCGAGTGAGAATGAGAGAAAACAAGATGTGTTTGCAATGGAAAATCGTTATCATTTCTCTCAATTTTGTCTAAAAAGGACACGTTCGTTCGTTCTTATGTTTCCGTTATGGTATGGATTTGGTTTGAATGACTTGGTTATCATAAAACTGCACCGTATTCTTACGTGACGTTATGATTTATTTATCATTTTGAGCTCTTTGTTTATTGGATTTGATGTTCAATGATTGGTATATTATAATCATGAAATATTTGAAAAATAATCAAAATAACGGTCGTTTCGATTTCGACGTCGCTAGCGCCCTCTGGCGTATATTTATGGAACAAGCGCAATGCTTAACGGCTGCGTGCTATGTATGCCAATAGTACGCAGCCATTTCGTTTCTGAATTCGAAACGACCGTTGCGTGTTAATCTTGTGCATCATTGTGGTACGCGGTCTCGATGCATCGATGGCTGTTGACCAGATTTAGTGGCTTTTCCTTCTTACAGCACCAGTTATATTTTCCTTTGCCATATTCGAGATTTAGACATCTTCTTCTTGCAGCGCATAAAATAGTGGAAGAAAGTTGGGCGCGACAAGAGTGAGCAATGGACGAGGATGGCTCGATCTCTCTTTCTACGCAGCATCTGTTGATATTATGAGTTTTAGTACATCTTCTTATGTTCGTATGGCAAGCGTGTATAAGCTGTATTCGTACCTATCGTCGTACCGACTGCACATCTTACTTATAATTCCAGGAAACACCGTCTTTCCTGTGCTGCACCGTTATGAATTTCATTTCCATAGCATCGAGTATTCTTTAGCTTGTGTTTTGATATAATGAACTACTCTTCTTACCATATTGGTTATTCTTAATGCACTAAATAAACATATCTAAATACCTACAATTGCACCACTTAGTGTGTATGGAAGGCTCGCTGCACTGAGCGAGTAAAAACTCTACGGCACCGTAATTCGCAGTACTTTATCTGTTTATCCGTCGCACAATCCTTCTTCTAGTTTTCTGTTACTTCAACAGGTGGCTTCAAACCACCTTTTTCTATTCGACTGCCTTATTCTCCCGAAAACGAAGCTTTCGATAAACATGATTTGTAGTTTAACACCACCTACAAATTACTCTTTTCGGATCTTCTAATGGAGGTGCCAATTTTACCTCTTTTTGTATCGCAACTCAATCCAAAATAAATGCATTTTTGATATTTTGGATTGTGTGCGATCGTATTTTTAGAAGAAAAAAAAAGTTTTTAAAAAGTTTATACACACATCCTGCGAAGAAAAGACTAAATAGTACGAAAACGCCACAGCACATGGATGGCACCGGGGATCAGTGTCGGAAGTCGGATCTGTTAATAATTCAGTAATTTTAGGTCTCCACCGAGAAGGACCAATTTTGCAGAACAAAAACCCAACATTAAATAGAAGTCACTTCTTTGGGACATTTTTTTGAAATTTTGATTTTATTTCCCAACTTTGCTTGAATGTTACAAAAGAATTAAGGCTACAAATATAACATGCATTTAAACAATAACCATAAAAGAAACCAACGAAAAGTGACATTTTCACGACGTGTTGAAATGGGAGGTAGACGACGATAGAGAAACCGATGATCAATGGGTGGATCGTTTTTACAAGAGAAAATCATTTTTGATTACACGCGCGTGACGCTACTTTTTCGGATATTGTCTACTCAGCCTCAGTTTTTTGTATGAGTAAATCAGATTTTTCTTCTCTTCCGTTTTGGTTTTGGCTTTTAGTTGTTGGCAAATTAGAAAGATAGCAGTCAAGTAGTAATACGTTTTTGTTAGTCTTTTGTTTTTCTTTTAGTGAATCGATTCAACGAAATCGAAACAAGCCGTGGGTTTTGTTAGATTAAGCTTTCATTTAAATTTTTCCTACATGTTCCCGAAACCTATTGTGTTTTTTACTTTGGAATGCCTTACTTTTGATTTGTCCTCAAACTCTTGCGCTCCACGCATGCAAGTATTGTTTTGGTTTAAGTTGACTTCTACAATGCTTAAGAATCTGCAAATAAAGAAAAAAGAAAACTACACTCGCCAGTGTTCAAGAAAAATGGAGCAACTGGACGTATGTTTCTCCATAGTTCTGCTTTGTCGCTTTACGTATGTTTATTCGATCTTTTCTGTTTATTTTATTGTTTAAAGCGTAGCAACAAACAAGGAGTGCGTTATAATTTACGAAAATAAGAGATCTTTTTACTCTATATATCAGTCAAACCTTTTTCAGTTCGTTCATGTTCCTCTTCAGTTTTAACTGCACTGTTACACTGCCATTTGGTTCGATGAGTTATAATTGAGTGTTTGTTATTTTTTGTCTCTATTTTCCGTTCATTTTTGGATTACCGAACAATTCTCGTGAACAATTGTATTCGAATAAACCCGATAACGGTGTACTGGCAATCGTGCACATTTGGTTGCAATTGACGGGACTGCCACAACAGGGCTGCTACTCCGTAAGTAGCACTTTCGCATCAGATAAATCTGTATCCCGCACCGAGAGTGTTGTATCGCTATGTTTGTGTCTAATACTTTGCGCTTTCAATCAGTGGTCTCCTCGTTGTTGAAGGGTGTAATTTTGCATCATTTGACCCTCCCACCGTTGGTAACTAAGAAACAGTCATAACACGACGACGATGCCGTTGGATGGATAGACAGAATTCCAAAGGCACACACAAAGCGCACCTACTCACAATTGTGTTGTCATTCTGTTATAGCCAAATGGAAAGAATCATGCTTTCATGATGAATAACTTCAAAATTTCCCATCATCGTTCCCAACACCACCGGCGTTTTGAAACATCCCTCTGGGTCATAATCTAGTCGTAATCAGTGTTTGACAAGCAATGGTTTTTAGTCATGATTGCAAACTGCTATGCAAACGTTAGCACACTATTTTGCCTTCCTTTAAATGTTTTTGGTTGGTTTTGGATTTATGTTTCACTCCGATTCACTACATCCTGTTGAGTAACGTCACCAGGACCATAACGCTCACTAGTTCGCCGTGTAACTGTTCAGCCAAGACACATCGCATCCTGCTAAATTGTTCCATAATATCCTTTTCGTTATCGTTTGACCTGCGAGGACAATGTCATTATTCCTACATTGATCCGTCACATAATCCATCCTGTGGCAATATTTAGCGTTATGCTTTATCTAGTACTGCTGTCAATAACCCTACCCATTTTGTTTGTGTTTTAAATAAGTTGTGCTAATTTACCAACGGTTTTCTTATTTGTAGCTCTCTAGCCTCGTTTGACATAGATGTGAACTAATTTCAATTTATTTATATTTTCTTTTCTTTTATTTCTTTCTGTTTATTTTCATATTTCGTTCGCTTTGGTTTCTGTGATTGTCTGCTGCTGTCGACGTTTTAAACGGTTTGGGTTTGTTTGCACGTTGCGTAACGTTTCGTTTTGATGGACGAATCGGAACCGGAACCGGAATCGGAATCATTTAAATCGACCACGTGTCGTGCGTTACTGAACCGTTACGCTTGGTATGCTACCCAAAACACGCACGAACAAACCACAAATTAACACTGTACAAAAAACTGACTGATGCTGTGCTGTAAAATGAAATGATCCACCGCGAAAAATCAATCAACAAAACAAACCAATGTTAAACATTCCATTTGTCGACCGAACAACTACGGTTGTGTATTTGGATCGCACTGATCATTCGTATCCGCTCTGAATGAAAAACCTTCCCCCTCTGGCAGCGTGAACGGTATCGGCTGAAGGTGTACGCCTCGGATCGAGGCGACCCGCCGTCCACCGCCGACGTGGACGTTGAGCTCGATGTGGTCGATCGGAATAATAAGCCACCGATCTGGGATCGCAATATCTATGGCCCCATTCACATTAGGGAAAATGTCACTGTCGGTACGGTAGTCACATCGGTCAAAGCAAGGTTGGTATGAAATGGTTCCCGTGCTGTCAGGAAAATATGTAACACAATCGCACCAGAAATGTTAGCCACGTAAGCTGCACCGCACCATAAAACATAACTCCACTAACGCCTGAGTAACTACATCCGAATTTTCTCCTACGGAAAAATCCGTACGATCGTGACTTTGTGCGCATGTCCTGCCAATGCTGACTGGAGGAGAAAATAACCCCTTCCTGAAAAATAGGGGGGTTTTCGGTTCGCCTCCAATCAGCAATGGTTTGAAATATTTGAAGCTAGCTTTAAGTTTGTCAATCCTACCTTAAGCACTTTAGGGTGAACTCGTGAAACACGTTTTCAACCAGCATTTTTGATGGAAACGTTTTCCACGAAAAAGGCCCCCGATGTGCACTTTCTTCTAAGATATATAACCTTTAGTCTAACATAACTATTTATATCATATTTTCACTGAAATATTGAACTATATAACCCATGAATCGCAAAATACAACATATAACAATTTACAGCTGGGAAAGGTAACCTATTCTTCGCCTATCGTAAATGGGATACATACGCGATAGTAAGTTTTACTGAGGTTTAAGGTATTAGCAATCGAAACTACGAAACCACCGGTTGGCATCTTGCCGCAATCATGTCGATGGCATCAAATCGAGACCGCCACCACCTGCTCTATGTTTTGAGTCATTTTTCAATCATTGATTCTTCGGATACATAACACCATTTTGGTGCGAACATTTTATGTTGATCTTTTTTAAACCAGTTATTCGCTTTTTTGTTTGTTTGTTTTTTCCGACAAATTTACTACATGCCGATTTTTGGAGAAGTTCTCTCATTCTCACCTTTTCGAACAATTGCTATTGTATTTTTTTTTTTCAATAAAACGTGTAAAATAATTTCGAGCACGTATTGATAGCAACTATTTTTAGTCGTTATATACGAGAACGACATTTTGCATAGACGTGATACGTGCGTTTCAAATCGATGAAACGCACGTATCACGTCTATGCAAAATGTCGTTCTCGTATATAACGACTAAAAATAGTTGCTATCAATACGTGCTACAACGAGTCAATTTAACAAATTAAATTTTTAAACGAGCTTTGTTTTTTTTGTAAAAAAATGTACACATTCCGGATGTACAAGAACTCCAGACAATACCAACTCCCCCTTCCTTCAGTTACAACATCCTACCACTACTGAGAATCACATTTAAAAAATTGTGAAACAACAGCAATACATCGAACGGAAACTGGGCCCTCGAGAGGAGGAGCCCACAGCGGAGTGAACTAATTTTTGATCACCGAATTTGTTTTTTGCTCTTTCTCTTTTTTCTCTCTTTTTCTCTCTTCTTCCTACCGCATCCTATTACAACTTTCGCGTAATCCTGCGCAACCCGATTTTTGCGTCCGACGGCTGGCGGCGAAATTTCTTCGGTAACACACGGGCAATTTTGACGCGATTGCAACAACTTTACACACGAAAAACAAAAACCAAATAATGTGTTTAAACATGGACGGATTTTTCTCTCTCGCTGTTGCTGTGTTACTTTTGCACAATTAATTTTTGTTCCATTTACCAATTTATCTACCATCGTCTCTTGGTATTCAATTTGCGCCGATTGGTTTTGATTTGATTTCGTTTTGGGGAACTTGGTATCCTTTTTTTCCTGTTACAATTTCACTTTGAATTTTCGCAATATATCACTTTTATGTTTCCTTTGCGCACATGTTTTACAACCAAAAATAAAACTAATCGGACACTCGTAACATGATGTTTTGCGAAACCATCACCGGGAATGGAATTACTTTGCCCTTTTTGATCGACCGAATCAATTTTTGTTTCGGGATTTTTTTTAACATTTTGAATATTTGATTTTTGCATTTTGATTCTTCCTTCTTCCTAATCGTATTGCTGTTTTCCCGTTTCCTTTTTGCACCGGCTTTCCATTTTTTGAATGTTTAAAAACCGACACAAAACTCCTTTTTCCGCGCTCCCCCTTAAAATTCACACTTTTGTCATGCCAACATTAACTGTTGTACCCGGTCTGCTTCAAAACAAACCAACATATTATACGTGCGCCCCCATCAGCGCGAAACGTACAAACTCGAAGCGATGGCCCAAGATAAAGGATACCCGCCGCTGTCGCGGACGGTCGAGGTGCAGATCGATGTCGTCGATCGGGCCAATAACCCGCCGGTCTGGGACAATACGGTTTACGGGCCGATATACGTCAAAGAAAATATGCCAGTCGGTGGAAAGGTTGTCTCGATAAAGGCCAGGTCTGTTTTTGCAACAAATGCATTTACTTTCTTACCAGCTTTATGTACTTGTACCAATATTTCTTCCTTTTTCGATAATGCTTTACCTTTTGTTTTTCATCAGTTTTATTAGTTTACATGTCCGGTTAATATTTGAGATTTCGAAATTGCTGATGTCGGCGGGTAAATGCGTTACTGGATAAATTTTTTATTTCATTTATTGAAAATGTGATGATAGATAACAACCGCACAATCAAACCGTTGGAAAGGGGAATTAAGTATTAGTATCGATAATTATACGTTAAAGAGGTTTTAAAGTACCGCTATGCCTCTTCACTTTCAAGCTGTTTGGTACACGAACTCGCTTAAACATCTCATATTACACAACTTCAAATAACAAATATATTGACAGCGGGGGGTGGTAGCGAGCTTGTTTAAAACACAATTACAGGTAATCGGGGGCGGTTGATTACGACTCTTGTGCATCTCCCCTGTTTGTCTGTTTGGATAATGCACGCTGCAACACCGGGGGATCGTGGAATTGACAATGGAATTTCATCAAGCAATGCATGCAATCCGCTTGTGTAATGCCGGTAACGAGCCTCCATTTCACATTCCAAAGGAAGATTGGACAGATGAAGGCAGGGCGCGAGCGCGCTTGGCATTTAACCAACCTTTTTTTATGGTAATGTATGGTGGAAAACAAGGATTTTTCGTGACTACTCGTACGGGATTTCCAATAAACAGCTACCATTCCAATGCTCGCTACCAGAGAAGCATTCAAAGCATGCAATCGAACCATGTTCAACCTCCCGTAACTCGCATCGATCTCTTCCACCTCTTTATCCGTTGGAACAACAAAGGGGTTTTGTTGCTTATCCTTGCAATTAGGCTAAATATCTTTCTTCGAGGAGTTCATCTGTACTCTCACGATAGACTTACCATTCCGGTTAGCTGTAAGTTTTCGGTAATTACACAATTTACCATCCAGATTCGGTCGAAGGTCCAGCAGATAAGTGCATCTGTAAACCACCGTGTTGCAACAGTTCGACGATACGAAGACTCGTTCGTTTCGTCGCAGTCCATCGGATGCACATTAACCGGGTGCAACGGAACGCCACTGGGTGCGGGGGCTCTCTCCGGCCGAGCGCCGGAACTTAATTAACTTTCCATTAGCATCATTACCGTGCGAAGAGCGTGGTTCGCGTAGACCAGCACCCGGTATTCCTCGTTGGAGTTGCTTTAGCAACCAAACCTAAATGAAGTGTTCTCGCTGACAGCATCGTGTTCTAGCATCGTTTCACTAGCGCCACGTTGAATATTGTCCCTCCGCCCCCGTTCGCATCCACACCGGAGGGTTCGTCTTCAGTTAATTGATATCCTTTTTCATTAAACGGGTCCGGTTTTTGGTTTCGACCTGGTTGTGTGCGGCGGGTGTTTAGCATATCGCTAGCGAGCCCACAGCGTTGACCGCCGGTAAATATCCGGAAGGGGCCCGTGGTTTAGCTGATTTTTTGCCTTTTTGTTTTCTTCCCTCGTCACCCGGTGTGCTATGAATTATTTACCACCCCGTAATTTACTGCGTCCCGTTCCTTCCGGGGTAAGCGCGTCAAGTGTGGCATACACGTTTCTGCTGCCCCGTGTTTAGTGTGCTCTCGGTTCATGTTGCCTCATGTTGATATGTGATGCCTGCTGGCCCTCGGGGAAGGCATACAAATGAGGCGAAAATTGAATGGAAGAAAAAAAGCCACTCGCTCGCGTCCTGCTGTGCGCAACAGGCATGTACGGTGGCGAGGGTTTCACTGGCGTACCGGAAAAGCGTTGGCTAACGGGTGAAAACACCTCCCGCAGATGGTGGTGGTTGGCTTTTTACTCTTGCCGTCCTGAGCGTAAAGTTGCCGGAAGCATAATGTTCCGCCCGGCGGTGGCGGTGGAACCATTCGGATGAGTTAGTTATGGTCGGTTAACCAGTGCTTGGGTTGACGGTCGACGGTCGAGGTAGCCTAGGGTTTTTTGGTTTTCGTGTCGTGTCCCGTGTTTTCGTGCACACTTTCTTCCAACCGGTTGAAACGATTTTTGGATCCCCCTTTCGCGCACCACGGTCACGCGGAACGGTCGTCGTCCTGTACGGCTAAATATTTTGCTGACCGTCGCGTTGACCTCCGTCGTCTTCCACCATTCTCCCGGCCGAACGGCTTCCCAGGGGTAGAAGAACGGGGCGAACGAAATGACGAGCGCAGCTGGTAATAAGGAAATTAATTATGTTTCTGTCCTTCCGGTTGTGTTTGAGACCGTGTAAGGAAAAGGTGGAAGATAACAGAAAACCAACAGCTTAGAGGGCTTTCCCGGGATCTCGGGACCACCAACGTGAGCATCGTGTTTGGTGTTTTGGTGTGGGGTTTTTAGTTTTTACCGGACCAACGCGCGTGGGTTGCATGCCAAGTGGGTGAGGGTGTTTGTGTGTATGCGTGTGTATGTAAAAAAGAGTCAGGGAAATAGGTTTTACAAAATGTTGATAACATTCACGCTTCCGCTTTTTTTTCACAGCAAAATTCCGGATTTTTGTTGCGAGTTCATGGAAAAAATAATGGTCACAAAAAGGATGCTACACATGTCCTTATACTAGAAAATGGCTCCCGTTGGTTCTAACTTTAGAATGCTTCCATGCATATCTCATACGGTTGATTTTTACTACAACGCTTCACGATCGGTTCCCCGTTTTGCGGGGTAGACGGACAACACCAAGGGCCAAGGGCAAAAACGGAGATCATTTGTGATGAAACAAATCCGCAAAAAAAGGCCACCCTCAAAACAAGTGAACACACATTTATGATACAGCGGAATCGAGCAAAAATAAAAAAAAACAACAACACCACCTCCTTAAAGTGAGTGCTTTCGCCCGAGGGAGGGAAAGCTTTTGAATTTTTCATGCACAGGAATAACATTTCCACGCCTCGCTTTCCCGCGACGATGTTACGCGTGTCCACCGTTGGGGTTCGGTACCACAAATTGCGTACTGTGTTGACCTCTGGGATCAGTCGGCCCCCGTCGGCTGATAGTGCGCCAGGACACATACATACGCACACAAGCAGCCGCGTAACACGTACTTATCGAAGGCGACGGTTGGAGCATGTTAAAAGAGTCTGATCCGCTGTCTGGCATTATCTGCTGAAAACATTCGGGAAAGCCGGCATCACCATGGGTAAGGGTGAGGTTTATTTCATTCTTTTTGGAGGCGGGGATTGTGTTTTTTTTCATCAAGCATTAAGCTGGAGTTTGTAATACGCAGAGATTTGTTTTTTTCTCTTCCCTATCCTAGTACATCCCGTTTAAGTAAGGTTAGAAAGAGGAAAACCGTCACGATGACAGTACCGTTAAGCCAGTGGTTGTAGTTTGAGTGCAAAAAAGTGCCTTCCACTACCACTTCACTGGTATCATCTTTCCTTCCTGTCAACGAGGACTACTCTACATTTGACCACCCATTTTTGAACCCTTTTGGACGTGATATTTTAATAATCAACACTTCCAAAAATGGGGTTTTCAAAGCATGTTGGGCCATGCGTGCCATGTCGGAGTAAGATTAAATAATATATTAATGTTATTTCTTTGTAAAATATGTCGAAAATATTAGACTTTTTCGTTCAATACACAACTAGACAATGTAGGTCGTAACCGAGCAAAGGTAACATTTTCATTGTTCCGTCGGTGTCCGGTTAGTCTTCGAGACCGTCCCGGTATCGGTATACGCGGTGGACGAAATGCCAGCGTCACCGGATTAGTGAGGGATTAGATGGAAACACTAATTATGTTGTTTAAGATACGGAACGCATTACCAGTCGTGTAATGCGCGACTGTTTGAATGTAATTCTAGCGTTTTCCATTCTCTCTGTTACCGTGCCCCATTTGGAAAACAGCGAGCATTCCGGTTGAAGCATCCGGTAGTATCACGATTTGTTCGTGTATGTGTGTGTGTTTGTATGTTTTTTTTCTCTCTTTTCCGTCCACATTCAGGCTAACAATTTCAATAAGCGCTTAGAGCCGCCGAGTATAACGTCCGTGCAAGCCTTGGATTAACGAGCCGGTGGAAAACTCCCAGTAAGAGAAGCAGCGACGGTGGAACATATAAGTGTGAAGCGCAAGAAGACCGAAAAGAGTTACCGGATAAAAGGGATAACGAATGGGGGCGCGCAGAGCCTACATGAGACGTCAGTTTTTACATGCGCGTTGTTTTCCGCCCCGAAGCTGTTCATCCGTAAATCTCATCCGCAGCTGTTTTGGACCCCCCTTCTTCTCTTTCGCCCGGCTACTCCGTGTTCGCCCGGGTCTAGGGGTTTTGTCCGAACGATGGTCCATCTGAGCCCCCGCTATCTGTTACTCGGAAAAATGGGCACACAAGCGTACGCATACACATACGTACCGGCGCCTACGGTGTGGGAACAAAGACCACGGTAACCACAGTAACGGAGACCGCAACCGATGGGACGTGATGTTCCACGTTATGGGACCCTTTTGCTGGCGGTGTGCGCTGCGGTGGATGCAATGGAGGGTGGTAAAAAGGGATCGTGTTGTCCCCTCAGCGGGCCACCCTTCTAGAGCGATGCCAGCTTCCGGTGGGACGGATACTACCGACGCGAGTACCACGCAAACCAAAGGAAGCAACAGAATCATCTTCATAGATCTTTTTTAGCCCTACATATATTTTTTTCTCACACGAATGGGGAATAATCAGAGCAACAGAGACACGAATAGCGGGAGTGTCCACTCGATATCCTCGAGAATATCGTTTTTTCACCGAACTACTAGAAGCACTGCGCACCGATAAGAGAGTGTAGAAGTCAGCAGACGTATCCACGAACATTCCCGGGCAGCTTCCGCTTCCGTTGACGTCGCTTAGTGATAAGTGGCGGCGGATGTGGTTGGAAATATGTTTATCCTTCTGCACGGACATGGAGAGCGATTATGTGTTACGGGGAAAAAAACCTCCCCAAACTACTCATAAAATCACAAGGTTGAGAGGGTTTCATGGGAAACATAAAAATTAATTAACAGAACTGGATAAGCGGATGTTCGCCGTATGTTGATGTACAAACACTCTTTTGCATAAATCCATATGACGACGGGATGAATAGGCGAGAGATGTTTGAAAAGCGAAAAAGGAAACGAATGCTTAAGCAGCATAATTGAGGGGTTTTTCTTTTCCGTTCCATCGGGCGTTTCGCTATGTACACGGCTCCTACTAGATTGCGTTCATATATTGAGGATTTAAAGAAAATTCTTCCACATTCGATATACAATTCTGAGCTCTTGAATGAGAGATGAAAATTGTATTTGAAGTGCTTTTACATTGACCGTATTGGGAAATTTTCTACTCAATCCCAGTGATTAAATCACTCTCCAAGAGTGTGTACTTCCAATTAGTTTGTAAAGGATGAACAAGATAAGAGCCAACGTTATTTGTTGAATTTATGTGCATTTCCACGTACTTTGGGGGTGCTGCAGACTTTTCCTTCGTTCAAATTCAAAATCAGGTTGAAGCATCCTCCCACCGGGTTGTCATTCGTTAATGCTAAACTGATTAAGTTTCCCCCACCCAGCTTCGTGCAATCATAATCGAGCGCAGATAATGATGATCAGCCCAGGCCGGATTGAAAGGACTCATTCTGCTCTCCAGGGAGGCTTGAGGCATTGATTGAGTCCGCAGAATCGGAAAAATAAAATCCTCCTCCGCAAACGAATGCATCTCAGTGGGATGGAAAGTGAGAGAGAGAGTCAGAAAAAATAGTAAAATCTTCAAGAGAAAGCAAGCGTTCATTAAAGCATGCCTCATTGGGAGTTTCTAAGGGGGTTATGGCATAAATAAAAATCATATACCCTACAACATATCACGCAAACCGGGGATTCTGCTACGTGTTTTGGACCTTTAAGTCGGTCGGAACGAGTAAAACAACATAGGCCACGCGGGCGGTGAGGGGGGTGGAATGTTTTGATCGCGGAAGAGGGTATACATACAGCGTCCCAGCGTGCAGTTCCGCAGAATCCCTCGCATCGCCGAAACGGCGGATTAAGTAGCATCGAAACGCTACTCCAGGAAACCGTGCGGGGCTGATTGGGCCTATTGCCGATGTTTGGAGCAATTCCGTTTACGCTGTCGTAAACATGTTCATAAAACGGCTGCGATGGACGTATCTCTGTGCGTGTCTCGTTGTGTTCCTCTTGTTTTTTTTTTTATTTCTTACGCTCCTTGTTATCTCGTTACTACGGGCTTCGGCTGTATGTGGCAACGTATCGCACAATTTCGGTCGAACTGAGAGGCAAAGGAAGGGACGAAGTGGAATGGAACGACTGGATGAGGCGGTTGAATCGCTTACCTTATTGCGTTTTAACAGGGCGCCGCGGAAGCGGAAGGTGTTTCACAACCGGCAGCGGGGAATGTAAACGATAATTCATGAAGTGTGTGCCCTTGATAGAAATTGAGGTACGCCAATGATAAGGGAAAGCAACAAAAAAAAAACTCACACACACACACATTGCGGAAACGGAAATGGACACCCCAACGGCGGGCAAATATGAATGTGAGTAATTGGAAGTTATGCTTCATGTTTTCGACACAAACCTTATCGCTCCGCAGGGTGGTGCAATGCTGCCTGCGCCCGACAGTTTCCCGATGTTTTGTGTTATTCCCGTTTGGGGGAAATAAACCGCACGCCATTTCAGCGCGTAAGGGAATCGAGGATATAAAACCAGCGTATGGAAGATGGGTTTCTGTTTATAGCCACCAGATCAGGGATACCTTAAAGATTCCCGTTGAAGCCAAACGCTTGGGATAGCAACAAGTGAACAATCTCTTCCCCCCGGTACACGCCTCGCCCGGTTTCAGCCATTTTTGTCTAACATCGAGAGTGCGCGCTAAAGTGAACCCAACCGGGATATTTTATATCGTAAGGTTGAAGGTTAACTTTCCAACTTTTATCGTGGTCAGTACGATGCTTTCTTCCCGCTGTTTGCTACCCAACCCAAAAAAACAAAAAAAAAAACTCAAACCAATGACATAACAAAAAGGTATTGAGCTACATCGGGCAGGAAAGTTCGTCCGGATTCATGTCCGAGGGGTCGGTTCATCCCGCGGGGGAACGGTTCGCCGAATTATTGGTGGAGCTTTCGGATTATGGAGTTTTTATTTCTGTTCTGTTTTGTTTTATTGCTGGCAGTAAAATATTTACAGAAGTTCGTCCGTTTCAGGTTTGCTCTCTTAAGGACCTCACGCCCATAACTGTGGGGCACGGTGGAAGGTTCGGAGCATCGAAACAAAACAGCGAAAGCACGGCTTAGGATAGGGCACTGGAGAATCCAATTGCGCGAAAGGAAATCGAATCGCATTAAACATTACGTTCTCGACGGGCGGACAAACGAGGGTTCTGGCTGGGATCATTTTTCTTCGTCTCAATTTGGCTCTTGAGGCAAAATCCCCTCCCCCCTCCGTAAGCTGAAGGGACACTGACACCAAGATCGATGGTCGCCCGAGATCGGATCGGCCGAGGGCGGAAGAAGCAGAAACTAAATATCACAAATTAGGTACACGGCAATGGATCGGATTTTTTCTCTCTCCCGATCAGCGAAACTGCACCAGCTCCACCACCTCCTTTTTTGCTTCCCTTAGTGGAAGTAAAAGAAACCGACCATTCGGAACCATCGACAGAGATAAATATAAATCGGATATTTATTACACAAGTTTGTGGCGCTTTGTTGAACGTACCGAGCCGGAGTTGCCGCGTCGTCTGCCCATGGGGGATAATGTTTTACGACCTCTGGCGTCCATGCTGGGCGCAGTTCGTCTCTCCTCCTGGTCGTCCCGAAAGGTACGGGTATTCTGTTAACATTTCCTGCAGGATCAAAGGTGTATCCGTCGTTGGCCGAAGTTTGGTCACTCCCGTTTAGGGTACGTGTTTTTCGCCTGCTTCCCGGCACGAGAACATAATGGTTCGCGCTCTCGCGGACCCTTTGAAAGCCGTGTTTTCCTGCGGGAAATTTGAGCCTGCCAAAAGTTGGAAATTTTTATGGCTCATCCTCTCCTTTCCCATTCGTTCGCCCACCGGAAGGTTCGCGCCGTGGAAAGTTGGGAAAAAAGCAATTAATAATCATTCACCAGCATTCGGGTTCGATCCGTTCGCGGCGGCGAGTGCGTGGGAAAGTGCCAAAGGTCACTTCGGGAGACAAACTTTTTCCTATTGTTGTTTGTCCTTGTTCTGTTCGGATGTTAGTTCTGTTGGGCTTGCTGTGTTTCCACATGGTTTCTGCGATTCCTTTCTAGGAACGGCTTAAAGCACGTGTTCTAGGTGGTTGTTTTTCGCGCACCCGAACTTTGTGTGCCCCTTTCCCTCCCCCCTTCATTTTAATCTCCGTTGACTTTCCCGAATGTTCATGGCACCGTGAGCTGATGTGGAAGACACGAAACCCTCTGTTGTACGGTCAGGATAACTTTTGATTAATGTATATTTTTTCCGGCACTTTGGTGTGTGTGTGCGCGCGCGCGCCTAGTCGAATGTTTTTTTGCGTTGCCATGACTTCCAGAGTGACCCACGGGACGGCGGCGTCCACCGTTGGCCATCGAGGGAAGGAAAAGTTTAAAAATTCAATTACCTCCGCAGATGCTTGTCCATGACAATGACACTGATGCGCCGACGAGAAAGAAAGGCTACAAGATTGCACTCCACCGCCATGGAAGCTCACAACAACAGAAGAAGTGGTTCATGATTTTCACATCAGCGGACAACACTTGCTTCTTGGAGGGGCTTTTGTTTTGTTCTGGTTGAAAGCTAAACCCAAACCCCGAAGATCGTTAAACGACGACCTTTGCTGCGATAGAACGGATTGACGCGACATTGCGTTATGTCAAGCCTTTGAGTGAAGTGAATGTTTTCAATACGTTTCTTTAAGATGCTTGGTACATCTTTTTGAGTGTCACTGATTTTTCTGTCACTTCAACAGGGAAATGGTAATAAATTGCACATTTTTTGTCCAATATATCTAATTATGTTCACCTTGTGCTTCTTTTGAATAATTCATACGATATTCTTTTCTCGTTTAGTTCACTTTCTCGTTCGGTCTTTCTTATAAGGGTTCGGAAAAGAATGTTACGTTTCTTGCGAGGGGCAAGCGACAAAAAATCCAACACCCTAATAGACAAGCAAAGTAGAAAGCTGGTAGAAATTTACAAAATCACCCCAAAGTTTGGTGCACCTAACAGTGAAAGTTTATTTCTCTTGTTAAAATCTTCGTATAATTTTGTAAGCTTTTGAAAATGGAAGGATCATCCGGATGGCTAGATGGGTGCCGTACCTCTTTTGGCAACGGAAGATAGGCGAGTCGGCACCAGCGGGCGGTGGGTTTTGGTTTTTCTTCCATTTCCCAGCCCCGGCAATGATCTGAAGAAACGGAACAGCGTAGGGAGCTGTAAGCAAAAAATAAAACGATGCTTTTGAAGAAACACCCTTTAGTTCAAAACGGAAGACAACCCCATCTACCAACGAAGAGAATATTTTCTCAGCTTACATTAGTGTAAAAGCAGGGAAAGGGAAGAGGGTCAGAGAAAGGAGAAAAAGACCATAGCGCGAGGAAACATAATGGAAAGTTTGTAAGTAAATCTCGGGGTCTCTAAGCTCGAGATTGTCTTTATCTATGGCAACATATGTAGGCGGGCGAGCCGGAATGGTAAGATTTGGAAAAGTTCTTTTTCCTACATTCTGTCTGTCTGTTCAACCTTCCTTAGGCCTTTGCCGTTTCAAAATCTTTTTTTTCATTTCCAACCGTAGGTTATTATTTATGAGCGTCGGAGGAAACATTTTTACCGTGCGTACTGTGAGTTTGTTTTTTCATCGCTGTCGCTGTCTCTTTAACATTTTACACATCACATGCGGTGTTCTTACGAAATACGCTGTCTGTTGCTTTGTCCTTACGCGGGCCGAAGGCTTTTTTTGGAATTTTATATATTTTTGTACAAGAAATGGGTTGGAATCGTTGGTTAGGATCGCTATGAAAATAAGGGTTACTGATGGTATGTGTTTTTCTTAGTTTATGGTCAGCATAGCTTAAAGAGTCTGTAAGAGGAGGGGGTTTACGTCATAGAACCACCACATTTACGAGACGAAAATGCTTCTCATATAGGGATTTCCAACAACGGCTGTCACTGTTTGGGAATAGAAATTATGGTGCGCGTTTGATTGCATGCATGTACACGGTTTATCATCACATTTTTGGTTTTATTTGCATTAATTTTCATGAAAGAACCTCGTGTGAATTGATTGATTGATTGAGCCCAGTATACGCATAAAACATTGTTTATTTCCCAGATATATCAAGTTTCTTAGTGATACATGTTTCAATCGTTCTTTGTTATAAATATCTTCGGTTTTAATTTCAAATATAAACGTATAGAACGTGGATTATAGCAAATCGAAAAATATAATTAAAATTTTTCATTATTCTCCCAACTGTTTTTGTATTTTGAATCTGTTTTGCGCCACAAAGGCATTTGCAATTTGAGATAGCTTTGATTCAATTATTTTGATTCCGATCTGTCCCCGCCACGTGTTTGAAGCCATGAGCTCCGTGTTCTGGCAGATATGTTTCGAAATACCACGAAAATCTGCTGGCCAACGCTAAGCCGGTCATTCGAATCTATGCGAAATCAAGAGAACCCTCTGGCCAGGCGAACCATGAGAAAAGGGGCTGAATTCATGGAGAAAAAAAAATTAATGGCGACACAGCGGATTACCTTGGCTGAAGCTTTTTCAATTTTGCTTAGAAATGTCTTGTTTTTGTGAATTTGTGTTTTTTTTCTGTTTAATTCGACGATCTCTTTTTTGACAAAATCATTAAGGTTGCTTGCATCAACGGGGGTTTCATTCTTCGACCCAGCCCTAGGGGCTCCGGCTGAATGTGGGAAAAGATAATAGACAGTGGAGCGGAATTCTGGATAAACGAAGCAAAAGATGTTGTGGCTTCTTTTCGGTTTTACTTTGTCAACATCATCAATGGATATTATGCAGCACTGGTTGTCGCAAAAATATGCTACAGAGAACTAAAAACATTTTTACGTGGTCGTTAGAAACATTACGGCATTTTATTTTTCCTTACTGCTCGTAATTGGAGCATGATCTGACAATAGATTCGCTAAAAAGAGGACTTCGGGGCGCTGGGTCCAAGAATGAAATGTTTTGTTGTTTGCTTGCGGTTTCCATGAACCACCTTTGGTGGTATTTACCGGCGCGACATGGTAACCAACGGTTTGTGTTATTATCTACAGTTTAATCAGCTTTTTGTTTCGTAGCTTTGAGATAACCTAACATTGTAGAATTTAGTTTTTAAGTAGACAAACTGACAGGCATACTCGCCCGGTCGATATGGTTGCTAACATATGTTTCTTTTTGTTTTAATTCCCTCACAAACAAAACATCCCGACACTGGCTCGGGATCGGTATTTGTTGAACTGAAACCAAACGAACGCAGCTCGGGCATCGAAGGAAATCCTACGGTCTTCTATCGGCTGATGCCCGGATCGACGGCGCAAACGAACAAACTGCACACGTTCTACCTTCAGCAACGGCCCGACAATGGCGACACGTGGGCCGACATCAAAGTGAACCATCCGCTGGACTTCGAAACCATCAAAGAGTACAACCTGACCGTGCGCGTTGAGGTGAGTAGCAATTGGAACCCATTTCATACATTCCTCTTTACATATGATGTTCGACTAAATTGACGGTTTATTTTTGAATGCTGACCGATAGCGATATTGCGCAATCATGTAGAAGATGAGCTGAAGTATGGATAACGACCTCATGAAAATCGTAGTAGAGTGTACACGGAACTGTAACTGGTTTACCGTTTCCTTGGCAAGGTGCCATTAGCAACTGGTCATTATAATAACTTTTGTATCCGATATGTTTATGTGAGCTCGATCACTCGCTTGGCAAGTCGGAATTTGATTGTTAAGATTTGCAAAAAGTTTGTATAACACTTTTATTTAAACTGTTTATTAAACAAGATGCTGATTTAATCTTGTTCCTATTGGAAGGTTTTTGCAATCGATGAATTTAGATTTTTTTTACTCATGTAACAACAATATGAAATTGAACTTGAGACTGAAAGAATGCGTTAACAAGTAATAAGTTGCGTTTTGTTACACTCACAGACGTTTTTGTTGCCGCCCACCGGTGACAACTCCAATCCGACGACGGTTCGATTCAACATCGAACTCGTGCAGCATCGGGATTGATTGCACTAACATTATCATCGTCATCACCATCGCGATAAGTATTTTCGTTCTCGAGCGTTGGCTCAACGGAACCGGTTTCCGAAAAGTTTCCAACAAACCGTGCGTTATGAATGAAAATGGCAGCCAATTTCTCGCGTCAGAGCCGCAAAAAAAAAACCGGCAGCGGCAGCAGCATGAGAAGTGCGTTCAGGGATAACGCTCGTTATCACGCCATCCGTTCCGGCGCGCCCAACTTTACGGACGAGAGAGAAAGAGAGAGAGTGCTGTGGCGTAGGAAGCCATGGGCGGGCAAAAGTTTCACGCCGATGCGACTGCTTGCTGGCCAATGCTGCCGGCAGGAAGATGAAAAACGGCAAGTCAAAACTTTGAATTTGAATAAATTAACTTTTGCCGCCCAGGTTGACGGCGAAGAACGAGAAGCGTTTAGGCAGGCGTGGAGAGCCGGCCTCGGGAGATCAGAAAGCTTGTTCACAGTAATGCTGAGGAAAATGCTTTCTTATGGCGCAAAACTTGAAAGATGCGAGATTCAGCTGCGCCGGTATTGTGCGTTATTTTTATGTAATAGAATTTTTCCTCGCTCGCTTTTCCAGCATTCAGCTGGCTTGTGTTAGGGCCATTTCTTTTTTCATTTATTGGCTTTCATCGCACGCTTTCAACTTCAGCTGCCTGCAACTAGAATCCGCCTGCACCTTCGCACCGTTTACGTTCTCAACGATCGGGGCCGATGTCATCTGCGAATTGATAAATAGTTTTTTCGGTTTCTTGCTCGAAATCGCGATAGCAAAAAATTCACCGTTGCGTTAAAGGAAGTGTCAACAGTCCGGTTTAACGTAATCGGACGACATCCATCCGACTAAGCGAAGCAGAATAACATTTTTTTAGAGAAAACTTGTGCGAAGAATCTATTTGTGTATCGCTGCAAAACTTTTCTTCGTTTTTTTTAATACAATCTAGATAGTTTTGTGATACTACAAAAGGGATGGAAAAGCCAAATGGAGAGCATCCTTGATTGGTGACGTGCCTAGTTCAAATTTTTCGTTATGGTGTTGATCGACCGTCTTTGAATGCTGGGTCATTTTTTTTTTCTCCGGAAAACCCTTGTAGTATCGAGGAGTCGCCTGAACTTATCTGGCGGAAATGGCAGATTGGATCGTGGATAATCATCTTTGTGTGTGTGAGTATGTTTGATACTGTTTAGATCTGAGAATCTATCGGTGGAAAATCAGCATCGTCCGATAGCGCACTCGAAAGAAAGTATAGTATGTAGTGGATAGCGTGTCAATATTTTCTAGCAGGCTTTTCTTTCGTACACTCGCACCTTCAGGGGCCTTATGTTTTTTTAAACCCAGAGGGCTCTAGAGGACTCTCTGCATGTTTTATTCTTCGTTTGTGCTATGATCGTCCGAGTAAACTGGCTATATTCTACCGATGAACATTTTCAAAAAATCTGTTACTCTTGCGAGTTTTTCCGAGCGCAAAATTGGGAAGGGTTTTTTCTTTTTTCCACTTTTTAACAATCTTTCGAAAATATTTTTGGGTAGAATCACGGATTTCTTTGTTCAATGGAAACGATAGTATTTTTTTTAAACTTTTTCCACTCCCTGCAGTTTGCGTTGACCGTGAAAGCCGTCCGAAAAGGATTCGTTGGTTCTCCGGTTTCACAAGAGGGTTGCACTTGAGCGGTCGGCATTCGTAAAATCAACTAGCAACTTAAGGAAACTTCACTTGGCGCTTGCACCGGCAAGTGTTCCCGATAGTTCCCCGACATCGGGTGCACCCTCACGTGCAATCTACTCTGAACTTAAGGGAAAGTGCGAATGGAAAAACGATCACTTGACAAAAAAAAAGAAGATTCCTTTTTGGCTCTCGTTTGTGCGATCGTTGGAGCAGCTTCCTGCGTCTCCAAAACCACCCAAAACACACTTGACGCGCGGCGGAAATAGTGTCAAGATTTCCTTGCTCCCTCCCTTTCCTGCTTCCATGGCGATCCATGGCTTGCATCGGAAAAGTTATTGCAAGTGGTTCGAAGGAAGAAAAAAATACTAAATGGTGGAGGGAAAACAGCTTCTCCAATAAAGACGTGTTTAATTCGCGAGCCAGGACGAGCGCTTCAAACTGTTCCGTTCCACCGATCGCTAAATCTTGGCCCACGGGTGAAACCGGTATGGACGGGGGGACACAAGGACGAGTAGTGGCGGAAAGATGAAGAAAAAAAGTTATACGATCTTTTTCACGGAATCGGTTCCATCTGTAGCGCGCCGCGTTATGGATTTGTGCAGAAACTTTTAATTAGGGCTGCAGATATGTTGGGCCCACTCAGCCAACGAGCTATTATTGGGAGGGAAAAGCGCTCGCCTGAATTCCAGCTGCAGACAGACGCTTGATTTTCCAGGGGGATTGCTAAAATTTTTTTTCCTATTTCCTTCTTCAAATCATTATTTTGCTTTCCGGTACGACAGCTGCCGGTTTATTCGCTATTTTCAAGGTTATTATAACGGGAAGGCGCTGTTCGAGGCACAAAAGAAATGTTATTCTTTCACTAGCAGCTATCGTCTGTATCCGACTTTTCGTAGCCCCTCTTTTATTTTGTGGTATGCGATAATTAGTTTGTTTTAATACCAAAAGAAAAGTTTGCTGGTGAGTGTTTTTGTTCTTCCTTCCTTCACTGTTGGTTCATGTGATAACAATCGGAAAAGTATTTATGTGTATCTTCAACGGTTTTTGTTTTCATCTGTGGTTAGTGAATGGTGAACATTTTCTTTTTACTATTGTTTATGGAAAAATAAAACATCCTTTTTCCATTCAAAAACACAAACCTTCTCGATCAAACTAGGTGCTAAAAAAGATGGAACTGTTTCTGAAATATTAGAAAGATAAACATAAATAAGAAAGCTCTTCCAAAGTTCGCTTCTTTCTTCGTTCCGCTAGCAAATTTTGCATGCCTTCCTCCTTTCGTCGAGTGACACAACGAAGCAAACAAAACCTCCTGCCATACAATAGACCGCCACTCCATGCGTGGACGGCTCCAAAGCGACACACTGTTGCTTCGTGGCGTTGCACGCTTGTGAAATAAATTGATTATTAATTACGAAACTTTGGCGCTATAAATATGTATGTTTCACTATTGAGCATAATTTATTTTAATGATTTCACAAGCGTGAAGCAGATTTATGTATCATCCCTGCCTACCACCTTCACACGTTCTTCGCAGTTGCGCGTCGTTGAAAGTTGGCACAAAACAAAAATAAAACACATTTCTCAAGACCCAAAGTACGGCGCCAAGCATGACAGTGCTGAAAAGTGTGCCGCATTCAGGGGCGGAAAAACGGGAAAAATTAATCAAATAAAATTCCGGCTCCCTCCCACGGGACAAGCGAAAGTTCACTAATGGTTCGGAGGGGTAAAAAAAAAGCCAATCAAGCGAAAATAAAATCATATCGGCTGCGCTGAAATTGAGGGAGTTCGCAGCAAGGGGCGTATGCCTCGTGGAGGGGTGTTGGAAAAAAGTTGCTCCCATCTGGAAAGGCCATGCCGAACAGTCCTCAAATGTTGCTCCCCCATCGGTCCGGAATGGAGAGTGAAGTTACGAAGCTTCCTCCGGAAGCGGAGAAATCTTCCCGTAGGCCACGGCCAAAGGGCACAAAGATTAATGTGGCATCAAATCTGTTTGCGATTAGACAAATATTTCTTCACCTCGCGTCGCTTCCGGTTTTCCCCTACTGTTGGGACTTTTCGCATGGAATCAGGGTTTTCCCCCGAACGAACGAGATAACACGAAGCTCGTTGATTCTCGCCGGAGCGCGCACGCTGTTTATTATTTGCGTGCGTTCGTGCGTGAAAAGCGACCGAGATGGGGTGGTGCTTCGGAAAAAGTGGACCCTCAGATCCCTTCCGGCGGGAAAGCGAAAGCGCTGGAAAATAAATTAAATAAAGCGTTCCATTAATTTGCCACCACACGCTGTGTGTTGTGATTTAGTTTTGATTAGCCGCAAATGGTGTAGCAATGCGTGGCTTTCTTCCTATCCCACCCCTCTCTCCCTTCAGTGGGGTGGGGGCGGAGTGAACAAATACTTTCGATTTTTGCGAGAGATGCTTTTGTAGCAGCAGCCCCTTACATTCGTACCCTCTTTCGTCTTGAACCCGGGGGGGGGGGGTTTTTTTTTGTTGCTTCCGATGGTACCGTTTGTGAAACAGCGCGAGAATGTGTTTCTTATTTTTCAACAATGTTTCGGTTATTTAACAGAACGAGTGGCGTGGGGGGTTGGGGATGTCGCCTGGGAGTAATTTTACGGAATTGATTTGTGGTTTCCCGGGAAAAGTTGCTCCATTAGCAGCGCAAAGTACACGCGCCAGCTCTCAGGGTGTACCATATTCGTTTTCGGGTTTGTGAAAACTTTTCAATGGTGCCTTTCCTCCTTCCTTGGCGTCGGCCCGCACTCCACCATGCGATGTTGTCGTGGAAAGTGGAGAACCGCGCGCTTCTGTGCGACGAGATATTTCGTCGGCACAAGTGTTTCCCACATGATAAACATGAAACCGAATAAAAGTGCCATTTGGGAGGGCGCGGAACTGTGTCTAGGGGGGCGTCGAAATGATGCTAAAGTGAAATGTTGCTGCATGACTCAAAATAAAAAAAAAATAAAAAAAAACTCCATAGCTACAGACGATCGTAAACGAACTGCGATTGAGCTCCCTGGTCGGGGGGGTTTTTAGAACAGCACCAAAAGTAAAAACGATATTTCTCTCATGCTCAACATATGAAAGTGCCATGTGGGCTGAAACAGGGCCAACAAAAATGAAAAAGGAAACATCGCTCACACAGTGACAACACAATGGGTAGCGTCTGTTCGCGCTTGCTTGAAACAATACCGCAAACGAGCATCCGTTGTAGGACATCGTTTTTCTCCGCCTAAGTGAACGAACCACCATCGGGGAAGGGGCGAGGTTCCACGAGGGCAAGGGCGAAGGGCAGCGGGAGTCAGCAAAAATATTCCGGACCAAAGGTACTGGTAAGAAGTTAAGGAAAAACTATTTTTCCAATTTTTCCCCCAGCGAGTGGCGCCACCGCGGTTGAAAGGAAGGGATGATGAAGATGAATTTTTATCCACCATCTGAGCACACACACACACACACACACACACACACACACACACACACACACACACACACACACACACATACACACACTAACATGTCCCAGTGTGTCCATTTATCAGACGGGTTGAACGGTCGTACAGTAACGTGACGTGCGGGGAATGGGATTTGCAAGACATATTTACAAACACAAATAAAAATAGATTCAAATATTCCATCGATTACGTCAGTGGTGTTTTTCAATTGAAAATTATGTCGATGCATTTTTTACTATTTCAATAAAATGTGTCAAATGCCATATTCAATTTTCTTCCACCGCTGCTGTTTACATTCCTTTGTGTTCCTCTTTTAGTTTTTGTATATGCTTTTTTTAAATTCAACAACTAATACGTTCAACTAAAACAAGGATATAGCCGATTATCTCTGTAACAGCCAACTTGTAACTTTGTTGCAACTGGTTAGGTTCGTTCCTAAAAGCTCATTTCATCCTTCACCAGTTTGAAGCGAACGTAGGTAGCCGTTTCGATTTCGATGGCTTCTTCCTGGAAGAGTTATTTATGAATACTCACCATATGTGTTGGTTTGATAGACGATTGGAATCATCCATCGCTCCGAAGGGTGCATCACCCTCTAAGGGTGCGGGCGAATGCTTCGAGGCAAGCTGAAGCGAGTGCAGCAAAGGGGTAAAGCGCCACCGTTCCCGAGTGAATGCGAATGATGATGATTCATTAGCCACTGCAGGAGTGCCGGACGTTGATGAGATAGGGTGGCTGCTGCTGCTGCTGCATGCATGCTTTGATGAATGAAGCAGCAAATTATGGCCACCTGTGGTTACGTTACCTCACACAGCTCCGTACAGTTCCTGTAACTGCAACACAACCCACCGGTTCTTCTGCTTTTTCCGTACCAAAGCCCGATGAAAGTAAAGGATCTGGCTAAACCCATCGCATGACAGTGTTGTTCCGCAAGGAGAAGGGGTGGTTTCTTGAAAAAAAAAAAAAACACAAAAACCCCAACCGGGAACAACATCGCTCCTTCTTGGTGCACCAACGAGACGACTCACCGACGATGATCCCCGGCGCCAGAAGGTGGTGGCGATTATGATGATGAGAAGTACTTTATCCTTCCATCAGTGCTCGGGCAAAGTGGCTTTGTTGGTCCCACGGGCGAAGCGAACGGGATGATAGGTTTGCGTGCGCAATCTTACCATCCTCCCGCCTTTGACTTTGTCGGCGACGCCGTACGGACGATATTGGCACCAGTAGCATTTTTTTTCCACCAGCTCAGGCAACCAACGGAACCTACCGACGGGTCGAAGGTGATGACTTTTCCCGAGGCACCTGAGTTTGCATTCCTGGTGGAATTTTTCATTGTAAGCTTTGAACAGAACACGGTAGCAGCTGCCGGTTATTTGTTGCACCGATGCCGAGGTGGTCAACATATTGCTCTATTTGTGGGAGAACCCTCGCCGTTAACGTGCGAAAAGCGCAAACTGTAGCGACAGTGGATAAAGGTCCACGAGAAAGGGCTTCCTTTCGAAAGTACGGGATTTCGTTAGCCCAAACCCTGGGAGAACCATCGTATCAATACCGGTTGGGGGTTTAGGTGAAACCCTGACGATTCGGTGTGCCTCTGATCTGCTCTTTCGCCAATCCCCGAGTTACCCGATACCTTTAAAGCGGTGCATTGAGCCACGGTCGATGATTTGTTGTGTTGCAAATAATCGCGTTCCACGAGGGCGAATCACTGATCGGTTCACGGGTTGGTCTAGCTCTCCGCCGGGATTAGTGGGTACGGTGATGATGACAGCGGCGGTGAGTCCACCGGAGGCGGAGTGTTCCACCTGACGAGTGGATTACCACCGGGGCTCAACTGCGACACTCCTGTTTTGCCGTGGGATCCTGGGTTGGTCCGAGCAAAAATGGAGAACTGCAGTCTCATCCGATACAGAGGCGAAAGCGAATTCAAAATCCCAGACATCCCTGGCACGCACACGTCTTGATGGATGGTGATTCCCCCCTCCGTCCGTCCCTACTACGACCGGATGGGATGCAACCGGGTGTTTCGGTTGCACACTTCCGCCGGTGCGCCGGAGAAAGCTGGCCTCGGCCACGCAGCAGTCGTATCAGAGGCACCTTTCACTAATGCAATCTAATAATAATCCATTGAATGCACGTTTGTCACGACTGCGAGTCGGAAATTTGCATATAAATTACATTTTCATAAATTAATACGAAATCGGGCGACATAGATATTCCGGAAGCTATAATCTATTTATCTCCGTAGCTGGTGCTGGGAAAATGGAAAACTATAGCTCGAAAGAGTGCTGAAGTACTGGTATAGAGAGAGAGAGAGAGAGAGAGAGATTGGGTGAGAGAGAAAAAAAAGGAATATCAGAACAGGAAGTGAGAGAGAGAGACTGTGTGTGTGTGGGTGATGCTCTCTTCGGTTCACTTTCGTTGGCGATGATAGTGACGTTGGCGGTGATAACGCTATGGAAACTTTCCGGAAATGGCTGGTATCGAGCACCGTGCGCCGGTGTTGCGCACGGCTCCCAGGAGGACAGGGTAGATATGAATCCTTTTGAAGCTGTCTTCACAGTATGAGAGAGTGTTAATTTTGTAGCCCCATTGGGGTGACTAAAATGCTGAAATCTCGTACCGTGTGCTCCAAGTGGCCCGAACAATAGGAGGAAATTTAAAATAAAATTTACGCTCCATCATTATACGATGGGGCGGAATGAGGGAGGGGGAGGGAGGATCGTTGGAAGGAACCAGCGTTTTTATGGAGCTTCCACCGTACCGGAGAGTCGTTACTTACAGCACGTCCTCGTCGGCAGGAGGAAGGATAAGAAGGATTGCGTCAGCTGCTCGATAGTCTAATTGGGGAACGTGTTACAGTTTGCTGAATAATCCTAATGAGCCTGGTCTCGGGACCTGTCGAAGCATTCTGCGTTTTTTGCGAAGCATGTAGACAAGGGATGGGAAATTGTGTAACGAATAATTACACTGCATAATAGAGCAAATGCAAGTCCCTGTTACATTTTGCATCAAGATGCGCCTTTTCTTGTGGATTATCGTAATTCGCTGCATTGTAAGTCGTTCTTCGGTTGGGATCTGAAAGTTACAATTTACATTTTATTTATTTTTCCTAGGTTTATCATCGTTTCGGGAAAAAGTTGTCAAATTAAAGAAGACATTCCTTCATTCAAATACGCTTTAACAAGTACCATAGCACACTTGCCTTGCAGTGTAGCATTTTTCCCCTTAAGTAATCTCCACCTTTTTGCTGCCTTTCGCACAATGGGGCTTATGTTTCACTCAAAGAATCTCAATCATAAGCCAGACAGATAATCTCCCCGTGGGCGAACGCGGAAGGTGCCGCGCCAGGGGGGGAGGGAGCAATAAGCACCGCTAGCCGGGCGCAGATAATGGCATTAAAAATGATTGGGCCATTTTTGTTAGCAAAATGATATTTTATTATAATAAAGGACAAAATTATGCGATAAATTTGACCTGTGCGAGTGGCTCCACCCGGCGAACAAAGCAGCTTGGCCCTCCCGGGACACTCGCTGCTGCTACCATTTGTCTGCATGATGAGCATGGTGATGATGATGATGATGATGGTGATGCTTATGATGTCCTTGCACGGAGAATGCAATGATAAGTTTCTTCTTGCACAAAGCTAGACAATTCAAGAGCCCCATCATCGCTGGCCGGCGGTGTCGTTGCGTTGGGAAGGGCTTTTCTAGGACGCTGGAGGGGACAATGAGCGCAGGGAGAGACGGTCGAGTAGTTCGATGATAGATTACGCCTTCGTCAGAACTCGGTCATCTGTGATTATGCACTGGAGCGTGTATGAAGGCGAGAAGGAGCGTAATGCAGCATGGGAGTATAAACACGCCCCGAGCGTCTTGGGAACGATGTGGGCTGCGTTGAATTTCTTACGATCTGCCGTCTAGACGTGCGGTCTGGTGCGGTGGCTTGCCCGTGGCCGGAACCAATTTGAGCAGCTTCAAGATCTTCAACCTTCCATTATTTACCTACGGCACACGAAAATATCCGGTTGTTTGTAGGACGCTATGATTACACGTTGGGTGTCGAGATAAATATTTGAATTGTATAAAATGAAAGTTGATTGTTAAACTGTACCAGTTTGTATTAATATGAGTCTAAGCACATCACACCTCTTGCATTTGTTATAGCAACATTCACGATACTAGTGGACACATCTTCTATGTTAAAAGTAAGGTTAGCAATCAACATAGAGAAAATAGAATGTGTCCCACTAAAGGAGAGAGATGCATCAATTAACAAGGATAATATAATTATATTCTCTACCGTTATTCAGTTTTAAATTTTTCCACCGGGAATCGGTTTGTTTCTTTGCATGATTAAGGCAATTTGCTGCTGTGTATCTGTTTTTATCAACAGAAGCTGATTGAAAGAGAACGAACCATATATTTAGTGATCAATGTAGCAGTTGAATCAGAGACAACGAATTGTCTTGATCGAGTTTTAAAAACAACCGGGCGCCTCCATTTTGATTCGATGTATGTAAATTATTTTTAACTATTACGTTGCGTGTATTTTTCAATAAGAAGCGTATAGAGTTTTACAATTTTCAATTATCCTTATTTCACAGCCATTTTAACTTCAAACGTTAATGCAAATAAACTGCTCAAATTGTTCGTTATGTGCGCAAGCTTTTCGCGTGGTTGTCAAGGGTTTCGCCTCATGGAAATGTTCTTCTAAGTTACGGCAAAAACCAGGAAAAATTAAAAAGTAGAAAAAGAAAACAAGTGAATAACAACTGCCAGAGATTTGTCAACATATTCATGGTGTACCTAGCATAGTTTCATAATGGTTGTGAAGTACATGCGTTTGGTTTTTAAAAAAATAAATACAGAATAAATAATTTAAAAACAAAACAAGGAAATGGCGGTTAAAAACATGATCATACCGTCGAGATAAAATAAAAGAAAGTAAAGGAGCATCTTCCAAATCATGCAAGAAACTGTTTTGCTATGCACACATGCACGTTGGTGAGCTCATAAAATAATATTGCTAGCGTAATAGCGGTTTAACTGCTTCAGAATTTCACGTCGAAAATCGTCGGCCATACGGACGACCAACAACAGCATGAAAAGAGCGAATAGAATTGCCATCATTTTCCAGGAATCACTCAGAATTGTCTTTCGCTTCCACGCAATCACGAATGAGTCGCACTGGCGCCGTATGAAAATGATCATAAGCGTTGCCTTATTATTCGCATCACAAACACGGGGTTGCGCCAAAAATTTACATACCTTCGGGTCTTACCGGTGCTACGCTCGTCTCTGGGTCTCCGTGTGGCTGCTTGTGGTCTGTGTATTTTGGTCGCCGACCGAGTAAACTCTCCCCTCTCCCACGCTCATTCCGAAACGGGGGACGTTCCGTGCAACAAAGCAAACAGCGCGCGCTTGAAGGAGACTCCATAAAATTTAAAATTTATGTCGAACATCATCAAATTAATGCTCATTTTCCGTACATCCACCATTTGCATGTCGCTTTCCGGCTGACTGACTGACATTTCTCTTCTTCTTTTTTTCTTTGCCTGTTGTCTTTTCTTCCCCCCCATGCACACCCCGGGATGGATGCAAAAACATAAAACATCATCATTCAACATTCAACATCGTCGCGGGAATACCAACACCACGCCCGCCCGGCCGCCCTGCCGTTCCTGCGTCACCCAACCACCTTTCGCTCCCGCCGATGAAATGATCGTTGAAACCATCCACAGAACAACGGTGCCCAGCAGCTTGCATCGGAGGCGACTGTTTACATACAATTAGAGGATGTAAACGACGAAATACCACTGTTTACCGAACGTGAACAGGAAACCGTCCTCGAGGGCGAACCGATCGGCACCAAGGTGACACAGGTGAACGCAATCGATAAGGACGGCACCTTCCCCAACAATCAGGTGAGTACGAGTCGTTGGCGGGAGAGGAAAGCGCGGCAACTAACCAGAATTCTCGGAACCCGAATGGGCGAGAAACCCTTGACGGTCGCTTTTCGGGCCGGGGTGAAAATAATTCGATCACGTCCCTCTGCAAGCGATGCTCGCTGCAATGTATTTTTCAAGGGCGCCCTCGAAAACAATTGTGCATAAAAATGAAACGGTGCTCAATGCGGAGAATTGCGGATAACAAAATCCGTTCCGAGTATTTGTTGTTAAATTTATGCCCCAACTATCTCAAATCAAGCGGGTTGTGCAGAAGCGGACCGAGAATCTGAATAGGGCACACCACACTATTGGGAGACGTTTCGTTTTTTTCGTTTCATTCCCGTTGTTGAGAGACGGAACGAAACATGGTGAATGAAAATGTTGCGGGTTTGTATCCAGTCTCTGGCCGATTTTACGCCACTGTGGAATCAAGTTCCGCACTAAACGGGTTGGCGTTCGGGTTGCCGCTCCCCGAGACAGAATCAATGTACGACCGGGAAGGAGAAAAGCTATGGAAGTGCGGGCTGGGTAACGATTTTCATCGCAAATAACTTCCCATTTGATTATTTAATCTTAGATTCCGAATCGGAGTACTCGCAGGCGGACGACTGAATGGCGGTTCCCTTCCACGTTCCAAAGCGAAAGATGTTGTTTCATCGGGTTCTGTTTCCGAGAAAATCACCATCGAATGCTCGTCGGTTCTTTGGTGCGCTCTTTGAATGCATAACATTTGTGGGTGGAGGATTACGAGAACAAGGGCCGGCTGTCGGTGGAAGGCATTCCATAAGGCACGCTCGATTCAGTCTCCTCCGTGATTTTACTTCTACCTCCACCCGCGCACCATTGCGAAACTGTTCATCCGATGGACAAGCGTGTTTATGAACTGTGTACAACGCAAGTTGACAGTTTGTCGGATCCAGCTCCAGATTTGTCGGACTGACCCTTTATCCGCACCGCTCCACATGTCTACCTACGTTACACCCTTGCTAGGTACTTCGAAGCACTCCTTTTTTTTACGGGAGCACTTTACTTGTTTTCCCATTTTCCCCCTCCGGTCACTGACTTTGCCAACCCACCCGCCCCGAAAGAATTATGAAATATTCATTTTCCCTGGGGTACTTTCCGGGGTCGTGCTCGTCTGCAACAAAAAAAAAGGGGGGGATTTGCCCGATCCCAGCCCCAGAGTCTCCATCTCTTCGTCGATGAAGGTTTGCTTTTTCACGTCTCGAACCCCTCTCTACCCGGTTCCGCAAGCTATCCGTTTGCCGTGGTGGAATTAGGACAGTCAGGCAGTCAGGAGTTTGCACCAGCTCCTCCGGTCCGAGATTGGATCGATCCAATATTCGTTTAAGATTTCCCGAACCATTATCGTGAAAAGCGGAGCCCACCCCCCATGCACCGTGCCGTAGCGGAAAGGCTCATCCGGCCGGATGTATGGACTTTGTTTTGGATTGTGCGTGTGTGTGTGTTTGTTTGTTTGCCAAAGCTTCCGACCTAATCACGGTTTGTGGCATTACGGGATCACAATCGATGGTATGTTAATGCAGCGCGTGGTATTGTTAGGTTGTTTATGTTATGCAAAGAATGTCGATTCCTACTCAATGGTGCTCTCCAGTGTCATTGTTAGCTTTACAATTGAAAACGTTTGAAGGCTTCCCCATATTCAGCAGATATGTATTTATAGGTTGTATAGTTCAAGATCTTTTAAATTTTGATGAACATATCTTGAAGGAATCGCACCTGTTTGTATCTGCAATCTAGCCGTAACCACCAAACAACCTTTCATTTTGCGCGTTTGAATTAAATCGATTACTAATTGTATGCTACCCAAGTTTTTTTGTTACAAAAAAAAAGTATGATGGCGCAAAATGAACGAACAGATGAACGACTCCCAATCAACGCGGTGCTAATGAACTTACCTTCGCGTTATCACCCGCGCGTGGGATGATTAAATTCTTCTTCGGTGAATGCAATGATTGAAGGGCCGTCTCGCATGATGGCCGTGATGCGAAAATGGTCGATTTAAAATTTGTAATTGCTCCCCTCGGGCTATCAGTCGGAAAACCCAACCGAAGATGGTAAGAAAGGCAGCCATTGTGAGCGAACGACGCGAGTTTCTTGTTGTGAACGAGACTGCCCGGGCCCCTAAGGGGCCAATGGAGATGATCTTCTGGGGGTCGATAGGTCGGTCCAAGGGTCGACGACTGCGGGATTCAATTAAAAAAGGTTCGATGTTTTCTAATTGGAATGGAGCCAACAGTTGCTGCGATATGGTGCTCCCCCAAGCCGTAGGCTGTGGGTCTGGAAACATTTTTGGAGTAATTTCCCTATCGCACAGTGTGCGATCGTGTTTTCTTTTTCTTCGCCGAACGGCTCCCAACGTTGGGAGCAGCAACTCTTGGAGGGGAATCTAAATTGGATCCGTCGAATGGAAGCGAACGAAAATGGTGCACTTCCTGGCATTTTGGCCTCGCACTGCGTCGTAATTACGCGTGCTCCTCCGGGGGCAGATGAGCGCACTTGCACCGGGGGACGTCTTCCAAATGCAGCGATTAATGCTAATTGTTTCGTGTATTTCCATCGATTTCGCCCCGCTTTAATTGCAGGTCTACTACTACATCGTCGATTCGCCCCGGAACGAGGGTAAAGATTTCTTCGAAATCAACCTGCAGAGCGGCGAAATATTCACCAAAGTCGTGTTCGATCGTGAGAAGCAGGGCGCGTACGCGCTGGAAGTCGAAGCACGTGACGGTGCACCATCGGCCCGACCGAACAGCAATCAGCAGCCCAATTCAGGTGAGTCTTGATGTATTTTTATTTCCATTCCGCCCGTACACCAGGTTCCAGGGAATGGGCGTGGCACGGGTGCCCGTCCTTTGACCCGGGGTTTAGGATCGGGTCTAACGCATTCCCAGCGTTTTGCATTGTAAGGAACGATAAAATATTATTTGATCCATTCTTTTGATTGCGTTATTCCGTTCGGGTTATAACCCTCCGCCGGGAGGCGTTTAATGGTTATGGGCGGGAAATGGGACCCCCGGGAGATTCCGAACAGCCATTCACTTCCACCATAGACACGTTTCGAGCAGATGAACACAAATTCCTGCTCGCGCACGTGACGGTTAAAAGATGTCCTACGCAAGTGTTCTTCCACGTAGAAACGCTCCCGTTCGCCACAAAAGGATTAACTAGTGCGGAATTCCTCCACCGTAGAAGTGGCAAAATGGGAAAAAATAAAACTCAACCGAAAACAACACAACCCTCACGCGCGCCGTCGGGACACAATGCGATGCAAAATGAGCGATGCGGAAATAGGAAAAAGCAATTAGCAATCCCTTTTTAATATTCATTACTTGTAAATTAATAACTTTGCTATTGTGTTCGTCGGAACGGGGCGACGGGGAAAGGGCGCGAGCGAACGGGGACGTCCAACGGGTGACTCCCAAAGGATGCGCGCAACAGTCAGTGAAATAAAAGTTAAAATGGTACAAAATGAGGACAAATGGTCGGTGGCCCCTTTTTTTTCTCATCCTTCCCGCGTTGATTGTTCGGGAAAGACACCGTGCGTTCGCTTTCGTCCCTTCGTTGGATCCGTGCCAAAATTGGCTACATTTTGTTTTTCCGAGAAAAGCGGTCCGCTTCACGTGTCCCACCGCGGTCGAGCAGCAGAGAGGCAGGTGAAACAAAAAGGGGAACGAAATCTTTCCCTAAATGGGGAAGTACTTCAACCTCGGTTAGCTTTCCCGGGCGTGAAATTGTCGTTCCCGGAACACAACGGTGCGGAAATTAACGGGAGTTTTTCTTTTGCAAGTCTGTGCAAAACAAAAATTGTGAAGGGTTACTTAAGTATCTTTCGGTGTAATTAGCCATTTTATTGGTGAAGTTTTATTAATTTTCCACGCGAAACTTTGTTGTCCGTCCGTCGGGCAGTTGGGAAAGAGGGTGTGTTCTAAGATGAAAAATATCCTCAAAACGATTGTAGCACACTTAAAGGTTCAATTTCAACTGGGCAACATGAAGTAGACTTATATTTCCTGGTTTGGCGATTGATAATTGATAAGAAATAGTTGAGCATAAAAGGAACTTTCGTTGTTTGAGGGTGATCATTTGAAACATTGTCAACGCTTGGCCATGTTGCTTCAGACTCTGGTCCGTCCATTCCTGTTGATATCGTTGCAAAATGTTGTTCCTAATCAGCTTAGGTGAAACATTTCCAGGGCAAAATCTTTGACCGAAGCAAAAGTTCAAAGCAGAACAAGGCTGGTTCCATAATCCCCGGCCAACCGCAAGGCTCCAATTCCACCCTCATAGTACGAGGTGCGAGAAAAACTATCATCATCCTTACCCCGATGGTCGTCTCGACCGCAATTGAAATGTGTTTTGTGCCGCTCAGTGACATACCGAGCCGAAACCACCGAACGCTTTACTTCTATCGACCTAAATCGAGGTTTTGCGGTTCGCATGACGGTTTTCCGATGGGTTTCCCGGGCGTCCCGGGCGAACAGAGGTAGTTAGAAGGCGGTACCTCTTGCCATAATGGAAAGGTAAATTGACAGTTGTCCGGTCAATCATAAAAACCCTATCTTCATCGGCACTACGCACGACTACCCGACGTGACGATGTTGCTGCGGCTGGACGGGTTGGGAGTTTTCCTGGACCTTTTTTTTTTGTTTAATTTTCAATTCCTAACCCGTGTCCCCCCCGTTTCTGCACATTTCGTGTGCCCAGGTGTACACTTTTCGTTTCAGTTACGTACGCCCAAATCCGGTTTTCATTCGACAAAGGCGTTCGAATTTTCCCAACACGAGTCCACTGACGACGACACAGGGACGACAGGCCTTCCGGGGGAGTTTGTACAGATGTTCGGGGTCGCAACGGGGTGGGCGAGGTTCTATAATCCGATGGCCAGGGTGTGGCCTAGAGAAGGCAAACGAAATTACAACCTACCCTCCAACGCATGCCGCCGCACAACGGAAATGGATTCTGTGAAACCACCGGCAGCGGAGTTCGTATGTCCGACGCCGGGCTGCCCTTATCCCAGCAGCCCCTGGGAGTGTTATGAGTAGCCAATAACTTTTAAAATAAACACACCCTTAAGCTTCCACCTCCGCATAGGAAGGAATCCTTGCCCTAGTTTCCCAGCCTCCGTTCGAGAGCTCTCGGTGTGTAGGTCTACTCTGTGTCGTCGGAAAACCGGTCCGCCGGCTGGGGTCAAAAAGGGTTCCGGGCAGGTGCCCACAGCCTTTAATTTAATTTGGAACTTTTATGTCGCTCCACTCGGTGGAGTTTACGACTGTGTCGGTGTGTGTTTGCTCCGAACCGAATTCGTTGCGACTGTGGGGGCGTGCGTACCGCTTCTTAAAGTCGGTCTCTAAGCTAAGCTTCCCCCGGCACAAGATGCACTTATTCTCAGAGCTCCGACTCTAAAGTCTTGTATGCGTTTGTTCGAACGTGCAAATAACCGAAGTTAGCTTCGTATCCTTTGGGGAGGCGCTGCACAGGCGGGAGGGAAGCAGGGCTTGTATGCACAAAACCGTCACCCAAAAGCCCCAGGATAAACTCTCTCTCTCTCTCTCTCCTTCTGGGAAGGAGCGAAACATATGGGTGAGTGTGCGTTTGTGGGAGTAGTTTGCATGGGGAATGATAATGTTTGACATGTTTATTACTATCGTTCGATGGAGAAACTGTGTGGTGAGGGGAGGGGGAAGTGACGGTGTCGTGCGAATGTGAGGGTCATAGGATCTCGGTGCGGAAGCCGAGCATGTTTGTTTTATTCATAAATGGCAAAGGTCTTGGACTGTTAATTCGGGCGAATTTATGAGCAAAGCCTGTGATTGCAGAAATAAGTCCAAGGAGGGAAGCAGTAGTGGTGGATGGTGGGAAGAAAAGTTGCACTAACATTGGATCTACACATCATTGACAACCCCCGTTTTGCCTACGGGCGGAGAAGAAACAGTCGTGTGCTCCGAGAAGAAGATGCCACGTTTTATAGCATGCCTTTTCCTATTCGCCTCGGTTGATCTCGGATCCGGGAGGATCACATAACGCTCCTCGGGCGAATGTCTTCAGCGTCTGCCGTTTGTTCGGGCGATACGATAACGCACTTCGCACATGAACGAGCCCGAGTGCTGAGTGGAAGGACTAAGGCGTCCTCACCGGCAAGGAGGAAAACACCGACACAGTGCTTGCTTCCCGATAGTGCCCGCCTTGAAGTTGGGGATTTAAAATGCGTGCATGTCTGTCCGATTCATCAGCTTGTGTGTAGGCCCTATTAAATTTTCGTTTTATGTTTGCTCCAACCACCCGACTCTCGACTCCCGTCGACCTCGATTTCATTGGAAAGAGGAAAGCAGTTTAAAGAATAAAGGGTTATCCTGGGTGAACACACATCCTACGTTCATAACTAGCTTCCGAGCTGTGCATATGGTGGTGTGTGTTTGTGTGTGTAGCTGAGGGTCGTCGAGGGTCCCGGGTAGCATAAAAGTTAAAAATGCAGTTATGCTTTATTTCTCACTCTTTGCTTCCAGCCGAAACCTACCGCAATCTCCGTAATGCCTGCTGGAACGCCATGACGTGGCGTGTTCTCTGTGGCTTTCCCGGACGAAAGGTTGCCATCCAGTGACCGGTGGCACGTTGTTGCGTTCGGCATATCCGTTATTCTTTTCGGTGGAGCAGCATCAAACTGTGTTTGCGAGTAAAAACTATGCCCTTTCGCCCTTCCTGCGCATTCCTCGAGCGCATCGAGTTATATCTTGGGGCAAGGATCTCTTCTCCTGCGTCGCATGAATCGCTCGAGCTCGAGCAGACAACACAGGTCAAAATGGGCAGGGCTGTTTCTTTTAGGGTATTTTTTTATCCGACACACACACACACCCCTTTGCTCCCCTTTCCAACCGCGCGTTGTCGCCTGCCCTTGCTTGGGACATGCGGGGTCACATTTTATATTTATTCTAACTTCATGTGAAATAATAAAACTTTTCATCCGTATGCATACAAATGCCCTTGCCGGTCCCAACGCAAATCTGGCCCAGCGGCCTAGAGAAAATGGGAACCAACACCAGCACCATGCCTCCCCTCCACCCTTTGTTCCACCTAGGTTGTGAGGGTTTTGTGCGGTCGGTGGTAGAAAGTTTTCCAAAACCACCCTCCCACTTCGTACTTCAACCGAATCAAATTGGATTCGTCGATCGTCCTGCGGCGCTCGGGTCGTTCCCGGTCATACGATCGTATGCAACATGCAGTGAAATGTGGCAACATCTATCTCAGCCTCCTCCTTGCCCCACCACCGCTCTTTGTTTCCCTCTGTCGCTCTGTTGTGTCACCCCGTGCTCCGGGTGCATAAATTATTATGATTAGGATTTTGAGGTTTCGGTTTTTATTCGCCCCGAAGTTCTATTTCATGTGTAGCGGTGCGTGTTCTTGTGTATGTGTGTATGTGGTAGGCGTCGCATGGCCGTGGAAAGATTTCAATTTTTGACTAAATAAATCAATTTCCCTCTCGAGCGGAGAGCGCAACGATGCTTATTGTCTGCCGCGCGAATGTCAGGGTGATGAATTTTACTCATTTATGCTCTATGTGTGTGCCCAGGTACGGGCAAAAACGGAGCCTTTCAATGGGTTTATGACGTGCTCGTGCGTTGATGCGTGCAGCCGCTCGAGGCAGCCTAGATGAAGTTTGCATTAGGACGGCTGGTGTGCATCTGGATGCACGATAGTGGCTCTGTAAATATTTCATTTACGCCCGGAATTTATTAGTTAATTAATTTAGTTACACTCGCCGCGTTGATATGCCGTCGGTTGATACGCCGTTGAACTGAGAAATGTAATGGTTGGGTAAATTTCCCGGAAAAAAGAAACTGCTGGTTGCCGTTTGGAAAAATCTCATTAATTCGTCAGAGTTTAGTTTGAAGCAATGTGCAACTTATTTTTGAAACCGCATAAACAATTGTAAAACATATTATTTCATTTTCCTGTCTGTTTGTGGAAAATGTGTTTCCAGGAGAAATGTTTTACAAACCTACGTGCCTTGAGTGAGTTAATATCGTTGCTGCAATGATCATGATTGATTGTGGACCGAAATGGAGTTGGGGCGCCATTTGTCGTCGAAATGTGTACGCTTACCGCAAAATTGGTCAACCTTTTACATCATACCTTGGCTGACAGCTGAAGTAAAGGAAACACGGTTGTAATGGCACTTTTGTGCTATCGGGTTGGTTTCTCCATTACTACGAACGATGTAAAGTCCACTCAGAGGCACCCTTTGGGTAGGAAAACAGCTCCCAAGACACGTTAAATTGTGCGAGCTCACTAGAACAAATGCCTTATATTTTCGGATGGAAGAGATGCACTGAACATGTCCCTCACGGAAGTAAATAACGTTACCGGTTGACAGTTAATTATGTGCTCTAGTGATGGCGGTGGCGGTGGTTTGTGTGGTGTGAACTTTTTCCCGAAACTTCGGAGGTTTTTTCTTTTTCCTTCAGTCCAGTGACGGTGGGTTTTCCTTTCAACCGCCTGCCAGAACAAATCGTTTCGTACAGTTTCCTCGCTTTGACGGGGACAATCTTTTGCCACCGGGCTTTCGCCCGGTTACCTTTCCCGTACAGAGCGCTTGAGTTGCACTTGGCTGGCGTCGTTGTCAGTTGATTGGGTTTTTCGGTTCGGAAAGGAAACGAACACGACGCTGCTCACTCGCAGTGGGTGATGATGATGGTGAAGTAGTTTTGTGTGTGTTTTCTTCCCTCGCGAGTCCATCAGAGAGGAAGCAAACGTTGGTGCAGTTGCTCAAAGTCACGTGGCATGTCTCACCTTTGTGCATCGGGTTGCTTGCTTGCTTTCTTGCCAGCAAGGCAGTGTCTTGCTGAGCCGGAAGGCACTACATTTCTTTCCGCCTTTCGCTCTAGGTGTGATGTTCATATTTTGCCCGTCACGGAACACCACCCCCCGAAGGGGCCACGTGGCACGTTATTTCCTCGTGCCGAAGCGAAAAGTGCAGGAAGGAACGGCACCTTTCCGAGAAAGCCACAGCTCGAATACATCAGCACAGCAACACAAACAACGACGCCCACGGAACCGGTGCCCAGTGTCGATCCTAGGCGCTCCCGGAAGCTTACCGGAAGTGAAGCAGCAAAATAAATTTACATTTATATTAAAAACAAATATCTGTCGTGTTGTGCTTTCGTGCACGAGAGGAGGGGGCGTAGAGGGGGCTTTTTTTTAATGCAGTTCCGGGCGGGCGTGGGCCCGTTCGATGAGCGGAACTCAGTGGTGATGGCCTTTTCCGGCACGGATCCACTACGAAGCTGCACTGTTCGGGCGAACGTGGAAGTGTTTCGCTACTACTTTACCGCAATCATTACCTGCTTCCTGTTTGGTATGTGTGTTTGTGTATTTTTTTGTACCGCAACTCGAAACTACCGGTTGAAAAATAGACTGAAAAGTGTGGTGGAAGAATGTCCAGCGGCCACAGCATGACGGTGGAATGCAAGCAGATTGCACCGCGGAACTGCTTGACTCTCGGTTTGGTCGACGGACGGTGGCGCATTTGCATGGCATATTTACTGTAGCAGCATTGCGCCGGTTCAATCAACAAGCTGCTAATGGTCGGCTCCGGCGACTGGCTGGCCATCCCCATCCGGAAGAAAGTGCCATCCGGGCACCGGGTGCAAAAACCTTTCGCCGGCCTGATTCATTGCCGCAGTTGGATGCAAATGCAGTTTACGGCTGCAACGGCACGAAGTTCATTATCTTAATTATTATTTGTGTTACTGTTTCACCGCACGAACGCCTCCCGCTCAAGGTCACATTTTACGTGGAAAAACACCTTACCTGAGAGTTTCTATTTATCATTGACATGAGTGGGATTATGTTGTCGAGGCTTATAGAAAAAAAAAATCTTGCACTGTACAGCGTCCAACTTTGGGTTTTGAGAGGATCCACTTTATTTTGTTGTTTTCTTGTAAATTTAAAATTGATTAACCACCTTTCTATTGAAAAACTTGTCTACTCCTTGCTGCTGAAATAAAAATTACGTTACCGTCCGACGTTCCATATCGAGCCCATCCCCTTCCCATCAGTTTGACAGTTGGTTTGCGGTGAAATGTGCGTTAAATTTAAGTACTTCCTTCCGCCAAAACCAGTGCCACGTAGAACGCGTGCTGGTACTGCGTAATTGAATTCTTGCGTTTCCTACGTCTTCCGGAACATGACAGCGACTCGCCGGGCGCCGAGTCAGCATGATGGCCGATGAACTTTCGGTCCCCTTTCTCTCCCCCCCCCCCCTCCCTCCCTCCGAAGCCCGTTCACTAATGGATAATGAATTTGATGGATACATCAAAATCCGGTTTCATCGGGCCGGACCGAATCCGAAACGATGGCAGTGACGTGATTGCCCCTCGGAGCGACGGGCAGAAAATCGAGCTCGTCAGATGAGGCGTGGATCCAGGACCCGGGCGGGGCACGCAGGGAACAAATTGAATTGAATTTTGTTTTTGTCATTTGGGCGAAATTGTTATTGCGAACGGTTTTCTCGACCGTTCGAAGCGAGTCTTAGAGTTCGGTTTAAGATCCACATTCCGCTCGGCATATTGTTACAATGTGACTCTTTGACGTCCAGCAGTTAAAGTCGAATGAAAGGGACAGAATAATGCCTATGTACGCTTGGAATAGTGTGTTTTAATTTTCATGTTAATCTTTTGCATAAACATGAAAGTCTAATTGGCAGAACGCAATGGTTTTATGTAGCATCACATTATCAGTTAACATAATGAAATAGTTCTAGACATTGTGTTTCTCTGCTGGTCAATTCATCTCACTGAAGCAACATTTTTACCCGACCTAGTTTTACTGTGTACGTGTTTTTGATTGCTGTCTATCTTGGATGGTACTTGAGTGTTAAAGACAGGCACATGAGATTTTCCTCGGTGCTTCACGTCGATCGTTGCAATCATAGTAAGTTTCTGCTAGTGAACCATTCATTCCTCTCGAGCGTTTCGCTTACACGCTGTATTCGAGTTTCTGCTAACGAGAATGCATTTTATGACGATTGTGTAAAACAACGTCCTCTGCACTCGAGCCACATATGGCGCTAAAAGGCAGGTTTCCACCATTTCCGGCTCAGAAATGCATCGTCCGAGGTAAAGGCACGAGTTTTCGTACGAGCCCTTTCTTACAGTAGCGCTTTACTCGTCCTCTTGAAACCCGTTCGTTCCTGCCAAGTAAGTAACGCGAAGGAAGCTGAATAGTAGCTCAAAAAAAAGCTGGCCATTGCCAAAACACTCCTAGCATGCCGACGAAAAACGCTTCCACTTGGGACACTTCTCGCAAC
The DNA here is from genome assembly GCF_943734765.1 of Anopheles ziemanni. Taxonomy (NCBI): domain Eukaryota; kingdom Metazoa; phylum Arthropoda; class Insecta; order Diptera; family Culicidae; genus Anopheles; species Anopheles ziemanni. The sequence continues at coordinate 28,350,793 of NC_080705.1, read as the reverse complement.
GCAACGGTTTGTCGTGGAGCGAACATTCAAACCCAATAGCAGCGGGAGCAATGTGAGCGACATTTTGTTCGAAACGACTGAATTCAAATTCAATTTGCGTCGTGATATTGCGCCGTGCCTTTCGCGCCGCCGTTCCTCACGTCCCGTTGGGTGTTTCCCGAGTGCGGCCATATGCCACTTGCCCTTACTCTATTCATCCTTTTTTCCTGTTGTTGTCTTACCCACCTACCCAGTGTCTTTTGGATTACTTCAGCCACGTCGTCTGGGGACGTCCATGCCATGCGACGATGACAACACATTTTTTTCCTCATCGTAGGATCTTTTTTTTTGCCAAGCTCCATGGGAAAATCATTTCCACTTACTTCGGGTCGCACGTGGTGTCAAGAAGTTTTCGTAGCTCCCTGGACCAACTCACGCTTCGAGTGGCAAATCTTGGATTTTGAAAACACACACACACACACACGGGGACTTTCCCGAACACTTCATCTTTCCGTGGCGCTTTGGATTAGAGCGATGGCTTTAGCCCTAGAACTAGCGGTGGGAAATGATACAATCCCAAATCGAAAAGAAAAGTTGTCGACGTTGCGATCACGGGGGGAAAAAGGATTTTGCTTGCGGCTGGCGAGTTTTTCGTTTCGCCCCGACGGCGTTGTTGCCTATTTCCACACCGAGGCTGCACCGAACGCAACAATGTGCGCCGGTGTGTCCTGTTGGGAAATGAAAAGGGCGACAAAAGACCATCTTGTCACCCGGGCGAAACTTGCGCTGCCCAAATGGTGCCTTCCGAAAACCGTTCGGAAAGGGAAGACGATTTTGTTCGAAGCAAACGCGTTCAAATCCCGGAAGGGTATCGTTTCGTTCTTCCTTTTGCTCGGGCGGACCAAACTTGTCGCACCAACTGCACCGCAAGAAAAGTGGTTCCCCGTCGGTGGCACTTTGCTTCCTTTTGCCAGTGTGTTCTGGGAAATTTTCCTCCAACATGTAAATCAAACACCTTCGGGTACTTCACAGTGTGTCGGCTCGGAGTCGGGCGGAAGACATTTGTGTCTTCGACGGATAAACCTTTATCCTATTGCATTTACTATCGATATGGATATAACATGGGCACCGGGTGCCTGATGGGGGTTGAGGAGAAACCCCACTTTATCGTACAACATGACACATACATTCATTTACCCTCGTAGTACTGCTCGCTGGATTTGTTTCCCCAATTTCCCCTGGCAAGCGTCTGCATATTCGACTGCGAAGTAACATGCCATCCAAGTTAGTTTTCCTTTTGTACGATCGGACAAGCTTTTTGGATTAGAGATAATAAAATAAATGGACACGAACGACGGTCCGGGCTCTAACACGTACGTACGCACACGGGCATTCCAAGGTAATGAAAGGAGAGGAAAAAAGATAACACTGTTTACGAGGGATGGATTCTTGGGATCGTTCTGGGAATCAAGGTTGCGAGACGCTCGAGGTGTGGAGAGTGACCCCCCGTACGGTCATCACTCAACCGAATTCAAACAAGTCCTTCAGGTGGGAAAATGGGCGTACAAATTCCACGCAATATTCCTGCCCACCAACCCCACCCGGGTGGTGGTTGGTGGGTCGCAAGTTTGAAAAGGAATTTAATTTTACCTCTTACCAGACTCTTCACATTTCATTCGGTCTCTATAAGAGGACCGGCGGGAAATAAAGGATGGACAAAGCCCTTGCAAAGAGGGGCGGGGTGGGGTGAATGGAATTCCCGTGCCGGACATAATTTGACGCTAAAAGCTTGACCCCTGGCACGCTGAAAAACAAGTGACAGTTAGGAGGGCCGAATCGAATTATCTCACAAACACCCGCACACCAACAACATGCCACCACCTGGGCGCAGTTCGATGACGGACGACGGAAAAAGGGAGCCGGGTTCAACAGGAGGAGTAAAAGAACAAAATCACCGACAAATCTTCGGTCCCAACCAAAACCGCTGCCGGCAATGTTTGACACTACAGAGTGAGGTTGTATTTTTTTATTATTTTTATTTTTCTGTATTCACTTTTTCACTCTTTTCATTGCTTGTTACCGGACAGAAGGTACTTTTGGGAGAACTTGATTGAAAGCACATCGTTTAATGCAAATGTTTTGTATTTGCTCTAAATTGCACGACAATTTTCCCTCGATGTCAGTTGTTTTTCCATTGAGTAAACATATTTTTACTAAATAAAAGGCCTTGTAATGCTCTGCCTTTATCATTGAGCCTTCGTCCAATACATCATCACGCACGCTTTGTTTTACTCATGCTTTGAAGTTTTCGCCAATCGGCTTATTATATGTTTTCATCGCAATATGTTTCCTATCGGTGCCATTATTCGACGTTGATACGTCAATTTGTTTAACCTCGTTTAAAAGGACCGTTTCAGCCGATGATTGACAATGATCGATGCGTAAACATATGCATCCAATTTTGCATATTCCTCCCGCTATTATTAAAGTTAAAAAAAGCGATCGGTAGCACAACTTTTTGTCGAACGTATATTATTATGTTTGCCTTGTCGCTCACACACAGTGTACGCTTTTTTAAATGCAAAGTGCCCGGTCACATCGGCCAGTGCCAGTAACCAAGGTCCCAATCCGAGCACTTTCACATTGTTGCTTTGTTATACAGGACGGGGGCAGAATGGCCAGCCAGAGGTAAATGCTTTCCTGGTTGAATCCACTGATTGTGTTAAAATGGAGAAAAGAAAAAACACAGTAGCGATGAGTCCCCCACGGGAAATATTATCCAACCGAACCAGAGGGAGTCGCTTCAAATTTGTTGTACCTCCACTGGCATGTCCGTGTGGGTGTGTCCCCTTTGCCATTGCAGTGTTATTAACATGACATTAACGCCACCATCAGCGTCATCGTCACGCTCGTTTTCGCTTCCTCGTACGTTGCATCGTATGACATTATCAACGGTGGAAGCGAAACGAACAAACAAACGGACAAAAGCTCAACAATCATTCGCCTTTCCTAATGGAGGCGCCCGGTGCTTCATTTCCATTTACTTCATTACAATTCAGACAATGCGTTCCGCGTTCTTTCTTCAAACCGCACCGGATTACTTTTATCCTTCCCTCCTCTCCGGAGATTCTATCTTCCGTCCACGTGACTGCGAGATGTGCCGCTTTTTTCCTTGGAATTTTTATTTCAATTCATCGTTACCTCAGTTTGGGTGTTTTTATGATTGAATTAAATCGCCTCTGCATCCGGAAGGCTTCACTTTGCGTTTTTATGGTCGCAACCAACACTCAAACCACCGTAAAGCCTATGACTTCCAGCGGCCGGAGAAATGTCGACGCGGTTTCACTCTCCTCCCACACCCGCCATCTCGGCGTAAAGTGATATTGTTTTAATGGATGCCGGCTTGACGTGGTGGCGTGATGGCATGGGAATGCGAAAGAAATTACATTGCTTTATCTCCCGCGCACCGTTCGGTTCCGTTTTATTGTTTTGTCCCGTGGAGCGGTTTGAAGTTTTGCATCGTGGAGCCGTTTTTGCCCTGGAACGATTTATTTCCCACCCCTATAGCAATCTTCCCCAGTGGCCGCCGAGAGAATGATTCGGTTTTTATGAAGCGCTTCCTTTCGGAAGTTAACGAATCATACGGCCCCGCCCGGAACGGAAGCGCTGATTCGCGTCGTTGTCGTTACCATTACTTTGTGGACGTGGCCGTCGATCGTTTCGTGGAATGTTTCCTTGTTACAGCCCCCGAGCAACCCGGGGCTTTTTTTGTAAAGTGTTTTCGCCGCCACAGGTTCCCTTTCCTTTGTAACCCGATTCAGACGAATTCGATTAGAAAAGAAGCATTTTAACGACCAGAAAATGATTTCCAACCGGTGACGATGAGCAGAAGCTGTTTGCATTTATTGGCTGGGAGTTGGTTATATTTTGTGTCCGACCCATTTCCGCCCGGGTGCGGGAGTGTGTGCGTGTGTGCGTCTCGCTAATGCTGGAAAATCTCATTTGCCTTCTTCCGCTCCCGGTACCGCCCGGACGAAGGATGAGCCGCCGCTGAAAAGTGACATGATCTGATTAGAATCAACCGAGGATAGAGGATGCGTTGCACCAGAAGATGAATGTTTTGGGCACTGAAGGTATGGCGAGGTAGTGATGCACGTTTATGGCACAGATAAATCGCCGTCTCGCCGGCTGCAAAGATAAGCAGCTTTACTGCGGAAACGTGGGAAAATTTATTCGAGCTCACTGCTCGCCATCCTCACCGGTTGCGCTGGCACCTTTCGTATACACCAGTGTTTGGGCGGGAAATGGAAGTCCGGAACCGAAACGATTCGAATCGGCTTGCACGGTAATGGAACCGATCATTTCGCAACAGCCGTGCAGATCATTTCGCAGCGATTAGCATGAATTGTTTCGGCCATTTTAATTGCAACATCACTTCGCTGTTCGATGAGTTATGGGCCTGGCAAGCATGAACCCCGGATGCCGTTACGAGTATGCTGGCATATTATTGCTAAAGAGGTTTGCAGCTCATTGTTGGATTAGAATTAAGTATCGTCGGTTGTTGATCGGTTGCAATAAAACTGCGTCGGTTGAGTTCGATGAAAGGCTTCTTCAGCCGTACGCTTTCTTTGACCATTTTGAAATATCATTAAGAAAAATCATTCATTCACCGGTGAATAGGAAATATTTCTTCGGAAATTTATTGAGAGCGACTTCTGTTCAACCAATTATTCAATTTTGAATGAAAGATTCTCGATTCTACACACACTTTTGCTCTTTTTCCACTCCATCGTAAAACGAAGTAAAACTGGTTAATAAATTTATTTCAATAGACATAAAAATCATCGTTAAACCAAACCATTCGTTCGTTTGCTGCATTCGAATGGACTCCTTATTATTGGTTCACCGCTTTTTTTTCCTTCCCTTCCGTTATGAGCATTGCAGAAGCAGAAAACGAAGAAAGTGGCCTCTTCTTGTACACTTTTCTGCTACTTGTGGTCATATTTCGTATTATTTTTTTCACCAATAGTATGTTTTCACAATCATCCATCGGTTTACCACGCGCAGTGGAACCTTTATTGAGTTAAGCTTCTCTTCCTCTCGGCCGGTCGATCTCGTTCGAAGATTTTTCCCGGTGGAAATCTGGCACGACATTTTGCTTGCTCGCGAGCTGACCTCGTTTTTACCGCTTCATTATCCACTCCAGCAGCCATAGTTGGTCCCGTTGGTTGTTTATTTATATTTGTCTTTTTATTTTCTTGGGTCGCCTCCGTTCGCCGTTTGTTTATTTTTGTTTCATTTTCCTTTTCCGAAAACGTTTACCCAATGCATACAAAAAGCTGGGAGGAAAAAAGCAAAGATGTGTCAATTGATAAAAATGGGTTTCAAAGGATATTTTCTTTTCAATTTAAACTTCCCTGATGTTATACAACATTAAAAAGGTCCAAATTATTAGATTCTTTCTAACCTAAGTAGCTTTTTTTAATGGTTTTAAAGGTTTCTGATAAAATTAAATTAAATGAATTATTTAAGATGCAAAATGTTCGTGAATGAAAAGTCCTCTCAGTGCTCAAAACAAAGATCTCCTACAAATACTAAAAAGCGGGAGCTCCGGTTTTTCCGGGCAATTAGTGATGGCGCTAGCAGGTTGAAAGAGCCGCAAAAAAAGGCCGATCCAGATTATCGAAGAATTTTCCCTACGAACAACTTCAAGGACTTGCTTTCTTTTTGAAAGGTTTTTTTTCTCTTTCTTGAAAACCCACTCGGCTTCTAGAATGCAGAGAGCCGGAAGGTAAAGTTACGTTTAACCCTCTTCAAATCTCACGGCCAGCGCTTAGTGAAGTGGATTGGCCGCCGGCTGCCCCGTCCCGCTGGCTTACGTGTTTGTTTTGCCTCGCTCCTCCCCCGGTGCGAGAGCTTATTTGCCGCCGGGTTATTGGCGAGCAAAAGCAAATATAATAATGAGGAACAAGCGCGCCTTCTTCGTGCGGGAAGCCACGCTTCTGCAGGCGAATGGGAAGGCTAGTTGGTAGCCACCGATCGGGCACAGGGTGTTCGGGCAGGGTCACGGAGTAACGACTACTACTCTTATCCGTCCCATAAATCATACTTCTAAACTCGTTATCCCTGCGCTGAAAAGCGGAGCATTATGTTTACCTGTCCCACTCACCGCACTTTCTCCGCTCTCTTCGGTATTTCATTACAGGTAAGCCCATTATCCATGATCGTTGGATCGTTATGCTGGAATGGTTGCGCCCAACCCCACGTAGGACGCCGTCTTGAGAAAATGGAAGTCATTCCGTAATTCTGGCATTTAGCCACAAATATTCCTTCATTTGGCTCGTCAACTAACTTCGGCTTTGACGAGTCGAAGGATAGGAACGCTGTCCCGCAGGTGATTATCGAGAGTGATCCCACGGGGGATGGAACGAGTGCTTGGGTGTGTCTCTGTGTGTGTGTTGTTTGGAGTTTCGGCCACAGCATTCTTATCTTTACTGCTCCAGGAAAGGGCACCGTCCGGCGAGCGAAACCGAAAACTAATAATCATCCGCACGACCCTGGCTCCATTTCGGCGTGTTGTGAAGCGCTGGTCGAGAATTGATTTATTTGCTTCACTTTATTGCCAATGGCCACCAGAAGGTCCCAAGGATATGCCGCAGCACGCTGGCCCAGCGCCGGTCACGAGCTGTCGTGCGTGGCATGTCTCCGATGGCAATAACATAACCGTGTTGTGGATGTCTCACACACGTCCACAACGGCGATGGAGTCGCGTCCACCAAATGGGCAGATGGGCTCGTTGGGAAATCGAACAGGACATCCGAAGTCACACAAACACACACGCATACTCGTCGAGCAGACTCATTAAGTCTGATTGCTCGAGGCCTGTTTCGTTACGTGGCTTCCGTCCCCTTCGGAGAGTGGAAAAAGGATGCTCGGTTTCGGCTCGGCCGGAGGCCGAAGTTTGTTGTTTTATGGCCTGCCCGAGAACCATCCAACACTCGGCAGAGCAAAAACACATCGTCGTGATGTAGCATCGTGGCGATGTCGTACTCTTGAAAAGTTTCTTCATTAGCACCGGGGGGATGATTAAAATTGGCCGCTTACATTCCGGGCCCTGATCGAGCGGTGTACGTGTCGGTTCGCGCGCACCGGATTAAGCGGAAATTGGAGTGCCAACACTTGGCAACCATGACCTGTTCTCAAACATATGTGCGTGTGTGTGTGGGCTAAAGATTACATTAGAAGTTTGTATAAATAAATCCGTTTTTAGAATTTTATTTAAATTGAATTTCACTCCAAATGTAATCAATGTGCCGTGACAAATTCCCATGAATGCATGGATTTACTCAGTTCTTATCTGTCGGCCACCATTTCTATCGATTTTATCGCCACCTTGCCAGTCACAAAAAACCCCACAAGCGTTAAAGTCAAATTTGCTCAAACGATCAATTCATTCGCTTGAAAAATTTGCTCCCCAGAAAGACATTTTTCCTGCTTCGTTCTATTGTTCCATTTCACCCTTTGCAAACATGAAATCCTTTTTATTCTTGCCATAAAACCGCCAAAATAGCAACAACCGCCAAAAAAGGTTGCTGTAAGCTTCATCTGGTCGTCGCAATCGTCCAATAGAGGGCCGAGAAAAAAAATAGAAACCACATGGAAAAGTGCATACGGGTAGAAAAAAGCACCTGGTTGTTTGAAAAACTTCACCAACGGAACGTGCGCTCCACAACGCAGCATAAAAAATAACCCGCCCGTTCGCTAAATGCCCGTAACTTCCCGTGCGATATCGATTGGTAATGAAAACCCCAAAACGATGCCAACCAAATGTGCATACCGTTCTGTGCCCTTTCGGTTAATGCGTTCGACCCGTGCTCTGTATGCTGCCACATGGCGTCATGGCGGTGTTGAAGCTAGCCCCAAACTTACGCTTGACCATCCTTCAGGACGGTTTTAGGTTTCCCGTTCGTGGCTTTCAGCTTCGCCGGTGGCATTTGGCGTTAAGGTACGGTATTCGCCAAACGTCCGCAAATCCCGGATTTTTTTTCTCCTCCTCCAGAGCATAGTGGGTGGTGCAGTGATCGTTCGCCAAAACACGACGTACGCGTTTGTGGCTGATTATTATTACTACTGTTATTACCGTTGTTACTATTATCGTTATCGTCGACTATGTCCCTCGACTAAACGCAAGGAATACATGCCGGTATATTCGCCCCCAGCATATCCAGTGCGAAGGGCAAGGCCATGGAGCGTGTTTGCCCTTTGATTGAAAAAGGAAAGCGAATGAATGGAAAAAAGCTACCACTGCGCTTAAACTGTTTTAAACTTCGTGTTTGTGCAAGATGCCCAAGGAATGCAACGAGAACCAGATACGGAAAAAGGGGTGCTTACCGTTTTAAACTGTAACAAATCGGACGAACAACAGTTTGTGTTGATAAAAGATAGCTCGGAGGAAGGTTTTCATGTCCATTCATCGGTGCTTCCATTCATGCATCGTTGTTTAAAAGTGATTTTCTTTTTAGAACTCTTTGCAACGCAGTGCTTTCTACGGGAGTAACACATTTCGGCAACGACGCCGCTTGACACTGACGACGCCGTCTTCGTCGTTGGCTGGTCGAGAGGCAACATGATTGTATGATTTACCCGGCCATCAGTGTATAGAAATGGTTGCCTTCACTCGCTCGCAACAGTACTTCATTATTTCTCATCAACTCAACTTCAGCGACGAGAATGTACATTTGTGCAAGCAGCATCATGGATGCGTTTGTTCAGGACGATATGAAAATTCAAACACTATGACGGGCGTGCGCGCTTATGCATTTCCCGGACATTAGTCCAGCGCTAAATATAGATGTGATGCAAGCGCCTGTAGGTACCAGACAATCTCCACACAAGACATACATGTTGGGAGCCATCTGTTCGCGTACGGGGTACGTACGTGCTGGCGAATAAACCCTGGCGTGCCTCCCAAAGGCTCAGGGGCTCAGAAACTCGACCTCATGTATTTACTCAGCGGCACGTTCCAGCTGCGAGAGCCGTGTGATGAATTTTCCTCCTGCCCGTGGGATCGTTTCGGCAGCGACCATAGCACCGGCCCCGAGGATGACATGATACGCGCCGCGTGCATCCCGAACCTGGGTGGCTGGGGTGAAATAAAACCTCCCCCCCCCCCCCCCCTCGGCGGCGTGGTCAAGGCGTGGGATTAGCGCACCGTTTTTGCATCAACCCCACGCGTGGAAAAATAATTGAATGCACACCCGCGAATGCATTTTCCGCAGCATGTTTAAAGGGTGATCCGTGTGTTGTGCTTGTTTCTGAGCGTGTTGTTTTTTTTGTGTTTCGTTCCTCCGAAATTAGTGGATGATTCCAAAATACATACAAGTATGCGGGCACGGGCCATCGACTTTCGGTAATAGTTTTGCAATTTTCCGAAACGCCGCTCCACAAACATGCGATCATGCCCGGCCGCTAATGAGAAAGCTTTATCAATTAGGATTTGAGGTTTTGCAGTAATAAATTTACCCTCGGTTACGCGACTGGCCCACACATTCCCACACAATCGCCACGCTGTTGGTGGTCTGGTGCATCGCCACCGGATGCGATGTTATTTACCATCCTTTTTTTTTTTTGTAGTTCGATACCCGGGATCAAAACGGGATCGTGCTCCGATTGGGAGTGACTGTGTGTCACAGCTGGTTTTACGGTGGCTGAACCGCCGCTATCTGGACGTGCAAATCTCATTGTGGGTTTTCGGGTTTTAATCCAGTCGCTCGTAAAACGTGATCGGAGTTGACAGGCAGATCGACGGGAAGCGAATACACCGAATCGCTAATGGATAGTTTTCCATTATACCGATGGTGGAACGGGAGAGCAAGTTGAGTTTTTGATTTGGAACCAACCCGATGGAAATTCTACAGTATGGTTTTAAGTGTGCGCTATCTCTGCCGTGCTTTCATGTACGTCTTCGCAACAAGAATCGTACAGATGGAAAACAAAGCCTTATGCCAACTGAGGCTCACACAAACACAAAGGATGCGCCAATGCTGAATACTCTCCTGTTTTTTTTTTTCAAAGAAAAATCCTCTTTCACCCGAAATCCGGTCCTGATCCATTCATCGACGATTTCAAGCATCCTATTTTCCCTGCCACCGTGTGAAGCTCGTTGTTTGGCGAGCGATGGTTTGACTTTTCCCACCGCGCGTCGCATCCCGAGCCTCCCTCCTCCTCCGCCTCGGATGCTATTGGTCTTTATTTTGGAATCGGTTGCGGTATGTTTGCTCGCATGATTGCGAGTAATTGCACCGAGGCCGTCCCGTCGGCGACCGGGAAGTGAGTCACGCGATGACGAGTTTTCCGGGGGGGGGGGGAGTGTATCGCCTTACCTGTGGCGAACTTTGGTTCCGAAGCTCCACGGTCGGGGGGTTTGTGTTTGGGGACGATAATTTAATTTCATCACAAACATTTCACCAATCAAACGGCACGAACGAACGGGACCCACTCCGAAAATCAGTGCCCCGAAATCAAGGATATTGACCATCGGGTGGGAGAGAGGCGGAGGGGGAGGGACACAGCATTGCGTTGAAGATTGAAACTCTCACCCATTTTCCTCCCCGAGGGACGGACGACCCAAGTGCGTTACGAGCGGATCGCATGGTTTTTGGGAAGCGGCTCACCAATATTAATTATTAATCCCAGCATTTGGCAACGTATTCGTCTATTGGAGCCTTTTCGGTCCGATGAGAAGAGCGGGGGAAAAAAAACCAAACCGACACTACAGCTTCCGTGCTTTAGCAATTATAGGGCCAGAAATTGTGGTTCATCCGATGGTGGAAACTTCAACCGGTTCGGATGATGGCCCGGGAAATTATCCTCTCGTCCTACTTCCATTCCGCACAGCGATTGTGCGGTGAAGCGCACGGAAAATGTAGGACCGCAAAAGTTGAATCTCCAGCTTCGGTGTTCGTGTTCGAAGTTTGCGATAACGGATGATAGCATCGAAACCGACGTTCACATTCCCAAAGTCCAACCCGCAAGTTCTTCGGCACCAAAGCCAAAATTGTAGCGTCAATCCCACCCGAACGGTGAAGCGAGCAGATCTACTGCTGGAACGACAGCTGACGAGGACACGAGGACGAGACCACCATTTTCGTATTCGCATTCCTTCCCCGTCCTCCACTCCCCCGGCTACCGTCCCACCCACTGGTGGGCGCCCCGTCGGAACAAGCTGAAAATTGTCCGCTGAAATTAAAATCTCAGCCGTATCTTAACGTCCATCTTAATTAGTGCACCATCCCGCCCCCTACCCGCCTTCTTCATCTCAGACGGATGTTGAAGCCATACACTGGTTCAACTCACTTCTTACAGCGCGCTAGGTGGAAGCGTATCCTTGACAGTTGTGCTACTACTGCTGCTGCTGCTTATCGGAATCCCGACGTACATCCTGCGCGAACAGTTACCGTCCCCCGAGCGATGCTTTTCGATTTAACTTACCGGGAAGGATTTGTAAAGTCGATTTGAAAAGAGCTTGCACGAGAAATCAAAAGAAACCACGGTCGATGGGACCGCTTTGATAAAATGAACCGCCACCATTAGAGGTGTGTAACATCATGCATTGCACTATCGACTCGAGTGTGTGTGTGGAAGGTTGTTCAAAGGAACTCAAGTAAGTGCACATAATGATAACCGGTACACCGGGACATGATACTTTTATTTGCAAGTACGCAAGCGTTTCATGAGTCGTCCCATCCTTCCTTCCCCCCCGTATAAATGAAGTTTAAATGCATCGCATATCAATTTGGATCTGTTTTCATTCTCGCTTAGTTTGTCCCACCAAAGTGTGGCGTGGCGTGCCCAAGCAAGCTGTTCCATGCATCATAAACAGAGGTTTGATTGTGTGATAAAATGAACCGCTCGACCGTCGCTCAGCTCATAAAGGCCGCCTGGGGGAGGGATGGATGTTCCGTGTTGGATTGAGTACAACCGATCCGCTTCCCAAAACCCCCAGCTGTGTCGAGCTTGTTGGTGCCAGATTGTTCCGGGTTGGACATAAAGCGAGATTATCTGTTCGGCGCGCGGCAACAAAGTAATCGACGACGGTGTTTACACCCCCACCGGGTTTACAACCCCTTTGTCGGTGTCAAATATTGAAAGCATCGGTTTTCGAATCCATTTCAAAATTGCCCAACGACCTATAAACGGAGCTTAGCCGACAGAGGCCCCTTGGCTTTAAGCAGCGGTGTAGGAATTGGAAAAGCGTTGAAGAATGATTTGTTGAGGATTTTATGCCGCTCGGCAAAGGGTTACCGAACTGCATTTAATTTAAAACAAAAACGAATCAAAACCTTCCGTCGTATGTGTGTACGAAGTTGGTGGCACTTCTCACCGAAGTTCGAACCAACTTTCGACCGGCCATCCCCGGCTGGCCCGTCCGCTTCCAGCTGGCCATGTCAAGTGACGTTAAATTTAATCAATTTTCCACCACATAACATTTCGTGAAATTGAAAACTTTTCTCAATGCTCCAATGCTCGTAAACAGCGTAATGGTGGGCGCCCTTGCTTCTTTGGCTGTGTTCAGCTTGCGCCCGGCCTATGCCGAAAACAGCGACGTCACAGACAACGACCGAGGCAGGGCAACCCATCAGCGAAAGTTGGGGCAGTGGTTTTTCCGGGGACCGGGTGGCGGTCGGGAGTCAATCAAAACCCCCCACGTTGTGTGCCTTGGGTTTTTCCCTGCTGAGCTGCTAGGATGTTGATGTGCTGCTGTCGTGTGTCACTTCCAGTGGAAGTGACGCGAACGGAAAACTCGCCCCAGTGTTCGAAAACAAATGGTGAAAATGGTTGAATGCCGCCACTGACATTGAGTCTTTATCTCGGCGCTTTTTCCCGTTCGGGTGTGTTGACGTGGTGAATATGCGCACTACATCCGAAGTCTAGACTTCCACTCCACAGATTCTTCTCCATTTCCCGAACTCATGCTGGCGCGGGCCGAAGTAATTTTTTTAACAGTGGTGAAAGCTACAACCACCCTCCCCGAGCTGGGTTGGAAGTGGAGAAAACTGTCACTGACAGAGTCTTCATACCGATGCTTTTCTAAGTTCGGGTGTGTTGATGTGGTGAATATGCGCACTAAATCCGAAACGACTTCCAGTCTAGAGTTTCCAGTCAACCACCCTCCCCGTGGTGTGCTGGGTTGGAAGTGGAGAAAACTTGCTTTCCATTTCCAATCGGTAGTGTTGGGTATGGATTCGGAAATAAAGCTTTTCCCGACTGGAACACCTAGAGTTTCCCCTATATACGAAAGTTGGCGCATGTCCGCCGCCGACCAATGTTTTCGGGTTCAACCGATAAGATTTGCCAAGTATTCTTTGTAAACAAACCAGTCACATCGTGTTAGGCGTCGAACCGGATTGATTGCATGCCTGAGAAGTTTAGATGTTTATCGTTGGAACACGAGTCCATTCCTTTAATTCCAGTTTTAATTAAAAAAATATCGTTGACTTCAAGGTTAATATTTTTACCCTAAGCAATCGGTTTGTTGATATGCTTTGAATTCGCCTCGTTTCGATGGAAGCTTCAGTCACACGCGTTGACTTCCTTATAGTTAAAGCACACTAATTAATGCCCCCTCGTCAGGCCCCAGGGTTGAGGCAGCCCTCATTTGTTGACGCGAAACGAGTCGTGCATAAAAGCGTCCTGAAAATATGGTGGAAAATAAATTACTACATGCTCTCTCTTCCTCTCTCTCTCTCTCTCCCTCTCGTTCTGCGGGTGCTCTATTTTTTATGACACCAATTTTCAGATTATTCTAGCGTTTGGGTTTGCCACCGGACAAGCTGGCTTTTCGGTGAACACATTTGTTAGTAAGAGTGATTGTACCACTTTACGTTTCATACAGTTTCTAGGGTATGTGTTTTTTTAGACCATTGTGGGTTGACTTTTTTCTACCAATTGGTTTTCCTATCCCTGCACATACGATTGTTTTGTAGCTCATTAAAAACCAACCAGGGCCAGGCGGGAGTGGTAGAGGTTCTGTTCAATAATTTTCCACTGTTTGATGAATGAATAATTGCACATTTTAATTGGAGCAATTTGCATCGAAACACCAACTAAACGGATTGCTTATGCACCGCCCCTCTGCTACCTCCCCACGCCGGTCGACTGGTAAAGCCACTACCCTTGTGCGTGTGTTTGTGTTCACGAGTATTCGGCCGCAAACCGATCCGATTACTATGCAATATGTTGCATGCTAATTTGGATACTAATTTCACATTTGATCTCGCCAAGGAATGACGGTGGTGGTCAAGGGTTTGATGGTGGTCGTTTTACCGTGCAGCACAGGTATTTTCTAAACCATTGGAAATTATTAAATTGAAAATAAGTGGCAGCTCAACGGTCGTCGAAAATTATTCACCCACCGGAATACTGATGAGCTTTTGTGCCACCCGTGTGTTTGTGCTTCTGCGGTTGTTTTCCGTTTTTTTTTTTGTGCTAACGACAGCGGTTGAATAGTTTGTAATGAATCTACAAATCCGCACTGGAGCTCCCTTTGAATCCAACGTTGCCCGACTTTACGGTTCACGTCAATATTGTTGCCGTGTTTTTCCTCGAACAAACTAAATCATTCCCAGTTTATTCTCTTCCTTTTGGATGTGGCAAAGTTCGGGGAGATAGTTGAAAAATATCCTTTCCCGAAACTGTCCCCGAGGACCACTTTTCGGCACTCGTCATCCTTTCGCTCAGCACGTACTCAACGTGCCCGGTGCTCTCAAAGGAAATAAATAACATATCCTTTCCGGACAAACAAGTCCACCTCCGGAACGCGCTGGAAAGCGCTCGTTTTGTCCAGCAATGATGCAAAGTTGTTCCCCGGAAAATCACTTCTCGACACATGTAAAACGGTCGCTCGGGGAGCGTGTTGCGACCATCTTTTGGTTCGACGAGGGTAAGATACGACTGTAGACATAGACGTAGGCACGTACGTATATTTGGTTGGTATGTGGATTAGAAAACTACAAGTTTAGTTTTTTCTTGTTTCTACTGAAATGTTTTCAACAACTTTTGAGTTTCTTCGGTTAGAGTTGTTTAGTACGCCGCACGATAGAAAACGGCATGCGAGCAGGATGGCTTATGTTGCGGCAACCATCCACCGCGAATGTTTAGTGTTTCGCTATCCGCAGGATCCTTTGGAAGATATTCATTTCCCCAAGAACCGGAGACCGTCCGTCTAGGCCGGTTGGTAAGTTATCCGATTTCCTTCCACCCTTCATCAGAATGGCTCCGACCGCTTGATCTAATTAAAGCCTATTGTGTCTGGGCCAAGTGTCGTTGTCCTATCCTCGTGTCCGGATCCTCGTGCTGCGGTTCCGTTGCTAATGAACATAACCGGTCCCTGCTGGGCTAATCATACGCGCAGCGGGAGCCCGTCCACTTGATGCGAACAATATTAATAGAGTGGAGTGACTTTCGAGTAATAGACCCCACACCCCCTTCCCCCCGAACCCGGCATGGCCTTGACCGGGGGTTCCCTATTACGGTCTGTCAAGTAACGACCGAACGGGAAAACAGGCTGAACACGTTCTGCGTATCATTAATTTATGGCGGCACCTTCAAGTTTGATTGATGTCCAAGGCATCCCAGCAGAGTCCCGTGGCGTCGCCGCGTGTAGGAGAAAGTTACCTATTCTCAGTCGAGGGTGAATAAATAGTGAAGGAATTAAATTCATACCCTTAGTTGGTGTCCCGCCGACGGGTTCTATTTATCCTTGGCAAGCAGTTTCCCGGAATCCAGGGAGGGAGACTAACTTGACGGAGTAATGGGTTTTTCTTTCGGTGACCTTTCAACCTAGCCTGCGTTCTCCACGTTCGTTGCGATGCCGATCGGTCAGGTCAACAAAAAACCAAATTCCGGGAGTAGATTTCTATGCAATAAGCTCTAGTTGCGCCCCTTAAATAGGCCAGTGGGTTTGAAGGAATATTTATGGCACGATTTTTGTACACCCCGTCAGCTTGTGTTTGTATGTCGCTTCCCGCGCATTTGTCAATCGGGGTGAATAAACATTAGTGATTTATGACCTTCTTTTTTTTTACCTACTCCACATGTTTCCCCCCGAAACGAACTTGCTTGGTTTTTGGTCGAACTTTATTTTTATCCCTAAGGAAAGAAAGGTAAAGGAGTAAAAAATAGAATTGTACGAGACTGGATGGGTTCCTACATTCGTAATCGAAACAAAGCGAATGGGGGGGAGCGAAAAGGGCACGACTGACAAACCGACCAAATCATTTGCTTGACCGATTGACATGAGATTGAACAATTATTGATAGTGACAGAAGCGAAAGCAGAAAGATGCAGGAACAATTAAAAAAGTTTCCTAAAGTGTCCTTATTGCGATGCACTTCTCACTTTTGGTGGAACCTGAACCAGGAACACTCGCGCTTTTCCCCCCAGTCCAGTGCTCGACAGAAGACCCACTTTTCCCCACGCATCGAGAATGACAGGCACCAGCGAAGGGTTTCTTTTCAATTTCACTCCCGCTTGATTGCAATTTTCCAGTTTTCCCACGCTTCGCGTTCGCACGAGCACATATCCCGAAATCGGCGGCTATTCGTTAGGAATTGATCGGCTGTCCAGTCTATATCCTGCAAGTGTTTGCATCTGTTTCCTGTTTTTCTTTCCCCGTACCGTTCCCACCGCGGTCCAACGTTTCACTCGCATCGGCCGGAAAATGTGTGTGTGACAGTTGGGAATCGTTGTTTTAACGCACTTATATGCATCCTGTCCGGCCTTCAACTTCCAACGCGCCCGAAAATGGGGCCAAACGAGTGCTCGTTCAACTTCATCCTGGCCGGAATCGAGCAAAGTGGCTTTCGCCAGCAACTCAGGCTGATAATTGCAGTGTTTTTGTTTCATTAATCCCGAAATTATGACGGTGCAAAAGGCGGAATAAAAATACTTCGCCCAACACGGTGCGCCATAAGTCGTCGATTACGCGAGTACTTGTGTGCTTTTTGGCCGGGAGTCGGGTGGCGGGTGGGGACCGAATTTCGCGTAGGATATACCGCTTTTCCGCGCATTCATTTCCACCAGCCCACACCCCTCGCTCACCGCTTTCGGGAGTTGTCGTCGAACCCGCGCCCAGACACGAGACCGGTTAAAAGCTCGGTTGCACGGGCAGTTAATGGTAAATAAATAAAATTTCAATTATACTTTCATGAAAACCAAATTAAAGAGCCTTTCCCTCCCCTGCCTCCTACCCAATACTCAGTTTGATTCACATTTTCTGTGACCAACGGGCGAGCATTCCGTGGGAGTTGTTGCGGTGTGTAATTTACCGTGGGTTGGGTCCGCACCACAAGGTATTAAAAATTGGCACACGAAAATGACCAGCGCACGTCGGTAGCTGTAGCGATAATTGGGTGAGAGTGGAAAACGCAACGAAAATAAAACGAAAAAAAATCCCCCTTGGACCAACGGTAAAGTGTGCAACATAAGTTTAATGTCAGCGGAACGTGACGAATTAAACGCGAGCACTGAAATGTGTTTTTTATTCCGTCCCTTTCCCCGTCCCAAATGGAGCGAAGGAGTTTTCACGCTAGCCTTAAAACGTCCCCCTCGGTCCGGTTTACGGAAATCGCCCGCCTGTCGGCGGTTTTCCTTGGACGCAACAATCAAAAATTAAACATCTCCAATGGACCGGCGGATCGCGAATAGCCAGAATTCGTGCGCGGCGGCACAGAAATTAGCTCACTGGAAGTGAATTTTAATTTTGCGCAAAAACCCACCACTAGCTAGCCCGCAGTGGTGTTTTCTTCTTTTCCTTTTTTTCTTCTCCCTCCTTGTGCGCACTCTGTTGCGTTTTCGCCTCGCCGATGCTTTATCTTCAGTAGCTTTAATTTGACCGCTTTTCCGGAAATATTTTCCCCCGCCATCCTGCTCCAATGCAACCGACATTTCGATTCGGTTGTACGGTGTGTTGTGCCACACTCGATGTCTCCGGTCCGCTCATTTTTCGCCCGCCCATCCCCTCGGTTCGGTTTCACGGATCCAGGAAACGATGATAAAATTAATTAATGTTTTATTCAGCAGCTGTCCTGTTTGGCAATTACTTTTTATTTTCATCACCATAAATAAATGAATTTCTGACTCACACATGCACTCCCATGCGGGTGGCTGTTTGAAGGGTGTGTATGTATGTGTGCATGTGGGTATTTTGAGGTCATGAGCAAAGTTCGCTAAAGGAACCGATACTGGACGGTTTCGAAACAGTGATTATGGTTCATATTTACAGAGGAAAAAGTGTGCAGTGCATTGGATAAGTTCCATACCGATACACTCTCTTGCAAACATTGTACAAAAATCTGTCAATGTAAGCCAATGTCAATTACGCGTACCGAGGGTTTACATTACCGTTTGTAAGTGAACTTAAATACACAAATACACAAAAAAGCGGGGTTTCAAACGACTTAATTGTGTGCTTAAGTGGACTCCATTTTTCGGCCGACGGGGAGATTTTCCGAGCGATTTCATTAATCACTGAGATACTATTAGCCGTGCTGTGAAACAACCCCAGTATAGTCAAAATAAAATGTTGAGTACCGTGACTTAAAATATGATTAACGGAGTTAAGGCGTTAGAGTGTATTTTATCTTTCCGTGAACGTGGACGGAATGCCTTTGGTATCAACCAATAAACGAGTTTTGTTTTCTTCGTAGTTTAGGAAAGCAAACATATATGATTGTTGTTGTGACATGTTATTTGATTTTAACCATGTCAACCATGTCAACTTATTATTTTTAAAGGAAAGATAAAAACCCCTTTAATTTGTAATTGAACTAAAAATATGAATATTTGTAAAACGTCTGTACAACAACATTGTCTCCTCAATGATTCTATAAAGATAACCAGCTCACTTGCACCTGAAGTCAGTAAAGGTGTACCAGACGTACAGGTCAATCCACATAAAAACAAACTCCTTTAATCGGGGCGCAATCTATCTGGCCAGTCGGCGAAATGGTGGCGAAACGATTCAGCTAAAAGCTTTTCGATTGAGGCACTTCCGCAGTGAAAACTCAAAATATGGGGTTAGGTTTTTATTTCTTTTGCGCTGGTGGGTAGTGCGTGACGTGGAAACACTTGCGGCGCTGTATGCTCCCCCTATCCCTGTAAGCTTTTGCGAGCTGTGAAACGGAGTTTTAGCGGGCTACTATGGAATCAGCTGCCATTCGGAGCAATCATTTTAATTGCTCACCAGCAATATTTGAATCGAGTCCAGGGCATTAGCGCGGAGTTTGTGGGGGGTGAGTGAAACCAGAACCGACATCATCGTCCCCGCAGAACCACAACAGGCAGCAGACGCACCGATCCTCGATGTTACTGTTGAAGTTTGGCCGGTGCCTTTCTGTACATGTTGTTCTCGGTGTTGTTGCTTCAAACCATCAGTTACGTACAAACGGATTTTAACGAACTTCGTACCATTTCGGTGGCGAAAGAAAGTGCACCTGCTGGTGAACACGTTGCGCCGGCAGAGCACAAGGACTCTTTCGACGCAATTACCTGCCATCCATTGCACGTTAATTTCTTTGCCATTTTTCCTACCACAATTCCGAATGCTGGCTGGTCGTTTTTGTTTTTTTACTTTCCCAAAGGTTTGTTTTTAATTCACATTACTCGCGCTAGTTTATGGTCGAACTCGAAGTGCTCGTTGGCACGAACAGGCAGAGGTAATGTATTTTTGGAAGGTTTTAAGGTAATGAAAATAAAAATAAGATACCACATCTGCGCGATCGATTAGCGTTTCTGCTAGTTTTGTCGTTTTGAATGCATATGGCAATGGTTGGCATTATTTACTGTGCACACGTAATTTACCGCCACGAGCCCACGCTGAAACGGTGGATAGGCAATAAAAATGATAAGCATTAAAACTAACCTACACCGGAAGGTAATTTATTCACGTTTTAGCCATCCCGCGAGAGGGAGTGGTGTGGCCGTGTACATCCATTTACAAATTCGCTCGAGTTGATTTCCGTCCGTGGGCATAAAACATCGGAAGCGACTGTTATCGGCCGACCAACGAAATCCTGTTGACACAAATCAATGTACTCGCTCTCCTCGAGCCCGGAGTCAACTTTGGCAGCCTGACGGCGGAAACGCTGCCGATCGAACCCCCGCTTCCCATTAATATTTATTTATTATTTTGTCCAACAAGACCCAACGACGGTTCGTTCGATTAAAGTCGAATCTTAGCCCGAACCAGTGCCGGGCAAGCGGACTCGACTAGACGAAAGCGTAACGGGGCATCGGAATAACGTGATTTATTGCGGCCAGAATCGGTCGGTATCGTTGTTCGATATTCCCGACTGTCAGTTGGTGTGGCGTCGTGTTTCCCAAAAACTGAAGTCTGTTTGCCGCGCTCTGCATTTGCGTTGAATTATTATCGATTCGTTGCTAGCGAAACAAATCGGCAACATATTTTGAAACACACACTTGGCGAGGAGCAAGGAAACGCGAGCGCACCGGCATCGACATTGGTATTACTCTAAAACTGCTCGTTTCGTTTTTCATTTTCATTAGCATCAAACCCGTGGCTAGGTCAAGGAGCCGCCGCCGCCATCCTTTCGGGTCCAGCAAGTCGCACCTGTTCTGCGGATATCCTGCGTCCAATCGGAGTATCCGATGTGATGATTGAGAATGCACATATCTAATGCCCGCCGTCCGGGGGCTTTGCTGGGGCAGGGCGGGCATGCTCTTGAAGGCGGATCAATATCGCTTCAAGATTCGGTTAATATTAAACTGCGCCATCTAGCAAGCGCCATCGTTCGTTCCTTCGGTAAGCCCGGGTCGGAGCATCCGGTAAACTTCCGGCGACTCTTCGGGGTTAAATTAATTACAAACGTCTTCTGCAGCCTGCGACACGCCCGAATGTGAAGCCGGGGAAGCCTGTTTGGCTAGGATGCTACTGCAGCAATGTCATGTCGTCAGCGCAGGAAACGGGCTCGTCCTGGTCGAAAGTCAATCTACGGTCTCGTCGGTCGACCGGTTGGGCGGAAATTGTGGCCAACGCCATAACGATCCGGTACATCCGGTGTGCGCTGAAGGGTCCTCCAGCGCGGGTGTATTGGGCACACTAATGTGCAGCTTAGTGCAATTTCGGTCGGGGTCGGTCATCACTGGGGGGTCGAGGGTCTCAGGACGTCCTCCCTGCGCTTTCCATCGGTATTCGTTCACCGTTATCACGCTCTCGGTGGTTGCTCGGTTGCACGGAAGCGATCCACGCCGTTCTACCTGCATGCAAGAGGTGCTTCCCACGAACGGTGCTCCACCGCAGCAATTGAATTTAAATTACTATTCCCACCATTTCGATCCCGGTGAGCACGCATACCGAAAGCTGCAATTCATTTATGTAAAGAAAATTGTTTTTCGATTGCGTTTTCGATTGCTGCCCGTGGGGATAAGCCCTGATCGAGCAATAATATTCCCTCTCGAAGGGAGCTGGAATGTTCCGATGCGACATCCAGAGGATATAATATAGGGGAACATGATGATTTTGCAGTATAAGGGAGTAAATTAAAGTGTAGCAAACGTTGATAAATTCAATTTTCTCATTCATTGAATGCTTAAAGTTGTTAAAAATAACACACCTATGTCCTCAGTTCAGCTCCCATATTACTTCGTAGATAAATTTGTTTTTTTTTATGTACAAAAATGTCAAAAAAACAGTAAAAATGTTGCCTTATGGCATTAATCGGTAATCGGTTGGAAGAAAAAGAGAGAACTAAGCGTGGCAACGTAGAAAGAACTTTAAGGCAGTAATGAACTATTTTTTAACATAATTTTATATATCTTTTCGACTGATCGTTTCTTCTTGCATGTATTTTAGTGTTTCTTTGTGCCTCTTTGTATTCCTAACAACGTAATAAATAATTGAATCAGCGAGAAAGGTCGTTTTGCATCCGTAATCGAACTGATTCACTTACCATAAACTACGCGCGAAATGATGATCCCTTTAGCGACCACAAAAAAAAAAGTAAAACCCCTATCACGTAGGTCGATTCCCTAGATATTCAAGGATACGAAAATTACGCATTCTGCAACTCACTGCAGTTCCTTAACATTGATTTACATCGGTCCAATGGCGGTCCCTGAAGATTGAGCGAGAATCCCGTCTTCCTCTGGACATGACTTGAGACTTTTTTCACTGCTTCCTTTTTTTATTGTCCACTACACGCTTTCATTCATGTCGACGGCGAGCGGATGCGGGGCATCAGGAGGCCACGATACGCGTGCAAATCGAACTTGCGTGTTAGCGATGCTAATCTAATCAGCTTTTCCTCCTCAAGGATTTACCTCACGCACGCGCCGCGTTACCGATCGAGTGCGGTCGTAAAATTTCATCAGGATCATCATCGATTCCGCCTCCGGTGTGCGATAAATTCAATCCGCATCGCGGACGTTGATAAGGGCAGCGGCAGGGCGGCACATAAAGCCTACGAGAGCGTGCATATGCCTGCGCGCCCTTGTGCGCCTCCGCCCGGTTCCGGTGAAAAGGGATTTCCGTTCTCAGAATTTTATTTCAAACTCAATCGCATGTAGTGTCGAACGCTCGCCCGCTCCAAACCGTGGCGGAGAGCGCACAACACTGGTCGTGATTTATTTACGATCGAGGGCGCTCGCAGGATATCACTTGACTCGTCAAAAAAGGGGGGGGGGGGGGGGGGGGGGCAAGAATGGTTTCATCAATTTCCCAGCCAGAGGCTGGTTGGTGAATGGGGTAAAATGCAGGGGACCCGTTATGTGAGCCTAGGATTTACTCTTTTTCTCCCCGGGCGGGTTCAATCGAAAACCACTTCTGAGGGTAAGCTTTTCAAGTTTTCGGTTTACTTTCATGATTGTATTGGTTTGGGATGACTTTTTTTTTACTCACTTCTGGCCGCCTCTCCCTTACAAGCTATGTGAAGTACTTCTTGTGAGGGAAAAAAGATAGAAAAATAAAACAGACACAGCGGACGGAGAGGAAAAATGGTTTATTTGAGATTCCGATTTGAATACGATTTCATTTGCCCGAGGGATAAGTTTTTGCTTCCGCACGGTTGGCAAACGGTAAGGTGAAACGATCCGTGAAATAGTTTTAAAAGTTCTTCCTCCGTACGGGGCGGGCTTCAAACGAGCTTCAGATTAAATGTCGTACTTTAAATAAATATTTTTCATCATTTTACTGGCGCTGTTTGTGTGCGTTGTCTTTCATATCGAGATGCTTAAGGGAGGGGTGCCTGTTCGTAGAATGGCGCAGAAAAGCTATCTTCTCTACCAACTGGTAGAGATGGAACACATGTGGTCATCCTGCAAACCTTTAAGATATGTGGTTTCGTTTGGCTATCGTATATCAATTTTCTCAGTACATATTGCACCCGAGGTTTGCTTTGTCACTTTGTGTAATAAAATAACCAGTATCGAGCAAGGGAAGAAATTGGAAATTATGGGCCAATAAATTATCAATTAACTGTATCGGGTTCTTCATCTTCATTACAAAACGAGGTGGTTTTAAGGGGCATGTACTAATGATTTTTCTCCTATTTTGCTTACAGGTAAGAGATGACCTTGCAGTATGTACGGAGGAATGTTCGTGAGTTATAACTTTAATATTCGATTAATGGTACGAATTGCACTTTTGCTTCAAATGTCGACGACTTTTGGGTTAAGTATTTTGTTACGTAGCACACAATGTGTCGATGCCTACAAATTACTACTACAACACTGTTTATGGAAAAGAAAAACGGCATTTCCAAGCTGCAGCACTTTAACCACCGCCTTTCCGGAATGGACCTGTTGAATTTTCCACCCACAGTCCAGTTACCTTGTCGGTGGCGCCGCTTAATAATTTACGACACTATCAATAAGCGTACAATCGGACCGTTGGCAGGTCGTGCCAGCACTACTACCCCCACACACGCCCCGGACCAACGCACCATTATTATTCGCGATTCGCTGCTTGCACGACCGTGAATAAGTAATGTGCTGACATAACACTTGTGAGCCTGCTCTTTTGGCCGGCAGCAAAAGAAGCATTCATAACGGTCGCGCCCGAACGAGCTCATTTTTGCACGGTTCCCGTGAAGTATCGTTCCCTCTCCCCCGCCCCATGGGCCAATGGCGTGTGGTGAGGTGCGTGAATGAACGCCCGCCAATTACCGATTGGTGTGTAAATATTTTGCTGCGCCGATTAAAAGTGCGAACAACCGCTGGAACTGCGGTACCGGAGCGATGTTCACGCGAATGTTGAGCATTTAAGAGATCGTTTTTTTTTTTTTGGTTTTGGTTTTGCGCTTTTGGTCATTTTGCTGAAATACCATTTTTCGACTTCATTGAGCCACACCATGTGGTGTAATGTTGTTCATCGTTCAACAAAAAAATTACCATCCTCGAGGCGGATGGAGGCGCCTGGTGGTTTTTCGATGATGGTTCTCGTTATGACACGCTGGCTCTCACCGATGCATCGAGGCGCGGAAAGGGAATATTCCAACATGGGCTCATTTCCGGCGTTGAATTTCTGTTATCGTAAGTCGCTGAGCCTTTAAACGTCACACGGTGGAGACTAAAAGGATATGAGCAATAATAAACGTGATTGATGATACGCGATGTGGGAGAGAAGAAAACGACTGCAAGCCATTGGCCCTGGTGGCAGCTGTTCGGCGGTGTTTCCGCCCGTGTGCCTCGATCGCTTCAAGGAGATGTCAATTTTTCCACTTAATGTTTGGCCGTCGAAAAGCCGGCCAGTCGCCGGGAGGCAGCCGTTAAATCGCCGCCCTAGCCAAACACACATACACACCAGCGAGTATATTTATTTTTGCAAAATATGTCAATCACACATCCAGCCACCCCCGGGGTTGCATGTGGCTGTTGTGGTCGCTGTTAGTCCGCGGTTTCGGCCGGGACCGTGCCCGCTTCCGGTGTGTTGTTGTGGGAAAACCGTGCTAAATGTGTTGCTCCCTGGTCGTACCGGATGCCGGTCGGAAGAATCGCCCCAATTGCTGCGTGGTCGATAAGGCCGACCGGAAGACGGAGGTGGCACGGGTGTGCTTTAGATAAACTATGATTTATGAGACGCATATCATGATCGATCATCGCCATCATATTCGGAGGTTGGAACGTTCGCTAGGAAATTTGCGAACAGCACCGTAAGTGCACCGTTTTGTCGCTTGAGTGCTGTGTCGTTGTGGCGCATATTCACTTCGCGTCTCCAAATTGCCCCGCGGCAATACTCACACCTCTCTTTCTCTCTCTCTCCTTGGGCCGCAAGCACATCCGTCCCCCGAGCAGAGCGAGCAGCGATCGAAAATCAGCTCGGTAATGATGAACGAAAGTTTAATCTTCCGCCGGTCAAGATAGTATAAGGTCCATTTATTTCAACATCATAGAGTCGCATTTCCATGAGGCTTGTATCGTTGGGTTTGTTTGTTTCGTGTTTGATTGCAAAGAACGAACATTTAAATTTGGTTATAGATCCTCACACTCATTAGGCTTAAATAGCCTATGGCAGAACCAGCTAGTGTTGTGCTTTATGACTCTTTTGGCTAGATTCATTCATATGAATCTTTCACCCTATCATTCAGATGTATTCATGAATCTTTTGGGATTCGAATCTTCAAACGTTTATGAATCTTTTGAAACACTAATGAATCTTAATGAATCTTTCATGGATCTGTTACAAATCTCATGAGGATCATGCGACCAAAAAACCCAAGTCCCATGACCCATTTTTGGCTCTTCACTTTTCCTCCCTTTGTATCTTTGATTCATGAATCGCAAAAACAAATCATTCAGATAGATTGATGAATCTTTTGGGATTCGAATCTTCAAACGTTTATGAATGTTTTGAAACCCTAGAAAATCTTCATGAATCTTTCATGGATCTGTCACGAATCTAATGTGCATCATGCGACCAAAAACATAACAGGAGACCCATTTTTTGCTCTTCACTTTCCTTCACTGGATTCATGAATCTCTCTTCAAAAGATTCATGAATCATTAAAACGCATAGAATCATTCAGATTCATACATGACTTACACAACTCTAATCACAACCCATTTAATATTATTTACAACGACAGGTTAACTTTATTGTGGTTTAGCTTTTGAGTGACTGATAAAAAACTTCTTGTAGAGAATTGTTAAACCTTTTGTACAAAAATATATTGTTCTTCCAAGCCAGTCTGAAGGTATAATGGAAGCTGGGTTCAATAAAAAAAATTGAACCATTTGATCCAAGGTTCACCTTTCGAACGGTCCGCTTCTCTAACATGTTCATCAAAGAACGAGTCACACATCGCACATTCGGCACACGGACAATCATTAGTGTTGTTCACTTTGAACTGTATCCGATGCCGCAACGAACGCAGTTCCACTGCATGTTATTATCTGCGTACGACACCGAATCCATTTCTAGTCGTCTTCCGTTCATCCCGCCCTCTCTCCCACTCGTTCTCCTCATGTGGATTGCGTTTTTTTTTTTTGGGGTTTCTACCATCCCCAGTGCCTTTGAAACGCCCGGTACGCACCCGGGTCTTTGGTCAATTGATGGCTTTTCATCGCTTCACGCGTGCTTCCAATTGATGCACTTTGCAGGCCCACTTCACCGTCTGTAGTTTTCCTTTTGCTGTTCGTTCCGTGTTCGACCCTTTCCCGGGGATGGCGCCCTCTTCGGTGCTTCGGACCGCTGTCGCTTTGGTGGAACCGTGTTTTTGCCGCAACTTTACCGAATGTATCGTTCCGAACACTGCGCTTCCTGTAGATTTTTTTTGTTCGATCTGTTCGAGGTGCGTTGCCTGACGCTGCCGGTTCCTTGTTGCTGCAGCTTTTCCCCGATCATGATGGTGGTGGCTTCTCCAGCACCATGGCACACCAATCAACAACGGCAGAGCATGCGGATTATCTCGCTTGATTGACTGACGTTCGGTCGTCGAAGGGAAAGCGAAACATTCGGTTCTATCGCGCCGGATTATCGGTCGGGGAAGCATCGCCGTGCGCACGTTGCTGCGACACCGTCGGCGGCCACATCTAAACAGAAGCACAAATAACTTCCGCCTCCGTGCGTGGTGCGAGGGGGTGGCCGTTGTTGATTCCGTGTGTCGGAACACGCCAGGCACATGTTTGGAAAAGAGGGTATTCGAGGAAGGGGCAGCAAAAAATACGATGCTTTGACGGTTTTAGCCATGCTTTTACAAACACGCACCCACACACACACACTCATGCAGTGTGGCCGTCGTCATTATGCGAGGATAAATCTTTGCTCATGCCTTACCGGGAAGTGGTTTTGCGGTTAGTATCGTTGGATGTGGTCCGCCACGGGAAGATTTTGTTTTCCCTCCTTATTTTGCTGGCAAGATAGCTTCCCAATCTTTTCTTTTGCCGAACCCACGAGAACCTCACACGTAACGGAGGAAGGGGGGGGGGGGTCGGACAAGGCAGCTTTTCGAAACACTTGAAATTGGAAAAGTTGCACTTTCCACGTACATTCATTTCAATTCGTGCAAGCAATTGGGTTTGGGCTGGAACTCAGTTTCATTCTGTGGAGTGTACATGGACAGCTTTTTTTTCAACCCGCCGCAATAAAGCACACGGACAGGAAGTAACAAAAACGAGGAAAAAATCAGCACTTCCAGGTTCCTCCGAAAGCCAAGGTTCACTATTATCAAATGAACCAGTTCGGCCGCTCGTTCGGTTATTGGAGGGAAAGCATGGTGTGAGTTGCACTCATTTCAGGTTCGCTCATTTTCTCGCTTTCTTGGTTATCTTCTTCTAGGTGTGTGTGTGTATGTGTGTGTGTGTGTGTTTTTAGAAAGTGCATAACCACTGGCGAAAGCACCGAGAAACACACCGATAGCGCGGAGCTGCCGGGTCTCTGATAGAGAAAAGTGCAACTGCAGCTGCATTCATGTCAGGAGGACATTTTCATTCAATTCTTCACTCGAAAGCAAATTCGGATTCGTGACCGTGCTCGGGAACCGGCCGGCGGGGAAAAAGAGGTCAGCAGATGATGATGCATTTGCGCTCCCGATGCATGTCGGGAGGTCCATTGAGCCGAAAGAATATCTTTTGTCCACCGCCATCGCTGTTTTTTTTTTTTCGAGTGGGATGTTTTCGTCCCGTATTTTATCCCTTTCATTTTTTGTGTTCGCCATGTTCACCCACTCTACGTAGCATGTGGACTTTTCTAATAGAGGTTCCTGTTTTGATGCGGTTCCGAATTGAAGGATGCCTTGGGCAGGGCGATCCGGTTTTTTTTTTGTTCGTTTCATCTCCAGCTCATTCGTGTGTCTTTCCCACTTCGCTTTTCCCACCGGAACAATATCCGAGGATTTCGTTCGATTGCACAACGATGCACGTGCTCCTTCATAGGTAGGGGCCAGATGGACGAGAATAAATAGTGCCTGCCCTACTGTGAAAGTCGTGCCGCACTCATAGATCGAACCGGCCGGACGGAACCGGCTTGAATGGATGAGTTGTGTGCCGGCTTGGGGAAAAAAGGAACCTACTCACCGGTCCCTGTTGAAAAATGCAAAGACAACCATGTCCACCTCCGCATTGGTTCCGGTGAAAGCGTCCCAGCGTATTCCTGCGCTCCCCCTCCGCCCCCCCCTCCCCCCCCCCCCCCCCCCCCGCATGTTGTGGGACGTAAACAGATTTTTCGCGACAAAGAGATCGACAAAAGCGGATTACCGAAATCAGATTACTTAAGATTCACTTACGGAACGGCGTCCATCGACGGGAAGGAAACCATTTTTATCGAACATCGGTCGCTTTTTCTCAGCAGGAAGAGACACTCGTGTCCCTTTTCTTTCTTGTTGAAAACAACCTTAAGCCCACAAACCATTTTGCTCCAAATATTTACATCAATTTATTGTGTCTTGTCTTGTTAAAAAATGTATGAAGTTAGAAGCAGCAAATCGATCGTATGTCGGTCACGGTTGTTGCGGGTGTTGTCATATAGCTCATCGTTACCGCCCCTCCGTTATCTCACCCATCCCTCTACCGGCTGACTGATGGCATCTTCATAAATAAAGCGATTTCGCCCTGGGAAAGCGTTCCGAGGAAAGGCAAGCTTATTACAAGCGGTCTGACGAGGTGCGCGGCGTTCTGGCTGCCTTTTTTCCCTTGTTTGTCGCGTTCGCTCGTAATCAATTTGTTACCATCGTGCCCAGGCGCGATGTGTGTCCCACGTGTTTGCTACCGGAAGCAGGAAGCGTACGGCAAATGTTTTGATGGCTGCTCTGCCAGGGTGTATTTTTGTGTGTGCTTCAGCTGAAGCGATCCGCCTAACGAGGATGTTTATTTTTTTTATTTTTTAGTATATGTGCCGACGCCATTCTTCCCGAGGCCCAAAAGTCAACCCCGTCTTATGGGGGCGCGATGGTTCATACGGTACTGAATGGCTCACCACAGGCGTGTTACATTCGGCCTATTTAAGAAACCTGAAAAGAGGTTCACCAGCGAGAACTTGGATACGGAAGTAAATGAAAATGATGGAAGAAAAGTGAAAGTATAACGCGACATCCGAGACGCGTCCTCGTCCCACCCACTTCATCGAATGCTACCGATGACGATGATGATACCGACGATGATAATGATAATGCGATCTGCAAGTAATGCCATCGTAACGGAAAGCGCAGATAAATGAAAGAATGCCTAAACTTGTTCACGACCGGAAGAGATGTCGTCTAGCGCGATGGAGGACTACTTGTGGGGTCCCGCGATGGGCGGTGGGTCTGCATTCGAATCCTTGTGCGCGTCGGGTGTGCTTCCATGTGTACAAGCATTTCCGATAAGTGATACAGGATATGTGGCATGTCCCTTCGCGGCGATGAACGTAGGCGGTTACCAATAGGTGGATTTTGTTTTCATTTATCCTCTCTCTACCGCTGTGTGTGTGTTTGTATGTGGGTGGTTAAGTGGGCGATGAAACGAAATAAATTAGAAGATGAAAACCGCACCGTCACCTACGCTGTCGCGTTATTTGACATCATTTCCATTGGATGGTAGCGGTTATAGGCGAAATTTATATTTCCTATATTGCATTATAAACATTGAATATGCTGCCGTGGGGTCGTAATACCCTTGGCACGAAAATATTTACACAATCATTAAACTGTTTAGCGTGGTTTCGTTCTGAGGGATGAGGTACGAGCTCTTAGCTTACCTGATAAATGCAATTATGTGGGATGTAATTGACCATATTATGGTTATTGATAGGCCTAATTACTTATCTATTGACGTCATATACAATTTGAGGGCGGTTGTATTAACGTTTCTATTTTCCTAAAATGCTACCAATAATCAGAACAATTAAACGGAACTAAATTCACCGGAGTTTGGCTCTCTTTTCGAGTGGCTTTTTGAAATGTTCACTCATTGTACCGGTAGTATATCCTTAAATCATAAAATCGATAAGAGGATCCCATAGTACGCAATTGTCGCTGTGACGAAGGGAAGAAACATCGAGGAGCAGAAAACGTAGCGGCTCGTTTACGTCTTGTGGAACGTCGACCCCTAGGGCCAACGATTTGTTGGCTTGCTGTCGACTTCGGTAAATAGTTACAAAAATTCCCTTCGACTTCAAAGTTCCGAACTCGAGGGCTTCGGTAAACGAGACGGCATTGTTAGGTTTAATGGAATTTCGGGCACGTGATCAATGGTGGGGTAGGTCTTTATCCAGAAATACACCTGACCAGCGTTTGTTGCGTAACGGTGCTGTGTGTGCTGCGCTATTCGTCCTATTTCTCATTCGTCATTCTCGCTGCTTGGGAAAAGGTTCCTTAATAAAAACGCGCGCTAAAAACGACGTGAGACTATTATACTAATTAGATTAGAATTGTATTCTACTTTGCGTTGAAATCAAGTATTCTATTTAAGTATATTGTTTGGTAGATATTGAAGGTAAACTACACTACTCTTCTAAGTACTTTTTTATGTAATGTGCTTAGCAACACTTCTCTATTCATTAACGACGAGTCTAAGCGTTTCCGCTAGAAAATCCTTAGCTGCTAACCAAATTTAATGAGACAGCTAACAAGGCGTCTTCATTCGCTTTTTCACACCCAGTCCAATTCCGGGAAAAATCAAACTCCATGATGTGTCACTTTTTCCGCATCGACGTCGCATTATTCACACCGGAAGGAAGGTCAGCATCCGGCTGGTGAAACTAATTTTAGCTAATCAACGTCATAAAATGTCAAACGCCATTTTCCAATCGGTGGCCCGGGTTGACGGTACGGTACAAAAAAGGCTCGACACAAACAAATCGCAGTTTTCCTTTTGCCCGCACAAGCTTTAGGATAGGATAAATTTTCCGTTTTTCTGCCCATTAGAGGTGGGACAAAAAGTGGTTGAGTAAAAAATCAACTTTCCCTACAAATTCGGCACAGAATACAACGGAAAACTGGCACATCACGCTGATTCTAATTTTCCAGCGGCGTCACTTTGGCCGTGGGTGATGATTATCTTTGTTTTATTTTCTTTTGCGGCTGTTTCATTGCGATTGTCTGCTCTGGAATGGTCACACATTTCGATCATTTCTGTCGCAAACTGCAACAAAAAAATGTTCACCGAGGAAATCATCCGTCATGGAAATCATCGGGTGCCGGGTTTTGAGATAGTAAAATCCTGACACGTTTACCACGTAACTGAAACTAGTCCTCATTTTCGGCGCGGGTTTTTCGTTTACTAAACTAACAGAAAGCTTCGTGGAAGTGTGAAATGTGTGAACAAACAGACCGGAACGGAAACTGTCCGGGGCATGTCCGTGTTTTCCGACCGATTGCATGTGATGGGAAGGTTTTTTTTTCCCCGGAACTCGACAGCATACGCATAAACGTCCTCCAAAAACACAGATTTCACGTGGCAAATCTGAGAATTTCAATCTCTTTGTATAAATATACAAACAGTTGCGCACATAGCGCTGGTCTCGATTGTCGGTTAACTTCAGGCCCGCACCGGGCAGCTTGCATCGATGTCGAGCTCCGGATGCAGATTTCGTCAATACGCGATGCACTCCGGGCCGGAAGGGTGTCCGGTGCATGATGCTGCACGTGGTGATGCTTGGTGCTTGGCAAATCCACTACCAAATGCTGCCAAACGGTGGGCCATTTCATCGGTGCTCTACGACCGTTGGCTTTGCGGCTTGGGGTGAATGCTTCTGCCGGGATGTTTTTGGGCATGGCTTCTAAAGAGGAGGCGCAACATAGGTGTTGCGATCGTCTCTTCACCCTCTACAATTTTAGATATGGTAACATCAATCAAACACTGATTCATTTAATTCTCCCACGCTTTACCCACCACTAGCGAAATAACTGTGAATAGAAGCGAAATTGTAACTTGCGGGATAAAATCAGCAAGCTCTGAAAACGATTCCACAACGATTTGGAAGCCATATCGTAACGATAAAAAAACTCTGTTTAGAAAAAGAAGATCTGAAAATAACAAATAAAAAGCTTTCACAAACAGAAAGCAGCGAAACAAATATTCGCATTCCGCTCGAAAAGCGAAAATGCAGCATTCCAAATAAACTGTCTGCTGACTGTCGGGCGGGTCTGGCATTGGTTTTGCCACTTTTTTTTATGCAACTGTGACCTGCTTTTGGTTTTTGTTTTGATTTGGACAATTTTGGCTTGAGTTTGAAAGGTCCAGTTTTTTTTCGTTTCGTTTCGTTCCGTTTCGTCTACTGGTCCCCGAAGTTAGTCCGGCTAACGTGGCAGTTACGGGGATGCCTTCAACGCTTACTCTATAAAACCGCTTATCATAGCCGGATACAAAAAAAGGAAATAGAAAGGTTTGGCAACGCCGTATGGTAGAGATAGGCGGGAAAAAGGGGTAGCGATAAAAAAGGGAAATTAAACACACTTTCTCGAAATATAGAATACCGTTTGCGAGCCGTGCGGTCTAGCGCCCACGATGATGGTGGCACAGTTGCCGCGTTTAATCGAAATCAAAAACATGCAAGTGACCGTGTTCGCGATATTGAACATGCAAATCGAAATCCGGAAAATGCCATGTTTCCGCCAGTTGAGCAGTGGCAGTGTTGCTATTAGGTGTTTTCCTTAACCATCTACCCTGCCCGTGCGACCCAACGTACGTACGTTTGCTGTTAGAAGGCATCCTGACTGACAAACAAATAAAAAATTGTGTTTCGTCAATCTTTTTTTTCTCGTTCTTTTTGTTTGAAAATTTGGGAAAAATGTTCGTCCACTTGCTAGTTTTACCCACAACCCGAGTTGGTTTGAATTTTTGTTTCGTTTTGTTTTTGCCTTATTGTTGTTTTTAATCTTTTTCTTTAAACTTCAATCGTCCACCTGAACCCATACTAAACGCTTTCGAGCTGAAAGCCACGGAAAAGTGGATTTAGCTGCACATTTTTGGTTGGGTGTTCTTTTTATTCAAATCTTTTTTCAGTTTAGTGAAAAAGTAAACGGTGCACGAATAGTGCGTTAAATTGAATGAAAGCGCAAGAATTAAAGTACATATTGAATAATCTGTTTGATGGGGAACAAACCACATTTGCTGTCTATAAATTTTAATGTGACTTCTAGCTTTCAGTGGTGTTTGACTTGCTGTTCGTTAGAGTTTCCTATGCCGCACGGAAAGTGTCCGTGTTGATGATGCCTCCAGTTTTATGACAACAGAGGTAGCACGGAAAGCTGTTCCACAAAAACCACATTTGCTCGGTACTTTTCGGTACTGATTGTGCGTATCACGTGTTATGCACTTTGACTGTTTTAGTGTTTGCATTTGCCATTCCTTTTGAACGCAGTTGATAGGTTTCGGTTTAATTTTATGATAGACATCAGTAACATCTCTTCTCGCTAATAGTAATTAGATTCGTTGTTTTAGTCAGTCTAATATCTACACGGGTTTCTTAAGCGTCGAATTAAAAATGGCGATCTACAAATATCAATACCTAACATAAAATATCATCCTAAAAAGTTGGTTGTTCGGAAAGGACAAACTGCAATTCCGACGATTGAACTCATCGTGCCATCAATACCGATGCTAATTTTAAACCATAAATTTGATTTACGATACGCCGTAAGATTGCTCTCTTTGTATGTAGACCTCAGCGAATTGGCAGCGTGGGTAGAAGCGGAAAAAGTACGAAAACTGAATGTGACAAACTCTGTAGCTCTATCCTGTTTATCGGACGCCCTGTTTTGCCGACAGGTTCAGAAATGTGGCGTGCTTTGAACCGCTTCG
This sequence comes from Anopheles ziemanni, assembly GCF_943734765.1. Lineage (NCBI taxonomy): Eukaryota > Metazoa > Arthropoda > Insecta > Diptera > Culicidae > Anopheles > Anopheles ziemanni. The sequence continues at coordinate 28,316,584 of NC_080705.1, read as the reverse complement.
GTCGATTTGATTAATGTCAGCCAGTTACTATGGCTCGAAACGACAGCCTGCTCATGCCGCTATCGATGAGTTCTTCCCGTCCCTCTTATCTGTTTTCCACTTTCTGTTACTACCTTAAGTATCTCAAGGGAGCTTCCTGTCGAAAAGAAATTTGAGCCACTGCTTCGATGTCGGGAATTTGGAAATGGCAAACATTTTAATTGAAACATGTCAGCACATTACCCAAACTGGCCTTCCATTTGTGCCTCTTTTTTCCACGAAACTTACGGCCATTTGCTTTTTGAACGACGTGCTAACAAATGGTACTCGTTAGCTTATAAAGTTTCGTTGGAATTGGCAATCACTCGACGTTTAATGGCAAAAAAAAACTCCTTCTCTGTTTGCACCGTTTGGCATTAAAAAAAAAACGCATGATGCTGATAGGTTTGTGGTAATTTGCGTGGAAATTTACAAACAATACGCAATTCAGCAGGGTTGAGGGTACATTTTTCTGCTCCTTCACACCGTAAGTGATGAGATTTTAATTGCAAGCAATAAAAACTCCACAATGACTGATCAGCAGTTAATAGGAATAATTGAATTGTATTTACATCGGAGGGGGGGTCATCATCAACTACAGGCTGGTTGGTTTGAGATGGTTAATTGTGTTTGTGATTGATCAATTCCTGTGGGGTTGTTTAATTTTTTTGTTCAAGTAGCCTTTAATTAAGCTGCTGCGGTAGATAAACATACTTTATTTGTATGGATCAACCATTTGTTAATAATACGTCGTTGGTGTTGTTTTAGTTTTAATCAATTAAACATTTTGTATAATATTCTATTTGCTCCATAGTATAAACTTTATATTTGAAGAGTGCATGCATTATTATGTACAAAACCACGAAGCTCATTGACTGTTATGCATAGGACGGTTCAATTAGCATAATATCATGTAAAATTTATAGAATTCTACTCTTCTGCTTTCCACGAAAAAGGCTACCCCAGCCTATGTGTTGGTCATCCGAGTTCAGAATAAAACCGATTGGGTGAATTTATGTTCAAGATTGCGTAGGAGCGGTGTTTGAAATTAAAAATGGTTCTCAATTGCATCGGAAAAGTACATCCGCTTGGTACGATTTTACTCGTTCCGGGAGGGCGGTTCTGACAATTGGTATCGATGACAACTTGAAGCTAATGGCATTGGAAGCAATTTATACGGTGGTGACATTAAATTTGCATTAAAAAATTCCTTTTCTTCTTCTCACGGCAAAGGAATGGTTAAAAGTAGGATGCAGCTCAAATGAATAGACTCTTGGGATTGCACGGTGACCGAGTTTTTGTTTTAGTTCACCACTTCGCCGATCCATTGCACGGTTTCGAAATCGTCCCGTTGGAGCGAGTCGCTGCCGGGCCGGGTAGCTGGACGTAGCATATTTTTTGTTTCTCCATTTCGTTTCACAATCCATTTCATTGCACTCCCATATTATGTCCGAGCACCATAACTGACACGGACAGTTGCTGACAGTGTCTTTCGAAGTGCGGAGTGCGCACATCGTGAGGTGGCACATCGATTCACACCGGAATCCGGCATGGAGTGCGAACGAGTAATGCATTGGTTCGCTTCTCCTTCGTTTTTAGTTTCGGTACCACAAACTAATAGAGATGACGCTCGCACGTGCACACAAAAACGCAGACACACAGGCAAACCGAAAGTTCAATCTATAAATCCTCAAGAGCAAGCGAACGGGAACCTCCTCCGGCGCCATCAATTACAACTGAAGCACTGAAGACAATTTCAGCCACTCTGGCCAGGAGTCGAATGAAGCTCCCAGATTCCGGTGAGATGCTTTTGCCCCGAAGCAGCAGTCCGCAGAACTTGTCGAGAAAGTCGAGAAAGAAACACCCGAGCAGTTGCTTGTGAGCCGGCTGATAATAGCCGCCTGAGTTGGGTCAAACATATGCAAATCTCTCTTCACCTGCCGGGCACCCCGTGCCACCTCCCCCACCGGTGGTTCGAAAATTGGAATTGAACAGGTGTTGAGAAGATTTCCAACTACCACCTGTTAGTGTCGGCCGTCCGTTTCGGTGGAAGATCCACTTCGGATGAGTGGACCTTGTGGCGCTGAACTGAGTCTTTCGTTTGGCAGGTTTTGGTAGCCATCGAAAATCCCAAACACCGCGGGTGGGTGGGAAATTATCGTGATCAGCTCGGTGTGATCCTTGTTTCGTTCATACTTTTCAGTTGACGGCAAGGGAGTCGGGATACGTTTGGGAGAGAGTGATGGTTTGGATGAAGAAACTTTCACAATCATTTTCATCTTCCTTGGGGAGTTTGGGAAAACGTATTGACCCCAATTCAGTTGTTCTATTTAATATTCTATTCAAATCAAAATTTCTAAAGCATTGCTTCACATTTGGTTTCCAATGTATGAGTAATAGTCGCCTTATGTTGACTTGTTTTTGCTGATAGATTTCTTGATTAAAATAAACAGCATTACTAGAGGTATGTTTTTCGAAAAAGATTATATGCATATCAAATTATGCTGACGCACTTCTCTGCTTAACATGTAGCAGTGCCTAAAGCATCCTTTACGCTCTGAATGATTTCCTCAACGTGCAAGTTCACACAAGTACACGAGAAGCTAATCACCTCGGGATCATAACCTGCTGTCGTATGTGACGATGATGAACGCAAACGAAACCCGGTTTGGTGTTGTTCTACGAAGAGCGTAAAGATAGTAAGCAAAATCGCTGACAGACTTCCAGGCGACGATACTGCACGGAGACCCCCATGTACGTTGCTTGGGATATTGACATTGGATATTCAATCTGATGCAGATTGATTTCCGCCTTATGCATGAGACACTGAAGCACCCCACGAACCGGCGGTTCGAAGCCAGTGCGATGTAAGACAGTGGTAACCACACCATAAACCACGTGCAACTTATGTTGATAAATCATAGGTTGTGGCTGCTGTGTGGCTTCGGCCAACTGTGTCGGGTGTGTAAGGCTGCTCATTCATAGCGGTTTGCGAACACAATATTTCCTTGCATCCGAGAGTCACGACACAACGTCTTAGCCTAATCAGAGTCTGGGCAGACGAAAGGGCCAGTGTATCGATTCCTGCCACCCGATGTCGTCATCGGTGGTCAACGGTCGATAAACATTGTGTATGTACCTCCATCACTACAAGGTTTGACGACAACGCATCCGTGGACCGTTTCCCTTTCGCCCTCCAATCCCCGCGGAGTGTTTATGTACATATATGCATGCCAATCATGTTGACGTTTGCAGGCAAAATTATTTACTGCTATCTTGAGAATCTTTCGCCGGGACAGACCAATAGACATCCGCCAGTCGCCCTACGCTGCTTGCTGGTAACCCTCGTTCTTCCGTCGAAGGGAGCCATGCACTTGGGTCGGGCGCAAAAACATTACCATCAATCTGTACGATATCTTCGGCATAAGATGAGCGGTGGTGATGGCTTATAGAGGAGTGAGGACTGTGATTTTCAAAGACTAGCTCCGTTTATAAGCTGAAACCTCCAAAGGCGGTAGATAGCTCGATCGGTAGCTGTCAGATGCTAGTGGGTGGTGAGCGCGTTAGTATCTCCTGCCGCTGATAGCTTGACAAAGCCGATCCGAAATCGTTGGACCAACATCATCTATCGGGAGCGGGTATGTGAAAGTTGGTTTCGGTGTCCTCTACTGGAACAAATGCCGCATCTCACGGGGCTACAAGTATTGCAAACACTAGACGAGGTATGAAGCTGCTCATACAAGGTATGGTATGGAAAATGTGGCAAAAGCCACTCATCGGCGGAAAAGTGTATCGCACCGTGCATCGATATTTTCTGCAACTTTATCGCGCTCGGTAACTATTAATGTACCGGGAAGTGAATCGAGCCTTTAATTAAACGATAACAAGCTCCTGCTAGAGAGATTCAAGAGGAAAGAGGATAACGAGAACGCGCTATTGTCATTGCATCCTGATGTTGGATGAAATTAAAGCTGAGTGGCTGAGTATGATGATTTTTAACCGAAAGCTTGTGTGGTTTGAGTATTTGTGAACTGCTCTCTATCCTTTTGCCAACTATGAGGAACATAGGGTCAATACATATGATAATATATGTGCTGAAGCATGTTATGTACACATAAATCTATTGATGGAGAAAACAAATGGTTTGACAACACCCGACTTTTACGCAGATATTATATTTTGCTATATATATAGCAGCATATTTTTACATCGATACGCATTCCATTGGTGGTGGCATTAAACCGATCAATTCTTAAATTGGTACCTGTTGGCCGCAAGCACCTAGGACGAAAGGTGCAAACCGAGAGAAACTACGCAGTGATAAAATGGAAAGATAAGGGTTAGCCGAGTATTATTTAATTACACTGGCTTAATAGAGTCATGGCATGGTTGCCCTGCAATGCCCTGGCTAGCTTCGGGTTTCCGGTAGAATGTTTTCCGGGGGCTCGTTTGCCGATGAGAACTTATGAATCGTGGTTAAGGTCATACGATGCGAGAAAACAAGGCTACACAAACCGAGGTAGTAATTAAACCTGTAATACTGTGAGTAGCGGGCAGTATTTGTGGCGCTGCGGTTAAGTTGTATTGAATTCCTCGCGTGCGTGAAAGAAAATATTTTAAATTGATATCTGTTTTAATCGTTCTCTTGTATCAAATAATTCGGAGGTAGATTTCTTGGGGGTCCGCGACAGCCGAGCGGTAGCGCCGGTTAGAAAATCGGCCCATGAGCGCCGGGGCTCACCTCCTCGACGGCGTGGGTTCGAATCCCAACCGAGACCGGACCCTCCCCTGTACGAGAGGACTGACTATCCACGTACAACAGGGAAACAAGTCTCGTAAGTCCTTAACGGACAGGCATGACCAAGAGGTCGTTACGCCAAGAAGAAGATTTCTTGGTATGTTTTAATTACAATATTACGTAACATTGTACAATATAGACCAACGAGTTTTTAAAATGAATTTCCACTTAACATTTTTTGATGACTTTTATGCAAGGCAATTAAGTTTTAATGAACAGATGAACCCGGCGGCAAATAACGAACGAAATGCTTATGTGTTATCTGTTTCTTTTTATTCTTTCCACAGGTAATCAGATCAAAGGGAATGAGCCATTTAAAGGGAAACGACCAATTATCGTATGTAATGTTATTTCTTTATTATTCCATAATATTAAAGCGCAGTGGATAAATTGTCATTCACTCAATTTTGGTAACGCAGGACAACTCTGTAATGACTGGCACGCTACCGATTTGCTAAATTGACAGAAATTCCATATTAATTAAAAAAATGCTGTTAATGTCATGTATCATCATCAATTTTTCGCTAGTCCACTAAAATGTTACTTATTTGAATTTATGTGAAAATGTCTTGAAAAAGATTTTTTTTAAATCATTTTATTGAAATATACCAAGTAACATAGACACATATCTCCATGGGCTAGCGCTGCAAAGCTTCTGTTGAGCTAGGATCCAGGAAGCTTGGTTATTCAGCAATGAATATTATGCTAGAGTGAAATTCAAAAGTTCTTCGCTCTCCTTGAAGCATTGCTGCTGTGGCAATACGTAGAATGTTGGAAGAAGCTTTTTTGCCTTGACATTCAAAAGCTTGATCCATTTTGAACGATAAGCTTGCTATAATTCCTTTTATAGCACAATGCCGGATCCTTTTCGAATGGAAAGTGTACTAAAATTCTTTTTATAGGAGTTTAAAACCTTCGACGAAATATTCACACCGCTTTGTCGGTGATTATGGTAAAGAAAGTATTTCATATTCAAAGGATATTTTTACTATAATAACTAGTGTATGGAAGAATCCTGACCATCCTTTTGGTGTCCTTGGTGAAGCTCCCTCTGTTAAAATGTTTCCTAAACTATATGATACCAGTTCTAGTTTCCTATAAGGCAACATCTTGCACACAATTGTGTTTATTTTCTGCTTTTTTGACCCCACATACGCATTAGATGTTCTTGAAAGACAACAATATTTGAGAATTGAGAAACATTCATTTTTTGAAGTAATTTTTAAAACAGTAATTGTCCTTTTGCTACCAGTTTGAACTTTAAGTTGTTAGCTAAGCGATGGTATAACAGAAAACAACGATGGAAACTGCTCATACCACAGAAAGTTTGTGTTTTTCTATTCTTTTCTCGGTTATTTACAGAGAAAGGTGAGAACTGATAAACTGTTGCTCGGTGAGAGCGCTGGTAGAGTATGGGATAGAGCCAAAGGCAAAGTTTGTTTTCGAAATAAAGACGGGAGATGTTCCGTGAAAAACGGGTGAAGAAGAGTTAAGCATAATTTACCTAGCGAGAGTTAATTATCATAAAGCAAATTAAAATCAAACGCTCGTTCAAGTTGTTTTCCTTAAGAAAATACAGTTCAAGGTCCGCTCAACATACACTGTTGAGGAGCGAAAAGCGTCGATATCGGGCTTGTGATTATTTGCTTAAGTGGGAGATTACAGTTAAGATTTGTTGTTGATTTCCCTAAATGAGATTAGTTTTTTTTTCTTGACTATGCTACTTCAGATTATTGAAAGCAAAGTGATGATAAGTATATGAGTTAAGTTATGTACTAGTAGTAGTTTCATTCGTCTCGAGAAACATTATCCAATGTTGTCGATCATATTTTGGGTTTTGCTATGCGCTTGCTGTTTTTGTTGATGGGTCGGTTGCAATAAATCAATATTTTTTTAAAACCTCTGAGTTTCATAACCCGACCACGACATCATGTTAGTGTCTTATAATGTGCATTAGGCGACGGTCGGTTTGCCTGCTCGTAAGGATAATCTTTCAAACAGTTCATCGCCCGAGCGGTGCGCCAAGATGCTGGGTTTACCTGAGTAAATGAACAGATTTACAGTAGAGCTGCAGCCTTGCGCTTCAACGAAAAGGATTTCGATTTAGTTTTCCGACACAATGAGAGAAATTGGATTGAATTTGTTGGCTCTGCTGCTGTCGTTCGATTGGTTTTCACCGTGCGGTAACCTTTACGACTTTTCCACCTTACTGCATGGTCTAACTTCGCCTGACCGTCTTCCTTCACCGACAGCGATTATCTTTACCACACAATCCGATCAATTGACGTATCCTGTCGACCGAATAGGGGAAGTTTTATTTTTGTTTAGCTTTCGTTCCCACAGAAGCTGCTGCACGTGAAAGGATAAAAGGGTTTTCCTGTGTAGAGACCGTCCACTGCAGCTCAGCTCGCGGGAAAGGATAGGATGGGCACGATGAACAAATTGTTCAAGAAGCTAACGATTTCTTCATCGCTCTGATTGTATTCGAAAGGCAAATTGTGGATGGGGAAACTTGTGAGAAGCCAAGTTTATTAGCAGACGCTCTAAAGAGCCACACTGACGGGAAAACAAATGTACAAACGATTGTACAAATGTTTAATCCGAACTATTGAAGTACGGTTGACGAAGCGGTGCGCACTACCTGTTACTTTAAATAGCAGAAGTTTTCCAGTACACACACGATTTTTATTTAGTTTTAACCTCCTCTGAACTATAAAAATTCTTCATTCTTAAAATATTTCACTTGTTTTTGAAGCAATGGGTTTTGTAAACTCTTGGTCATATTTGCATTACATTTGGATTGATTACGCCATGATAAAACATTGGTATAACGATCTATTAATTTATCATTGCAATTGTTAACGTAACTCTCTGTCAGTCTATTTTTGTTAAAGAGACATTTTTTAATTGTTCACATGGCTTCTCCATATGAAAGCACAAAGTAAAGCAAACCGGCAAAACCGAAAAACTACAAAGATATTTTCCTCGGCGAGTAGCAATGCCGACGGAACAAAACACACACAGCCCCCCCCTGCATGGTTACAACATATCCACAACCCTCAACCCTGCAGCTAATTCAGCAGGGGGCCCTTTTGAAAATATCGAAAGCAGCGTGCCTGTGTCGAGTTGGGCAAAGAATTGAAAAAGTTTTAATTAAAAACAAGAATCCTCAAAACCGAGGCAGCGGAGCCGGCGTCGGCATAGCGGAACATTTTTGTGGCTCGCAGACCCTTTGAGCAGGGTCAAAGAGCTTGGAGTACGTACATACCGAGGCGGCGAGAGTGAGGCCGATCGGTGAAAAAGCGCAACCCCCGTCCAAAAAACCGTAGGGTGCCACTGTCGTCGCGTGTTTGGGTTGCGATGGCTGTGTGGAAAGTTTGCTGCCACTGATTAAACCCCTTTTTCGGCGTGCTACAAATTCATCTCCCATCGCATGGCGGCCTGTTGAAACGCAAAACTTTCCTCGTGCGGATGCTCTTGCTTACCCTGTGTATTATGTCGACCTGTATGAGGCCAATCTTGCGCCGGCTTGCAGTCCCAGCGAGGCCTACGAACGAAAGTGAATGCAGCGTGGAAAAGAAGCAACAGAACTCTGGTAAAAAGGACACTCCGCACGATCCGCTTTAATTTATTGTATTCATGTTGTTGTGCGGCTAATTCACCGCTCGCCACCATGTGGACGAACAGATAGAGGCGAAGAGCCTAGCTGACAATTTAATTACCACCGCCAAGACAGCTCGTGTTGAGGACTTCGTATCCCCGGAAAAACCCGAGTGAATGAGCGACCCTGGCCGTGAACTTTGTGCGCAATCGTGGCGGGCACGCATCCGAGAGGCCCGAGTGCCACTTTGTTTTGGTTCTCAGTTAACCCTTCGGTGCGCCGGTGGACCGGTAGTAGTTGTTCGTGCAGAACTGGCCCATTGACCCAGTGCGCCCCGATGTAGGTCGCGGTAACGAGGGAGCCCAGTGGAGCTGAGTGCACCGACGGATAAATGCGCGCGTTTATCATTCGTGCCCGATGAGTGCCGGGTCTCGGGCGAACGTTGGTGTCGGCTTTCGCTGCCCGGGAACTGACGCTAGGCAGTTGTTTGGGAAACGCGCGCGTGTTCGGTAGCTTGTGCGGTCTACGAATACCGTACGAGTACGAAAGGATATCGTATTTCTCGTGGTCATATGATACACTCTGTGGGGCGACTGATAGCGTAGAGTTTACATCATACTGGTTGTGCCTACCGTGGTCGCTTGATGTGGTTTACCAACCCTTATCGAGGGAAATAATTAACGGCATTTCGGTGGGAAAGTGTGAAAAACAAAACCCCTCACCGGGGAGGGTTCCCTCTTGTTTTGGGGTGCAACCGAAATTACACGGCTCATAAGCGGCCATTATCAAGTGTTATCTACGTGGCTGCCTTCTGCCCATAAGTGCTTACTGCTTGCTGTCTGAATGTGTGCTAAAAGTTGTGCCTATAAGGCACCTCGCCGCTAGCAGGCCCCTCGCTTCGTTACAGCCCCACTCGCCCTAACACACGCACATCCGCTGCGATGAAAAGTGTTTCCGCGTGCCTGCTTCCGGTCATTTTCCTCAGCGCGGTCCTATCGTCACCTTCCGTTGTCGCCCGTTCCGCCGTCTGGGAAAGCGTTTCCTTCCACCAAAGAGCGGAAGCAGAAGCAGCAGCAGCAGCGAGTGTGTGCGATCGTCGCCTAAGTGTCCCTGCGTCGGCAACATCGAACGGCTTGTGCAACCTGCCCGGTATACGGAGCCGAGGGTTGCTGACGTCAGCGGAGGGGCTGCTGCCGGTGCCGCAAGTGGATTACCGTACCGGCTGGTGACTAGTGATAGTAATAGCGCTACTATTCCACTTCAGTGCCCCATTACAGCGGCATCACGTGCATCTGTTGGAAGTGATGGTAGATCCACTCAAGATATTCTGGGTTCTCACGAATAGCACCTATCTAGGTAAAATTGTTTCACCTTCTTCGCCGTTCTTAGCGTACATTTGCGCCGGGCATGTCATATCGTTTAAAGTTAATCCTCATCGCTTGTTACTTTGTCGAAGCCGTACGGGTTTATCTTTCGACCATACTTTTCGTCGCATATCAGGGCTCCCTTCACGATAGTCTGCTACGGAGGTGCTTTTCACAACCGCTAAGCTAACTCTTACAAACCGCACCAAATCCTATGAGACTCGCGCTCTCTTGTCGCCATCAACGACAAGACAATTATCATAACATTTGCATTGCAAATGGAAAACACGGTGTATTGTTGTGTGCTTGCTGTGTCGCAAAACCTTTCCAGCTTCACCTGGAGGTGCATTGTGCTGGAGGAAAGTAGTTTTCTCGTAACGTTTCGCAGTGCTCGAGCGTTTTTGAATGCCGAGTCGGGGACGGCGTCAAACTTCGTCTTGGCGCTTTTAACCCGCCAAGACTTTTGATTTGTGTGGACCAGTGAGTTTTGGACGCCCTGATTGGAGAGTTTTGATTATCCGGTGGTCTCTCGTTGCCTTTCATCGTTGCCAACCGAAGCGTTAAGAAGCGAGCGACCAGGCGTCTCCATCGCTACCAACGACTAGGCGTCTCCATCGTTACAAACAACCAGGCGGCTCCATCTCCACCGCCCCGAGATATGTTTGTGGTTAAATAAAAGAATAGTTTCCCCAGCGTGTCCCTTACTTTGTGAAGAGATTTGCTGTAAAGTTTTATTCCCATCTATCCGCTAGGCCCTGTTCTGAGATGATGCAGCCGGAAAGGGTTTTTGGACTCAATTAAATTCAATACACTAGTATCATTGCGAAACCAAATGCGTGCCCTTGGTTGGGTTGTGGTGGTTTCCGGAATTCGCAATAAGCCTTACATGCACAGGCTAATCCGTCGGGCTCTGGCAAACCACTTCACTCACGCACTCGCTATTGCGCATTAGGGGCCGTTCGACGGATCATCGAAACCACCTCAAATACCTTTAATTAGGTAGGATTATGCAAATCTCTCACTGCGTTCGATCGGCAGCAAAAACTGGCTGCAGTCTACTGCGTCGAAACCCCACGGGTGTTGTTTTGCATACCTTCATCGCCCGAACCATACTGAACCGAAGGTAATATCTGTTTTAAAAGCATCTTTATTTACGAGACTGCCTAGCCCTCATCTGCGGAACGGTGCACGTTGAAAGGGTTCTTTTGTGGTATCTTTCCGTGGTCCATCCACAAAATGAAGAGAAGGTATTCTTTAACCCATTTCTGAGTTTTTTGTTTCGTTTTAATCTAATGGCTAGGTCCAGTTTCAGCTCGTTGAGCCTCCGAGGTCCGGTTTCATTTTTCTTCAAATCCCTACCATCTATTGGAGCGTCCTTTTTGCAAACATCATCCAAGTACTCGCTTCAGTCGGTTTCGCGTCTCCCTTTGTTTCCTACTCGCAGTATGGTTCGTAGCGTTGAAAATCTGTACCTTATTATCCTTTGAAATCGAGGACCTCTGGAGCCGCACATCCGAACTCCTATTCTGCTCGCCTCGTTCCTTTCGATAAAAGTCATTCAAAATTCCAATGAAGCGAACTGTGCTTGGGCGAATTTTCCTTTTACGATTAGAACCAGCCCCGAGCGATGGCACTTCCCCGTACAAAGGCAGCTGAAAGGCGTGCTGGTACCACAATGTTATCGAAGAAACGGAGCAAGAGAAAATTATTCTACCAGCTTATCTGTTCCAGCGCGCGCAAAGATGGTTTTGTTGGTCGTTGTCGTCGAGTTCAACACGGGAAGCAAGTACTCCCGCACCGAAAAGTTTCTACAAGCTGTGCACTTTCACTGCGTACCTTCAACTCTTTGGTTTATTTTTGTGCCGAATTCTGGTGGCGATTGTTTTCGATTGAATTAGTACGATTACGTGTAATTTGGGCCACGTTGTTCATTCTGGCGGGCGGATACTGTTTCATCGCTTTGTTGTTGAGGTGCGCTTTGTTGTGTGTTCGGGTGAGTGCCAATCTCCCGCCCCGCTCCCCTCTCACTGGGAGAGGAAACAGGAATGATGATGTTATGTTCCAATGAAAATCCCCTAAACTTTCCCTTACACGCACTCCGTGGGAAAAGGGGAAAATAAAAGAAAAAAACCCACCTTTTCAATGGCTGATCGAGCACGGAGAAAACTTTTAACAACACAACTTTTGGGTGGGTTTTCGTCCCCGGCCGAGACTGGAGTGCGAGGCATTGTCTTTCGACTGATAGATTTTTTTCCCCAGCTTTTGTGTGGTATACTCTCGAAAGTTTTATTTATCTTTTAACTATGGTTGGGTCTATCAATTTTTTTAACCATTTAGTGAGGTCTATCTTTGGAAGAGAATAAATGATATAAACAGTTGTTGCACAAAGTGATTTTCCAAGTTTCTTTGCCAATTTAAACGATGTAAACCGCTTTCTACAAGAAACAAAAATACAAAAAAAAATTCCGTCAATTCAGGCCGAATGACATAAAAATATGTTTTGTAAAAGTTTTGGCACTTTTATCTTCGCTTTTAGTTATTTAGATTAAATTTTTGCTAAAAATCATGGTAGTTTCTTTCCTCTACTAAAAAGTTACTGATCTATGTTGGATTACTTATTTTTATTTAAAACGGAGAGAACCGATCCGTTCTCTAGTGAACAGTTGAACAATTTCAAAAAACTTAAAAAGTACCACAAATACCTTCTGTTTTTTCGACTATACTCAACAATGTACTCCGTCGTTGAAATTTTGCGATTTGCATTTTTTTTTCCGTCACACCGTTTCCGTCCTTCTGCTCGCGCCCGTCGCATATTTGGTCACGTTTGACCACTTCGCAATCCACAAGTGACGATGGAGCATAACTTTCTTTCGCCACCGACACTATCACTTATTGGGCCATATTGGGCTCGCCCGGCACTCGCTCACTGCTCGTGCACATCCGGTTGCGGCGTGCCGGCAGCGGAAGTAGTTTTATCAGATAGATTTCCTTCAGTGGTGACAGGACCAACGTGTTCGAAAGCGGAGCCACACCGGATGCCAAGAGTGAAGATTGATATGAAGTTTCCAGAACTTCTGGCTGAACTGCGATGCCTACGGGTTCTTCCAAATGTATGTGTGTGTGTGCAAGTGTCTGCGATGGTGTGCAACACTTGCTCGCTGGTGGAGCAAATTGTAAAACTTTTCACACTCAATTTCCTTTGGCGGCAGCTTGGAGTTTGAGAGGACGGGGGTGATAACCAAAGTGATTCCTATACGCTCTCAGTTGGTCGCTTTGAGCCAAACCTCAAAAACCGCTTCACTTCCTTCCTACTCTCTGCCGTAAACGAGTGCCCCATGGAGATGGGTGTGCAGTAAATTAGGAGATGACGCACGAGAACTACTGTCACGCCTGTGAAAATTTGGTTAACTCATTAGCAACTGGGAATTCAGTGGATGGATTGTAAACGGGAGTAGAAAGGGGTTGGAAAATGAGAAACAAACTTGGCATTTATCGTGAAATGATCTTCTCTCACCAGCTCGCATAGTTATCAAGCTTAATAAGATCAGCAAGCGAAGGTTAAACGTGCCAGAAGAGAAGTTGTTGTTTAAATTTTACGACCACAAATCGCCAGGAAGATGGATGTTCTGTCTGCTCCGAAGCACTTGTGTGTTGTTGAGGGATCGAAATACGGCTTCTAGGAAGGTTTAGGCTCGAATCATCCTGCATGCCACAGTTAGGTTAGAACTTTTCGGTCAGTTCAACTGATGACCCTTATTTAAGCATTCCGGTCAAAAAATCCCTAATACCAGTGATTTGATTCAAATCCACCGTACTCTTGTTGAATACAACATGGACATGAAACAAATTGTAACGCATTCCACACATGCTTTACCAACGTAAAATTGAGAATCTTACTCTCACATGGTATGGAGCACTTTTTGCGATGGATTCAATCCAAATTGAAAAAATAAAGGCCTCTTGTGAGGAATCTCACGTCAATCTCGGTACGAAGTTTTGGCCACCGGTTGCACCGGCCTGTCACTCATTTGGAAACCTTAACGCAAACACTGCCGTCGCCTAAGGACTCGTAGTTGTGACATCCGGCTACGTTGTCGGGCTTTACCCTCCCTTCTTGCACCAACAACGTGCAATATTTCATGTCACGGCCAATCGAACGGAAGTGAAGTGCAAAGAATCAACTGACGTGCCAACCTCCCGGGCAGCGAAACAAGCCTTTTGACACTTTGTCCAGTTTTGAAAATGTCGAAATCTGATGCTGCCACGAGTTTGACCATTTTCCGCCCGCTCCTCAACGAGGCTGAGTTATCGCTCCGAGTTTTTCTTCTCGCGCTGGATTCGTTTGCCTCGCCTGTCATCATTAGGACGGATCGGGCAACAAGGATGACGTTTTAAAAGAGTTGACGCTATGGTTTCGATAATCGAGCCCGAACGCCTTTCGGTTCGGGTACTTGAGCATGCTAATAAGTCACGTTTCGGCTCGTGATTTATCACGTTCGCACGAATGTGAAATTTCATTAAAATAGCGAAAATCCCCCGACCAACGATTTCCTGGACTTCTGGCGAAGCGTTTTAACGTTGTAGCGAAAAACTTAACCCTGTCGATGGCTTCGGTTGGTAAGGTGTGCCCTGAAATTGCTAGGAAAAAAAAAGGACTATCCTAACAACAACCCAGCAGTTGTATCACAAAGTCACCCCAACACCCTCGCCATCCAACCTACCTAGCTAAAAAAGAAAGTCCCCGGGAAAATGGCACCATCGAATGAACGAGCAAGCCATGCATTCGCAATGAGAGCGTCGCCCTTTCGGCCGGAACCGAACCCCAAACGGTTCGCTGGAGCAATCGGACCCCCTGGAATGTCGATTGCAGCAAAGGCGCCTTTCTCCGTCGTCCGGCAAAGTTTTCCGCCGGGGTCGCTTTCGGGTCGGCACCACCCCCTGGTTGTATCGTTCAGTTACGCCTATTATTCGCGACATTCTACTGATTGCACGATTCAATTTGCTCTTCCATTTCAATTGAAGTGCCAGTTTTGATTGGCGTTCTTTCGCGAACCGAAGCAAAAAAGGGAGCAGGTAAGGGTATGCGTTGATTCACAGTAGCTGCAACATCCGACGGGGGCGAAAAACAGCATAATGAACACAATAGAGAATTCCAAGTCCATATTGATCGCATTCTTGAGTTCTTCGCGGGTTTTCGTCGCTCGACAACAGGTTCGCTCACGTTCGCCTTCGGAATGCCAATTTGTCAAAATGGCGATTGTTCAACTGACGAGCGCTGGGGGGAGCTTGGACATTAAGCTCTCAACAGTGATCCCGTCCACGGGCACAAGTTCCGGCTCCAACTGCAATGGTGGTTGCAAAGTTCGTTGATGAAACTGCCACTGTTCCTAGAAACTTTGTTCGAATTAACCTCCACCTCGGAGGCGAAACGGAACCACCACTCATCGTGCATTTATGATGTACCGTACTTCCGAGGTCGAGTTCTCCGGAACAATATTTTGCTAAGATCGACTGCAGTGCCACCGAAGCTTCATTTAACAGAGTCAACTTTTCCAGAGCAAACAGTGAGTCTTTACAATGAACGGATCGTCGCTGGCACAGTTGCAAGCCCTCGCTTTCGGCAAAACCGAGGGCAGCTTGGCAAACAAAAACAACGTAAATCGGGTGGTGGATTTCCCTGCCTCGAAAGCCGGCGAGAGTAATCCGTTGTTATTCCAGGCGTTTCCACTTCGCCAGCTCTCTCTCTCCCTTCCTTCGGGCGATTGGACATGCGATGTTCTGTGATGGTTTGTAGCTGTAGGATTGACCAGATGTTTCGCTCATTAAAAAATCACCGTTTGTGGAGTTTGCGTACTAATAAGGTATGCTGGTTCATCGAGCCATAATAGAGTGCGTCTTTTGCTTTACTGCGAAAACAGTTCTGCAACATCGTGGCATCATTCTCACGAGTCCACAGTCTATTCCTCATCATAAAAATAAACTCTCCGAGGCGTTTTCGAACGTTCCAACGAGAAAACACTCTTCAAAGTGTGTGTGTTCCATCCCTTTTCAACAGTACTACCACTTGGCTGGCGACCGTAAACTCCGCTGGAACGTGCATAGCTGCCAGCGAACCTGGCTCCAAACTCGCTGGCCGATAGCGATAAATTGCTGCAAATTAATATGCTACCTCCATCGGGTTTCAATTCGCAACCAATTTACATTTCCATTAGCAAGTCCGACACAACTTTGCCAAATGCGATTTCGATGGCCCGATAGCACGAGGAGAAGGTACGCTGGATGGCTAGAAAAAGGTGTTTACCCGCACTCACCCGGTCCACGGTGGGATCCTTCCATACTGCTATTACTAGATCTCGGGCGCATTCTAAGACCGCTGGCCAGGCTCCAGGAGGGCCTAGCATGGAAATGGGACACCTCCCCCCCCCCCCCCCCCCCCCCACGGGTAAAACGCTAAGTGAGGAGTCGATCGGTTTAATGGTTTGTCATAAATTTGCAGCCCAAAACTTCCGGCCGGCCATTGCAATAGTTTCTCCGACCACTTGTGTCGATGGCGCTGGTTTTCGCTCCATGCGGCATAATGCCGTCACCGGATCTAGTGGTTTTCCACCTTTCCTTTTTTTTTTTGGTTATGCGTCCCGACGATTGCATTCCTGAGCAGTGTAACGTTTCCCACTTCCTACCGTGTGCTCTTCAGCAGGAAAAACCAACAGCCGCCGGCTCAGGTGGTTCAATTTATTCTAGAGTGTTACATAAAGTTAACACTTTGTTTGAGGGATGACACTAATGGAAATCCACTATTGGTCCCTCGATTTCGGGTACACCTTTCCCGCCAAGGGGGGAAATATGATGGAACCAGGAAGAGATATTGCATAACCTAGCGAAACAGACACTTTTATCTGCCGGACCCAACGCCGATGAATATTTCATCCATTGGTTGGGGGGAAAAAGTTTTCGCTTCCAATTTTCGGGGTAACCATTTCGCCAAAACTTTCCCACCGAACTCACCCTCGCGCCGAAGGGATTTGTACCGCTAGGACAGGATTTATTTTTACTCTGACTACCCCCCGTCCACTCCCCCACTCCTTGCCACTATCACTGCTGCATGTGGGTTCCGGCTGAAAAACAACAGGCCATCATCGAAAGTTAATGTTACGTTTCTGACAAGTTTCTGCTACGTCCCCCTGCCTCATGTACCGTGTGTCACAGGTTGTAGCGATAATCTCTTCGCCGCCCGCAAACCTATCCCGGGCTGGCGGCAATAAATTATCCTTCTGAGCAACGGTGGGCCAAACCCCGGGCTGAACCGGGTGAATAAATAAAACAGATCCTCTTCACGACGCGGGAGAAGTGACTTTCTCGTGCGGTTGGGGATTTAGGAATAAAGGCATAAAAAAAATTAAAAAAATGTTCGCACCGCTCGCGGGTACAATACTTCGAAAGGAACCTGTTTTCATTGGGGAGGAAATGGTATCGAATTTTCTTACTAAATCGCCCCATGATAGACTATAAATTATCGATAGCATCGGTATTGAATGTGACATTCGCCGAACCCCGGGAGCGCCCACTCTCAAGACGATGTTTTCTATTTCCCAACGGTATCGCGACAGGCCTATCCTGCCGACGCAAAGTGAATTGAGTGGTTGGTTTATATAAACTGCGCTACGCTTAAAGATTGAACGCATTTTCTGCGCGCGACCGTTGGCATGGGAAACTGCTGCTCTTGTGCCATCTTCTTGTACGTTGGTTTTCCAGGAAGTGGCATGAAAGGAAGCTTTCGGGAAGGCGCAATCGAGTTTAAGGTGGTGGGGCCCACACGCTGCGATTGTGTATTTATCTTTTTTACACTGAAGTTCTTGTGTGTGCCTACACACATTTTCGAGTGCCAAAACTCCAGTCCTCGCAGCGCTCAATGCCAAACCGCACCAAGCGCGGGGAGTCCCATTTTCCAGCGCCAGAGCGTATCGAGGAATACCCATTTTTCATCCACCGAATTGTCGCGCATTTTCCGC
The DNA here is from genome assembly GCF_943734765.1 of Anopheles ziemanni. Lineage (NCBI taxonomy): Eukaryota > Metazoa > Arthropoda > Insecta > Diptera > Culicidae > Anopheles > Anopheles ziemanni. The sequence goes on along the minus strand of NC_080705.1, from coordinate 28,298,794 downwards.
GCCCCACCCTCTCGTGTGTGTGTGTGACCAACAGTCGGTTTTGGAACGCGTTTGTAGCACACTGCAGCAGCGTGCAGGAAGCAAGCGTGTGTCTGTTTGTGGTGCAATTTATGGCATCGGATTATGTTTCACCACGAACCTACCCCCGCCCCGTCCCCGCCCGGCTGCATCATCGAGCCTTGGGAGTGCCACGAACAGCACTTTGGTGGCAGCATTTTGTGGCTGTTTGATGTTATTGATTCTGCAACCATCCGCTCGAGTGCCGGGCGTGTTGTTGTGTGCCCTTTGGCCGGGTGTGGCCCGTTGCGAAAGTTGTTTTTTTTTTATTGTCTTCCGGTGAAACGGTGCAGTAGTAGTGTTTCCGGTGTGCCGTAGAGAACTGCAGTTTACCTTTTTTTTTCGCTTTCCCCATTCGAGCCACATTCTCAACCGGCGAACCGATACGGGGGCGATATTTATTGAAGGTAATTTAGAAGAAAATGAGTATGGCCAGCCATTTCTTTGGCTCGCGAATGAAAACGGGGCGGAACTAAGTATGATAGGCTATTTGTTGTTAACGTCAGTAAATCTATTTCCCTTCGAATGAGGTTGCAAACTTTTGCAAGTGTTTTCGGATGCTTTGGTTTCTATTGCGTTTTTCGGAAAATACATGTAGCTTTGAAAAACTATGCCAAATCCCAATTTTGCTGGATTAAAACAACATAATAAAGGAAAAATGTAATCATGCTCCCGATTTTACAATGAACAATATATTTTGTATCACAACCAATGTTCTAAAGCATTTTGATATTTTTTGTGACATTCGCTGTAGCCTACTTGTTCAAATCATTGTTTATTAACGACATTCACGTGAATCGTCTTCATCGACTATCATCGTACACATTCATTTGCTGTCGTTACCGTCGTCGAATCCACGTTCAAATGAATGTCTTGTAAATGTCATTGTTCTTTTTCGTACACAATCCAAATCACATTTTTAGATAATCAAATTTGATTTCGAATCGGCAAACAAGCGTAACACATAAAAGTATGTTTTAAAAATTTGATTCATAATTACCACACACATATTTTTGAATTTTAAACAGAATATATTTGCAGTAGCGAAGCAAACGCACAAAGAAAAAACGAACCCAAACCAATCGTATGACAGGATTTAATGAAAGTTAATTGGTGGATAGCGTCATATGATTTTACCAACGAAATCGTATCAAATGAATAAACGAAATTTGAATGTAGAGTTTTAAACAGAATGAATGTATGCAGTTGAATGGCAATGAACGTCACTGCTCTCAACACTAGTCACAATTGGTGACACACGTCCTAAAACAAGTTTGAAATCTGTTTTTGTTTCTTTCCTTTTTCTGTTTGCTCGGGCTCGGGATATTCCAGGATATCGCTTTAAAACTGTTTAATATCACGCCATGTAACCTTAAAGAGCCAAACGAGAAGAGTAACAAAATCTTTACTGGTAAAAATGATAGTTATGGGCACCTAATTGCACGTTATCTGCACCGAGTCATCTTTACAACAATAAACCAGCTTGTAACAAGCAAGAAAATAGTGCGTTACATCGCACGAGGCCCATAGCAAGCCACCAGCGTGTAGATCGGCCCTCCGTGCACACACGCCCTCTTGTATAATTTACCATAAATGTTTTATTTAACCACCAATTCCGGTGACATAGATGGCCGTTGTCGCTCCGTCGTCGCGTTTGTTCTTATCGTGTGCGGATCTGAGCTTTATGTAAATATTTGCGATTGCAACGATGGCATAAAACACAATCTGTGCTCACTTTTCCAGCCCGGTGCTCGGTTGGCGCAGCATCTTTCAGCGTCGGAGAGTCATCGCGACTACTTTTCAATGGCATTTTCGCCGGTGCTGGGTGAGGGAACGTCTTCGCTCTTCGCTCGGCGCACGTCTGCACGAGACCCCGAGCTACTTTATCACAGTAATTTCGGCGGGTGGTTCCTGCACAACACCCCTAACAGTAGCAGAAGTAGCAGCAGTAGCATAAACATGCAGTATAGTTTTTTCGTCCCGTTTCTCTATGGGAGGAAAGGAAGGAAGGCTAGCTATAAATTTTATAGCATTCCAACGAACAACAGCACCGGTTAACCTTCCGGATGTGGCTTCTCGAGCTGCTCCAGCTCTTTCGGCCAGAAAGTATGAAGGAAAGCGAAGCTTCTGCAGAACGGAGCGAAATAAATGAGAATAAGTACAATGCAATCCTCCTTTCCGGCCACTTGCCAATCCTGTTTCCCACCGTCCAGAGTGGCTTTCCCTCACCAGTCGCTACACGTGATCATTTATTTTTATTTATTCTACACCTCCCCCCGGAATCCTCCCAGGCGATGGTGTTCGGAGAGAAAGAAAACATTCAACACATCGGAGTGGGGCGATCTCGGAATCGGTCATCCCGCCACCTCCACCGAAGGTCCCACAAAGCCGAAAAGGGGTCGTTACGGTCTCGCAGTGCGTTTTATGCTCGGAATTCAAACGACACCACAGCGGGTCGAATCATTTGCATATCATCAAACCGGACGACGCTTCCTCATGCACGCAAGCGTGACAGGAACGCAGCATCACCCCGAGCCCGGGCACCCTTTCACAAGCCTCCCCGGGGGTGGCGCGCGGTGCAGATTGCTTAAAGTTTTATGCGTTCCACACACAGTTAAAAGTCTCACGAGCCATGCGTGGATTATGTGCCACAGGCTGCGCTCGCTGTTATAATAGAAGATGGAGGTTGTTCTCGGAGGTGAAACCGGTGGCTTCCACAAGGCTCGGGATGAAATTTCCATTCGGTGATGGATCCTGACGGTGGGGGTTGGAGTGCGACACAACGGAAGGCGGCACATTGTAAATATTTATGCTGCCTTTTTTACGTTTTTCCTTGCGAAAAGCGCCTGCACGAGGCGATGTATGAGTTGAACGCGTGCGTACGTGCGTAATGTTGTTTCCTTCAAGCGTATCGCACAACTTTTCTGACTTTTTCCCTGGAGTTGAAGGAATCGGTACCCAGGAGAAAACGGAAAGAAAATTAATGGGTGGATGCGAGTGTGCGAGTGTACTTGTTTGGCGAGTTGCCGTTGGGAGAAGGTGTTATCTTCGAATACATTTTTTTTCATCTTCTTATCATCCCATCAACACTTACTCCAAAACATTCCAAGAACGTTGACATGGGAGTTCGTTGAATTAGATTTGTTCCTGGGGATGATTGTTTTTCTGGGAAACATGAAATTGCGGCTGCTCTCCACCTTGTGGAGGGAAAAACACGGGCATATTAAGCAATCCACTCGCCTTCACGGAAAGGTCAACAACGCCTCATACTCCTCATGTTAGTAAATTCAGTCAAGTCAGGCTAATGGCGAGGTATGGAGAGGCTGATATGTTTAACAAGTACTTTAAACTCTTTCGCACTTTACATTCCGGCCATGCTCTGCTAATGCGCAACGGGACACTTTTATGCGGGTTGTACAGTATTTTGCAGCTTTTTTATTTCTTCTGCTACAGCTGAATGGTGTGTGCACGTGTTTGTTGTAAAAGTTTGTTTATGCCATGGGCGCTTTTCCTCTGTTTCGGCACAATTTGTCAATTCACAGAACGGATAAGGAGTTTCTTTGAACGTCACGTTACATTAAAAGCTTGCTCGCATAATTTACATGATTTTCTTTCATTAATGCAGCGATAAGATTATTATTTCAATTTCATACGTTTCTACCATTTAAATACACCGCCATCGGGCTATATGTGGACTTCTTGTAATACAATTCGATTTTTCATTACACTTTAGAAGGAATTTAATCGTTTCTGAGTGAGTTTTTGGTGGTTTCTACTCCAGTTAACTTATTTGAGGCCGAACAAGATATCCATTTTCCTGTTGCTCCAGAAGAGGGAACGATCAAGGGAAAACTTTGTACGACTGCTGTGGGTGTTGCCCGGGTGTTTTCGTGTGCTCTTGAGCGTTGGAAACATCCCCCCCCCCCCCTCCCCTCTCAGATACCATCCAAGGTTCCCGGAAGGGTCGCTTTTTCCTCGCCGTTTGCAGTACAAAACACTGCCCATCGTTCACATCCGGTACGTGAGGGAAAATTTCGTGCGGTCACCAGTTACGGTAAACACCGTGTCGAGAGGTGCGGGTGGAATGTACGGGGTGGAAACCTCACCGGAAGAAGCCCTTCATCTCGTTTTTGTCGGTATCGTTGGTGGCGAACTACCAACGTCCCCCCGTTGTAGTACATGTCGGTAGTAAATGGATCGGTGCAGTTCCCGGGGTTTTCCGGGGCCGCCGTCAACCGCCCCTGTTCCGGAAAAGGTGCCACCTCAAAACAAACGGGGCGACTCCGGCTATTTGCTAACAATCACTCACAATCACTGATCCACTGAGCGGCCATGCAGGCGGCAAACCGGCCATGGGTGAGCGGCTCCATTTCCGAACGGTTTCGTTCCCATGCACGACACGGTTTCGGCTCGGGAGGTTCCGCTTCCGGGCGGTGGACGATTTTCCGGTAACCTTTATTATCGACGCTGTGAAAGGCAGGGAGGAGCTGGGAGCGGGCGCGCGGGAGAGATGGAATTCCAGTCCATAGACGTACCCAGTGTGTGTGTGTGTGCGCAAACATCAGGCTCGGTTTAGAACTTTGTTCTCCAGGCTCGATAACTCCTATCAATGCCGCCTTTTCGTTCGGACTCCAGAGGTCCAACACGAGTGAGTAAATGGTAGAATAAGTTACGGCGTTTGTGTGTTTTATGTGTACACAAACCCGTGCATCACGTCTCCACATTTTCTGCTTCGTTTTTATGTCCTCGGACTCTCACTGACCAGGGCCCGTCCGCCATCACCGTCCCGGGTAATAATGTGTGCAAGCGCGCCGGGTACGGCCGGCGGAAACTGTACACAGTTAGCACAATTTAGTGGTTGGTGCACCACGGAACGAGGTTGGACTTCCGATGAAAGGTTTCCTGTTGGTCGAAAGCCGCACTTGAGTGGTTGACGAGGCGAAACAAAAAAGAGGAGGTTCAAACGTGAGCTTCGGTGTTGTTGCGAGGACACTTTTTCTTGCGCTAACACAGTTCCTTTCTCATTGTTGCATCCGAGAGTTGCACACCAAAAGAGTTTTTACACAAGAATTTAACACAGTAGAAAAATGCGAGACAATTGTGGATCTAGCGAGTAAACAATAAAATGAAAAATGAATATGGTCGATTGATGAAAATCCGCCGAAACAGTTTGCAGGCCACGTTACCCGGAAGCCAATTTATAGTCAATTTTACGAGTTTCTTTTCGTAGAACATACATTTTAAAGTTCCATCCGATATTTATACCATCATCTTTGCAGCATGTCGTGGGTTTCGGGTTATATATAGGAAAACTTGGCGCCCATCGACGCAAAGCAGAGCCAAAATGGTGCACAGATTTGATGAGCTGCGATCAATCTGCCCCGCCGTACCGCAACGTACAAACCGAACCCTCATTTGTATGCATGGAAAGATATCGAGAAGCGCACGCTCATCGAACGAATTTAGTGCAAATACGGTAACCACGTAAGAGAGTTTCGCCCGCAGGCAAACTGTCTTGGCAAAACGGAATGAACCACTTTGTCCATTGGAAAAATGTGTATCTGCTATACGGCATGGGAACGGGATGGGAGAGAGAGAGAGCGTAAAGTCTTCACACGCAGGTGTTACAGATGTTTACTGCTTTGATTATGTTTTCCAACACACTCCAATAAATTTCGCAGCGAAGAAGATGGAGGAGGAAGATTTTTCATGATTTCCCCGGTGAAAGGGGCGGGTCGGACAGTGTTGTTTGTTGGCGCCACATTGGAAACTGATTCTCGTCTGCCGATGATGGGTATTTGTTGTGTCCGTTCGAAAGCCCGCGTCCCCCCCCCTGGGCATTCCGATCCCCCTGAGAGCCTTCCCCACAGCAAGGACTTCACGCAGAGATTTTTTGGTTGCTGCACACTACGCACACATGTGTGCACGGAAATCTGTGCTGTCTGCTTTAGATCAGTAGGGCACTATACCTGTCACACACACACACGTACGCCTTTGGCTCGTAGGACGATCACGCTCTATCACACCCTTTTCCCGCGCCAAAATTCGAACGGAGTGTCCTTCGCCATCGCGTTCTCCTCCCCCGTACCGGCTCGCCCAAACTCCCAAACGTACGTTTCGTTCCAATTTCGATTTCAAACTTCTCAATAAAAACCATTTGCCAGGTGGAGGCAGAAAGCTGCATGGAATCAACAAAAACCTCTCTTTGCTGCTCGAAGGTACAAACGTCGGAAAAAAAGAAATGGAACCTTTACGGGTTCCTTATCAAGCCACTCGTTGGGCAAGAAATTTCGTCGAACTTCAATCACACCAGGAAAACGTGGGCCGAAAAAAAAAATGCTTGCCAAAGGCTGGTTTCTCTGCTCCGGTTTCGTCCTTTGAATATCAACGTCAGCACCGATAACCCTTCAGCAGCAGCAGCAGCATTCGGATTGCGAGTCGCTCCAACAATGGCGTTGAGTGATGGCATAGTTTTGATGGCGGGAGGAGTGGGTATTACGGCGGAGCGTACGTATGCGTGATGCGTGCGTGAGTGATTGCAGGGATTCCCCGGTTTCCGTTTTACCCGCTTTTGACACCGTTTCAATCCGTTCGAATTCGGCCTTCAATGGAACACGCTCGTTTGCTAGTTAGATCAAATTCAGCATCGATTCAGTGTATGTGCCGTGTGATATCACACGGTACGCCATTCTCGCCCGGGATCGATATCACATGGAAACGGTGAATGGGTTAATCAGGCCTGAACAAATAGAGGGACTTAGGGGATTTTTTCCTCCGCTTTGTTCGATTGGAAAAGTACCTTAAAATTGCATCCATGAATGTTCAATAGCGAGCTACGGAAGAGGATGCCAATCTCGATTTTCCCACTTACTCAAATCGTGGTCGCTTCTTTCACTATCGAGGAGTTTAAAACAGCTGGTCATGAGAGTGATAAAGTGTATTTGTAGCAAATTTTCCTTCAAGGTAGTGAAAAGCAACTTCCCATTGTGGAGAGTAATTAAATTTAGGTAATTTTATTTCAACCTTCGTAAAAAGCTTTTGCTTCGCAGTGTTCCACCCGCACGTGCCGAGAGTAAAAATGGCAGTAGGTTTACTTTTTAACGATTCAACACGACTCGCCTCGGCCGTCCGTTCGGTTGTCCCACCAGAACTGCATCGTCTAATTGTGGAGAAATGTAATTTAACGCTCCGACGCCGTCGCTGGTGGCCGAATTCATATGCGGGACACTCACATACACACGATCCGGGGGATTAATTCCGGTGGGAAAGTATGTGCCCACCGCACCGAACTTCAAATAGAGCTCCGTGAAGTATGGCAGCGGGCACGAGAACAACTGTTCCGTTAACGGTCGGAGCCCGGCGAGTGGCAAGGGTACACTGTAATGGCTGCCGAAAATAGCCCGCGTGCCCTGTTGCAATCTTTGCTCGAACCCCCCAGGGCGGGGTGTCATTATGGTAATGAGAATAATATTGTCACTCTACTCAGCACTCTACCAAACTGCCTAGCTCCTCACCTACGGTGCAGCACACACCGATGCTGAAGGGTAACAAAATAAAACATTTTATTGTACATCGCCACATGCGGGTGGCATGGTTCTTTTTGAGCTTTTTACCTTGAACTCTTGCGGTAACGGCCCGGAAAGAAGTGCCTGCAGCTTTACAGCACTCTCCCGCACTGTACGGCGAGAGTGGTTTTTGGAACAGCTTGTGCACCGAAGGCCGACTCCTTGCCTCCGCTTGTCGGGCGAGGGTTGGTTGGACGAAATTTAAATGCACTTTTCTACATCGCAAACCAAGCACCGGCACCGTATACTAACGCGAGCCTCTCGCCAATCTGGCGCACAATCTACAACACTCGCCGTCTCGCTCTTGTTAGAGCTCACTTCCCGAGCTCCAGGACGGCCGGGGTCGGTTGTCTAAAAATCTCATTTCGTCCACGTGCGGCGGTCCTCCGCAATTCGGGGACATTGGGCATGACAGATCGTTTAAATAAGCTGCCACTCCTGTGGCTAACGATCAATCCGACCAAAGGAGCAGGACCGAAGCGGGTCGAAATGGTGCGACATTGAAACAAATTGTATTCCCGCACCTCGAACCCTAAGCGGTAAGCGAACAAAGATGAGATCGGGTCGTTGGGAAACCCCTGGCTGGTCCGGTGGCTTTATTTACATCGGCCTGCCGGAAGTCACGGGCAGTGCCGGCAGAGGAAAAACTAGCAACAAATGGGAGTGAATTATGGACTGACGTTTCGGACTGCGATCTGATAACAGACGGGGTATTCGGAAGGGAAAGTGTTGAAGAAAAAAAAAATGCAATATTTCGATCCTATCCAGCTACGTTCCGAGCACGACCCGTCATCCATCATACGCCCGCTTTGGGAGGATGTCACCCGATATTGGCCAGTGTTTGTTTAATTTAATCTGCCACATTCCGGTGACATTCGGGGGAAGCAATATCTATTATCCGCACCGATGGCTGATTGGACTGTGGTGCAACTGCATCGCCATCCGGTCGTTCAGTTTTACTGTTTGCACAATGTAAATGAATTATCATAATGGAACACGCACTGTTTTCCTTTTACTCTGTGATTATCTTTTGATCCCCCTCAGTTTAAACAAGACATTCCTTATTTTCTGTTTACTTAACGACCCCATTCTGCATAACTTCAGTTGTTGTTTATCTTCTGATCATGTTCCCGCTGCATAAAAATGATCAAGTTTGGAGTACTTAAAATAACACCTTTTCCGATTCTTTCTCTTTTCGCCCTACAGTCACCAAGTTCATCCGTATTGGTATTGCCGACAAGAATGACAACCCACCGTACTTCGACAAGGCGCTGTACGAGGCGGAGGTCGACGAAAACGAGGACATCCAGCACACGGTGCTCACCGTCACCGCCAAGGATCACGATGAATGTAAGTACCAGCTCTAGGCTAAGCGTGCGTCACACAGAGAGCCACATGTGTAAATCATTCCAGTGAGTCTTGGGGAATCATCAAACCGACCCTTGCTTAGCTGATTCATCTGGAATGTTCGTGCTAGGTGCGTTAGATACTAGAGTCCTGGTTCTCTTAAATAGAAGTTCTCGATGCTATCATCAATTTAATAACATAAAGCGATTTGCAAGTTTTACGCTATCTTCCAACTGGATGCTTCTGATGTTGTTGCTGATGATGCTCGTGGTCAAGTGTTATCACCGATCCGTGCGCTGGAATGAAAATCAATTTCCTTTATGAATTAGCAACTGTTTTTTTTTCTTGTAGGCCACACTCACCTAGCATGACTTACATTTTCCTTATGGTGGATGCATTTCACTCTCGTGCTCCGACAGCTTTCAAACCGTACGAAGTTTTCATTCTGGTCGGTAAAAGCAAGCGTAACGTGTGACCGTACACATGCATGGACACCGTCAGCGTTAGGACTGTCGGGCAAGGCGAAGTCGAAAGTTAACGGAAAGAAGTATGTGGTGGTGCGGGAGAAAATAAAAGATAGTTTTGCAACCGCACAACCTCGTGTACGCTTCCGACCGAAGCTGGTCAGAACGTTCGGCTGCCTTAGGCGGTTTTGTAAGGATGCTCCACCCTCAAAACCGATCCCATATCATAGCAACGAATTCGAGTTCCAGCAAATGATAGTGTTTTTTTTTTCGTCCTTCCAGAAAGGTCGTTTAGCAGCCTCCTTTCGAATGCTTTAGGAGTAGATGGTCCAGATAGAGCATCGGCACACGAAGCAAAGAGCGATAATATCCCAGATTAATGGAAACGCTTAGCAGCAAAGGCAATAAAACTGTTCGGGCGAGATTGGCTACTTCACTCCGTTCACTGTAAGGACGAGAAATTCGTCTGCCTTCGTAACTTCCATCGCAGCACGACTCGACATGGAAAGTATTTTAATCCATGTTCCAACAAGGGCTAGGGGCTGCTATATGCACACGATGATGAAAGCCATTCGACCATCCCTAGGACCACAATTGGTACACGCATTGCCGTCCATTTCCGGTAGAAACATTGTTTCACTGCTGTAAGAAGACGACCTTCAACGAGCCCGGATGGAAACAGTCCGTACCGATTGCGTGCGCCGTCTGCATCGCTGTATTGATTCGGCAAAATTGATAGTGTCACCTTCTCCGGAGTCCGTAAATACAACCCTCGTCCCTTGCAGGGACGCAGTCCGTTCCGGGGGCGCCATTAGTGGCGGGAAAAGTTTCGCAATATATTTAATAACTTCCGACATCTCCGGCTGGAACGGGAGGACCGGCGAGACTAGAACCGCTCCGCTCGGACTGTATTTCGGTGCTCGGGAACAACAATGTGTGTGTTCTGTACAATCGTAAGTCACTTCCGGTTTCGCTTGCCTGGCTGCGGTCGGTGCGCTTGCTGCTGCAGGAGTCAGCTATGGTTGGTTGGGTTTTTGGACGTGCCCCGGTGTTGGATTAAAGGCCAGGCCAGGTCGAGGTCTGGTCGGTCTGGTCGGTTGGGTTGGCTGCATCGACTGGACCATGCCGGGTATCCCCAAAACCGGGTGGTTCGTTTTCGATACCATTTTTTGCCTCTATCCTCCTCCCATCCACCACTCTTGGCCGTGTGTCCACCTGCCAAAGCGCATGAAATAGACCGAGGACGATTCGATACGACAAAGACATAAAGCAAACCATGGCTACGTCTTTTTTTGTGGCCCGAAGTAAAAAAATAATACCAAAGTACAGTTTTGGAATATCTGCTACGCAACGCCACACCGACCGGAGTTGAAGACGAGAAATACTACTCCCCTTGTGGTGCACCGGCTCAGGGTTTTGGTTTCCATCACTGTCTCTGGACCGGATTGGATAGCATGACATGGAAACGAAACTCGGCGAGCATCTGCACGCCACTCGCAAAGTTTTGGAGAAAACATCCCCATTTTTATTGCTTCCAACTGTGTTTCGATTGATACCGCAAGGAAATTTTACTTCCATTTGCCGAAAGTGCTCTGGTAGAGTTTGATTGTTCAAGCCTGAGGAATTCGTCCCGACGATTAAATTTTAGTGAAACTTTATTTCTCCAAGACTTACGAAGCGTTTCTATTCTGTTTTCCTAGGTTTTGTTAGCCCTTATGTTAGACAAAGATTTCAGGGGTAAAATACTAACGAAAAGTGAATCTAAAAACCGGTGCATCATTACTGCAAACCATCGTTGGTTTTAGTTTTCAGTTTGTACGATAAATCGGAACGTTGGTACTGGTATTGCAGAATCAAAAAATGGCTGCAGAACCATGAGAAGATGTCATTTTGCCTCAAAAGAACCTCCCGACTCGTCAAGCGTTCGACATATGCCGTAGAACCACGACGGAAGCTGTTGAAAACAAACGTGTTTAATATCATATTCTCCTACAATGGCTTTGGCGAAACTTTCTTGCCCGTTATGAGCTTCAAACAAAACGGATTTTAGGTGCGCACAAAAAGTGCATGGCACAAGGAAAATCACCGGAAAAACTCCTTCTTTCTCCGCTCTGCTGCGGCGATGGCTCGTCAGTGTCGTCAAGGGTTTTTCCTTTCTTGCCGGGAATAAAACATAAACGACCCTACTTCAAACACATTCCCCACGCTCCGTACGACGTGTCGAACACATGAGCGGGAAACACCCGGACGTTAGGGTGATGAAATACGCTTACCGTCCCTTGAAATCGAGCGAACGAATCCGGTAGTCGCTTATGAATTTTAATAACGCCATAGGTTCTAAATTTATTAAAACATCACCGTGCGCAATAAGCGACCCGTTTGTACAAAATGGCTGGTGGTGGTAAGCTCTCCAGAACCGCTTTTCCTCCTCGCCTTTTTTGTGTGTGTTTGTACCTGAACCTTTCCGTGTTCTGTTTACGTTTTTAGGGTGCGGTGAGAAGAATAGTTATTTTTTCCAGCTCTAGTACCTGCAAACACAATTTGAAAAACACAAAAACGAGTCTGAATTTCATTCGGTTGCTTTTCCATCTTGAAGACCTCCAAATGAAACATTGTACTAAATGTTTTCGGGAAAAATATATCGTTCTAGGTTTTAAACGCCCTCCACCATCGTTGTATGGTCTTCTAGTCGGAAGCAATCAAACGATTCCGGGTTTCCCACGAAATCTAAAACGGGCGTGCGGAAGATTTCACCACCAAAGCTCTCACGCTTGTTCCTTTTAACCACAACAAACAAACAAATACCAAGTGACTTTGGAGAGAAAAAAGAGGGTTCTAAAAATATTTCCCATACTTTTGTTTTTCCTGCCAAGCCATGTTTTTCGTCATTCAACTAACGCGCCATCATTTTTGGCCACGATCAGCTTCAGTCAGGCGTGGGTAGAGATACAAAGTCGATAAAATTGAGAAGCTTTTCGTCCCAGTTGTTGACCTCTCGGAGGCGGATGTTCATCTCACGGTCGACCGACCAAGTATGGCCACGCGAGCGACGTAGATTATCATCGTTCTGCCAACGATTGCCTCGTGCGTTTGTCCTTTCCGCTTTCGCTGCGTGCCTCCCCTCGCGTCGTGTGTTCCACTAGACAGGAAGTGTTTTTCGCATCCACAAGCTCAACGTCGGGCGGTACTGGTTTGCGAGAAAAACGCTACTTTCGGTTCATAATTTATGAATTTTACGGCAAGCACCACTCTGTAGTGGGCCCTCCCAGCAGCCCCCCCTCCCTCCTAGCGGTCGAAAAACGGGTGGGTTTTTCCGGCTCATCCGCTTTGCGCTCGGGCCGGCCGAAAAACTGTTTATGCTCGACAGGTCATTTTCACTCGGGCACGGTTTGCGGTGCCGATGGGTTCCGGCGGTATTACGGGTCGGAAAGCAAAAGCGGTGGGCGTCTGAGGTTCGTTTGTTACGATGCGTTACCATCCCATTGCTTTGTGCTGGCGATTTCACTTTGGTTTCTTCTGGTTTCTCGTTGATTAAGCAATAGCAAACGATGTCTACCGTAGTTAGTTAGGCTTAGGCTTAGTTTGTTTTCGAAAAAGGAAATCGCTCTTTGCAAGAGGTCGCTTGTAACTTGTTGAATTTATGATGTGGTCAAATTAATTGCTATTTTTGTATTAATGTTAGTCATTTAAAATATTTTCATCATATTAAAACACTTATCGCGTTTTTTTAGAATGATAACTAATAATGTATGTAAGTATAAAGTCAAAACATGAACCTCGCACGCGCTAACAGCATTTTTTTCTTAATTTGAAGTACATTTTTATCACCCCCTAACGTCCACTAGGAGGTGATCTCTTTACGACCGACGGAAACGAACAACCAAACCGTTAAAATGCCTCAACCCGGTTCAATTTGTTACTTTAATTGCCTTATTAAATTAACTGGAACGAGCTTGTTTACAACTTTCGACGTTGGCTTACCGACGATTGACTAATTTTTGCTCCTTTTTGTCCCTTCACAACCCTTCCCGGGTCCAAGCTCGCACCCCACCCATCAGATGGGGACCGGAAGCTATTTTATTTATTTTGCGGCCAAAAGTTCCCGGATAACAACGTCGTAGTTTGTATGGTTTCTTGCCGTTCTGTTTTTTTGTTTGACGTTTGTATATGTTTTTCCTCGGATTGTCCTTACTCGAAAGTGGGCGGCACAGCAACATGATGGACCTTTCGAGGTTTCCGGGTTTTCGCTCATATCGCCGGGCCGCCACCGTCTCAGGCCCTCCGCCAGTGGAATGAACCGAGCGGTTCGCAAACTTTACACTTCCCGTCGGCCTTCGGGACCGGAGAAAATAAATCGCTCGAAATGAAATAGAACCGACGGAGCACACATTCCGAAACTGCACTGAGCGGAAAGCGTCGTCGCCGTGTTGTGGAGGAAGAAGGAGTCGGGACAGTTTCGACTTCACTCTGACACGGCCACGAGGACACACATTCCGCGTTCTGGTGTGAGCGCGCTCGAGCGGCGCAGTAAATTTGGCGCGTCCCCTCCACGGGTCCTGGGACACGATGACTCCGGAGGTTATTTCTTGCTCTCTTTTTTCCTCTTTTGCTTTGCTTCCTCCTTTGCCTTTTGCCTGATATTGATGGCAGCGATTGCGAGACACCGAGAAGAAAACTTTCTGTATCGTGCTGCGTGCCCGAAAAGCCAACGCAGATGGACCAAAAGGCCATGTTCCGGTCGAGATCCCGTCCCGGTTGAATGATGAACGAGTTTAATTTCGGTCGTACAAATTGGGATATCTTCCGAGAAGCTCGAGACTACGAGCACTGTGCGGTGCTGGTCGACGGGTGATAAATACGTCGAGTGCCTGGCAGCATGGTTTCGGCCATTTTCCCACGTTGCTTTAGGGGTATTTCTTTCCGCGGGTTTCCGATCAAGAAATGATTTTGTTTTGTGGTTAACATTTTCAAACCACTGCGATATTATTTTCGGTGGTGGTAAATGGAGCAGAAAATTATTACATCGTCTGGACAGGACAGTTGATAAACAAGTTCCTCCAGAAGACACCAGATCTTATTTTCTGTAACGATTTGTTACTCTAACATTTATATTTTTGATATATGTAACGAACTGATATTTTGTCATTTTACACTACTTTTTTAATCTTACTATTTGTTATATAATTTTTAAGCATAGTCTTATGTTTGTAATGTAATCGGACGAACAACAAATTGTTGTCTTCATCTTGTTCCATTCCGTTCCCTTATTTTTGACCCACTTCGTTTCAAGCTGCTGTCACAAATTGGCTTTCGCAACGGATGATAATTGAAATTTATTTCCGTTGTTTTCAATCGACTCTTCTTCAACCAACGATTGCAAAACCTTCCTCTGTGTGTATTTGTTTGTTTTAATATTCCTCTCGGTGTGCGGTTTAGTGTTGTTCCGTACGATCCAATCTTTTTTAAAAACAAAAGGAAAAGCACATCGTTGGGCTTCCTTTCCGCTCATCGGCGGTCAGCAAAAACGAGACTCCCTTCGTAACGGCCTTTGGTGCATCTAAACGACATGCATCACACGCCACTTGACAGACGACCGTTTGCTAGTCTATTGTTTGTCGCGCCTTGCTGTGCTGTGACGACGCGGCGACAAGCAAACGTGCGCGCGGACGCTGGCGAAACATAACTGTCAACAATAATTTATCGGACAACACTTCCTCCCGCGAGAGGCATCCAGGGCGAG
The DNA here is from genome assembly GCF_943734765.1 of Anopheles ziemanni. Lineage (NCBI taxonomy): Eukaryota > Metazoa > Arthropoda > Insecta > Diptera > Culicidae > Anopheles > Anopheles ziemanni. Next base: position 28,283,621 of record NC_080705.1, on the reverse strand, counting down.
GTTTCGGACCCGTTTCGGTAAGGGATGCCTTGAGCTGGAGCCCGAGGCTGGAGCAGTGCTGGATGTCCAATGAATCCGGCCATCGGTGGTATCATCGTCGTGTTATGGTCGAAGTTGCAGCGCTCCCTTGTTTCTGTACGTACATTGTTTCGTTAGAATGTCCTCGGTTGTGCCAACCGGTGGCTAGTTTATGGTCAACTCAGAAGAAACAACTCAGCCAACTATTAAAATGACCTGCTGCTCGCCGATACAGAAGCATCGCTGCGCTCAGCAGAGCGTCCCACACGGTTTGGTTGTGATAGTTCAGCTGTGCTAACGTAAACTTGTGTTAGTTGTTTCACATCCGGAACCAAAACCGTCGAATAAAACCAATTTCCACCATGACGGTGGTAGGGCTTGTAGCAGCGTACAACATTTAACACAAGTGTGTCCGAAAATATTCTTTTTGAAAATCGGACCCGAGTCGTTGATGGATGCTGGCAAGGGGGAGGAAAAATAACCTGACAGCGGTGTGGGCTTTTGAATGTTATTCTGACTCTCGTATTCTCTTTCTGCAAATTAAACCCTTCGCTTTTTTTATCTTCCCTTGTGCTTTGATAGTTAGACAGCGAGCTCTTTTTTCTCTTTGTTTTGTTTTGCCTGCTGACCCCACCCGTCTGTCCGTGGCCTAGTGTTGCTGTTGGGGTTCAGAAAGTGGCCTCACGAGAAACCCAGACAAAACTAAACCGGCCACAGTATTTTCTATTTGGTTTAAATTATCTTCAAAAATTGTTACCGCTTGCTTTGTTTTTTTTTTTTGCATCACCCGAGCAGTAATTCTCGTTTCCGGTGGGATCGGTTTTTTAAATATACTCGAGCATTTTTCCACGCTGTGTTTTGCTCTGTTATCTCTAGTTTTCAGTTTTTGCTCATAGTCAATGTGACCGTGTGTTCTAGTTTTAAACGCCTGTGGCAGTGTTTATGCTTTACCACATGGCAGCATTTTTGTGTGAACTGCGCGTGCAGAGTGTTCGCTGCCGGACATATTGTTAAGGGAAATAGAAATATTATTTTATTTATCTTCACCTATTCCATTTGTTAGGAGTTATCGCCAAATCGTTGCTCTATTATTCTTTTAAAAGTATTTTAGTTTCATGGCAAGAGTATTCAATATTACCACACCTTTGAATCAAAACAATAATGACAGGTGAGATATTTCTTCTGAGGGAGGAACAGAAGCCTGATCCTTTTTAACTATTACTCACGTTTTGTCTTTTTTTCTTTCCGTATCATTTCATCTAAAAAACCTTTTAACCAGTTCTTGATCTTCTCATGACGTGTTATTTATTGCTATAACCCTTTTCTGCCCCGTCTTCCTCGCCCTTCACTTGCCTACATAAAAGTGACTTATAACAGCTGCACATTTCAGTCGCTCGCCGTTTTTGACAGTTTAATTTAAAAAATTGTTTTTACTCACCAAACGGTTAAACGAAAAACTTTTTGTGGGTACGGAAATGTTACCAACCTAAAGTGCATGCACACGTATATGTTGCCATGTGTGGATGTAGAAAACTTCCTTAACCTCGTGTATTGTAATACACACAGCCAACCAAAAGAGTTCCGCTACCGAACAAAATGGTAACGAAATTTAGATTCCTTTGATGCTATGTTCTTCGAAATGTCAACGAGGGTAAAGTGTTGTTCTTGTCCTTTAACACATGCATACCGTGTCGTGTGTAGCACGTCAGCAAGTCCCCAGCTCCCCCACTAGCTGCGAAATCTGCTTCGTGTTGGCGGAGCTAAAAGCTCTACCGGATTGTCATAAGCTTTGCGGATAAGAATGCCGTTTCACTGCTATCCTCTTTGCTCGACACTCGATCATTGTTTGCCTCGAAATAATACTTCATTTCCCGTCGGTTCCGTCGGAAGCGGTCCCAATTTTCTCTTCCTTTCTAACGTTTAATATATTTTGCTTCCATCCGCCGGTGACTTGCTGTTTTTTTTTTACAGACAGGGTTGATTTAAAGCCTAGATGCTATTGAAAACAGCATACACCAAACACGCTCGTGACAGACTGACAGGCGAATGCGACGATGAAGGGTACACGAAGATTTGGAAGCGACGTGGTGAAAAATCACCTCCTTAACCTTGTAAATGAACACAGATTGAGCGATATACGGTGGTTTGTGGTTCCCCTCTCGGTTGGAAAGCTGGAAAACGCTTCTCATGCACACAAGCTTCTCTCCCATGGAGTACCTGAAACGATATGGTGTAGTACGATGTCTGGATTACATTATGTTCCATTTTTTCCTTCTTCCGCAGCGTCGCGTATACGATATGAGATCACGAGCGGTAACATAGGCGGCGCCTTCGCCGTCAAGAACATGACGGGCGCTATCTACGTTGCCGGCGCCCTGGACTACGAGACGAGGAAACGAGTAAGTACCACACGGGAAACGCTACCCCGATTCCTTTGCAGCCGCTGGCAGTGATAAGGCGGCAGAGAACTGTCAACCCGAGGCGTGCGCACCTGTTATGAGCGACCGGGCGCCTCCATCGTGCTATCAACCAGCCATCATCGGTGCTGGAAGCAATAAAAAACTTCGCCGTAGTGACGCAAAACCCAAAGTGGTTAAAGCGAGGTGAAATAACTGCTCGACATAATATTATTTTTATTCGACATTTTATTGCTACTGTTTACGGGGTGTCACTCGTTCGTTGGCCCACAAAAAAAGGGTGTATTCTTCGAGGGTGCGTTTGTATGGTTTATTGTTTGTTATGGTTAGCATAGTTTTTTTTTCTGGGGGTTTTTTCCCCAACCAACGCCTGCTTTCTTGCAAACACGTTCGCGTTTAAATTGGTACCATTTCGTTTTTGCAAAACCCCCTATCGGTGATGCGATCACGCGGATGCTCCTGCCAAGTACATCATGGCGTTATTTGGTGCAGCTTTATCTTCTCCGCATTTCTCCCGAAGGCTGTGACTTAAACAAAAAAATACTTCAGAGATATAGAGGAAAAGAGAAAACATCGTCGCATATACGGCGAATGAAAACACACAAGTCAGCAGAAATCCAACGGATAGATTTATGATTTTTACGTGCCTTCCGGCACGTTCGGAACCGAACGCGAAAACCATGCGCTATAAAAGGCGGCTTGGCGATAAAACAAATACACACATGCCCCACATCGACACCCACCAGCGTGTGCGAGCACGCCGGGTGGTGGGCAAAATAAACGAAGAAAGGAGGGAAGAGTTATGCCCCTGGAATAAATGTATAATCCGCTCTCAATAACGGACATAATTTTTCGATCGTTTCGTTTCGCGCTGGATCAACTCCGTTCGGTGGAGGGAAAACCAGTGATTAATCGGAACGTTGACGAGAGAGAAAATTTATGCAACATTAAAATTTTCAAAAAGCCATTAAAAAGTCCTGGCTTTTCTCTTGTTGACTCAATAATGAAAAAGCAATGGAAATACAAACGCACTCCGCAGTCCAAAGGCGGTCACCATTAAGCGTCGAGTTAGTGTCAACGCAATCTATTTGAAGCACATCAATAAGACAAATATGTCAGTGATATAACGTAAACACGAAGGAGGGACACGTATTTTATGAGTTGAATGGCCCCCAGAGGAGGTTTATATTTTCGTTGTTTTCCTTTCTTTAACTTCGCTGGGAATCCCACCGATATTACTTTTCCCATTGTTTTCCCGGTATGTGTCCTCGATAGGCTTTACTGCGCAATAATCACGGCCCAATTTCGAAGGAAAGGAACATACGCGCTCTGCTGCGTTCGTCACAGTGGTGGTCGATGGCTTTTTTGAGTCATCTTGAAAGCATCTACTGGACCGCTTTCACCCCCGTTGGGGATTTCTAGAACCACCTAGTGCTAGATTATACATCACCATTGATGGAAAGCATAGCTTATTGTGTCTGTAGTACTCAGAGAAAGAGAGTGGGAGAGACAAAAACATAATCTGCCAGCTCGCTAACACAATCTCTTCCCACACGCACGCCACGCACACGTCCACCAGTATGAACTTCGTCTCGCAGCATCGGATAACCTGAAGGAAAACTACACCACGGTCGTTATCCACGTGAAGGACGTCAACGATAATCCGCCCGTTTTCGAGCGGCCAACGTACCGCACGCAGATCACCGAGGAGGACGATCGTAATCTACCGAAGCGTGTCCTGCAGGTCGAACATGCTTTCCCTGTTCTTACTTCATTTTTGTTTTCTTGTCTCGTGCATCCCTTTTAAAATATTTTTGCATTTAAAATATCCGTTCCATTGTTCGTTTCCTTATTTTTCTATTCCGTAGAATATGTTTGTATCCTTCGTCTTGCTACCCTTTTCCCAACATTGCCCAAACTCACTCCTATATCCCAGTTGTTCTATTGACTTTTCCACGAAAACATCCCTGACCCCGTTGGAATAATGTTTCTTTGACCTCGTCCAGGAACCGTTCACTTCCACAGCGTTTCGTTAGCGAACAGATTTCCACCGATTTCGGCAGATTATCCTTCCCCAAAAAGCCCACCCCTACCGTCGCCGAGATGGCGCCCAAAGCTATTTTTGATTGGAAACCGAAAGCACCATAATGCGCCCAGCGCCCGTCATTGATTAGTGCGACTTAATGTTCATAACCATCATTAACCCGGAAGGCCCGTTTCCCACGTACAGGCTGTGCGGTCCGTAGGGGTTAGAAAAACGCGCACCCTAATGAGGTGTAAATAAATGAGTTTTTCCAGGTGCGAACCCCCCGAACCCGGGCGTATCGAAATATGTAAATCACAATCCGCCATCAGGCTTTACTCGCTGGCTCGTACACGGGAACGTGTGATCGAACTAATGGAAACAACATTTTCGTGACATCCTACATGACCCCGCGAGCTTCTCGCCTCGCATATCTTGAGCGCGGCGAAAAGCGATTAGCTCTGAACCACTTTTTCCTCTTTTGGGGGTGGGGGGAAACCCACTCACGTGCTCGTTGAGTAATGCTCGAAATCCGATTTACAACTGATTAAATTTTATCACCTAATTTCCATGGGCCCCCAAACAACGCCCTTTTCGGCACGCGTGTTTCAGCGCACGGTGGAACCATACGGTGGGCGGTGTTTTCTTTCCATTTCCCACGCCGTGTGAACCGTGCGCGTCGCGTCTAAATGGGCTATAAAATTGATAATTTATTTATTTGCCATAACTCATTGACGGCGTGGGCTTCCACGAACGTCAGTCGTTTGAGGGTTTTCGCTATGATGCGCATTTTCCTACCTCGAAAGAGGAATGCGGTTTGGCCAATCTCTCGCTAATGGTTGGACTTGAGCTTCAGAGGGGATGAAGAAAAGTGAAGCGAAGGAATACGTCGATACCGAACATGCGGTTTCGAATGGAGGGAGAATTTATGAACCTACATACCTACAGTCCGTTCGTGAGTTTGTCGGTTCATCGGTTTGATTTCTACCACAACCCGCAACGAATCTGCGGACGTTGTGGAATCCTTGCTCTCGCGACCGCAAATCAAGCAGAAAGTAATCATAAATATTTCACCGAAAGGTTTCGCCCGCGGCTCGCGGCCATCGACCGAGTATTAATGGTTCGACTTCGACGCTGGTGGTCGCTTGAATGTCGGGGAACCCATCGCCCGAGCTGCGGGAAAAGAAAAAGGGGCTTACAACTTGTTGAATAATGTATGCGCATCCAAGACCCTCCGGTAAGTGATAGGCGTGTTCATTCGATGGCCTTCGCTTCGTTCTCGGAAGCTCGTTCATCTCCGTGCGGACGTTTACTTTTTATTCGGTGCTATATTTTTCCTTCGAAAACTTTCCATTGCGTCGCCGGCGTTCCAAACCAAAACCGGTCGCGTTTGCTGGTCGGTTCCGCACAGCGTGTCCTGCACCCGGACCGGAACGTTGGTCCCTAATCGGATCACACAAAATGCAGAGGACGCCCGCCGGACGTTCAACACACCGTTAACTAATTGTAACTGTATCCGCATTCTCTCTCTCCCTCTCTCTTTCCCTCTCTTTCTCTTTATTTCTCCTCCTGTTCCTTGTCGTCCCGCGCAACACGTTTCTTCTTCGTTGTCTCCGCCCTCGGTCTCCCTCGGCGCAGTACCACCTGACGCTCGTTGCGTCCGACAGCCTGAACGAAAACGAGACGATCATCGTGATCAATGTTAAGGACGTGAACGATATGCCGCCGAGCTTCCCGCAGCAGGTCTACGAGCGCACGATGGACGAGGAGCTGGCCGTGCCGTTTCCGATTATGCAGGTTGTTCTCCGGGCCGTGTGCCGCAATGTCCTCACCGGTTTGGGGTAGCTGGCGCAAGGAGGGTTCGGTGGCTTTGGCATTATGTTCCCCTTTTGGGTGTGGTGTTGGTGGTGTATGTGTGTGGTGTTGGTGGTCCCGGGGGCTTCCAATCGAACCCGGCCGATTTGGGTTCAATGTAGCTTCTCTTCGCAGCTCACAACTCGCTTACTTCTCCCAACCCATGAGTTCCCATCAGGCATCTGCAGCAACCCGCCGTGCAATGTGTTCGCACCATTAATCCATCCATCACTTGCGCTGGAACTTGGTTTCCCGCCCCGCGCGCGCGATGCACACGGGCTACCACCCTTCCCCCCGACACAGTTCACAAATTTCGCTAGCCCATAACTTCTGCATAATCACGCCGCCCAACTCCGTCTGCAAACCGGTCGGAGTGACGAAGAGACGCCGGCGGGCTCCAGCGAAACCATGTTTATCGACTTGACAGTTGGCGTAAATCGACTTTCGTGACGACCGCGTCCCCTTATCGTCCGCTAACACCTAACCAAACCCCTGAAATTGGTTCTTCTCTCGCACAAATCCTTGCGCTTGCTTGCACCGACTGGGCGTGGTCGGTCACGTTGGTGGTGGTTTTTAGGCACAACTGCTTACGGTTCTGTAATTTTGCGCTACTAATCCTTATCGTTGTTTGTTGCCAGTTCATTGTTCGGTGTTGGGAACTAAGAAATAACACATACTGTCTACTTTTCAGGAGTAAAATTTTATCAAAAATTTTGTGGCTGCTAGAAGCATTCTCTTTCCACAGTTTTTCTAAGCGTTTCATATGCAGTACATGAACCTTAATTTTTAGGTATCTTTAATAAAACCATTGTTTGTTGATTGTAAAATAATGTAAACAAGTTAAAAAAAAAATCTGTTGTCTTGAAACGTAAATAAATATTACGAATCCTTAATGAATCTCCTTTCATTGGCGTGGATCATGCGACCTAAAAGGGGGTCTCTCTATCCATTTTTTGGAGATCAGTTTTCTGTACTATTAAAATTGATAACTCTTTGGGAATGATGAATCTTTGATGAATCTGAATCAGAATTACACAATTCTAGGATTTTTCAATTCCTATTCTGTGGATCTGAGTACATGAAACATCTAACAACATGTGTAGTACCGAGTAAATAACCCAATTTGAAATGTTCAACCTTTTTTGCCTACCATTCGATTGATTTGTTGAAGTGGTTTTTGTGTTTCAGAAACCTCTTTCTCTTGGCCTTGTTTTTCGTGTATGTCACAATATTTCTGCTTCTAACCCTAAGTTAAAAGGGACTAAAATGCGATGTTCCCATTTATGTTTCGTTTATAAATAAATAAATACCCATCTAACCCAGTACTTTTCAATTCGACCGGTATGTTTTTGGTTTTTTCTTTCACTTGTTAAGAGCAATCAATGATTGATTACTCAACTCGAAGCAAAAGCATGTTTTATGTAGTTGTGTCCTGTTTCAACTTTTTGCAAATTTGCTTAGTGCAGATGGTGCTCGAACGCCTGTCCCCCCCGGTGCATTGATGACGGCCTGTCGTTTAGCTCGGGTGAATATTATTTTTCGATCCACCGTGCGCTGTCTTTTTCTCGTTTCATTTTTAACTTCATGTGTCAACAAAACCACCGCCAATGCGCGTCTGCATCGGGGTGAAATATATGACTGCAAAAATGCAAACACAGCTTCGTTTGGGGTTTTCCAATCAATCGTGTAAGGCTGCTCTTGGTTCAATATTTCGTCGATCACTCGCACCACCTTCCCAATCGATCGATCAAAAGGTGCCGCAGAGAGGAAGATGGCTGACGAGGAAATTGCATCTTTCAACGCCAAACCCGAGTGCCATAAAAAGGGGTTGACATTTAAATGGCATGGCAAGATTCGCACCGAATGCCGAGGCCGGCTAGAAATGCTTCCCATCATCTTTACGCTTTTCTACACCGGTGTGGAAAATCTATCGGAATATCAACCGTACATCAACCGGAGCTGACTGAGCGAATTCAATTATCCTCCATTCAAAATCGAATCCCAAGCCCGTCGTCAGCGTCGCAATGGACGTGTTTGACGTAGTTACAGCGTCATACCCGGCCGGTCGGTTTGAGTTGGTAAGTTTTTCCTAGCGGGAAATATAAAATGCCAACCGACCACCGACGCGTACGATCCGGATTGCTCTGCCTTGTTTGAGGTTCCGATTTTGCGGTCACCTCCCGCGGCGTTCGTTCGTGCTTTTCCTCACTCTTTTTTTTGTCGTTGTGGTACAAATCAATCCACTCGAAATACATCCGACGGCACCTTGACAACGTAAACCCGCAGGAAGGCGCATTTTGAAGCTGGGAAGCGAGAAGAAAGGAAACATGCTTCATCCGGACGGACATTAATTCGATATTTATGCCAAGGGCAAACAACTTGCGGTGACATTGGTGTAGGCTCTCGAATCCAGTGTTCTTTTCTATCGCTTTCCACCGCCTGGTGGGGAAATTCTCGCTGGTAGCGAGGACAAACGTCGCAGACGAAATAAAAAAAAACCTTTCGATCTCGATCCCGAATCCGATTGAGTCCGTGCTTTATTCCTTTGCCACCCTCTCCGCCACGAATGGAAACTTAATGGAATCCATGGACATGGATAAAATGGCGTAGCGTCCTGTCAATGGGGGGAAGCAAGCAAGGAGGAAAAAAGACAGAACCGTTCACTTATCGAATAAACCGAATTCCAATTCGTTCCCATGGCGCGTCGTTGGTCAAGATTTTCTTTGCACCATCCACCACCCCCTTTCTACCATTCCTTCCCCCCTCGTGGTCATCTGTTTGGAGCGCTTTGGAGGCCTTTTGCTTGGTTTGCTCAATTACAAACCGCCGTTCGCTTTCTTTTCTCTGCCTTCGCCATTCTTTCACCCACGCAAGCATCTTGCGTGTTTTCCCTTCTCCCAACCGTTTCATTATCAAATTGCGTCCATCGGCAATCACGCAAATGAAGCGCAATCAGCCGAATGAAGCACACAAATACCCGGCGGAGCGCAGGGGAATGTCTGATGCGAACAATCTTCCTCCGTTGGGGCTGTGACGTGCTTTGCGGATAACAAATACAAAAGCAGCATCGAACGAAAGTGGGGGAAAAATTGAGAAAAACCCCATGTTTGGGAAAAAACGAAGGAAATAAAAATAAAATGCTCAGCAAATCAAATCGATTCGTTCAATTATCCCGGCGCGTACCATCGCGTGTGCCTGCTTTTCGACATTTCCGGATGGAAATTGGAACAAGAGTTGCTTGACTCGCTGCCTTTTATGGCGAGTTCGTGTTCGACCAATTATGAGACCATTAATTGTAATGCCGAATACGAAAGTTGAGGGGGGAGCTTACATCGTAGGACCTTAAATCGAGCTTAACCAAACGATCGCAGCTGAACTGATCCTTCCCATGTGTGCTTCGATCGTTAGCATAAGTTGTGGATGGCGAGACATATACGAACAAGCGATCTATTTCCAAGTACATTGCGCCGCTTCGTTTAAGTTTTTACTCATTGCCATTCGTTGGCGATGCAGTGAAACTATTAAAGCATAACAACCTACATTCAAAGCGTGCCAGCTAAACGATTGCTCTTTTATGCGGCAGTTACTGGAGAGGCATTTAAAAATCTCCCCTCCTCACGCACGACAGGACGGATGGTGAAACTGGAACAGATTTGCACGATGCGGTCCCCATCGGCTACGACTGCTGCGCCTCTAATGGATATTAAAGTGTGTTATGCGTAATGGCCATTTTGGGCGTTGTTGACGATAATCGTTTCGGTGCCGCTCGGCACCGTTTCAAATTTCTCACGCACGAAATGGCATGGAATAATCCGAGCTCCCGTATGCTTTGCCCGATAAAATCGGCCCCGTAGTTGGCGACGTTTAGTAGCTAATAATTTTAAAACTCTACCCGGTACGAAATGAACAAGTAATTTCTTTCGCAAGTTCCGTTCTTTTTTTCCTTGACGTTAGGGGGAAAACGCTTTGCGTGCTTCCGTGCAGTACCGGTGAAAATGGCGCATCTCTGTCGGGTGTTAAAATTAATCAACCACCCACCCGAGCATGTTAATGAAAGAAAATTAAGTAATTTACCTGTCCGTTCGCTGCCGTTTGCGTTTGGTGCAACCGAAAACCCGTTCCTATTTTCTCCGCTAGAAATGACGAATGCGATACAACGAATTCCGATGGCCGCTTGTCCACTTCCCTCACCGTTTCGTTCAACCGCTCCGCTGAAAACTGGCCTTTCCTGTCGTTGGCAGATCTTTTTGATATCTTTTGAGGCATTTTTCCAGGACGTTTCGGGGGCGAAGTGGGAAGCAAGTATTGAGGGTGACAATGCCCCCCCGGGAAGGAGGAAAGAGAGGTTGCAAAATGCGATGCTCCCGAGTCCGTCTCTCGCGGCGAAGATGAAACGGAAATGCTACTTTTCCAGCAAGCATCACTTCGCTCACTCCCCCTGACCACGCCAAAATGTAGAACGGAACATTCCAAGTTTCCAAATTCAATTAAAATCTCGTTAGAACAATTTGTTCTAGGGAACGGAGTTTCGAGAAAGGTTTTTTTTTTCATCGCAACTATGATTCTTTTTTTCTCTATTCAATATTTTTTTGTTTTTGCCTTTGGTCTTTCTAAGTTTTTTTTTCAAAAATTATTTTTTTATATTTTATTTCATCCCGTTCGCGGCTCGCTTTTTCCAGCTTAAATGGAAACATTTAAGGATCGCGAAAATGTTCGCCATTTGCCAACAATCCACGAACACCATTTCGCTTTTCTCTTCCGTACCACTTGCTCCCATTCCAGGAATGGGCCCTTGACTTGAATGCAGCTACTGTCAGTTTGGTTCATCGCGAATAAAATTTATGAACATTGCGCTCAAGTCGTTCCCATCGCTTCCCGACAGGACTTCGCTCCTGACGCCAAACCGCATCGGAAGAAAGCCACGATCCTTAGGAAAAGTTATGCTTAGTGCGAAACTACATCGAACAGTTCATCGAGACGAGAAGCGATGAGATTTCTTGTTTTCACAGCTGTTGGAAACTGAAGCGCTGAAAAATGAAGCCTTTCGTCGGAATCGGCGACCTTAAAGTAACATCACCTTCGTGGCATTCGAGGGGCAAACAAAAAGGCTGCACTGCCACGTTGAGCGGTGAAAAAATATAACGGTCAGATTTACATAATTTCCTGGTAAACGACAAGTACTCCGGAATGTGTCATGAATATGCAGCGCCCGCTTTCTGGCTATGGGTCCAGTTCGAATGAAAACTCATTGAACATAATTGTGCTCCGCTCTGGCGAGAGAATAATTTCCCAGCGACGGTGTGTGGGAAAGCCGTCCTACCACGTCCCGCGATGTGCATACCTTTTCCAGCTGTAAACCATCGCCAACCCCCAGGACTTTGACAACAGATCATTTGTTTGTTGAATTATTTATGTACCCGTTTGAAATACAACACGGTTGAACGGTGCGGAGATGCATGTGAAAAGGTGGAGCGCGAAAGAAATCATGTTAGAATATTTTACTTGACCCACCGGGATGTTGCCCCGTACCCAATTTTTGCTCACTCCATCCTTCCAAAAAGGTCTTCCTTCAAGCTGACAAGATGGATGGTTAACCTTTCGTTGGCACAATCTTGGGATGATGATAAATTGCAATTACTGTGCGACCAAATGACGGTCCAAAACCGGGTTTTCCCGACGGTGTATCACGCAAGAAGCTGCAACATCTCTCAAATGCAACGTAAAAAACTGTACAATCATAAGCTCAATTATGACATCTTTCGGAAGTGCTTCGTTCGATGGCTAGCAATGGTTCGCTTACACTTTCAAAGAAAGGAAAGTTTCCCAAAGATGCATCTTTGAAATGCAATAAAAAATGGGTCAAGAAACGAAAAACGCTTTCCCACTTAGCTTTCGAGCGAACGTGAGTAAAGTGGCGTTGTTTCTGCCTTGCACCATCCCCGAATTACTAGCAATAAATCATTTCGCATAAATATCGTGCGCATAAATCGGGGTACGTGTCGGAGCATATTTTAACCGGTTTCGGCGAAGAAAAGTTGTTTCCGGCGAGGCAATAAACCGCAACCATTTTGTTGGGCTAGCTGCAAATTTCACGTTCAATTTCCCGATGCACTTTTGGCACTCCGCCTTAGCGTGCAGAGGCAAACAGTTTGTGTTTTTCCTACCTCTACACGCGGAGGTTATTGGCTTTTTGCGTTCGGTGCTTCCATGTTCATTGCACATCATTACACATTGGGTGCAACAGTGTGGTGCAGGTGGGTAGCGGCATGGACGTACAGCGCCACTGAACCAGAACAACGTCTAGTGCTTTTTCTTGTCAACGTTTTTCATACAAACTGGGCGAGAAAAAAAGAAATATTGTTTTCCCATCACAGATGCCGGTCTGCGCTGACTCACGCGCTCGTGCCTCGCATTGAGTGTGCCGTTTTCCCGGGGCCGGTTCTTGTAACAAATTACCCATTGTGAAGAAACCCAATTACGGGAAGCTTTCTAAGAGGTGGGTGCTTTCATGGCAGAGTTTCGGCGGTGCATCCGGTGATAAGAAAACTAAACATCAGGTTTCTCTGGCTGTGGCGATGTACCGATGATGATGATGATGATGATACTGTTGATGAAGCCGATGCTGAAGACGATAGTGGCAAGTGTCGGATGGATGGCAAATTACAAAGTTTCGATGCCGTCGTACGGCCACTTCCATTCGACAGATTTCGTGTGACGTGGTTTGTAGCCGCACGGCCGATGGTGCATCGTTTTGCCTTTGCGAAGCTGGAGAAAGTGGGACGAGGCAGTCCCTATCGTCCAAGAGAGCCCGAGACAAGTGAAGAATTTCCCAAATTATACATTTCCACCATCCAGTCCACCCTCCATTCACCATCGGTTCGGTGGTTTTTGTTCGTGGCGAAATTGAAAAAGTAGAACGGTGCGGAGCAGCGCTGTAAGACGTTGATTATCGTTCACAATTTCCCGAACTCGACACCGGCGCTTCTTGAGTAACACCGCTACTCTGGGTGGTTCGGTGGGCCAGGTCGAAGTTATCTGTCTGGCTAAGTTATCGCAGATATGAAATATGAAAATTACTTTTTCCACTCCACTCAATCGGGCGGGCAAAACGCTCTCATCCTGAGCTCACCTTTATCAGGGCTTTTCTTTGCGCGTTTATTTTACTGGTAAGCTTAACGCAAAGTTGAACTAAAGGCATACCAAAGTCTCGTTCTTTCATGCATCCGAACGATGGTAGTGATGGTTAAGTTTTGGACGGTACAGCCGAAACCTTTCAACAAGCAGAAAAACATATATTTAAAAACAAACCGGTGGAGAAAAGTTTGTTCGTTTACAATGAGTGAACACCAAGGTTTTTGTTTTCACTGTTGTTATGCAATATACCACTGAATTTGTTTTAAAATTTATCGTACAGGTTGTCCATTGAAAACAAATCAGTTTGTTAGTACTGTTAAATCGTAGTTTTAATAATTAAACACATGAATGTTTACCGTTTTATATGCAGCGATGAACCTTATTTGAACAGTTTTGATCAAATGAAATTAATGAAAATCAAGTCCAACACGTTAATGTTAAAAGGGCAATAAAAGGCATATTTATATTTATTTGCCTTAGGCTTCCCAGCAGTTGCCGTTTGATGTGCATCGAATTCTAGGCAGGCAATGAGTCGAAAACAAAAGTACATCACCATCGTTACCGGAACCGGCTATCTGTGATGAATTGTAAATTTTAATCAACTCGCTACGCGCCCTTCCCATGAGTGCGCTCCATGTGTCATATTTATGTGCCCGGCGGTGACAGTTTTCGCGACGAAGGTGTGCGAAATTAAAATAAATTCAACACTCACTCATTTTTCCGCGCGCCCTGCCTTCGGGTCGTGGGGGAGGGCTGACTTTTGTTACGCACCAAAGTCCGCGTGAGTGAAATGATGGAGCGTATTTCGATGCCTTTCTCAGCGCGCTCCCCAATACTCGACGCGATTTACGCTTCCGGTGGGGTTCCGCCGTCCAACGGTAAACGATATGCCCCGGACGGAAGTACTAAATTACATCTGTTCGTTATTATCCAAACAATAATCATTCCCGGCGGACATTTCTGACACATAAATTCCCACGCAGGAGGGAAAAATGGAAAACGGCATAATAAATTATCTATCACGGATACATTCATTTGGGGGCTTTTACCAATCGTGCTATAATAACGCTTCCTCAAGCACTCGCATTTGGCCCTGCCGTTCGCACCGTTGTCTATGTTATTGCAATCCAAAGTACAGAATTGTATATGAAATACAATTTGTATTGACCGTGTTCCACTATAGGTGCTTTTTATTTTAATAAATCGAATTTGTAGTCAATTCTAGCGCCAAACACGTTGATTGGAGTGTGATGAAATAAAGCCTACAACGATGTGGAAGCCGTTCGAGCGCTCGATTGCCATGCACAAATTGAAACAAATCAGTAATTAGTCAATGACACACCACCTGCAGCCCCGATATGGCAGATTGCTCTGTTTAATCACACCCAACAGGGTTCGGCCATTTCAATACGTTTGCAAAACAGTTTTCTAATGCGTGTGTGTGTGTATTTGAATAAACATTTGTAAATCGAAAGCAGCATAACAAAAAAGTACAATTTCCCCTGATTTGTTGATTGGAAACATATTTTCTAAAGAGTAGGACACCTGTTGGATCCACTGTATGTGAGTGTGAAATCGGTTTAGTTAAATGTTAAGCATTGTTTTATCAGTTGATTTTGTTTGGACAGATCAGTTTGTTTTGGTTTGGCATCAAAATTCATCATCTTAACCGGAGGATAAATTATTGCGGCGGTAAAAACCAATTTAATAAAATTGACGCAAACGCTTATAATCCCCAGCTTTTGGAGAAAAAAAAAAACCATTTCCATCGATTGTACACATCGTTCGTTGAATATTCATGAGCCTGATTAATTTTTGCCTCGCGCACCGAGGGCCACAATCTTTCTAGTTGTTAATTAATTTCTTCCTGCTTTCCGATCGATGGGAAACTTCCATTCGTTCGTCATGCTCAACCGGTCACGCCTTGTGTAACATTGCTTATCGGTTCGATCACGCTTTTCGGTAGCGAAATTGTCGCACCAAAGTTTACACTTAATCAAAACACGTCTCCAGGGCTCGGCCTTGGTTTTGGTCGAATGCAAAACGGGCTCCAGCCACAAACCATCCAGGCGGGATCTAATGCCAATCAATAGCCCAAACAGCCGCTAGGTGAGATGCTGCTGTCGTACCGTTCGCTTCGCCGAAACCAGTTTGTCCTAGTTGACCTGTGTGGTGTCGTATGCAAGGGGCTCGGCTTCTGTCTGGCAGATTTGTTGACAGAGACTGACATCGTCACCTTGGCTACGGTGGTAAGAATCCCTTTCCGGGAGCTTTGGTCAAGAACGTAACCCGATATGCCCACTCCGATTGGCTGATAATCTACCAAACACACTCGGTCTTACGCAACCGACACGAATGCAAAATGGTGTCCACAAGCCGGCCTTACACGGTATGCAACGTACGATTTATAACCCGCGGTTGCATTTCCGGACAACATCGCGAACCAAACAAGTAGGAAATGTACGCAAAATGTGTCCGTTTTCCCGTCATGCTAGACATCGTTCAACTCCCCTAGGGACACGTCCGCCAACATAGACCCCAATCCTTCAAGATCCGCTTTGGCAGATGAAATCACAGCCTGCCTCGCCACTATGGAAACCGTTAGGCAGATGTTATCTCAAGTGAACTATTGACCCGTCGAATGAGGCCGCAGCTTTGATCGAGGAACAGGCTTAGACGTCTTAGTGTTGAGTGAAAAATAAAACTTGCCCTGAATGGCACAGCGCAGCGTCGTTCAAGACGTTCCCGATTGGAAAATGTTTCACTGGCGCACCGTGGTCGAGATTGGGTCGTCTATCAAGTGCTACGAATCGATCAAGTCGCCGTACTCCTTTGAGATGAAATATTTCTTTCACTTGACGCCCTTTTGTGCGCTTCCGTCTCGTCAAATACGGCAGAGTAGCTTCAAAGTGTTAGTTTCTCCAAGCAAAGGCAGAGTTTGTGAACGCGTCTCGTCGCCGGCAATTCGATATCGATTGGGATTCTGTAGTGTGCCGGCGCACGAGTGAATAAATGCTTCAATCAAATTCCTACTGAACGTCCTGACTTCAAGCGACGCCAGTACAGCGCGGCAACAACACGCAAGCAAAGTACATCAAACATCCCGCGGCACTCACTGTACTGAACTCCTTACTTTTAATTACGACGTGCTTTCAGCCGTAAAATTGACTCCGACGAGCGACGGGAAAGTTACCAATTATGGAGCCATGCCGGATTCATTCCAGATCGCTCTGTGATATGGAGACACACACACGCAGTCGATGACTTCCCTGCGCTGATGTGCGTTTGCACAAGTGCACCCATGCACATCCGTACGTGGGAGTTCGCTTCATCACGGTTAAACTGTCACTCATTAGCGTTCTCGGTGGATCCATTAATCTTCTTTTCCCAATGCTTTCGCCCCCGCGCCTAGGATGCTCTCAAGCCTCCTCGCAGCCTCGCAAGCTGTATCATATCTCGCGCACTGGGCGACAAAATCGGTGCTATCGCTTGGGGATCCCTTTGATCCCGGTGCTAATTAAATTCTAATCCATCCTCACATTAGGCTTTTCGGGATGCGGAGATGTCAAAAAGGGGGTTCGTCTACGGGGGGGGGAGCCTTGCGCGGGAAACTCGGAAAAGTTCTCCTCAACGACACGAAGGCAGCGTGTTCCGGGCAAAATGGTTCCCAAAACGAAGTGGGATAACACCGTAGCACACCACTACACATCGGCAAAAGAAGGCCCTATGCGTACATCATCATCTCCATTGAGGTTCAACGGGACGGAAAATGCAGTACAAATGTGCAATGCACCCCACCGGGGGTCGATACGGGGTCCCGTTTCCTTCTGGGGTCTGGCTTTTCCGTGTGGTGCACATTCTTCTCCACCGCTCTTGTTGCCGCGCGTTCGATCGTTCGCTGTTTGTTGTGCACCTTCCGAAACCCATCTTCCAACGAACGCTCGCCTTCCGCAAACCACATCAGCCAGCCTTTGATGAGTGAAATCTAATCAGCTTAGATCTCGATTTATGTGCGGTTGCATCGCCAGAGCGGGCGATGACGATCTCCCCTCTCCCGCACGCTGCAAAACTCGCCGGCTCGAGGTGGAGCATTGCGACATGTTTATCTGTGTATAGCTTTAAATATGAATAATCGAAGACTGTTGGAGGACAAATCTAAAATTATCTTAATCCCGGTGCTGGTATTGGATTCCTCGGCATCCATCTACGGATGGCAAAAGGGTGGAAATGGAAAATCTGCTTGCATACTAACCATCCTCCTCCTCCTTTCGGTATCCTGTCCCCCGTAAACTAATCCTTACCGCCCTCGTTGTTATGATTAACTTTTATGTGATTTCCCCTTATTTAATTTGCATGAACATTCCTTACTGTGCTGTATTGTTTTCTGTTAGCTCCAACCTTCTTAGCTCGATACGAATCAGACAACCCCCGGACTGCTGACTTATTCTTTTTCCGTTTCTCTTCCCGCAACACGCACGGCAACATACCCGAACAACATACCCAGGTCACGGCGACGGACGGTGACAAGGATCGGCCGCAGAACATCGTCTACTTCCTCACCGGCCAGGGCATCGATCCGGACAATCCGGCCAACAGCAAGTTCGACATTAACCGGACCACCGGCGAGATCTTCGTACTCAAGGTAAGTTGGCGGGGGCACTGATGGTCTTAATTAACTATAATTTTGTCTCAGTCCATGTCCTGACTGCGTGTCACTCGTGAACCCTTGGACGCTGGGAAGGACCATAAATAGGCAGCACATTGTGGGCAGAACGTATTCCTCCAGTCGGTTCCTGTATTCTGGATAACCACCCAATACTGGACGTAACTTTTGCAGCGCTTTCAGTTGAGGATCTTTAGTGGAATCAGCAAGATTCAATCCAATCGATAAGTCTCGGTCTAGGGTCAATTCGGTAAATTGAATAGATTTAGTCCATCGCAACCGTTTGACTTCAGTTCAAACTGGTGTCGTTTGGTTGAGAAAAAGGGACGAATGTTGGCGTCTGCTCGGTTTTCGTCCGGAGCTCTCAACCGGCACGGAATCTCCGGGAGGGAACCACAAGACCCGAAGTTTTGTCCAACCCCGAACCAATCCTTCCCGGTTTCGATGCCCAGCGCGCTACGGATGGGCGCTTAATCAAGCGACGACAAGCATATTATGGGACATTCCGCGTCCCTCAGCTCTCTCTCTCTCTCCGGACGTGTCCGGTGCAGTCCATCGGAACGCCACCCTCATCCATCGTCCTCATTTCCACTTCCTGCTGAAGCATAAGTATTCCTGGCGTCGGTTTCGTAAGCTGTCATAAATCAAAAAACTTAGCACCATTTATCTTTCCGTGTCGTCACATCGACATCGATATCAGACCCGCACCCCACCGGCCCTTCCCACTGCCCACAAAGAACTCGGAAAGCTCTGGCGTGAAGATGGTACGGCATCGTCCGCGTGGGGGGGAAGGGTGTGGCGGCCTGTCGACATTCGTTTATAATACACTGCAAACGCCGGGACTAATCTTCTTGCTGTTCTTCCGGCAAATTAATGACTTCATCACGTTCGGTTTAGGAAACCGGATCACGCAGGCTTCCTGCTTTTGAAGCCCACGCAGCAGGAAGTTGGGGATGCTTTCTTCTTTTTAATTTTCAGCGCTCTTTGGTAACCGACAGGAAAAGCGAGCGAGAGAGCGAGTCATAAATTCCAATGAAACTCACAACTTACCGATGCGAAACTTCGATTGCGATATAATTGGATGCAATTTGAAAGCGCCGCGTGAGACGGCGGAAGTGGTCGGAACAAATTAAACCATCCCCACTCCCTACTCCCATCGGGCTGACACAGGGCTTCGGAATTTTATTTGACTTGGAGATTGTTCTTTTCCGGTTGGCTTTAGTTTTCAACGAAAAAAACAAAATCTAACGATAATTGCTCCCGCTATGATTTTTCATTTCTTACGAAGGGAAGTGGAAATAATGTTCCTTCGCTGGGAAAACCATCGCACCAATGATTGATGCCGCCGGGAAAACGTCGTCCCATTTCCCGGCTCTAAAATAATGCGCACGGTTAGGAGGAAATTGACAGCTTGTGTCAGAAGTCTTGGCGTGGTGACGAAACCGTGGTGGGAAAACCGTAACTCCATTGGACTTGCAGCCGATATCACCTGCAAAACTTTTCGCCCAAGCGGTCGCCATCTGGACAGAGTCCCTCAGTCAATAAATAAAAGCCAACCATTAAAAATACATTTGCAAAAGCCTTGGAACTTTTACGGACGACCGCTGACGAGGGGCACAAACGACGATTCCGCACTTACATGTGCCATCGTCACGGTGCTTTCCGGCTGGCACTTGAATGCGTACACCTATCGCCCAAACCCCACGTTCGAGTGTTTCCGACGGCTGCTGCAGCAGCCACTTAAAAGTTACCAAATTTAACGCTTTGACAGAGCGAATCGAACCCGGGGCCAAAAAAAAAGACAAGGAAAGATTCGATCTTGGGTTCGAAAGCGACTCCGCACTCCACAACCGATCCATCGTGGCCAATAGTGGCAAGTAAAAGTTTCTAGCCGGCATTCAATCCCACCCGCCGGCTGTTTGGGAGATGACGTGCTTCGAGGGTAGCGAATAAAAGAGCTTTTCCTTGGAAACCCACTATAGAAAAGATTCGCTCCGTTACGATGCGTGAAATATCTTCACATACTTTCTTTGACTCGCAACTTCTTACTTCTGATTTCTTCGAAACCGATCAAATCCATCGCCCCAGCGATTGGGGCTAACTAAGCTCGGGTAAAGTCACCAAACATGCTACCCCACACCATCAAACCCCCTTATCCATTGTAGACGGCATGTGCAGTGGGAAAATGATATTTATTCATCCGCCATCGCAACTGTCCGGGAGTGGAAATAACTTCACGTTAACTTCGCTCGCATCTTCACGAGACCCCGCGTCGCGCGGGAGAAGAATGGGGCCCGTATCTTTAGCGACTCCTAGCTGTGCCCAGTGGGAAGTAACAAATGAGAAAAGATGTTCGAGTTGTGGTGCCTTCTGGGTATTTTTTTGTTTTTTTTTTGGTTTCCAGGAAAACTTTCCTTCCATTCTGTGTCCAATCCACTGACTTCCCTCCGGTCAAGTTGGCAAGAAATTGTACACCGATTCGGGAGAATCGAAAGAGTGAGTTAAAGATAGCAAAGCCAGTCGTAGATTGAAGGGAAAACTTCACATGCCATCAGAGAGAGGGTGAACGGGCTGAAGATAGGCTGCGAAGGGGAAGCGCCAGGCAAAAGGTTCAATAAATAATATTTAAGGCCTGCTTTCCCTCCCATTGTTCGTTCTGTGTGCCCGCTGGAAAAGCAAAAAGGCTCGAAGAGAATGGAAAAAGTTGTGCCAACCGAGGGGACAAAAAAGCTGAGGGAAATTTGTTTTTTTTTTGGCAATCATTCGTGAGCAGAAGCAGCAGCAGCCACTTGACCACTTTTTGCGCGCTCCACTCAATAACACTCTGCAGGGGTTTTTGTGTCGCTTGACGATTAGGGTTTTTCCGATCTTCCAGGGTAGGCCCCAGAACATTTGGCTGAGATTTCGGTCCCTCCCCGACCAAAACGTGAAGGAATCACCTCACCGTGAAAAGAGAGTGATCCTTGTATAGCCGTCGCTCCAGCCGGCCCGGAAGTGACACTCAAGAGGCAATAAAAACTCCCGCCTCACAAAGTAGCTCCTGGCGCCCATGGTGAGAGGTTCCGTGCCAGTATCATCCCGGTTTTTTGTTCTTTCGCCTACCTGTTTCTCTAGGAGGGCACCCCACCCGGGGAGTGAAACTTATCAGAAACTTATCAAAACGCCACGACGGGAAAGTTTAGACTCAACCTCTTGGACTCTTTTTCCACTCTGCAAGTTCCCTCTATCCCCAACTTATTCCTACTTAAAAAGGGAACGTTCGCTCGCAGAAAACGAAAAGCGGGCGCCTGGAGGGCCATAATCGGCCAAAGACTCCCGCTGTGTTTCCCTTAAAGCGCTCCGTAATTATGATAACCAGCCAAATTCGGTCGCCTCTTATCTTTGCCTCCACCTTCCAGTTCCCGGCTGCGGAACTCGAACCGCGTCGCGCTGGCAGGCGGGCAGCACATTTCCATTGATGCATTTTTCATGACCCGCAGCAGCACCAGACATCTTGCGCAACCCCCATTCCATTCGCCGCGCCGTGGCAAGGCTTGAGAACACACTGACGCGGAAAAGCGCCATCATGTTTTTGCCCCCTCTTCTCCCCTTTTTGCTTTGTTGGCAGAAGTTGCCTTCTAGCCGCTGAGCTTGAGCTATCAAAAATTACAGGAACATTATGAAATTGTTTGCCAGCTTTTTCCTAGCCCACCCCTTCCCCCCGGTCGGTGCGATGCTTTACGGCATTAAACATCCAACTAATGATAGTTTGCTTCCTGCGTCGTTTGAAGATTCCGCTGCAATGATGGTAGCTTTCAACGTAGGACAAAATATGGTGTATACCTCGAGCGGACCGTAATTTTCTTGGTAAAAATTATTCAACAAGCTGAACTGAAGGAGAAAGCCACGGGAAATGTTTTTAAAATGGCTTCAGGTTTGATTTCCCTTACAAGAATCTTCATCAAGTTCCCCGTTGGTTAATTATGGTCGAATAGTATTGAAGTAAAGTGGATGGAATTAATTATAATGAAACGTTAAATTAAAACCAGTTCCAATGAAACCGACTTTCCTACCTCCCCGAAACTTTCGACGTACTTTCACTTTGCAGCCAATTATGCGTTCATTCAATCGAGGCCAATCAAAAGCAGAGCCCGGGTGCATTATTGCAAAATTTATCGACTCACAAATTCTGCCGAAGCTCAATCGCTCGCTATAATTCAGGAATTTTGGGGTGCCTTATTTGTCTGGTGCGCTTGTGTTGCTATCGTATCCGGAAATTGTTTGATTTCCCCCGAACCGGGCCCGACGCCCTGATGCAGTAAATATATTTGAACAAGATTTTATAGGATTTCCTTGGCACTCGTCAACACGCAGCGAACCGATCAATCCGAATGAACGTTTATTTATGGTTTTGTTGTTGATATCGTAAAATTTATCATTTCCCATCCCACCATCACACCGACCACCGATCTGCTATGAGTCCGGAACGGGGGACGGAGAGAAAATGCGCCAACAATTTTCGATCCTTCAAGTGGGAAACAAAAGAACTTCGGGGTTTCTCGGGATATCTCAGGATTTTCCCCTCCTTCTCGCCTGCTCGCTCTCTACGTTTGGTAGGACATTTAATTTGATTCTCGTGTCTGCTTTCGTGCTTCAATTTTTTGGCCATTGAATGTGCCGTATTTATTTTCACTTTGTAGCAACGCTTAACATGCTCTGTGCCTGCGCCTTGCGCCCATGTTCCGAACGGTTTATGCTTGCCGAGCTGGTACCCTAAAACGATTTACGTCCAAGGCTGCCCTTTCCGTTGTCAGCCAAGTGGAGAGAGAGGCTGTCGGTGCCTGTATCTGTGTTTCTAACGACAGTTTGATGGCTCGTTGAATGTTGCGCTGGAGCGAAGAACAAAATCACGCAGGTTGTCGCAAAAAAGAATAACCCCGAAACAAAAAACCGGCGAAAGAAAAGCCCGTCTCGAAAGAGATCACGGCAAGCCGTACGAAAAACGAAATGTCATAAGCCAGAAAACACACGGCTGAAGGAGGGCGACAGCGGTTGGAAAGTCATAAAACCTTATGGCTTTAGGGTTGAACCCGGCTCCTCTCGCGCTGAAATATTCATGTAAATGTTCCTGATGGGCGTTATTTCACTCACTTTCCCCTTCTCAATGTCTTCGAGGTTCGGCCGCCTCCAGCATTTGCGGAAGGCTAGATCTTTCGCACGAAACAATTGAAATACACAAGGACATGCCGAATTGCAAACGAGTCCTCCTTCGGCAATATTATCACGCATGCGAGCCGATGTCGGGTGGCAGGAAACGATGGCAGATCATTTCAATATCAATTAGAATTAATCCACGAATGTCGTTGCTGCGCTCTTCCGACGATCTGCCATAGCAACCCCGATGCGTGCGTTGTTCAATCGAATATACTCTGATTGATAGCATGGCCCTGCATTCTGATGGTAAAAGGTTAAGGGTAGCTAAGGTGTCCTCCGTTGCGTTGGGGTTTCTTGAGAACTCTCTTAGATCTTCTCATTTGCATACCTCGGAATGTTCTCCTAAACCTCCTTCTTCCTGCCATGAGGAAACAAACTATACGGGAGTGAATGTACAATCCCGCAGGAAACCGCAAGCTGCCGCAAGAAGGCCCGCAGCCACAAATTAACCGCACGCTTTCAACAGTTTTCAATCTTCTCGGACGTCCCTAGGCCAGAAGTTTCATTTTAATCAGTCTCCAAAATGGCCACCATCTCGCAGACGGTGATTTCCTTTCTTTCCGAAACTGCACGCATCTCCGTACAATGGCGTTGCACGTGAAACGGTTTGTAACTGTGCATGGTATGGACCCGTTCCCTGCCGGGACTTCATCGGAACCATTTAAGCTAACTTCGTCCAGCTGTATTTAATTAATTATTTACCATTGGAAAAGCGCAATCGGTGGACACGAGTTCGTCTACGGAATGATGTCTAACCAACTGCTGCTACCGCCCAACGTTAAGGTGTCGAGGGCTGCCTCAGTTATAATGGACAGACGTACACACACCCGGCCGGGTTCACATCGGGATGGTATTCTCGTTAAGGCTATTGAATAATTTATTAAACATTGTAAGAAATGTTTCAACGCCCGGGCGTTCCCGGGACAGGTGAAATAATAAAGTTAGCTTCATGCATACTGCATCGTTGGTGCAAGCGATGCACCAGTTTGCGGAGCTCACTAACCGCAGCGCCAGTAGGACCTGGCATATTTCGACCAATCACCGGCAAGTATCCCATTTTATGGGATTGCCATGCAAATTTTTAGCCGTTAGTGTATTTCCCAAAAGCAGAACAAAATGAAATTGTGAAACAATGCATACAATAAGTTCATGAAAGTGTTAACGTGGTGAAACTAAATAGGGTTGCAAATTCTTCGATGGAACCATTACCAAACTCTCAATAATAAATTCAATTTTAGAACTGCTCAAAAACATTTTACTATGTTTAGTTCCCAAAATAATACTTGTATATCATAACGTATGTACCTACTTGAAAGCTTTAAGTTGCGATTGACTTTATTCATCATTTCTCCTTGCAGTTTATCGTTATGTTTTGCCTACTGCAGATAATCTTTATTCTCGATTGAACTGGAAAGGACTCTGTGAAGTTATTCAATCAGCAGAAAAGCGTTTTGTGTGCGCTAACGATAAAACCTCGTTCCGTGCAGAGTTGGCCGAGACAGCAGAACATATAAATCACGGATTATTTGTTCTTCCATTTCCATCTTGTACGCTTTCGCATGGGGTCCGCTATCGTTGGAAGGAAAAGCTACCGTATTCAACTTCTCTCTCCCAGCGCCATCTGTTTTTCGAGGTAAACCCCTCAGAGCGATTTCTCTTCGCAGAAGACACGAGTTTTGCGCTCGAGAAATTTCACTCCACTTGCCAAAACACGGGACACGTGGGTCGGTCGCTATGACACGAACGAAACATTCGGCTTTTGCTGCCGGACCATTTGTAACGTCTGTGTGCCGGAGGGTCGTTGTCACGTCAGTAACCTGTTTGAAAAATCGTCACTGTAGTTGCCTGCACGACCCTTCACTGGAGCTAGTTTCCACTTCAAACCAGCACGAGCACAATTAGTTTCATTTTCCATTACGATCCCTCCGGGGACGGTTTCCACAGTAAGAGCAATATCCCGGATATCCTCCGGCTTCATCCCCCGGAAAACGGATCTAATCGTTCGTTTTGTCCGGCGTTCTTTGACGAATTCATCCCCACGCCATTTTCCCGGTGCCACGGAAATGAAACACAAAGTACCATTTTCAATTTGTTGAGTTAATTGAACGGGAAATCGAACAGCGATCGATTTCTGCCACAGTTCGCGGTAATGATGATGTCGTTCCGTTCGCATCGAACCGGTATGACAGGGAACTGTCCGCACGGATTAAACCCTCCGCCGGATGGAGGTGTTGTTTGCAATGATTTCTGCTTTTCCAATTCGCTCCTTCCGACGCAGTTCATTCGATCCCGTGCTACACCGTGCTGGATGAACCTGCGGTCGTAAAAAGGTCAATGGGGTCGAATGGGGATTTATCACCTTGTAGTGGCACGTTTAATGTATCTGGTTTGGTCGAACACCATTTTCTTTTTCCTTTTTCCATTCCAACAGCCACTGGACCGGGATCAACCGAACGGGCGGCCCCAGTGGCGCTTCACGGTGTTTGCTCAGGACGAGGGCGGCGAGGGTTTGGTCGGGTACGCGGACGTGCAGGTCAACCTGAAGGACATCAACGACAATGCACCGATCTTCCCGCAGGGTGTCTACTTTGGCAACGTGACCGAGAACGGTACCGCCGGCATGGTTGTAATGACCATGACGGCCGTCGACTACGACGACCCGAACGAAGGTAAGTGGGGGGAGGACCTCAAATCGCTTGTTCGGTGGAAATCCCCTGGGGCTGGAGCTTTGGTTTTAATGTAACGATTTTGCGCCCACTTCGGCACGAATTAACAGGAACGAACGCCAAGCTGATATACTCCATCGAGAAGAACGTGATAGAGGAGGAGACGGGCTCGCCGATATTCGAAATCGAAGCGGACACCGGCGTCATCAAGACGGCCGTCTGCTGCCTCGACCGCGAGCGCACACCGGACTACTCGATACAGGTCGTCGCGATGGACGGCGGGGGGTTGAAAGGGACCGGGACGGCCTCTATACGCGTCAAGGATATAAACGACATGCCGCCGCAGTTCACCAAGGACGAGTGGTTCACCGAGGTGGACGAAACGGACGGCACCAACCTGCCGGAGATGCCCATCCTCACGGTGACGGTGCACGACGAGGACGAGACGAACAAGTTCCAGTACAAGGTGATCGACAACAGCGGGTACGGGGCGGACAAGTTCACCATGGTGCGCAACAACGACGGCACCGGCAGCTTGAAGATCGTCCAGCCGCTCGACTACGAGGACCCGCTGCAGAGCAACGGCTTCCGGTTCCGCATCCAGGTGAACGACAAGGGCGAGGACAACGACAACGACAAGTACCACGTCGCGTACTCGTGGGTGGTGGTGAAGCTGCGGGACATTAACGACAACAAGCCACAGTTCGAGCGCCCCAACATCGAGGTGTCGGTGTACGAGAACGCGGACGTCGGGAAGACGCTGGAAACGTTCAAGGCGACCGATCCGGATCAGGGTGGCAAGAGTAAGGTGTCGTACGCCATCGACCGGTCGTCCGACCGGCAACGCCAGTTCTCGATCAACCAGGAGGGCACGGTCACGATCCAGCGCAATCTCGACCGGGAGGTCACACCGCGCCATCAGGTGAAGATACTTGCGATCGACGATGGCATCCCGCCGAAGACGGCCACCGCCACGCTCACGGTGATTGTGCAGGACATCAACGACAACCCGCCGAAGTTCCTCAAGGACTATCGGCCGGTGCTGCCGGAGCATGTGCCGCCGCGCAAGGTGGTGGAGATCCTCGCCACCGACGACGACGATCGCTCGAAGAGCAACGGCCCGCCATTCCAGTTCCGCCTGGACCCGGGCGCGGACGACATCATCCGGGCGTCGTTCAAGGTGGAACAGGACCAGAAGGGTGCCAACGGAGACGGCATGGCGATCGTGTCGTCGCTCCGCTCGTTCGACCGCGAACAGCAGAAGGAGTACCTCATTCCGATCGTCATCAAAGACCACGGCAATCCGGCCATGACGGGCACCAGCACGCTCACGGTGGTCATAGGCGACGTCAACGACAATAAGATGCAACCGGGCTCGAAGGATATCTTCGTGTACAACTACCTCGGGCAAGCGCCCGACACGCAGATCGGCAGGGTGTACGTGTACGACCTCGATGACTGGGATCTACCGGACAAGAAGTTCCACTGGGAGGCTCAGGAACATCCACGCTTCAAGCTAGACGAAGACACCGGCATGATAACGATGCGCCAGGGAACGCGCGACGGTCGCTACCATCTGCGCTTCAAGGTGTACGATCGAAAGCACACGCAGGCGGACGTGCCGGCCAACGTAACCGTAACGGTGCGGGAGATACCGCACGAGGCCGTCACCAACAGTGGCTCCATTCGGATAGCGGGCATTACGGATGAGGACTTCATACGTGTGTGGAACTACCGCACGCAGAGCCTTTCGCGCAGCAAATCGGACCGGTTCAAGGACAAGCTGGCCGACCTGCTCAACATCGATCGGGAGAACGTGGACGTGTTCAGTGTGCAGCTGCGCCGTAAGCACCCTCCGCTAACGGATGTGCGCTTTTCCGCGCATGGGTCGCCGTACTACAAGCCGGTCAGGCTGAACGGCATCGTGCTGATGCACCGCGAGGAGATCGAGAAGGACGTCGGCATCAACATCACCATGGTGGGCATCGACGAGTGTCTGTACGAGAACCAGATGTGCGAGGGTTCGTGCACGAACACGCTCGACATCAGCTCGCTGCCGTACATGGTGAACGCGAACAAGACGTCGCTGGTGGGCGTGCGGGTGGATGTGATCGCGGAGTGTACGTGCGGTGCGCGCAACTTCAGCAAGGCCGAATCGTGTCGATCTTCCCCGTGCCACAACGGAGGCCGATGCATGGAAACGCGCTACGGATTGAGCTGCTCCTGCCCGACCGGCTACACCGGGCCGCGCTGCCAGCAGACGACGCGCAGCTTCAAGGGTAACGGGTGGGCCTGGTACCCTCCGCTGGACATGTGCGACGATTCGCATCTGAGCTTCGAGTTTATCACGCGCAAATCGGATGGGTTGCTGCTGTACAACGGACCGATCGTGCCACCGGAGCGCGACGAGCTGCTCGTGTCGGACTTCATTTCCGTTGAGCTGGAGCGCGGTTTCCCGCGATTGCTGATCGATTTCGGCTCCGGCACGCTTGAGCTGCGCGTAAAGACGAAGAAAAGCCTCGACGATGGTGAATGGCATCGGCTCGACATCTTCTGGGACACGGAGAACGTGCGCATGGTGGTGGACTACTGCAAGTCGGCCGAGGTGTCCGAGATGGAGGACGGTTCGCCGCCGGAGTTCGACGACGCTTCGTGTCAGGCTCGCGGCACCATACCGCCCTTCAACGAGTACTTGAACGTGAACGCGCCGCTCCAGATCGGTGGCTTCTACCGCGAGCAGTTCGATCCGACGCACTACCGCTGGAACTACATGCCGATGGGCAAGGGCTTCGACGGGTGCATCAAGAACCTGGTGCACAACAGCAAGCTGTACGACCTGGCCCATCCGGGGCTATCGCGCAACAGCGTCGCCGGCTGCCCGCAGACCGAAGAGGTGTGCAGCCAGAGCGAGCAGACGTCGCGCTGCTGGGAGCACGGCAACTGCGTCGGCAGCTTCACCGAGGCCCGCTGCCAGTGTCGGCCGGGCTGGACCGGGCCGGCGTGCAACATTCCCACCATTCCGACCACCTTCAAGCAGCAGAGCTACGTCAAGTACGCGCTCAGCTTCGAGCCGGACCGGTTCAGCACGCAGATTCAGCTGCGCTTCCGGACGCGCGAACAGCACGGCGAGCTGTTCCGCGTGAGCGACCAGCACAACCGCGAGTACGGCATCCTGGAGATTAAGGACGCCCGGCTGCGCTTCCGGTACAATCTGAACTCGCTGCGCACGGAGGAGAAGGACATCTGGCTGAACGCCATCGCCGTGGACGACGGTCAGTGGCACGTGGTGCGCGTGAACCGACACGGTTCGGCGGCGACGCTCGAGCTGGACGGGGGCGAAGGTCGTCGGTACAACGAAACGTTCACCTTCGACGGCCACCAGTGGCTGCTGGTGGACAAGCAGGAAGGTGTGTATGCCGGCGGCAAGGCGGAGTACACGGGCGTTCGGACATTCGAGGTATACGCGGATTACCAGAAAAGCTGTCTAGATGACATTAGGTAGGTTTTGGAGCCTGAACCTGATTTTGTTTCCGTTCTAACGACTTTGTTTCGCACCGCAGATTGGAAGGCAAACATCTACCACTACCGCCGGCCATGAACGGCACGCAATGGGGCCAGGCCACGATGGCACGCAACCTGGAGCGCAACTGTCCGTCGAACAAACCGTGCGCCAACGTAATCTGTCCGGATCCGTTCGAGTGTGTCGATCTGTGGAACGAGTACGAGTGCACGTAAGTACACGCACGCAGGTGCCTCCGAACGCGCTCGCGTCGGTGTTTCGGTGACCCATGATTAATCCTCCACGGACGAGTTTTCCACCGGAAAGACGGATGATTCCGTTTTCGGTTCACGCTGTGCCTTCGCGCGGGGGGAAGCCCGATCGCTCCGTAACGTTATAAATCATCATATTTACAACTCCACTTCCTCATATCCTTTTTACCCTCCCTTGAAACCCACCCCCACCTGACGTACATACACTCATACGCAAACGTAACTCTATCATAACTTCATCTCACCATCATTCCTAATCATCCTCGTTTGGGTTTTTGTGTACTAGTTTTCGATTCGGTTTGTTTATCATCATTTTCTTCTGCATGCCGTGGATTCAGTCCCCCATGAGCTGTGTCAGTGTGAGCGAGTGAACGCGCGAACGAGTGTGGTTAGGTTTTGAGAAAGTTACCGGAGGAGCGGGAACAAACCTTGCTACCACACGGGTAGCATGTGACCGGTTGTGGTTAAGCTTTCCCGGAACCGGGGCTAATCTCACCTTCCATCGGGGTAGAAGACATCTTCATCCTCCCAAAAACCCCGGACAGTAGTCTCCCCCCTGGCTGCCTTTGTGACGTGTAAAAGTAGTGCTTTATTTTCGGTCAGCCCCAAAGGATACGGAGAGGGAAGGAAGGAGCGTAAACCAGCAAACTGTAATGAATGGGCCACCGCCCAACAGCACCAACACGATGTTCGTACGAAAAGCGACGCCTTGCACCGGTCGGTCGGTCGGTCGTGACGGAACGACCACGCGCGCTTTACGGGCAAAGCGAAATTACGAGCGAGTGGGAAAACGGGCAAAAACAAAACGATCATTAACAATGCAGGAAGCAAATGTTTCCCGAGGCGAAACGTGCTCGTCCTGCCCGGAGTTTGCGTTCGGTCGGCAGGCTAATGATTTATTTATTTACTCACGCGAAGGATTAAGAGTGCCGCGAGACACAGAGCCAAAGACAGTCGTCGTGGCGGTCCAGGTCAGGCGTGCGGCAACAGTTGAGTAATGTTTATCGAGCGCCCCGGTGCCTTGAGTGTTGTGTTGTTTTACGATGCGAAGGGCACACTGTTTTGAATCAGTTCCTTCTCGCTATTGGATTAAATAATTATCTCACTTTTCTCCGCCCAGTTCCTTTCGGCACGTAACTCCGGGTACTCGGGTTCGCGAAGTTGGGCAACACAAATCACCAAGAAAGGAAGGAAAACCCGGTGCTGGTTAATTATTGCAAATATTTATTTTATCGCCAAATAACGAGGACATCTTTCATCCAAGCGAAATAACATTAGCGAAGAGCTGCTAACCGCATTAATAAACTTGGCATTTGTCTTCCAAACATGATATCGTATTATCTTCTCTTTGGAGATGGCATTTCATGACCCCTCATGACAGCGACGGCGTTTTTGTCCGTTACAGTCAAACTCTTTCTTTGGCACATAATAATTGTGCTCGTCTGGCGCAAATATATCAACGAGCACGTTTTCTTTCTTTTTTGTTCATGCACTCTGGTGTTATGTGTGTGTGTGTGTGGGTGGGTGGAGACGCCTTGATTATCTTCGAATCAGCATTCTTTTCCCGTTTCGATGGCTTTTCTTCCAGTCCTTTGAAGAGGTAAGCAAATACGCTCTCCATCTCGACTTACTCCCGAAAGCCGTTGCAAGACCCAAGGGGAGTGACATTTCCGCTCCGGTTCATGGCCGCCCGGTTGTTGCCTTCAATGCACCCTTCCACTCGCTGCTCTCGGCTCGGGGTGGAGGTACGTGTCCCATCGATGTGTGAAATGACAGTCGCTGCCGGTGATGGAAAGGACAGATTTTTATCATTTTCTCACGCTTCTTCTGTCGGTTTGGGTGGGTGAGACTATTGACTTGCTTTAGCCGTAATTTGCTACCGCACACTCTGCACGACCCTCTGTGGCCCATTGCCAATGGTAGACCCAAGTGCGGACCCGTGGAAAATGCGCTGGGAGTTGTTTTCCCCGTGCGCCCTCCCGGGACGCGGTATTCATCCTTTCGTTTTTTTTTCTTTTTGAATGAAAGCATATTCTCGCCGGCACCAGGAAAACTCTGTCACCATCAGCGTGTCTTCGAGAAGCTGTTGACAGTCGCGTTGGTCGTATTTTTTACATTCCCCTTTCCTTCGTGCTCGTCACTCACCTCTTGCACCAGGCGCCTCCCAACAGTGGTTTACTTTTACTTGTCTGGGACTCTCCGCTTGCATGGAACTCTCGGTCCCCCCCCCTTCGGCATAACTTTTTGTCCGTGGCGACTTTTGTAAAGATCCGCCCAACTCTACTCCGGGGGGTCGGTTCCGGTTTCTGTCATCATCGTCCCGCCTTCGGTGGCCGATGGCGGCGTACCATGTTAAATCATAATGATGGTCTCCGGTGGCACTGACGGAGCGCGCCGTTGTTGTCCTCCGGCTTGCAAACAACGCCGAGTTCGCAGCGTGGAACATCGTGGAAGCGTACACCCGTAATTGCAAGCGAAGCTTTACAACCAACAGCCGACGTATGATAATCACGATTCTCCTTCGCGTGCTCTCGCGACCGATGGGCCGAGGGACGAGGTCGGACCGTGTTTCGCAGCCCCAACCTAGCCACATACAGAGAGTCGTGAAAAAAAACCAATCAGTTTCAAGCTGGAAAAAAATCCCCTTGACAGATGTTTACGACTCCGGGCCCGAAGTGAAGCGGGCGGTGGCACATGCTTTATGAACGGAACACCCGCCGGGAGCACGTTACATTTTGTCAAAACCGAGCTATAAAAAGGGGGGTAAGGCCGCAATGAATTCTCGTCTACATACTAACCGGATACAGACTAACCCGACTCAGAGAACCGTCGTCATACAAGAAGAGCGAAGGCATAAATGCAACCTCGAACGGGGATGCAGTTTGGCTTGCGAAGTGGGATTTGATTTCCACTCGGGTGTCCTTCGGTAGGGGGGGGCGTCGTTATCCTTGGGAAATTTCGGGAAACGCGAGATCCAACTCTTGGACGTATCTCGTTTCCGCCCGCGTTATTTTTTTTCGCGTTTTTATTTAGCATCACCGTGAGATATTGGATTTTGTTTTTGGCGCAGGCCTTCGCCGTCGTATGAATATTGTCGGTATTGCTTTTGCAATATCGGGATCCGGTGGGTTTGTTTTTACCCTGTTTTGTTGATTTTGGATATCGTCATTTCATAGTTTTTGAGTGATCACTCCACAAACACCGGGGATTGACGAGGAAATATTAAAACTACCCTTCCATAAACCACGGTTATTGCTTGCGGAAGTGTGTTAAAGAATCCTTGGGGTTGTTCATACAACCATTTTCGTATAACATGAGCTTTCGGCATTAATTGCGAAATATTTGAATGTCAGTGATTGGTTTTTTTTCGCAATGCTCCTTCAACCGTGTGTGACGTCATGCTCCGAAATTTAGCATTGTGCCCCTTTTTTGCTCCTGAATAATTAAACAAGGTTCTGGCCGTGCGTCCTTAACATCCCATTTTGCAGGACGAAAAAGAAATTTTTGAACAAAAAAGGCTCATGAAACCCGATTGCTTCCACAATTGCAAGGCACGAAACCGTCCATGGAAATCCGTTAATCCGAACCCTTGTATCGAAAGTAGCTCGAAGGTGGCCCGAAATAGAATCATCATTCAGCGTTCACTCTTTGGTTTGGCAAAAAAAAGCCCGAAATCGAAAACGGACTCCGATTGTTCCACTATCCCGTTCCCCGGGCCGGGCGCCATGTTTGATAGGAGCGGGATGGAATACTAATTGGACCGGACCGAACGTTGTTTTGTTCGTCGGGGAAAAAAACGGTAAAGAGCAGAAAAAGAACACAAGATAAATAACGAAACACACAATGCCTGTTCGGGCATCGTAAATACTGCTATTTGCCATGGCCGTTAGCCTTTCAAAGCTCGAACTTGGCCGCTTCCCACCGAAGGAGCTTACGGTGGAAGGTGGTAATAAAAACAAACACATATTTAATACATAATTCATTCCGTCCATGGAGCCCCGGGCAAGGTTTCGGTCCGCTGTGCCCTTGCTGCTGCTGCTGCTGCTGCTGCTAGTATACATTCCGATTCCGTCCGCTTTGAATAGCAGTTGGCCGGAAATGGCCTGTTGACCGCCACGGTACACGAACGGCTTCCTTTCCCCGGGGGTCCAGTTCCTCGGACGGAACGAAACGGAAAGAGCGAAATGCCGAACGGTGCACCGGTTTCGGCACCGTCGATATCGCCGCGCCCGGGATCTCGAACGTGTGCCGGGGCTTTGTGCGGCTAATGCAAACGGAAATGTCATCAGTCTTTAGGTCATTTCCGTTTTCCTTTTCCACCGGCTCCCAACCCGCCGGCCAACCCGAGACCCGAGTTCTATTCTCGGCGCTCGCTCGCAACACGGGTTTGGAGATTTGTAACTTAAAGCTCCCCCCTCTCCACTTTTAACGAGATTTCCGTCCCGGCCATCGGTCTTGTTGGCGAGAACTGGAGAAGTCCTTCGGGGTGGGCGTTTAATGAATTATTGAGCGAATCACACAAAGCCAAATCCCGGGCGCGCGTTCTCCAAATGTGGCGTTCATTGCGCGCACAGGAAGTGGGCCGGATTGTTGCCCGGTTCACGTTTAAATCTAAATCACGCCAGCAAACCGGTGGCCATCACCAGGCAGGAGCGTAGGTTGATTGAGCTGTCGATTATTTGCAGTCACCGGCCGGAACAGGGCCCGCCGATTGTTTGTCATCTTACCTGTGTTAAGTTGTAAAGTGGGCTTTGACATCGGATCGCCGGGAACCGTCCTCCATCATTAGGAAGCTCTTTAGGAAGCTAGCGGAAAGTCGATGGTTGAAGATTTGCTTTTGTTCTGCTAACAACCTAATTTTGTTAGCTCATTCCAACAAGTCGCAAGGGTTAAGAATGGCATTTCTGCTAAAATATAAAACTCACCGAACGATAGAAGAGCCTAATTGATTAAGGAACTCTTTAATTTGAAGCTTAAACTTGGTATGCAAGTCAAGAGAGATTTTTATTTAATCACCCGAAAACTTCGTGGAATACTTTCTCCAGAATTTTGAATGTTGATCGTCTTGAAACATATCGTTGACGTATGTTACAAAACTGTCTACATGCACTCTAGTTCGGTTCCGATTGGATGTTCTCATCGGACATAAATTTCACAGGAAATTTTATGTACACGATGATGAATGCATACCGGTCAAATTTAAATAAATGCACGCCTCAGTTCACCCTCATAAGCTTCACAGCTTCTCTATCCCTTGATGCAATTGTATGCGATTCACTGTACAAATTGCTTCCGCTCGAAAGGCGGTGGAAAGTTTCCGGTTTTGCGCTTGGTCGACGTAAACAATTACGCACGCGAATTTTGATACCAGTTGAGAAAAGGTATTTTTACATCGGCAGAATGCGAAATCCTCCATAGTGGCAAAAGGAATTCATCAAGCGTCAAACAATGCGCTCATCGTCCGGGGAACAGCGGGTGGGTTGCGGTTAGGCAAAATGGAACGAGAGCGGGATCCACTGTTTCGCATGTGCATGATTTGATTTATTTGCAAACTAGTTCGGGAAAATCTACGGCGGAGGAAAGGTACGCTTGATCGAAACCCGTTTCAAATGGCCGCCCACTGGTTTGCGAGAAGTACTTTTACTGCCCGGTTTTACTATCATTTGGAATTAAATTACAACCTAAAATTCTTCAACCAACTTCTAGCAGCTTTGGGTTTGGCTAGGGATGGTTTTGACTAGTTTTGGCTTTATGTTATTGAAATTGTTATAACATGTATTGCTCTATTCAGATAGTTTCTATTCTTGCTTCATCTACCGACGGTTGTACTTAATTGTAATTCATCTGTTCGGCAGTTTTGGGAAACGCTGATCGCATGTTAGCTTATCTATTGACAAATTGTACTATTTTTTAAATGGTGAATCGAAGATAAGAGATATTAAAATGCTTAAATATTACGTATTAAGCAATGTTATTCTGCGATGTAGAAATACTTTGCCCTTGAAAATGTGTTTGAATGTTGCTTCGTCGAGTGTTTGTAGATAACTAATTGCCTTTCAACATGTTTTAGTTCTTGCTGTTATGCTTTCGATGAGTTTCATTTTGTTTGTCTTTTAAGTAAATTTCATTTCACAATGGTATCGTCATCACCATTACCATTCACATAATCCCATTCGTCATCATCATCGTCATGCTGGTCACAGGACCATTACCCATCACCACACTGAAACGCCATCATCAGTACCATTCCCATATGCCTACCGGTGTTCCAGTTTTACATCTCACAATGGAGAAGTTTCCTTGTACGAACGAACACATTTCTCAACAGCAGCTACAACGGTAGTCAACGGAACACACTACAACAAAACACTCGTCCAACCGCCGTAATTCAATTCCAAATAATCCTCCACCTAGGGCTAGGTCCGAGCCACATAAAACCCCCCATTTTCCATTCCATTCGTTCTCAACCTCCTCTCTAGTCATTGGGAGGGCTTTCGGACCCGAAATATGACTACCAAGAACCGGTTGTGCGTCGATCGGAAAACTCGGACATATCGACGCTCGGACACCACCTATGTGGGAGGAGTAAGTTCTCGCGCGCGATTAGAGCGATATCATAACAAAAAAAAACCGTTCGCTCCGTTTGATCCGTTTTTCATGCGTCATGCGTGCGGCATTAAAAAACGGTGCCCGAAGGGCCACTCGCCACCATCCTTTTGTGTGCCCGTCCGCGTGGGTGTATGTTACCGGAAATTGACCCGTGGCCGAACAAAAGCCACTCGCAGTAAATGAACCGTAACGTAAATCAATCATACATCCAATCAATCAGGCAATCAATCGACCCGATCGCCAAAGTATTTTCCACCCGAAACTTGCCGGGGATGGAGTATAATGTTGCTTCTCTCATATCAGCGCGTCCCAGTTTGAGCGGCCCATTTTCCCACCCCCATATTCCCGTACCCCATTCGCGTGCTTGTCGGACAAGGCAGGTTTTAAACTCGAACACATATCCGATGTGATTGCCACACAGGTGCGGCGAAGGGCGCGTCATGTCGCCGGACGGCAAGGGCTGCATGGATC
This sequence comes from Anopheles ziemanni, assembly GCF_943734765.1. NCBI lineage: Eukaryota > Metazoa > Arthropoda > Insecta > Diptera > Culicidae > Anopheles > Anopheles ziemanni. The sequence goes on along the minus strand of NC_080705.1, from coordinate 28,246,802 downwards.
GGAACGAGTGTCTCGATCTGCCGTGCCTGAACGGGGGCGTGTGCGTGAACCAGGAGCCCCGGCTGCGCTACCGCTGCGACTGCCCGGACGGATTCTGGGGCGAAAACTGCGAGCTCATCCAGGAGGGCCAGACGCTCAAGCTCAGCATGGGCGCGCTGGCCGCGATCCTAGTGTGTCTACTAATCATCTTGAGTGAGCATTGCTTTAACCATTAACACCTCTCGTTGTTAACCTTGGCTAGAACGTATGTGTGCCATCTGCATGTTGGTTGTTAGTTAGTTGTTAGTTGATGTTTAAATGCGCAAGCTTCGCTTAATCCCCATTTTAACACCATCCTTTAAAACTTCACATAACATTCCCAATCCCAAAACCAACCATTAAGAAATGGTGTTGAAGAATTTTAGTACGCTTCCTCGAGGCAACCAGTGTGAGATGAATTCCAGTTTTCCTGTAAGCAAAACCCTTCCCCCCCCCCCCCCCAATCCTTAACTCCCCAACAATTCACCGACCGCAAGGACGACGACTCCAAATGACTGGTAAATAAGTAAAATGGTCACCAAAACTCTCTGCCATCCACGTACTCATGGGTCCGGTAAGTAGACTCCCGGTAGCTGTGCTAATGTTTTATTTCTTTTTCTTTCTTTTTTCCATTCTTTCTTTCTTTCTTTCATTCTTTTCGTCCTCCGAATTGTTTATGTCTCGCTCGAAACACACCGTTTTCGTTACTCGATGTTCGTGTTTATGGCACCGTGTTGCAAAACTTTATTTTCCACCGAATGTTGGGGACGAACACATTTACGATCGTCACCAAATCTTCGCGTGACTCTTTCCACCCCCTCGCCTCGGGTGCTCAACCACCCTGTCATCATGCACACGTACCCCTTTCCCAACACCGCACCTACACAAACATGAACATACCACCCCTGCCCCGTGACGGCCGCCCGAGCAGATGCCCCGATGGTTACAAACCGTCCGGCGTGCGGTGCGTGAACGCGGACGAGTGCCTGTGGCATCCGTGCCAGAACGGTGGCCGCTGCCGGGATCACAATCCGCCGCGAAAATACGAGTGTCTGTGCCTGCTCGGGTTCACCGGGGCGCACTGCGAGTTCGAGCTGCTCGCCTCCGGTGTCCTCACACCGTCCCGGGACTTCATCATAGCGCTGGTCATCTGCGTCAGCACGCTCATACGTAAGTACCACCGCAAACGCAGATCCGATCATCAGATCATCTCGATCGGTTCCTAACACACACTCTCACACACACAAACTCAATTTCACACATGATCCTTGGTACCTTACACGCCCTTATAGTCCTAACAAACATATACACTCATCGGAGATACTCCGACAACCGCGAACAAGGGCTTTCAAGAACTCTGAGGCGTAAAGAAACGGGTGATAAAAAAGAACTAACTACAAGAGACTTTCTGCATGCCTTAGGGAATACGTGAGAGAGGTTCATATTCAACTTCGTTACATTTTGATTTAAATTCCATTATTCTGGAACAATATTCCGATTCACCAACCTTATGGAAACTGAAACACATTCAATTGTTTTCGAGCTGCTCCGATAACCGAATCAAGTTATAACATAATGATTTCAGAATGAGTTGTCAGCATCTTAAATGAAACATTGCATAATTCAACAAATTTCACCGGAATATATCTACCTTTTTCGGTATGAAATAACCCGAAATAGTGTGCAATTGCTCTAGCTGCACATACTATTTCCTTGCATGCACATCATTTCTGTATCAGTATTACATCGGGGTATTCATTAATTCATACAAAATGATTTAATATTACCTACCCTTTTTTTCTTACTTTTTAGATCTGCTCACTTGATAAAAGAGCAATGTGCTGACCAGTTCCGTTGGAAACTGCAAATGTTAACAGATAATATCAACAATACAAATGTAAGATGCAATTCATTTGAACAACGAGAAAGCAATTGAAAAGAAGAAGTAGATACTCAACTTCACGAGATAATTGTTTGGTCTATGGAATCTTCAATGTATAAAATACATAAGTGCACAGACCAATGTTGAAACATCCAGTTTTTAAGGACATATGTTTCATTAAACAATGTTAAGAGAACTCAGGGATTACCAAATATATAAACAAAGTAACCATAGTAGTTTATTTCAATGATAAAAGTAACTCTACCATGACAATTGTATAGCATTTGTCGATGCAAAACATTGAAACAGCTAACACTGTAAACGTTAGTGAACAAACTTTCCAAATTAAACTTTTTTCATGTGCATGGTTTCTAAAAACTACGAAAGAAACATACAAAAAGCCCATCGCATCCACCGTTCCATCATCGATGGAATTTAAATCCGCTCAAATGAAATAAATACCGAAAATGGAAAGTTGTCACCCATGGGCGATATATTTGAATGAAACCATTGAAATCCTAGTTTCCATGGGACTTGGCCTGGTTTGCGTGCTTTTCGATGTGTGTGTCCGGACGAGTAGGCTGCCGCGATTCTTGCATCCTTTTCTACACTGAGGGGAGGAAACTCGAGTGTGGAACGAGGTTGGAAACTATGGTACCTAAAATTCGTGCCGATTGTTGTGACAATATCGTTTTCAATTTAGAATAAAAATATCATCCGGTAAACCACTCCGTGGTGCGTCCCCCTCCCATCCCGAACACTGGCCCAGTAACCACCACCCCGGGGCACACCGGACACACGTGCGTGGTTGAGAGAATGTCTCGTTGAAAGCTTTTCAATTCCCCGGGCGGTATCCTTCGCGTGTCCGTTCGGTTCTGCACGTCCCGGCGAGGCTTTTAAATATTCATCTTTATTGTTGTGAACCTGGCACAAAATGGTAGAGAAACGAGGAGATTGTAGAAGGTTAGAAGGGGGGGGGGGGGGGGGGGGGAGCCTGTCCAGCAACCATTCCACAAATCGACTACGGTGCAAAAAGGCGTGAATCTGGTGAATCTGATGGTAACAACGCCCGCACTCTTTCGTGGGACACGTGCGATGCAGTTGTGACGTGATAGAACAATTCTCGCTCCAAGCAGCATCAGCTTTGACCTTTGCATCGTAAAAAACAGGAAAAACAGGAAAAACAGGAAGAGGATCAGATCTGAACTTTTTTTTGCCCATGCCTTACACACATGAATATGCTTCTGTTACATTAACACACTATCGCAAACCCCGTTGCCACATTGGCTTCTTACGCTTGATGGAGGCTAAAGCCCACTAGCAACGCCGACGTTCCAACGGATGGTGGCAACCGACACCCACAACAACGGACCAACTAAAGCGCATCCTTCCACCTCTTCCGCGCCACAGTTTGTCACGGTTCCCAGGGACTCACTTACAGGACTTTTCAATCTATCGTCATTTGCGCCCCCTCTCGTTTTTCCCACCGCTAGGGTTTGGTATCCTTGGGTTGGGTACGCTTTCTTTTTCCTTCCTTTGTTCGCCCTGCGTCAGTTCCGTTTGTCCGTTCTTGTACACACGAGGTTCGTGCGACCTCGATTCAGGCACCACTATAACGGGTTTGTATAAGCACTCTAGACTAATACTGTTTCCTCCCTGTTAATGCTACCACCCTTATAAATTCCCCTTTCTAGCACTCGTTACAGTTCGTGTATTTAAAAAAAAAAAAACTAGTTTAGTGTGCCATTTTCTACTAGTTGTTTCTCATTTTCCACTTTCAAACTGCACCGATCACATAGCCCTTTCTATTGCTCTCTTCGCACAACGTTTGCGGTTCCATCGGTTTCGGCTTCGAGCGTAGTGCATCGAAAAGTAACCGAATGCTGCAACCATTACCGTTCGTTCGTTCGTTCGTGCTGTTTCTTTTGCATAGTCCAAAATAAATAAATAAAAACGACGATACGTCCCCGGCCGCGGGTGCGTAAATCTCCGGGCGAAAGCTATTTCAGTCATCCAACCCACCCTTTTAACCGCTAAATCCAGCCAAAACCCTTTTTACGGATTGGCGCAAAGTGTTACTTTTCGATAAATCCCGAAGTAACTTTCCCCCGTCAGCCAAACGCGAGAGGGGGAGGTTTGTGTGCTCGGAGTGGAAGGATATCTCGGAAAGAAAGCCATTGTGAAAATGTTTTTCTTTGCGATGTGCCGAAACTCGCACACTCACAGACACCGGCATGTCCTCCATTCGTGAGAAGAAAAAAAAGATGGGAACTGCAGCAAACCGAACGATGGAACCAAAAAGACATCGTGCATTTGATAGAGAGAAGCGTAAAGAGTTAAAAAATAAATAGAAGAAGTGTGTGAAAATGTGCTCCGTCCATGTTCATTTGTGTGCCGCGTCCCGGGGTTAGACCCCGGGTTGTGTAGTCTCCGACGCTCAATGGCTTGTAGTCGGTCCTTCTGCTTTTCCGATTCGATATTTCTTCTCCACAAGCCCGGGTGGGACAGTGAAAAAAAAATAAAATAAAACCAGAATGTGCAACCCCATCATGTGGTGGTGGCTTTTATGCTTGGGTCAAAATCTGGGATTCCCCAGCAATAAAAGGACCCGGCATCGAGGGAAAGCAAACGTAGGGAAGGAAAGCGAAACGGAACGCGAGAACGACAACGCAGCGTGTTGGGATGGAAACAAAAAAACAAACCACCACCATGAGTCCCACGAGTTTGCAATGGTCATTTCGGTCCATTTCGTTCGAATCCTGCTGAAACCACACCATCGGTGTGTCCTGCTTTCTTGTAGCTTGTGCCCTGGATTCCGTTTCCTTTTGTTCGTCCCGCACTTTTCCGAAGCATTATGGAGGCGCCACCAGCAAAGGGTTGGAGAGTGTTACAGGTTTTTGCACCGATGGCAAAAATAGTGCAATGTGGTAAAGTGAGGAAGAGATTAAAGAAAAAAGCGTAAGAGCGAACCCTTACCACACACACACTCCTACAGAAGAAGAGTGCACTCGGAGAGTGACGTGGGAAAGAAATGTCGAAACGGAAAAAAATGGAAACGATCGTACAAAGAGCAGCTGGAAGAATGAAGACGTTCCGTTGCAACGGTCGCTTATTAAGCTAGAAGGAAGACCCAGACCGAGCCATTGTCCGGCGACGAGACTTAGCAGGGCGGTAGACCGCCCTCTCGGCCCAGAATGGACCACCACAAGTGTGTGCTTATGGTGTCGTCCATTTTTAATGCACCGAAATTGAAACCCACTGTTACTCACTCGCTGTTTCTCGTTTGTTTTTTTTTATCCGCCTCTTTCCTTCAACCCGCCAGTCCTGGTGCTAGTGTTCGTGGTGTACAACCGGAGGCGGGAGTCGCACATCAAGTATCCGGGCCCGGATGACGACGTCCGGGAGAACATCATCAACTACGACGATGAGGGCGGCGGCGAGGATGACATGACCGCGTACGACATCACGCCGCTGCAGATTCCGATCGGCCCGATGCCCGAGCTGACCCAGTGCAAGATGCCGCCGCTGATGTGTAAGTAAAAGTCTCCCACGTCCGGTGTTCGGATTAAACGCCTCGCTCGTAGGCCGGTTTGCCACACACACACACTAACACACTTTTACCCTCTGCACAGATCCGGTAATGACGATGGGACCGGGCCACGAGCCCAACGTCGGCATGTTCATCGACGAGCACAAGAAGCGGGCCGACAGTGACCCGAATGCGCCACCGTTCGACGACCTGCGCAACTACGCGTACGAGGGAGGCGGCAGCACGGCCGGATCGCTGAGTTCGCTACAGTCAGGTAAGCGGCTGCCGTCGGCTTTAATTCCCGGTTTTCTTATGCTCGGAGCGGAAATTTGTTCCACTCTCTTATCTTTCGCCGAAAAGACCACCCGTTTCAATATGGGATAATAATTTTTCCATTTTTTAAATCGTTTTATGAAGGTGGATTTTCAACGTTCCACCTATTTTTGTTTGTTCTTCCCGTTGAAATGCCGGTGTATTAAATTAAAAGAATCTCCCATACTCACATAACAGCTTTAATAAAATCAATCTGTGACGATACCTTTGACCAGCTTGCGTCATGTAGAGTATTAAAAAGGGCTTCATAACGGTTTTATTACCACCTCTAAGGTGCAGGTCAGGAGTGTTTGGGGAGGAAAGATGATCCGCAATACCCTCCCCCCCCCCCCCTCCCCCCACTCCACCAGGACACCGCTGATCAGTATCGCGACCGAAATGTTGCACCGAAAAATCAAAAGCCACATTACCGCCACACCAATAATGGCGACATTAAAATGATGCCGAAAAATGTATAAATTAACAGCGGCGAAGAGAAAACAATATTGAATTATCACTTTATCATCCCTGCCCGAGGGGCCCGCTGTTTGCTTGACCCGCTGCTTGGCTTACCCGAAAATGTTCCAATTAAAATGCCACGATAATACCGCATGTTGCTGGTGGCAGCGGCATTGGTCGGATGTTGTTTCAGCATCAGGCTTCAGGTGATAATTCCGCTTTATCTTTGTTGGGAGAAAATGAGGACAATGTTTCATTTTCACATCGTCCTATTGGTCGTATTTTATTTGGTTTTGATTTTTTCATAGAAAATATTGATGCAATGTTATAAGAGAAAATATTTCCCAGCAATAAGCTAAATGTGTCCATGGATCAAGGAATTTTTAAGGAGAACTACTTGAACCATATCTTCCTTTGTCTTTCAAGCTCCACTTTACTGTTTGAACGCAAGCCATTTTGATGCTCGCCGGTAATCAAGCGCGTGGGAAGCCATGTCAAGCGATTTCTACTGTTTCTCAAATATTATTTTTTCATAGCTAAATTCCCATGATAAAAGTCCAAAGTCGCCTCGGCTGAAATCTTTGATGTTCGCGCAAAGTTACTCTAACAAGCAAAGCATGCCAAACGGAGCACCGAAACCATTAAGGTCCATCACGTTTAGCTGGAAAAGGAAACAATTCCGTTCGGGCAGGAAAAAGGCGCTTCCAATGCGCGCGTTTGTCAATGTTTGTCCAGTCCAGTTCGTAAGCGTTCGGCTCTTATCAACGAAATGAAGTGGACTGAAAGCACTCAACAAAGCGGTTACGCATTTTTATCTTCGTCGCCAGCGACCGGCGATCCAATTTACTCCTTACCTTTGCCTCCGATACACCAACCAACCAACCCGTCGTGCTGTTGTTACCCTTGCGGAGAGAGCATCCCCACGCTCCCCGAGAGGGAGGCAAAACAGAAAAAGAATAAGCTTCCCGCCGTAAGCTGCTTATGAGTGATATTTCAATGTATTTAATGCTTCTCTCTTCGTGTTTTGTTTTTCCCCCCGTTTTTTCCCTCCCACTCGCCCAGCAGGCACGGACGACGAGGTGCAGGAGTTCGACTACTTGGACGCCTGGGGCCCACGGTTCGACAAATTGGCCAACATGTACGGCGATCATCATCCGACTGAGCTTGATGATTTAAATTAAATCCTAGCTCGGCACCGACACACTGCCGCCACAACTCGTCTCTCTTGCTCCACCCGGGGTGGGAAGCAGCGGACGGATAGCAAACGCGGAGGAGAATGAATTAAAGTGGACAAGTAAGTGACAGCATAAGTAAAAAGAGACAATGAATCGCGCAACCGAACGGGAACGAACAGAGTGCAGATAAGAAAATCAAGAAACGACCGACGACGACGACGACGTAGACGATAACGACGAGAGAACGACAGGAAAGAGGGTGGCCTCCGGGGGTAGGGGGTGGACGCTGAGCGAATGAAAGATTACAGGTGCGTCCCTAGAACATGTTGGACGGCGCAAAACAACGACCGAGGCGGCATTCCCGGGAGCCCCCAAACCGGAGTAGCTTTCGGGACTTTTTTGGGTTTGGTGGACGGATGTGTTTTATGAAAAATTTGCTTCGAAAAAAAAAACACCTCCAACGCCATCGGGCCAGCTGCCAGCAACACGCCAACGATATGCCGCGGTCACCCCTCATCCTGAACCATCCGTCTTCGCCCCGCCCCCCAAACTCCCCGGAGGGACAGTCTCGCTCTTGGAACTGCCATTAATCTACCGGCTGCGATCAGCTCCTCTGGACCCGGGCGAACTTATTTCATAAGCCAACCGTGCTAGGCCTAAGACAAACAACACACTGGATACACAGCGAGCCCATTTGGCGCAGTTCAAGGTCAGTTAGGTACAGAAATAAAGCAGATTCCGACACCGGAATCGGTAGGTAGGTGTATGTGCGTTGTGCCGATGGAGGCGCATGGTCGCCGGTAGATCTTATTTTAAGGCCCCCGTACTGATGCCTAGATTTTTTAACCTAGAGTTCTCGACGTTGTTGTTGGTTTATTTGTTTCCCTCCACTCTTGGTCTATATTTTGTGAAGCCTCATCGTCTCCGGTTTTTAGTGGATTTTTTTATCGTGTAAAAATAATTTCTACGTTTCGTATTACACACCACAGTTAGCCAGTATGAAAACACACAAATCAAACCAACGATACAGCGCATTCCCGAATGTGTGTTTCCTTCAAATTAGTCGCCTTCGCGAGGGATAGGTTTCCTTGTAAGTACGTGGTAGAACGGAATGTTTTCGGAAAGGGAATATTCAAAGAGAGTTTGTGAACGCAATACGAAAAACGAAAGCACTCAAGCGGGTACTTTTTTTTTTGAAACCAAAGTTTAATTATAATATTTGTTGAGATTACGGTTACGAACGTGGGAGGAGGAAATCCGTTGCCGTGGCCACAGTATTGTGTCACACATTCAAAAAGTCAAGGAAAGAGCATTCGTGACGGGGCCGAAACTGTTGTTGGCCTTGGACCGTTGTTGACCGGATTGTGAAAACAGAAAAAAACCTTTATTCATTATGGGCGAGAGATATTGCCCCCGAAAACCGAGGGCTCTGACAACAAACGACACACCAGCAATATTGGAAAAGATTTGGATTCTTTTTCTGTCCATCGTTTTTTTTTCTCTCTCTTGCCAGCAAAATTCCTTCCTATTTTTTCCGCTTTCTACGGCAATTTTCACGCCAAGCTGTGGACAAGTAATGACGGGTTGGCGAAGATTCTGCCAAGGCGCTTCGTCACTCGCTTGTTTTTCCTCGTGTCCTCAGGCTCGGAAAGCACTAGTGGTGAAGCGTGAAAAATTGAAATGATCACACGTGCGCCGTACTTTTCCGTCGGCCCTCACCCTCTTCGTCCTTCGGGTAGCGAAGGCGGTGGGATTCATAATTTCGATTCACGTTGTAAACCTGCCCGGTGGAGATCATTGTGTTGGTTGCTTTCCATTTTCATGTACTTTTCTACTTTTGTGCAATTCAGCAATTTCGGACAAATTTGGTGGCTCCATTCTATTCCTCGGACGTAATATTTCTATCTTTCTGGATGCCGCCAGGCTTCTTTGTCCTGGGTCGAAGTGAATCATTCCGCCCGTCTAAATGACTTCATCGGCTTCTTCTCTTGCCGCACGCTGGCTGGAGCCTTTACCTTCCTCCAGGGCGTACGGACCGAGGGATGACAGGCGTGTGATAAATTGAAGAATTTTTTGGAGAAAAATACGCATTATTTTTCTCCAACCTCTCTCTATCTCTCTCTCGCTCTCTCGGCGGTCGTGTCGCCTCGGGAAATGTATTTCTGGTAAAATAAAGGAAAAAATATTTTCCGCAATCCGTCGCGCTTTACTCGACGGCGGCTTTATGTTGTACGGTTTTTTTTCTTTTTTGTTTCTTGGCGTTCAGCACGCCATCCAGTCGAGCACACAACAACGGGAACGGCCAACCACGCCCGGCAATCGGGCTCGGCCGTCAGATGAATGATGGACAAAATTTGATTTTTTGTCTCAGTTAGAGTTGAGTGAAGCAATTGCCGGTTTCCGGTTTCTTTTCTGTTATCGGTTTTTCGGTGCGCTGTTGAAGAAGTTGTTTGTTTTTATTTCTGTAGCCCAATCTTGTTTTTGTTTATACACACACACACACACACACCCTCCTTCGACACCGTCTCTTTACCTCCTATCTGTTGATAACGGTTTTTTATTAAACTGCATTTTTTTATTAAATAATTATACACTTACAATACACCACAGCAGGGAAACTCGCTTGGAGTAGAGTCTTTCACTCGCGTCACCAAACGGATTACTTTAGACTGTACATATACACTACAATAGGATACACTATAAACGAATTTAAAGACCTCCAAGCATTCACACATACACGTAAAGCAACTACACTGGCAGAAAGAGGAATCCTGCTGGAAAGCATAGAATACTAGTAAACGCACTCTAATTTTTCAACAAAAACATATAAACTAATCAACTGTACGCTTAAAATCTCTTTAAAAAACAGATCGCATATCTCATGCACTCCAGTTTAAACAATACTCCCTCAAACCCTCCAACCGGCGCAACGAACAACAGCAAACGGAAATGATGGGAAAACTGCTCAAAAATTCGGAGCGTTGTTATCGATTTTTGATCGACTTTTATAAATCGGTCAACTCTCTCTCGTTTCTCGATGGTTTTGTTTATTGTTTCCTTTTGTTTGAGCATTCCGGACCCACAATGGGCGACTCAATCAACTGTTTTGAGTAGATCATGATTTAAATTCATGAGACGGAACCGCCCAAAATGCGTAGTATTGCGCATTTGAACTGAATTTTGAAGCGTTTTAATTTATCCGTTCGATGCTCTTTCCTTTTTTTTCCTTTTCATTTTCCTCCACAACGATGTTTGTTATCACGAACTGGTAAACACCCGGAAAACCTCCATAAGGATGCGTACACAGCATCAATCAACTGTGTCGAAAATATGGTTCCAAAAGACCCCCAAGAAAGCTTTACGCAACAGTCAACAAGCTTTGTAAATGTTTTTTTCATTGTAAATTTTCTGTAGAAGTGTTTTGTTTAATCTTTGGTTTTAGATGATAATTATAATTTACTCCATAGTTTTAAGATTCTTTAGCACGCGCGAATGGATGCTAAAGTTATTCTCATCTGTTTTGTTTCATTTTGTTTTGCGTTGTCGGTTTGTTTTTTGTTTTTCGTTTGTGTAGAATGTTTGTTTTCCTTCACGTCCGCTGCGTTCGCACGCATTATGGCACGAAGGGAGGGAAACGATGTAAGTCGGTTGTTTTTATAAAACACATTTGATGCTCGCTCTTTTTGTTAGGACATTTAAGGGTCTTTCCGAAAACGAAAAAAACGGACCGACTAAACGGAGTGCAACGAAACAATGCTCAAAGTGGATCCCAACACCTTACCCACGAGCAGAGTGTGGGTAGTTGAAACTTTCGGTTCAACCTGCTCGTGGTGCTTGATGTTTGCGTTTCAATTTGCTGACCGCTTGCCATGCCACTTGTTTTGTGTGTGTGTGAAAAACCACGCTAACGCTCCGGAGAACTCTATTAGCTGACGCAGAGGGCAAAAGTATCCCCGTTGGTATTGGTAGTTGGTAGAAAAGTTTTATTCGGGCCGGCATCGTCGAGGCAGAGGAAGGGCGCAAACCGTCACCATCAATTGTTCATCAACCGGGACGGGTTATTTGAACAGACTGCTGTTTCCTGCGGGTAAAAGAAAAGGAAAGGAATATTTCCCAACTTTACACACCCTCGAATGTGTCATCTTGTGGTTATCTATAAAAAAAATTCTCCAGTTGCCGAAAATAAGGCATTTCTGGGTAGATGGATGCGAAAAGAATTGTAAGAATTGGAGCATAAATGTACCGGGTGAAAAAAAAAAACTAAAAACAAACACACACACACCCTCACAGGTTAGTGTAGAAAAACATTCATACCGTACGTAACAACTGCGTCAACTAGTTCATGGCTCTTTTAGTGTGAAAACTAGTATAAGTAAATCAAATATACAACCAACTAAGCGTATTGATAGAGGATCATCCAAACCATCGGCAAACACACACACAATCCCGGGGGCGGCGATCACGTTAGGATCGCGAAAGGCCCCAAGAAAAACAAGCATAAAACGTTAGGGAAGGGAAAAAACGATGCATCTTTCTCGTTTTCGTTAACAACACCACCAGCACATTTTCATGCACCAAACGCATAGCGAGGAAAAGTTGGCAGGAAACAAATCCTCCAACCAAAAGACCCGTCGGTTATTGCGTACTTGATGTCGTTTAAGGGAAACTTTGGCTAGCGTGAAGAAAGAAGAAAAATTGAAGTGTCATCAATCGAGCACAAACATTTGCAACTCCAGCATCATCCTTGACCGTGGTTCTTTGCGGGGAATAAAAACACGAACGCATACAAATGGCGTGCCTGCGTAGGCACAGACTAGTTTTATCACGGAGTCCAATTATCGTGGGAGGGGAAAGACGCCAGCTTCGCTAACCAGAAAAAAAAACAGGCAGAGGAGACAGAGCAAGAATTCATTTAAGAAATCTACACGTAATAAGCAAGCAATTAATTTAACTGATAAGTGAAGTAACTCTCTTTTTTAAGTAAAGTGACAGCGCAAAACAAAGCAAAACAAAACTGATATTACAATGAGATGATCCAAAGACTGTAACATATATCTATTGGGTTTGGTTTCGAGCCAACCAGGGGTCTAAGTTTTTTGTCATAAGTTAGTATTAGAAATATTCATTTCTCGCCAACGACAACACAACAGTAACAGAAATAAAAATAAAAACTGCATACGAAAAGAGCAGACAACAAAACAGTAAGAGAGAGAAGAAAAAAACGTAGAAAAGGGAGACTAAAAATATAACACATGAGGTAAGCGTATTGTAACGATAATTTAGATGAGAAAAGCGACTAAACCAAGCGTAAACTATGAGTATTGTGTAAATGGAGGGGGGTGGGTATCTCTTAATGAGAGCGTTTTTTATGCCATAACACAAATATACATAAAAAACACATACACACGAATAGTCAAACTCACACATACATACACGACATTAGACACTGTGGGTGTAGTGGGATGGGGTAAAATTCTGTATTAGCAACACAGTTTGGTTCAACCAGGGAGGCAACATGTAGTGCACTCGCTGGGAACCGGCAGGAACTGCAGCTGAAAGTTAAGATATAAGTTAAATGAACCCTCCCCAAAAATTCGGCCCCCGAGTGGAACAACCAGATGGCGTTAAGTCTGGGTTAACAAGCAAAACCAGTATCTCTATCGTAGCGTGTGTAACGTTTATGCAACGTGCAGGCTAATTTATTCCTCGAAACTTTTACTAAGTTGTTTTTAACCCGCGTAGTAGTCGAAGTCTCTCTTGAGCGAACCCGCGCGATGGGGTGTGGGGAACGGTATTATAAACACATTTAGAAAAAATACACAACACTAGTAGAATGTGGCCATACGTTCGATGTCGGCGGTATGACGATGACGACCCTTGCCCCCCAAAAAGGGGACAAAAACGCACTCGCAGCTTACCGGAAGTGAGTGTCCATTTCTGCCATATTTAGTTAAGGGGGTTGCAAAAAATAAAAATAACATTTTAAACGAACATTGAAGCGGGGGAAAAGCACCCTCCTACGTCCGTAGGATCTTAGAAGAAAAAAACACCCAACCACACAACCAGGATAATGAAATGCAGGGGAAGAGAAAGAAAAATGTTTTGAAACAATGGCACGCAAATGAGGAAAAGTATAAAATCTCATAAAAGCAGCACTGAAAACAAATCGGCATAATTAGCAAAATCGATGGTTGAAGAAGACGCGCGTACATTAGCAAAATCATAACGATGCAAGTTGAAAACTGTGCTCATTTGGTTCTCATCGGAAAACTCCTTTCGAGGGGATATTGCGACATTGAAATGGGCAAACATTTACTTTGATTCGATACCTTTTTACATCCTCGTCGATTTGATTGGAACTTCTCCTTTGTTTGTTCCACTCCTCCACCACGGGGACACATTGCACATTCCCTTAATTGTTAAAGAATCCGCAAACCGGCTCCCGACGGAAACGGTGGGATACGTAAAATAGCACTGCACGAACAAACCTAACCCATGCTCAGCGCTCCATGATAGCATTCATACATTCATGTACGTGTAAGGATATATTTAAACAAGTTCGAGAAGATGAAAACACTAACACCCGAGAAAAGCGACGACTGTTGTAGCGCAGGATATCGAAATGGTTGCAATTAACGCATTCCATCAGCATACGCACATTCTGACAGCATTCAACACAGGAATCCGTATATCATCACGACAACAGGGGTAAGGAAGTTGCCGTTCAGACAGCAACAGTCCCCCTTTCTCAGTAAAACCAACCTCACAATGGCCCGAAATGAACTAAAGTTTCAATAAATAGAAAAGAAAACCACTATATGGTTTTCAACAATAACGACGAAAAGACAGAGCAAAGGAAACACACGACGAAGTGAAACGTAAAGCAAAACACGAAATAGGTAAAATAAAACATGAAACAAGAAAGAAAAATCCTTTATCCCGTCTCGTTGGGAGACCGTTAGTTAATTGAGTAAAACACAGTATATACATACATGAAAATATATATATATATATATTATTGACTTTTTAAAACGAAACGCAACCACACACAGGAAGGGAAGAAAAAAGAGAACAAAAATAAACTAAATGAAAGAGGAGAAACTAATCATAACACATCTTTTCATACGTTCGCTCATAGAAAAATGAAACGGAAAACCCTTACTCAAAATAAGCCCGACTGCCGGAAATGTGCGTGTGTTTTTGAGCTGGGAGAGAACGTTAGGTGGAGATGCATTGGAGTAAATTTCCTGATTGAAAATGATAAAATCCTTCTCTTCCTCGCGTAAATAAACGAAGTGACGAAAGACGTAACAGGCGTATTAAAACCACGGAGTTAGGAGGAGGAAAAGGGCAGCGCAACGAACGAGTGGAGAATTGAAAGGACATGTTTATACCTGTTTATCCTTTTATGGTGGAAATGTGCATCGTCACTCGGGCGGGGTGGTGCGTAAGTTAATGATTAAAGCGTGTGGTTCTAGTACCGCAGAAGGTATCGCTGTCCGTGGAATAAGGCAAAAAAAGGACATGAACAGTTTATCAAAAATATAAGAAAATGAAAAAAAAAATCTGAAAAGAACTGTAGAAGAAGAGGCAGAAGGAAGGAGAAAAAACGCGAGTGCAGTAAATATTATTAATAGCGATACCAAAATCCTAGTTGTAAATATAGTGAAAATGATATTAAAGAAAACAAAAAAACAGAAACACACACGAATGATAAGGCGAGTGGAGATGGAAATTTTTCCCATTGCAAGTAAACACTTAAACATACCAAAAGAAAATTGGAAGAAAGAGATAGCAGGACAGAAGGAGAATAAAAAAGGAGGAAAACTATCTCACACACCCAAACAGTACATACATTTCCTCCCCTCCCAGTGCTCAGACATTATACTCATACCGTACACTTCATCATACATTTTCAACTTTAAGGGCGAGATGCAGGAGGAAAGAAATAAAGTAGGGAAAATCGAGCGAAGGGCAGGAATCCGTTGAATTTGACGATATTATATTATTCCTATCAGTGAGTAGTGGGTCTCGGGCGTTTCTCGTTCCTTTGAGCGGAAGCGTCAGGCGGGTGGTGTAATTATTCCAGTTTCTATGAAGTCCCCTCTCAAAGTCCCAGTGCTCCCTCCGTACATGTTCCTCGCGACACTCTGCGGCTCTCTGCTATCGTTGGGGAAAGTCAAATCAAAGCTCGAATTTGTACCACAGAGAAAGAGAGACACCGAAATGTATCGCTACACTCATGGCGACAACAAATCCCATCTGGAAAATCATCTAAATGTTACTAAAAGCAGCTAAAACCACAACAACCCGCAAATAAGTGAAAATTCCGAAATTAAACAAAATGTAGAATGAGAAAACCAGTGAAGTAAAGAAAAACAAGACAACAAAACTAAGACAACAACAACAAGATGAATTAAAAGACTTCAACGCAAACAGCAGCCAACATAAAGAGAACGAAAGAGAGAAGAAGAGCAGAATGATGTGGCGGAGGCGAGCAAAAGTGGGAGGACAGAGGCATTCAGAAAGGTAACGAAACACATATACACGTACTCACACTCACACACTAAGCACACCTACACGTAAAAGAAAATAAAATCGAAAACGTTCAATTATGGAAAAATTATACAAGAAAACACGAGGAGAGAGAGATACAGAAAGTGAAGAAAAAAAAAAAGAGGAAACTGAAATAAAATGCTACAATGGGAAGTAACTGTCATAAACTGGAAGAAAACGTGAGTGATTTTTATTTGTCTTTCGTTTTAGTTTCATACATTTATCCGAACCATTTCAACGGCATTTTAATTTGAAAAACTTTATAAAAAGCAATTAGAAAATCAAAAGGTAAGGAAGAACTTTTTATTCAAAAAACGAGTATGTTTGGTGTAAATATATATTATTATAATATAGCATTCATAAATTATATCGGAATAATATATTGAGAAACGTATACTCAATGGTGGGTTAGATTTTTAATAATCAACTGTCATTAACCGATTACGATCGCAATGTATACTTTCATGTACTTACTTACTTATGTGGCGCTACAACCGCTGAGCGGTCTTGGCCTGACGAAGCTCCATCCGAAACCGCTCACGGTCGCTCGCCACGCTGGTCCAATTCCGTATCCCGGCTTTATTGGCGGCTTCGTCTACGCCATCCTTCCATCTCAATTTAGGCCTACCACGCCTCCTCTGTCCTTGGGGACAGCCTAAAAGTACTTTACTATACTTTCATGTTATGTTTTAAATAATATAATTTTAGTTGAAATTGCTTTCTTTTTCCAGCCAGCCCCGTCTCTGGTAGAAATGCAAAAAAGGAAAAGAAATATACACACGTCCCATCCGTTTTGGTTCCGCTTTAACTTCCGCATCGTGATCAAAACTACTCGCGACAGGATGACAAAAACCAGGCCAAATGACAAAATTATACACCGTAGTCTGTTCCAGTTTCTTTGAATTTTCCCGACCCACAGCAGCTTCTCCCCAAATGGTCACACAACAAGGAAAATGGAGCCGAAAGAGAAGGACGAAAGATTCGTTCACCGTTTCGTGATGCAAGTTACAGGAACCCCGGCTTTTGCATTCGCACTCCGAGCCCGGTTCTCCGGGCTCCAACGAAATGCATCGTTGTCGGATGCGTTTCCGGGCGCGAGCGAACGTGTGAGAAATACAAGTTTGTTTTTACGATTATCACTTGGCATCGTTTGAGTTATGCTGGCCATTTATTTTCCCTCCTGCGTTCACAAAGTGTCTCTACCACTCGTTGACGAAGGGAACAAGAACCGTGGCGTCGGTTGGTAAAGTTAAAGCTACTCGAGCGCACGATAGAAAAGCGCACAGTGTGAATATTATTCAGTCGAATATGGCCGGGAGCAGGGCAACGTGGAAGAAGAAAAAAGGAACGCGGAAGCAGTTCCTCTTTGAACCGACACTGCACAACACGTTGACAGCACGGGCATGCATGGCAAGCAACAACCCGGAAGCAGAAGACCCGGAACACTTTCAGCCCTACGACGTGGTTGAGTCGATACGAGGTGGAACGAACGCGGAAACCACTCGGTCACAGGTCGACGGGGTTTCTTCGACTCCTGCTCGTTCGACACAGCGACAGTCAATGGGAGACGGTGTCAATATTGTCGCCGGAAGCATGGAAACCATTTTCCATGACATGGAAGCA
Organism: Anopheles ziemanni; assembly: GCF_943734765.1. Classification (NCBI taxonomy): domain Eukaryota; kingdom Metazoa; phylum Arthropoda; class Insecta; order Diptera; family Culicidae; genus Anopheles; species Anopheles ziemanni. The sequence goes on along the minus strand of NC_080705.1, from coordinate 28,229,248 downwards.
ACCCAGCAAGGGATGAGTGCATTGATGGTATGGTACGATTTCTAGTACATTACGAAAATCACCAGTGAACTTTCCTTCCTAGAAATGCTTCACAACCCAACCTGGATGAAAACGTCACTAAAATCACTAGAAAACACATGAATTGGTGTGGAAATTTAATGACTAAATGTATAGCTTCAAGGATAGTGGAAAATTTTATTATGGTCCATTCTCTTATGAGTTTCGAATTTCTGCACGAGTTTAATTTCGAACTCAACTCAACTGTATCAAAATTAAATAAAAAAAAACTTTGTTTCAACGATGCTGTTAGACGTTATGTTGGAATGTTTTGAGCGTTTGTTAGAGATAAATTATTGCTTATATCTTTATGCTGAGCTTGACATAAGAAATTTTATTTTATTTATTTATTTATTTATTTTTTTTTTTTTGAACATGTAACACAAGCTTGTGAATATTTGCCTTGTTTCATTTTTTTTGGAATTTTTATTCGTTTCACTTGTGGGTGTGAAAGTTATGGAAAGAGGTACTTTCCAACAAATAAATGAATGTAAATATTTAACCACTCTGACAGTAGCTGTAGCTGTATGTAGCCGATATGTTTGAGTGGCTTTTAAACACCTATAGCAACAAAAACAATTTGCTAGATTACTCAAATGGCATGCTAAACAGGGTAGCTTTGCCATGACTTCGTTTAAATTACCAAAACCATTGCTAGTAAAAATAAATTCAAAGCACGGGAACGCATCATCCGAAGCCGTAGAAACTACAATGCTGGTTTAGGTGAAACTCTAATGATACAATCCAATGCATCTAAAAGTTACAATTTGCCATGCTACGATTTGATATGCTTTTACTCAATCGTTTTAAAAAGTACAACCACGGTTCATAGCTTATAACTTCAATTTATAATAGTTTTAGCAAAAAAGAAAAATATTTCCAAACAGAAGAGTGATTTAAAAACAAACCGGGATATCTGCCTTAAGGTAGATTACTGATAGCTTTAAAACACACAGTCGGGCTTCTCACCATACCAAGTGTGGTTCATTTATTCAATTCCTTCTACCAAAAACTCTGATTCTTCGGCTGCACGTTTTTTGGGCCGGATGAGAAAATGGGCCAAACGTATGGAGATTAATTAGTTTATGATAAGCATAAATTTGCATCGCACATCACACGAAAGCAAACGGCTGCCCCGCCACATCATCATCATAATAATGTGGAATTTGCCAACGAAAATGAAATCTGTGCATCTGCTTCTCCCCCCCCGGGCGGGAAGGAAAAACAAAGTGCAAACACCCGATGCACCAGACCGGCACGAACGTCTGGGAGCCGGACGCGATCTCACTCGAAGATTCGCATTGTTTCGAGGAGCTCGGAGGAAGTAATGTGAGGTAAAGCGGAACAAAAAAAACCTAACGCAAAAAAGGGGTTAAACATACATTTGACTCCTACAAACTCTTCGGTGTGTTGTGCCCTTTAGCTATTCTTCTGTGTGTGTGTGTGTGTGTGTTTTTTTTGCGGGAACTCTTTTTCTTTCCCTGGATCGTCCCAGAACTGCCCGACGATAAATAATGCTAGATTTCATAAACACACCGTACAACACATTAGTTCCGATTTCGGTTGTGAGCCAGGATGATGCTATTTTATGCCATGCGCGCCATCCTTTCCCCGTCCGTTCGTTCGTTCTTTCGCATGTCGTTGGCCTTCCTTTGGCGTACCGTAGTTAGACAGACCCCCCTGGAAACAACCCCGCCTCCGTGAACGGGTGGAATATCCTTACTTGTACGGTGCAGCTATCTGCATCCGAGCATCCGGCCAGTCCTAAGTCAAATGAGCGCTCCTCCGCAATGGGACATTCTAATGGCAAGAGGAGATACGCGCCAGGCGATAGCTCATTGTTTGCGACTGAACGCTGATGGATGACCCATTTGCCGTTTGCTCTCTGCGGGAACAGGTCTCCGAGTATCCGAAGTCACCCAGTTCCAGAAGACAGGCAAATTTTTAGGGGGGGGCAAATTTTTAGGGAAAAAGTTAGGGTCTTAAATATTACACACTTCTTCTTAGAGTATGATGTCATATTATTAAATAATGTAATATAATGTTCAGGTTGTTGTATGTTGTATATTGACTCAACCACGTTTTTACCACTAGCGTTGTGGCCCCTTCCGGTATCTGCCTTGATGGAGGCGCCTAGTAGGTGGTAACTCCAACAATTAAAGTTCGTGCTCGATCAAAATCTTTTGCAATATTCACTAACGACTTTACGTGAAATCGGAAAAATTGATGAATTATTCAGGGGTTGTTGAAATGATTTCTTGATTTGTCTATAAGCCTGCAAAACAAACTGTACCTGTAACTTTTGAAGTCTGCAGAAGACTTGATATTTCATTTTTCATATTTTTTTATACTTAACTAACAGGCTCGGTTAAACATTTTTTGAACGACGTACAACTGTAGAAAATATTTGGTTTTTCAACTGCACATTTTCATTGTTCATTCTGTAGGTGCATGCTCTGTAAAAATTGAAGTGTTCAAAAAGTGTCGGATAACATACAGCTCCGTGGCAGTTGGAAACTAGCTCAATGATGTCAAATGATCAAATTTAAATGAAATGATTGATATCAAATGTAGCCTAAGTTTTGTATTTTTACTTTTAACATTTTATTTTTTTTTTTTTTTTGCCTTCACTCATATGTCATAGATACCAAAATTTAACTAAATTTGTTATTATTACCGACAAACTACTTAGATTATTTTTCACAACGCTCTGTGAAAAGGCATGCCGCTGTGGCCGTTTATACTTGCAAACTGAGATTATAAGTCACGTGTCATTGCTGAATGTAAACAAACAAACCAATTTGTGACGATAGAAAATCCAAAATAATCGTAAGTATGTAGTTTCCAGACGTCAGATATAGTTAAAACACTAATCTAACACCTAAGGAACATGTGTGCAAAGTTTGATTTCAAATGGTTCAGTCGTTTGGGAGGAGTTTAACCACTAAGACCGTGACACAAGAATTTTTCATAGATATAGATAGCAGCTGAAAGCCGACAATGTATGTAAATTTATTCCAATTTTTCGTCCACAGTTTTTTTACAAAGCTTGACCTTGGTGTGCTATTTCCTTGAACAAACGGCCCTTATATTCGGGTTCATTAGTTAGTTTCATCTTTTCGTTAGGGAAAACATATTTCTTTTTCGTACAGCTTTAGCTAAAGCTAGGAACGAACGCAATTTCTCATCTTTCGCACAACGCCCGTAAGAGGACTGCTTTCAATTTCGGTTGATTTTTTTTGTGGCACAAATATTCTCCTGTTGCTTTTGGAAAATAAGAGTAAAATTCTTCAAATTGGTAACGGTTAGAAAGACATGCCGTTGGTATTATAAAACAACTTGATGCCTCTAACGCACAAAGAATCCAGATTCGTCGAATTTAATTTTGGCAACAACTCGTTTAACATTACAAACACAAGTGATTCTTTTACGAACCATGACCGCAAAATATTCTTTGTGTCGTCGACAAGGCAAGTAAAATTAATCATAGGGAAACAAGGAGCAACAGACTTGCCTATCATAACAATGGGTCCTGTTGTGGGAAACTACACCTGTGTACGTGTATTCTTTTCTTTTTTTTTGGTTTTGCAACAAATAATTTCGAAATGTTTCGTCCCTCCTCATCCCTTTGTTCTTACATCTCAACCATGTTAATTATAATATGGTTGAAGGATCAAGTTGTAGTCTTTTTTCATGGTATGTATGGTTCATCTTCAGAATAGTACTCACCCTTTAAAAGCACAGTGCGTTCGATTAAATGCGGTTGAAATTTAGCTCCTAGCTGCTGCAATTAAAATCACGCATACACGCATTTATAAATCGAGGACTTTTACACTAATCGCAATGGGAAAATCCACTTACAAGCACTGCAGTATGTTGGAAATAGAAAATTAATTAACGATACATTTGCACGTAAACCAATCCGCTCACTACACTGCGTGGTTAATAGTACCATACGATTTAAAACCACCAATCCAACCAATAATTTAGTACTCATTGATGTGGTGCGCTTTATCGTAACATTTGCAGGCGGTTAAAAGGGTTTTCTCCCCCCCCCTTAAAATTCCCCATTTACCCACGAAGCTCTCTGGAAAACAAATAAATAAAAACAAAATGAAAGAGCAACACACATTTTCACTGTAATAAAAATCAACATTTTTTTTGTTTTATTTCAATGTAGTTATTGATTTGTTACAACTGTCATATGGAAATAATGGGTTTTCGCTTTCCACTCGCCCATCGGTATGTTCCTGCGATGATTGGCTGGTTTTTGCCAGTACTCTTACATATGTAATTATTATTATCATTATCAAGCATTTACAAATCCGTGCTCATATCTTTCCTTCCCCTCTGGCGCTCGTACGGTGTTTGCAGTTTTTGCGAAACCAACACACCACGCCTGGTAAATCAATGGCAGCCACATGTAAACCGATTTGTTTTCGGCTTGTGTTCATGTTACCTTTTTTTCTATTTTGCAAATCGAATTACCCTCAACATTAAGGTTTTCACATTGTTTTTCACTTTATGTTCGTCCATTTCTGATCGCTTAACGTTTACGGGGCTGCGTTATTGATTTCGCGTTTAATTATTAATGCATAATTGATTGTAATAATACGATTCTCATAATCATACTCATTAAATTAACTAACTGCAGATACATAATCACTCACAATTGGTTCGTTTGCAGCAAACGAACAAACGAAAGGAGAGAAAAAAAAACACAGGGGAAAACGAAATAATTGAATTAAATTCACATCTATCAACCTAGAGCCAAAGAGTTTTTCTCCCTTGTAGTAGTGTTGTTTTTTGTATGGTTTGTTTTGCTTTTTGTCTGTTTGTTTTTTTTTAATCAAATTTTGACTTGTTCACTGTCTTTCCTTCTGTTGTTAACACATGTTCAGTTCCTCGTCGTTCATCAAACAGCTTTACCCTTATATCTACTAGTATTTTCCTACATCCTCAAACACCCTGTCACATTTATTCTTTATTATTTCAATGACTGATGCTCAATAAGCGTTTGATCGTTTGTTTTTTTTTCTCGTTTTAGTTTTTTGTTATATTATTTTTCCCTTGCATGTAATTCGCTTTGCATTTCTCTAGCGGGCACTTATACGGCATATGTTGAAAAGGAATAGCAATGTTTAATCATGCGTTACGTAAGTCTTTATACAATGTTTGCGAGAAAAAGGCTGAAGCGGCAAGGGATAGGGTTTCTTTAAGATAGTGAAATGGTGATCCATCAGGTAATAAGATATGCACGAAATGGTTTAACAATCACATGGAAAACGTTTGAGGCTAGCTAACAGATAGATTTTAAAACAGGCTTAATGGGAAGGAAAAGATTGTAGTTAATTTTTTAATTTATTTTATAAAACAGAAATGCAGAAACATTTCCGTCCCGAATCGCAAACCTTCCCCCACCATTTCATGCGGAATGCTTTGGAAATTGTTTGGGAAAACCACACATTTAAATGCGAAATGTGTACAAAAGCTGACAGAAATGCGTGCATGAAAAATACTGATTGCATCATTGTATGTACAATGGGAAGGGAGAACGTTTATGTTTTTTTTTTGCCCGAGGACGTTTTCTGTGGAAAAGAAAACCAATTGGTTAGCTGGAAACTGTAATATCGTTGCAATGTGACTACAAAACCCCAATAGTGTAGCATGCAACGATGTACCGAGGGGTTGCCAATGGCGACGCTCTACCGGGTTGCTGTTGGGCAAGGTGTGCATGTGTAAAAGCCTCAATACTGTGCACGGGAGTGTGCGAACCTTCCGAATGGAAGAGTTATTAGTAGAAAATTTAAAAAAAAACCCAGCCCTTTACGTCGGGAAAGTACGTGACAATTAAATTATGCCAGTTCGGTGAAAAATATGAACCATCGAGAGCTTTCGGCCGAACGGGGGGAGTGGGACAGGAGCGTACCGAAACAAAAGAGACAGCACCGGACATTTCATCATAATTAGCATTTACACGTAAACATGAATCGCTGCGGAGTGACGAACAAACAAAAGCACACGAACAATTGGTGGAACTTCCACACATCATCATCGTCATCATCACCAACATCGCCCCCCTTCGCAACATAATCACGTCCGAACCGATCATCAAACGCAGCAGCCTCGGTTTTCAGTTAGGTTCCGGTCGGGAGAATCAAAGCAACCCTCCCAAGCTCCGTTGCGGTTTTCTCTCGGACGTGCGGTGACCACTCCGCCACCCACTTCCCCAAAAAGGGTCCACAAACACGAAAAGAATATTTTATTATCATCGTACACATACACAAACACACAGCACGCGACTTTGGCCAACCCGGTACGCAACCTGAAAGCATAATGACGCGCGGTGCTTGTCGGTGCCGGACGATGGAAATGAGCCCGGGAGGGCAGGGAAAAACGGGGCGAGTCGGTTTTCACCGCCTGCAGCTTATTACGTCCACGTCAACGTCAGGTGGTTGTGGTCACCATTTTCCCCCGTCGTTTTGCGCGGAGCTAAAAGAACAAATTTGAAAAAAAAGACAGATTTCGAACCCCATGAACACGCGACACGTGCATAATGCAGCAAATAAAGATAAAAAAACGCACATACACACGCGCGCGTGATAACCAATTTTTGGTTCATTTCACCTCACCCTTTACAAGCTCCTCCCGGCCCGGGTACACCACGGTCCACTCGCGACTCGGACAGACATGATGATGTTCTTGCGGTTCGCGCGTTTTATGAGCTAGCTGCGAGAGTAACAAATTTTAATGAATATTGATGATGATTTTGTTTAAATGCTAATTACTCCCGTACGGGTGTTCGGGCAATGGCGCGGTGCGTCACCCCGTCATCGGTCGACTCCGGATGTGACACCCGAACGCCGCCAGTGGGTCACCACCGCCGCATCCACGTGCTACATTTAAACAAACAAAAAAAAAAGAACGCCTCCATCCGTCCATCTAGCTCCATATTTTTTGGGAAAAACAGTCCACCCTCCCCCCACATCTTCCAGCGCCCGGCCTTGTGCATATTCGCTATGAGTTCCAAATTAGCTCCACACCCGATGGCCCGATAGTAATTGGCCGAACCCGGGACGGGAGAGAGAAAATGAAAGGAACCGCAAGCGGCGGTGCAGCGTTTCCACGAACCTTTTCCAATTTTCCCGCCCTGGTTTTTTTTGCTCCCTTTTTGGTGGTTCTCATTTTTCGCTTCTATTTGTAACTGCCGCTGGACATGCACCTCGCGCTTGGGCTGGCTGGGATGGGCGAGCATTTTGCAAACAGGCGGGTATGATGTTGATTTGTGATGTAAATTATGTACCAGACCCCCCCGGCCCGTCACCCATGCTGGGGTGATCTTCTTCTTGCCGACGTGACGTTTGCGATCTCCCGGATGGATTACGCGTTCCGGCCGGCTGCAGCCGTAATCAGCCTTTGCGAGTGCTTTCGAGTAACCTTCTGCGTAGCCCTACCATCCCTTAGCACTTCGTAATTCCATCTCAAAAGGAACGCTTACTTTTGCTCAAGCTTTACAAGTGCTGCCTTGCTCTGCAACATTGTAATTGCAAATTCTGTATGAAACATTTTACCCGATTTGCTTTAAGCCATGCAATGTTTGAACTAGTCCTTTGGCTTCGGAGGCAATTAACCACTACGACACTAACAAGAAGCCCCCGGTACGGATCTATTGTACGTACCTTGTAGACTTTTTGTTCAATTGCGTTCGTTTAAATCCTATGAAAGATAACCCAGCATTGGGTTTTATGAATCATTCATTTGTTTTTTAGTTTTGGATGTTTTTTTTATTAATTTTCACTAATTTCTTTAAAAGAAAAGTTTATCTATTCCTTTGAGCACCATCCAAGATCGGAAAAAGAGAGGTCACAGCAAACCATGTAACGCGGCGTGGGAATGTTTTTGACAGTTACAGTAAAAAAACGTTTACCTTTTTTGAATGGCTTGAAAGAGATATTTCGGTTGATTAAAATTTATTCAGGGTTCCACATGATAGACCCTTCAAAGTGATTTTCCGTCAACCACCGGACTAGTTTTGAATCAAAAATTGAGACAATACTAAACTAAATATTTTGTTTTGCTCGTGATTTTTCCCGTTTTCCGTGATACCTTTCTTTATAACTGCTTTATAGTGAGGCCTCTTTATGTCTCGGAAATAACGCAAATTGCAAAATGGAAGTAAATTTTGAACACTTCAACGGGACAGATTGGAAAAAAAAGTTTACCATAGCTAGTTTAACTATGTCCCTGTTGGTACTCTAAGGAGTATCGCAAGGCCACGTTAAGGGAACATTTTATGAAACTACTAGAGTGAATATTTGATCCTAGCAAAAGCGTGTGATATGTTTTGTGATTGAAATGTTGTTAAGGATTTTTTAATGTATGAAAATTGGTATGCAAAAATTGTCTATCATTCGTAACCTGACCATTTACTCCATACGTGGAAGCAGCAACTTTCGATAGAGCTTCATTTTCATCTCACATTACTGTACTTTCGTTTTCTCCGAAGACTGGTGACGTTCTTTAGTATTCATTTAACTTTTTAAGGCCTATTGTATATGCTTTTAATCGATAGAAGGAACTAGTGAAATATAGTTTGCGTTAAAAGCTTTGAGAAATAAATTGAATATTTTTGTCAATTGGAAACAGGAAAGATTAAAACAAAATTTTCAAATGCCATAAATCACCTGCTCAGCATCAACAAGGGCGCTGCATTACTGGCCATAATCCATTTTCTGACCTGACCCGGGAAGAAACAGCATCATTTTTCATTAACTTTCCATCTGCAGTACCGTGTAATGTTGGCTTGACACGTAAATTGGTGTGATTTAAGCACATTTCCCAAAGGCTTCCCCCGTTGGCATTCCGTTAGTTCGAGTCGAGAACAAAACCCGTCGAAGGTTACGCGGAGTATTTTATACAATCGTTTAAATGACACTGCATTTACGTCCCTTTTTTGTTTTCCGCCAGATAGTTCTTGTACTACGTTTCGTTTTCCCGAGGGCGGAAAAGTAAATTAAACAATTACTGACTGGTGTGTTGGAAAGTGAGTTTTTCCTCCACGACTGACACGGTCATTCCTTGCGAAACTCCCAATCAGTGTTCCGAAAATCCTTTTCCCACTTCCACACCAGATACTCTCTTGTATTTTTCTGCACCTCCAAAGTGAAAAAAGGATCACATGGCCACAAGCGATCAGAGCCATATTGAGGTAGACGGTTGCCCCGCAGCCTCCATTTAATGGCGCGCGCTTTTTACGACCCAAATGGAGGCACCGCCATCGCGAACTTCAGTTCTTTTAACCGAAAGATGCCACGTTTACGATTTCATTCGTCGTTCCGTCGTTCGATTCAATTTCCTTTCAAAGAATTATTTCGACCCTCGTTCGTGCGCGCACGTGTGGCTGTGTGTTTGTGTGTATGTGTGTTTTTGTGTGTGAGACGGGCCATTAATCAAAATAAGACCAGAAGGACAGTAGAAGCACGTAGCCAATTGCAACCCATTTCCGTGAAGCGAACGAAACCGAAGGCCAACGTAATGTCCCTCGGGGACGATGCGCCCCATGGGTTTACGAGGATGCCGGCGACCACGCGGAAAGGGGAAACCCCAAAGTTAATAGTTACATTTTTCATTTATCGTGTGGTTTTTTTTTCACTATTTTATTTCAATTTGTGAATAAGCATTTTGCGAATGTTTTCCCTCTCCCCGTTGGCCAGCGATTTCTGGTTTTTTCGTTTATTTTTGTTTGCTTTATTTCTTGTGCAGCGCGATCAAAACGCCGCAAACCGAAAGCCAGTTAGCTTTTGGAAAATAGTTCCACACACATTTCAGTCGGAACTCGAAAAAAACACCGGGACGTAAAGCGACAGTGTTGGAGATGTGAAGGACGAGAAGTAAAATTAATTAAAAAATATTCAACAAAACCGAATACCCATTCCTAAGGATGGGGCAGGGTTAGGAAATGGGTAAGGGAACGAATCATTTCCGAAAGGGGCTCCACAATGTGTCTCTGTATATGTGTGTGTGTGTGTGTGTGCGTGACGATCTTCCTTTTATTAATTCCTCTTGTGATGTGATTTATCCACCTGTTTTCAACTTTTCCTCTTTCTCTCCCTCTCTCCATTAAAACACAATCTCAATGATTCTAGGGCAAAAGAATTAAGGTCCGAAACAGTGGAAATAGGCGATTCGAAGGTCAAACTCATCATCAATTCATTCGTATATGGTCAGTGAAGTTTATCTTTCCCCAGACAGCGCTCGCCGGTGAGAACTTAATAATAACGAATGGGTGTTCGGAGAAAAGCTGGGGAATAAATGGGGGCATCGAATTGGAAAGCGGATGTCAAACGGGAAATTGTTATTCAGGAGAAACAAAAAGATCTGACAAAAAGTCAAGCACATAATGGAATAATGCAAAATACAGAAGCGTTTTAAATGGGCTACTTCGATTCGTTAACCGCTCCGTGTGTAACAAGTTCGAAAAGAAAAGTGCACTGTTTTCCTTCTTTCACGATACGCTAGCGAATAACATTGAAACATTTAGCAACGACAACGAAGCCGTAGCGACACCACCACTTAGGGAGGAATCAATGGGGGTGAGTGACAAGAGGCTCAGCCGCAACATTCTACTAGATCAGTACCTCCCCGAACTGTTATAAGTCGGTCGAGTCGGAAGATTTTGGTCGCCCAACCGGTGGAGGCGGTGCCGGAACCTGCGGTCGCTTGATCTTCTGATCGATGCCACGCGGCGACTGTGGTACGTGCTGTAGACTAGTGGTGGTTGTGGTGTTGTTGTTACCGACCCCAACGGAAGGCGGTGGCATCGGGTTGACTGGGGATTGAATGTCGCTACCGAGCGAACCGGTCGATTCCATCATCGCGAGCGGCGGCGTACCGTGCGGTGCTGCGGAGGAAGAGGAGGCGGTCGAAGAAGAATTCGGATCCAACAGATGGCTCACAACGGTGGGCAACGGTTCTGGGCGGTCCTTGCGCGTACCCGTCGAGTGCTTCGTCGTTTTCGTGCCATCTTCATCCGACCGTTCAACGACATCGATAAAGGCGACCTGCTGCTTGTCGATGTTGTAGATCTGTGTCCGTTCCAGCGTCCCAACGATGGCTTCCGCGGCGTTGCTGGTGGAGGAAAGTTTCTCCCCCGACGCCACGCGGTTCGATTCCCCACGGAAACTTTGCGCTTTTTTTAGGGAACTTGCCGAACCGAGCGTGTTGTTGCTTCCACCACCGCCACCACCGACGACCGCCTCATGGGCGCGAGAAATTTCCGGAATGGACCCTTTGAAACTCATCGGACGCATTAGCGTGGCGGGCCGCTCGGGAATGACGGGTTTCTCCCGGATTGTCACACTGCCCATCGCTTCACCAAGGCCACCCCCCGGTGAAGACGGTTCATGATCGAAATGACCACCACCGCCGGTGCCGCCACCGTTGGTACCTTTCCCCATCGGTACGGTTGTCCGCGGGAGTGCTACCGGTTTCGGCGGTGGAGGAAATGGACCTCCACCGGCTGCGGCCGCCCGGTTGTTGTTCTCCTTGTTCTCCTTACTACTGCTAATGTTGTTGATATCACAATTGGGCGCATTTGGTTGCTTGTTTTGGTGCGGCTGCTGTTGCTGGGTGCTGTTCATGACACTGGCCTTTATCTTGCCCAGCGCCTGACTGTCGGCACTAACGGCAGCGGGCCGTGGGGGCGGGATCTTTTCGGTCGTCTTAAGCTTCAGCAGATTGTCGTGGGATTCGGCACGAAGCATCGGTTGCCGCTCGTACTCGGCCTGGGCCTGTTTGTACGCGTGATGCTGAAGCGACGCGAACCCCTCGTCGTCCGTGGTGTGATGCTGATGCTGATGGTGGTGGTTCCCGGCACCGGCCGGCCCCGTGCTGCTGCTCAACTGCCGAAAGTAGTGTGACGCCTGCAGCTTGTTGTTCACTTCCCTCGATGCCCCTTTGCCCGGCTGCTGGTGATGATGGTTGTGGTTATTGCTCGGGGGCGTCGGGGCCACCTGCTTGTTGTGCCTTCGTCTGGCCGGCAGCTTGGGGCTGTTCTCCTGCGGCGGACTGGAATGATCCGAGAGCGAGCTGTTCGATCGGCTGCGATTCTTCAGCTGATCGGTGCTGCCACTACTGCTATTGTTGTTACTACTGCTATTGATTAGAATTAGACTAGTATCGTGGCTGCTGCTGCGGGAATGTGATATACCGGCCGCTGCCCCTCCACCACCACCAACGCCTCCTCCTCCACCACCCTCACCACGGCCAAGGCGCAACTCATCCTGACTACCACCTCCAACCATCGTGGACGCCGCCGACGTCGACGACCCTCCTCCACCGCCCGTGACCGGGGTGACAAACATCGATCGGGACATCATATCACCACCACTGCCCACCGCCGCCGCCGTCACCGCCGGGCAATGCAACACACTGCGCACCGGCGGTTGATCCTTGTCGAACGGAAACCCGCCGTTGTCCGGAAAGAGCGCATCGCGCGTCATGCTCACATAGAACTGCACCTCACCGTCGAAGAAGAACGACCAATCGGCCACCAGTGCCTCGACGATCGTGTTCACCGTCGCCGTCGTGTTCACCTTGTCCAGGTAGTTTTCGTCCTCCTTCGGCGACCAGAGCAGATTGGGCGACATCACGATCGCGATGTTCTGCGTGGACATCTTGTTCTCCTGGTTCTTCTCCGCCAGGTACGACAGGAACTTGGTCAGGTAGCGCAGGTTGTCGTAGTTCTCCTTCGGCAGCTGGTTGATCACGTCCAGGATGGCCGCTTTGCGTTGCGTTTCGTTCGCCTTTTGCGCCGCATGCACGAACTTTGGGTAGTACTCGTACGTCAGCAGCGGATCGGGCAGGCTGCGGAGGTAGTTTTTCAGCACACCGGCCACCACGTGCGGATCGCAATACTTGTCGGCCAGCGGCGGGGACACGTAGTTTGCGTTGATCGCGGATATCATACGCCGCAGTTTGGATGATGCTAAAAGCAAAGTTAAAGGAGAGAAAGGGAAAAGAATTATTAAATGATTCAGTTAGAACATAACGAATGCTTTATATTAAATAGCTTTTTTTCCGTGATCGTGTAACATGATATCCGAAAAACCAATGTAAAGAAAATTCACCATTACTTTTGCTTGTGTTGTTTTTTTATTTCGTTTTGATATTGTTTTTGTGTTGACACTTTTTTTTAACTTTTTTTGATTGTAGGTCTTGTTTTTTGAACCTGATTCATAATGCCCATATCCGGTAACGTGCGCACATTTAAAATTGTTTCGAGAAATTTCTACAAACGATACGTTTTTAAATGTTTATGTAATTTCGTTGATAAAATTTTCTTCAAAATCAGAAATCAACAGCTTCAACTAATGTTGCCCGAAGCGAACTAGTAAAGTTCATATAAAAAACAATTAAATTCGTATCGAATCATTTCTTGTTTCTTTGATTATATTCGTTTATTGCTCAATCTATGTAAAAAAAATTATTTTTGTTATAAAAATCTGTATTAGACAAAATCGGTCAGCAAAAACGCCGCATCCATCAAAATAATGATTCAAACATGGATGCACGATGTGGTCCATTCAACACATTCGGTAACAGAAGAACAAAATCCCCATGAACATATAGGGAAATGGTTCTTAAAAAAACTATTCGATTTTCGAAACAACAGTAAATAGATCGACATAAACCGTATTCAACGTTTGTCACGCCCGCCCAACCTGGTCGACCGTAAGCAAACCTTATCGCAATGAATTTACATTTGTTATGAATTTACAAACCGGCACGGGAGAGTCGTTCATCGTTTTCGTCACCCCGGGGTTCGTTACAAACATAAACACGCCAGCGCGTGGCAGCATTTCGCGGGACACGTTAGCAAAAAAGCTGAAACTTACCACAGCCAACCCGCAACAGCCCTTCCTCGTACAGACCCTTCTCCAGCAGGGTGCACACACACAGCTCGATCACGTAAGCGATCTTACGATTCGTCGTCTTCAGATGATCCCGCAGGGATGTGTTGAACAGTTGCTTATTATTCCGACCTATTGCGGGCAGTGAGAAACGCCATCAATATCGATAAGCTTCGGGCGCGCCAAAGGGGAACGGGAACAACCAAGTGTGAACACTTACGGAACAACCCATCCATACTGCTCATCGTGTGCTGCACCTCCCGTAGGACGGAGGTAAAGTACAGCTCCTGGTGCTTGACGTACTCTTTGACGACCAGCGCAATGTTTTCCTCCTCCGCCAGCAGATCGTACATGCACGACTCGTACAGATCCCGTTCCTTCTCCAGCTTCGTGTGCAGCTCTTCCTGGTCGTCCTTCAGCTGGATGATCTTTGCCTGATTGCCCGCCTGATCGCTGTTCCGCTGGGCCGACTAAAAGCAAACGAAACAAAACGTACCGAAGTAAGTAAAGTGTTCAGTAAGTAGTAAGACGCCATTCCTATGGGATTCGCCGTGGGAGTTAAAAGCGATCAACCGTCCGATCGATGCCTGTCTGGACGATAAACCACTCAGCTCATGAATTGATGCATCATCAGTGGGGAATGGTTGAATCATAACACTACCAAGCGCCACCAACGCTACGAAGGCTAGTTTGCGTTGCAAACAAAACATCACCATACGTTGCAAAAAACCACATAAATGCGAGTTAAGATTACGGCGCTAAGCCACGAAGAGTAAGGCGGGGTAAACGTGAGTAACTTGAGGACTGTTTGAGGGAAGTTGAGTTTGAGATTGGAATCGATGATTTCACCTGCAGCTACTTTTACGTATGTTGTTTGTCAAAGTAATAGTTATTAAACTATTGTTTCAACTACTATTTAAAATATTTGATGCTATGATGACGGGGGTCCGCGACAGCCGAGCGGTAGCGCCGGTTAGAAAATCGGCCCATGAGCGCCGGGGCTCACCACCTCGACGGCGTGGATTCGACAGGGAAACAAGTCTCGTAGGCCCTTAACGGGCAGGCATGACCAAGAGGTCGTTACGCCAAGAAGAAGAAGAAGAAGAAGAAGAAGATGCTATGATGAATACTTGCTTACAAAGCAAATGAGAAAAGAAACATTGTTAGAGCATAGTACTTAAAATGAATATTATTCCAACGCCAATGTCATAATAAACTGCTAGTCAAAAAGTCACCGTTACTCAAATCCCCAACTGGAATTGGAATTCTTCTCAGGGATTCGAAGCTATAACAGCTATGTCGTAAGGATGTATATAAACGAAAAATATACATAAAATAAGTGGATATGCATTCCAACTTTTCCAACTACTTTTTCTATGCACAAACATCATTAACACCTTTCAAAACAAACCTTTCACCACCCACATTCAAAACAAACAAAGCTTGGCCAACCGTTAGCAAAATTTCTTTCTCTGTGCGTTGTTTGACATAAGCTAGGGGACAACTAAAAATGTTTAATTTTCATTTGCGCATTTTGACCCCACTATACTCTTCCCTGAGGGCCCAATGCATTCAACGTGTAGCTGTGTCAGCCGCTCTTCCGAGTGTATTCGGATAGGAAACGAGAAAGAAGATAACATTGTTTCCCCTTTCTTCTACCCATCCTCCACCAGCCGCATTCAACATGGCTTTCCCTCCCCCACCCACTTGATGAGACGCACACAATTTCGCGTGCGCAACAACGAACGCCGAGCCGGCCAGCGAATGAGTCAGGGTGTTGTGTTGTGAGGCTCGCACTTACATCATACTTCTGCCGCGACGCTTCGTACTCCTGCTGGCACTTGGTGACGACGCGCTTCTGCTTCTGGATCAGGCTCAAGTGCGTCTCGATCAGTTTGTTGAGCTTCTGGTTGACGGAGTTCTCCACGTTCATCTCGTTGTTGACTATCTCCGTCGCTATCAGCTTCTCGACGCGTGCTGCAATAGAAGAAGATGGATAAGAACAAGTCTTCTGTGGAACGCATCCCATCGATCGCATTTTGCCTTACCGCATGTGTCCAGCACATTCCTCAGCAGCCCATCGGGCAGATCCTTGACCGATTCCTCCATCAGCTGGCCGAGCTGGAACTCGGGCACCTTCTTGCAGCGCTTCTCGCGCACCACCGCATCCTGTGGCTGGCCGGCGGACACGTTCGTCGCTATCCGCTTGTTCAGATTCTGCAGGACGTCTTTGTACCGGTCGACTTCGCGCTCGATCTCCTGCAGTCCGTCAGCATTTTTCTCCGCCTTGCTGGACCTACGGAGAAGGTGGGGGGAGGGAGAAAAAAAAAGCACGACACATGAAGGTTAACTCTCTTACACAAGCCCAACTTCCCTTCCCGCTCCGATGTAATCGCATGTAAATGTGGTCATCCGTTGCATGTCATTAGCCTGCCATCCGCATTTATGTTACGGACAAGATACAACAACGTGAGATGATCTTCCCAAGCAGTTGGGGAGGGGAAAAAAGCCAACTACTTCATCATGGTTCGCGTGCCTTTGCCACCGTTTCCGCCGGTCGTGATACTATGTTCTAAAAAAAGCCAATGATTTAACCGACCGTAAACACACCTTGGGTTGTTTATACAACGACCCGCCAACAGCTGGACGCCGAGATGGAAGGGAGGCAAAACACATTCATGGCCGATCGTGCTGTATATTTTATTATCATTTTTATGCGTGATAAATTTGGCCAATGGCCTTCGAACCAATTCAATCAGTCACGCTCGCCGGGTAGGGGTAAAGAGGCGTGGCAATAAAATACCCATATCATGGTGCCTCAAGAGTCGAGCAGCAAGCTGCCAAACCGTTATGTGTCCACCAGAGTGACTCGCCTAAGTGACTTGGGGCACTCAATGTTTGCAAATATCAAGGCGGTTCAGTTGGTTCAGTTTGTTGACTTCTTAGTAATCATACACTGCAAATAGATCCCCCATTCATCGTGTCATCGTGTCTGCCCTTCGAACTTCTTTGGAATGGGCCGACCGGGAGGAAGATCGCCCGACAAAGCAGCGGCGTCACGTACTAGTCGATAAATTATCCTAGACTAACAAGCGAGCAGCCAAGTCAACTCCTCCGGTGTATCTACTCCGTCGCTTGGTGATTGTCAACTTTCAGCAGCGAGCGAGACACGATCGTCTCTCGTCGGACCACACAATAATTGCAGCAAACCGGTGTGCGGGTAAAACAACAATTAAAATCCCCCGCCAGACGGCTTGTCTTGCGGACGAAACCCTTGAGGATGTTGCGATGCAACAATCATCTCCGACCTCCGCTCGAGAGTGAATCGCGGTGTCGCGTCTTAAAGACGATATTGTCTCTGCTCCCCTTCATGCTTCACCAGCTGACGTGAGAACGTCATTAACGTTGCCGAGCTTTTCCGTCTTGTGTCGGGCGTTCCTCCGATCCGAGGAAAGAAATGGCCCATCATGCACCTTTTCGCGTACAAGCACAAAAATAGGAGAATGGAGGGCTCTAGGCAGCGGTGGGGCAAATTCACTTGAATATAATTTGAAAAATTATAAGACAACAAATACGGCCTAATGAGGTTTTTAATAGATGCAACATAAACTTTACCATTTCCAAAAACATAAGACTCGTCTACGTTTTTTTTTATTGACCTAATATGAACTTTGTGACATTTTGTCATTTGAAAAATATCAGCACATATTCTAGCTTTTCACAACCAACAATTTAATTGCTCATTTGTCAAATAACAAACATTGAATGTGGGATCAATAAAAACATAATTAGTTTGCCTTAAAAATACCCAGTTTATTGAATTCATCATCAGAAACAACTTTTGAACCGATAAAACAAAACTTTATATTAAAAAATTAATTTGAACCCTCAGAATTTACAATAAAGTATTTGTCAGAGACAATTCGGACCCATAAGTCCGAAATCGCTCTAACAGCACCTGTCGGATGAAAAGGGAACGATTAGAGTTAAAAAAACTGACAAATAGGGTGAAAAAGCGGGAAAAACTTTATTATGTTACAAGCACCGGGAAAAAAGAGTAAATTTTTGGTTTTGCTTCTTGCCAAACATTTCCTAAAAATTCTTTTCCATTTCCACGCCGTTGAAAGTGTTTGTAACAGTATCACAAAAATTAATCATGTTTAAACTGTGTCAAGATTATTAAGGGCAGCATTGGCATATGCTAAAAAAAATTTAAAATTGTTAACAATAAAATTTTCAACATTAAAAACTTCAAAGATAGGGATGCTTTCCTTGATTATGAATAATTTGGGAAATTACTTATTATTGCTTCATCTTGCCCTACACGTGTATGTGCGTGGTTGTGGTGCTTGTGAAAAACGATCATTTCCACTCCCAAGCGAACGGCCATTGCTAGCTCACGAACGTTCCGGTAGTGAGGAAATGCAACCCTGCAGTTTAGCTTCCCCCACGCTTTTCGCAACCATGTGACGGAAAACAGAGGAGAAGCATTTGCGTTCCGTTCTGTGAGCTAGCTTCCAGTGGAACTGCAACAATTTAATTCGTTCGATTGCATCAGCCACAGACACAGAAGCTCTGAATGAACATTGGAGAAACCAAAAAAAAGGGGGAAAAGCTGAATTATGTGAAAAATATCTGCCTCTGTTCCCTCTCAGCAAGCAGAGGTAGACAAACAGAAGTAATTCATACAAAAAGGGCCTTTACCGAGAACCATGACTCAACAGTCGAAAGGTGGTGGTGATGACATATTGCATTGGGGAAGATAAATTGTTTTCAATATGCAAAAATGCATTCGTTTTCCAATTCGGTCCGGGACTTTCGTAGGATTACGCTTTTTAATTGGTTTGGCTCGTGCTCCTGGGAACAATTTAAATATAATTTAACCCCGACCTTATGTCCGAGTTGATCGTTTGGAACACCGTTTTTCAGTCTAAATTGTTTCATAATATATTGCAGTGACCCTGAACTGTTTACAGTTCGCTCCACAAATCATGAGCTAACACATTTCAGCATGAAGAGAAAAAAAACTGTACATAATAAAATGCATGCTTTTGTGGAAAAAAAAAACCGCGCCACACCCCAAACAAACCAGACTCTAGCCAACAACGCCCTGCTATTGGTTTTGAAATAGCTCATTAGTACTTATTCTTGCCGACATAAGCATAAGCTTTCAGCTATTCTGTTCCAATCTCACCCTTCAAAGCCACCCACCAAACAAATCCACCGTGCACAAAGAGACCGGAGGGCGGCCAAGGGGGTGAGATAATCCGGTGGCTGTATTAAAAGCAAAGAGGCAAATATTTAGCAAGCATAGATTTCACACGAAGCGCGAAAACAATAAATAGAGACGAGAGAAAAACGAGCCCATGGACACCACAATGGGGTGTGAATTGGAAAGAAAAACCTCACCCCTTGAGGAGAGGAAGGAAACAAAAAGACACACATACACTCAGAAATAAACACACTTTCCGTCGGATCATCGCTGGAGTGAACTATATGGATGCAAAATGGCACCTTTCGCAATGGCGCAACAAAGGTGGGACACGATGGGAGCCGCAAGGAAATACATTGCTATTAACAAAAATTAAACACTCGGTTTCGATGCTCCCGAAGAAAAGTTTCGGATTGAAACTGAGAGCAAGACGTTGGGGAAGGAAGCGAAATAGGCACGAATCGAAGTCATAAGAAAACAATCGACACGAAGATGCGAGGCAAATGGATGAAAAGACTCTACACAAATTGAGCCCAGCTCGCCCAGGCGTTCCGCGAGCAAACAAAACTGCACAACTGGATCAAGCGGAGTATGCTCGACTATCGATCCAATGGGCAGAGCGGGGAAAAACCCGGGTAGGAGGGATGGAATCCGTTTGCGAACCGGGCAACCATGAGGAAGTATAAATCAAAAGCACTCGCGCACAACCGGGCGATGCGAGCAAAGAAGCATAATCTTTCTTGCCTCCCGAATCGGCAAGGGGAAGGCAACAGTCATCATCATCATCATCATCATCATCATCATCATCATCACGAATGTCGAATCGACACCCTCGGCTCGCGATCTCCGGCAAACTCCGTGCCGTCTCAGCTCTTTATCGTGTTGAGCAACACAAATAATAACGAAACGGAACGAAACGAAATGAAAACGGTTCGGTCGGCTCATCCTCAACTCAACACGTTCGCAAACAGCTGTGTGCTGATGAGGCGGAAAAAAAGATCGAGCACCTTCGTAGATCGAGCTGAGCATCGCATCAGGAGAGGAAAATATGTAACAAAATCATGTGCAGCCATCCCAGCCGGAAAAATTCAACTGCGCTTCCGAGCCGGCCACCAAAATAATCCAGAGACCGGGGTGCCGTCGAAACCCTCTATGTTTGTATGTGTGCTTGGGGCGGTTTTTCGTTTCCTCCGGTTTTTCCTATCAATTTCCTATTTGTTTCTTTATCTCATTACCGCCACTCTTGCATATCGAAGAGGATCAATGATCTGTGGTTTCCTTTCGTTTGGGTGCGCAATTACTATCATCATCATCATCATCGGCTACACGGGGCGGGGGTGGGTTGAATCATTAGCCCCACGGGGATGACGATAAGAAGTAAAAGTTTTCCTTCCACTTCGCCCAAACCACGGAGGAGGTAATCGGCCCAAAAACATGGATGGCGTAAGCAAGCAATCGATCGAAGCTGTGCGGTCGTCGGAGCGATAATGTGATCGGGGTGAGTTTCTCCTTCTAAAAGTGGTTGAAGATATTTTAATTAGGGTTCATACTTGTTTAATAGCAATAACAATAATAATTAAGTGCTTTCAGTGTGTTTTTTGTTCTTTTTTTTTTTAGTTTCACCCGCCAAATGTAATTAGATATGGGGAATTTTGTTTTCAAAACAACAACATCAAACTCGATTATTTAATGCACGTGTCGATAAGAAAGCGCAACGGTCGAACGTGGTGGAAAATTCCAATCCAAAGTTGAAGTGAAACCTTCCCTTGGCCACGAATCCCAATCGCATCCCATTCGCAACAGCATCGATCCCCGGCGACACACAAATGCCAATTTCGTTAATTGAGCAAATATTATCCCTTCGCTACCCCGACCATATAGACATCGTCCGGAAAAGGGATCACATGAAAACGTTGACACACTGAACCCGAGCCGCACTGGGACGAAAAGGTTCGGGGGGAGGGGATGTCTAGCAAGTATGACCAACACACACCACACACACGGACTCAACACTCGTTTTATTGCACTGACCCAGAAAAAAAGGGTCGGTCGGTTCTGGCGCAAGTGGTAAGGCATATATTTGCCAAACTTTTCCGCTTCATCCCTCCCCGGACACCGTACTGACCCAAACCGACCCGACCCGGGGGATCGATGGCCAATTTTCCCGTTCACCGCACAGGATGGAAACGCACCTGCGTGTCTCCCGTTCCGACCACCGGAAGTCACGCTGCGGGAAGCGGTCTCCCTAAATCTGGAACCGTGCCACAACTGGAAGTTCTAAATATTCGCGCCGTCGCACATGGCAGCAATCGGAGTCGGTAGCATTTTCGCAAAACCCGCTCCAAAAATAGCCCATTAATCTTGGATGCGACCCGAAACAAAGACCAGAACGCGCGCGCTTGGTAATTAAAATGGGGAGATCCGCAAATCGTGGATGGATGATTAATGGTGAGTGCGCGGAGCCCATTTTTGGCCGCTGGCAATCGGCCCGTGCTCCAAATGAAACACTCGAAATGGAAAATCAATAAGTTTAAAGGCAACAAAGTTGCATTTATCACTCCCAAGGGGGGGGAACGGAGCCAAATCACATTCACTGTCCATAAAAATCCATTCAAGATCGATTTATTAATTTGCCCATAAATTGCCAGCTCTAATTACCAATGCTTCCGCGTCGTGTGCGCTCAACAAAAACCCCTCGATGAGGCGAAGGCAACAGTAAAAACCTGCAAAGAGATTTGGTCGAAACTGTAAAATGCCAAATGGAAAAACATAAGCCTTTAATAACTCGCCTAAACTAATCCAATTCCAGCTACGAACGGCGGATGTTCAGCCCCCCGTTCTCACCGTAAAAAGGCCCCCAAAGAGGGGTAAAAAGAAAGAAAATCAGTCCATCGGAGCCTGCAGCGCCACAAGCGGACTGATTCACCGACCGGCCGCCATCATCGTTCGGGGGAGCCAGGGAAAATACGACGCAACACACAACAAAACGCGAAAGCGAAAGTCAATCCCGCGCGTCTGGTGGAGCTGACAGATTTGGCGACTGCTTTGGCACAAAACGACACACCGAGCGAGTAAATAATACAGTCGGTCGCACATCATCCAACATGGCTCCCTTCGGTTTGCTTTGTTTTGTTTTGTTTTTTTTTGTCTTGCTCCCCCCCCCCCCCAGCATTTCCGGTTCGTGACTAATCCTTGATTCTGGTTGCGCGAATCCCACTACTAGGTGAAACCATTCGCCCGGGAACGTCCCACCACCGGCCGCCGGTGGGTGGGCACAACGCCGTGATGGGATCTTCCAGCGTACGCCGCGACACCGAAGAAAGGCCACGGGATCGAGAGGAAGCGAAGCGGGAAGGCCCAGTACTCCGAAAACCGGTAAAGGTCTCGCGCGCTCAACCCACGGTCGATTCAGCAAAATCGCGTCCAAACGGGAGAGATGGGACCTTTCTTTCCCGAGCGCACAGAGACAAAATGGCGAATGACAGCAAAGGAAGGGAAAAATCCGCGTTACTTATTCATGGTGCGGTCCGCGAACCCGGCCTTTTGTATGCGACAGGCAAAAGTTCACCCGTAAATCGCGTCACTCGGAAGGCCCGGGCAATCCGTGACGGGACGGTTCCGGTAGCGTTTTCTCCGGCAACTTCTGGGACGGGCGCGGCAAGGGGTTGAGAGGAGGGAAATACTAGCCAGAAAAGGCAAAATGGCACGGAGCGTGAAGTAATCCCCGCGCACTGTTGATGATCGTGTGATCATGCAAAAATTAGAGTGTCAGTTCGTTTGGTTACATAAAAGCGTGCAGCAAAACATAGAAGAATTAATTGAAACAGCCATTAACAGCTTTGAATGCAAGCAATGTAGATAAAATGTGTTTGATTATCTAATTAGAAACTAGAAAGAGATGATTTGAATAATACTGATCAACCATCAAAAAGCTAACTTAACTCACTCAAATAAACCATCTGCTGGTGTCGGATAGCTTAAGCATATGATGCGGAATAGGGCAGACATTTTATTTTTCTGTAAAAAAAAAGAAACTGAACACAAACGACTTTACTTTGTATTTCGCTCGAATATTTCTATATAACTCATTTAACCTTAAAAAAAACTATCAACTTTTATTATTTGCAGAAACGATCTTCTGTTCTAATTAAAACCTATTATTTTTAACGTTCGATATGATTGGTTATTCTTTGCACAAATATCATTACAAGTAAGTGGTTTTCTATGATTCCACGAATCAGTTTGATTTTGTTTATCACTCTGTTCCGTTCATGGAAATTCATTGCGATAATTTCTTCCAAATTTGGTTTTGTTCCATTATGAGTTTCAATCGAGTTTCTGTTGTTTGTTTCAGATATATGTTTTACATCTCATTTCAATTGAAAACACATTCATTGCGGCTGCTTTCCAGGACTTTTCATTCGTCATTATGCGACTCTTTAAAGACAAAAAGTTGTGAACTGAACAGTTTAAATGTTCAACACTCGACCAGAATGTGAAAGAATTTGTTACTTCGGTGAACTAATCGGCCTTCCAATCCAAAGACTTTCCCGAAGCAACATCGTTGCCGGCGAAGCGGAATGGAATGTAGACGACGTGCGAGAGCGAGATTCTTTCAACAGACTCCAGACATTCTTGTCCCTGCGAGGTGTGGCAACTGCCAACTCTGTAACTTCGGCGCGTGCAAACTGCAACTCTGTTGTGTTTGTGTCTTCTTTCTTTGTTTTACTATTACTTGCCGACTGCTCTCCACCACACGCCCAAAACGGAAGAAAAACGAATCGCGGGCAGACGGCACACGGAACGGGATGAATCTTTCCTCCTCATGATCATCTCATCATGCCACTCGCGTCCAGTTCGTATGTGGTTCTAATAATAACGCGTTGAATTATTACCGACAGCTTCACAGTTGGTCCCGGTCGATCAAAACCAAAGCCGGAGGGTTGCGGAGGAATTTTGCGAGCACCGAGTCTACCTTCCACTTAAGTCCCGGCAATTAACGGCACTAGCGCATTTCCGGCCCACGGCCAAACCAGACGGTCGGTCTCGATGGATCCCGAACAAAGCCGTTCTGAACCGCCGTTGGTGCTCTTCCCAAAAAGTTGCCTTCTTTTTTCTTCTGCTTCGTTCGCTCTCCTACCGGATGTTGCAGTGGGTTTTCTTCCGTTTTGCCGGAATTCCCACCTCGTTCGGGCGAGTTGCCCCAAACTGTTCCCAAACTCCCGAGCCAAATCGATACCCGGCACGAACACCCGCCTCGGGGTGGACGGCGAAAAATCGGGTTCTTCCGTAGGCAACACGCAAAACGGGGACAGAACGGATCGGAACCTTGAAAACCACCTCGGTCGGGCACCTTCTACCTAAACCGGGTAAGGGAGAAACTAACTGGAGCATCCCGAAAAAATCGGCCAGTTTCGAAGCCGAGCGCCCGGAGCGAAAGGAAACGCCAATTTCCCACCGCTTAACCGAAACCTTGCCGGTGGTCACCTTGAACGTCGGTGAGGTGATCGAATCGCCGCCGTTGGCCCATAATAATTGAACAGTAAATTGAGAAAGTTAGCCCGCGGAGGTTGATCCCTTTTCGTCATACAATATTAAACTGATTTAGATGTGATGGTGTTTTTTTCTTTCTTCGGAGGGAAATTACACGGCTTGTATGAGCCAACTTTACTACCGACCGCACGGTTTGTTTAACATTTCCCAGCTGGAGCTTGAAATTGCTCATCGTATTGTAAATGGTCGGGTTTATTGAAGTCAAGAGGTGCGGACGTACGGTTTATGCCTTCATTCCCCCAAATTTATGAAAACTGAAAGAAAATCACTTTCCCAATTGAGCTTTATAATGTTTGCAAATGTACTCATTACGGCTCATAAAATAGCATAGTTTACGAAAACTGATTTCTTAGAGTAAATACATAACTAAAGATGATTACTAAATTGTAAGTCATTTGATGAATTTGAGGTAAACATTTATGATAGAGAAGCAAAATGTGCTTTGCAGACAACGTTTAATGCCAAAAAGTGATTGTTCGATGGAAAATTCAGAAGGTAGCTGTTGATACTCCCAGCGATGATAAATTTATGGTAGAACACAACAACACAGATGTTAACAAAATTATTAGAAAATCAACTTATAATTCGTTTTTGTTTCTGTGGACACTTTCCACGAGAGATGCACGAATCCCAAAGGTTCATAAAATATAAAAGAACAGAACACTGAACTGAAAAGGCCCCACTTTTTTTTTGGCCGCTTGATCCACGCCAATGAAAGGTTCTAAAAATCGAACCCGAAACGATTGATGAATCAATCTGAATGAATTTTAGATGAAATATTCACATGAATGAATATCGCCTAAGGATTCATAAAGCACAACACTAGTTGAGATCTCTTTTTCCAATGGATCATTTAGAATTACTTCAGCAAAATTTAAATAGTAACAATCTAAATTGCGTCTGAACGAAAAAATTGTAGCCAAATTAATCTGTGACCAAAAGGGTCCCATTAAAAATCCTTCACTTCGCACATTTGCGGCTTTTTCAACCCATTTTACCGATTTGATCGAAATGTACATCAACACTCCCTCCGTCATATCTTAATCGCTGGCCGATAGGGCAACAATAAATGAATCGATTCAATTTATGTTCAACCATCTGCCGGGAGGCGAAATATCCCAGCAGCTTGAACAGGGCGCCAAAAATATCCCATCATATCGCGCGGACGGCGACCAAAACTGCCTTCCATCGTACACGTCATTGATGTCATTTACGCTTATCAGGCGTTTTCTGTCACCATACGAATATACTTTGGTGCGCACATTTACACATGGGGGAACATAAGTACCTCCGGTTGGGCGTTGAGATAAGATTCCATCTACCATCGATGGCGGTGACCAACGGCACAATCGATCTCCCCCCGCATCCCATCGGAAGGTCTTGCGAGGAAGATAAACGTTCGAAAGGGAAAAGTGTCATCCAAGGGTTTTATTTAAAAAAAAAATCTGGGATGAATTAAAGGGCTATATTGGGGTGATTTCTGACAAAATTACACCCCCAAATACCCATCACATTGTCCCCCGGAGTGTCCGAACCGTCCGACGTGCCGGAGGACCCGTGTGTCTTATCAATCCCCCGACAAACGGTCGGATTAAGGCCTTGAAGATTATTCAATCACCTCGAAGTTTCTCGCCGTCTCGGGGTTAGGCATCGTGCGGCGGCACGTCATGTCACCGTCCGGTTTTCTCGGTTCCAGCGAGCTCCTGCTTTGCATGCGCCTATGGACATGCGGTCACCGGTCCGCTTTTCGCCCGCTAAGGGTGATCTTCTTCGTATTTCTTTTCGCCCACCAAGCTACAGCTTTTAGCACTGGCTGGCTCCTGTTTTTGGTGGATGGAGGAAGCCGTTCTTCGCCATCGAGTTGGAATCAACTTGAAATCTAAAATTTCTTTTGCGAAAGACTCTCTTTAACCGTACTGAACGCAATGGGCGAAACCCATTTCCGCTTCAGCAAAAGTGACATTGAAAACGGGTAAACCAAAGGGCTGTTATCAACAACTCTTGATAATTTCTTGATAAAAATACAAACAGCGAATAGTTTACAGTGATCCTCGGCGGTACTAAACCTCATTTTGTTTGCTTTGCTAACATCTTTTATCGGCTCTTGACGGCCCGATCCATTGCCTCGGAGGCCACTTGTGGACCGGTTCCGTTGGGTGGGTTTTCCTATTCCCAAATCCAACCGGTTGTGAAGGAGGGGGAGGTGGGATGGCGCGGACGGTAAACCTGCGCATATTATCACATAACCGTAATCAACCATCAGTCAAGACCCAGCTCCGTTTTCATGGGTGCTTGGTGAAGAGCCATAGAGAGGGTGTGTGTGTGTGTGTGTGAGGTAATCAAAACAAATACGCCAGTAAATGCAGCCCTCCGGAACGCCGGTGGGGGAGGGCGACGGAGGATGAGGGAGTTGTCCGACGAAGAACCAAGATGTTCCCGTGCGGCCACTCTTATTCCACATTCCTCACCCCCACCCGACCGTCGGACAAGAGGCAACCCGGTGAGGGTTTTATGATTTTGAATGATGAGAATTATTAGCGATGAGTCCGCGTTGTTCCGTGTGTGCATGTACGTATTTTGCCAAAGGAAACATATGGTCACAACCGGTCACACATAGCCGCGGGCGGGTAACACGGAAGGACCTGCCGAGCGTGATGCCCGTGTTACCTTCACCTTCTTGGCATCGGAAAATTTCCGCACGACCGCGTCCGGCTGCGTTTGGCCGTGAAAAGTTCAATACTCGCTGACGACACGGTGGTGATGTTGATGGTGGTAGTAGAAGTGATTCAAACACACTGCCCAAACCACTTCGTTGCCTCTCACCCCTTTCTCTTGCCGGCCACATTTTGTACGACATGTTTCGCGGTGATCAACCGACAACCGAATTGATTGGGGCAACTGCTTGAGCAAGTGGATAAACGCCCTCATTTGCATCGAGACGGTAGGCAAAGCGCGAACAGCGACAAACGTTGGGAGGAAGAGAGGTGGATTGGACGGAAAGAAGAGAAATGTTTAGCTGACTGTGCGGATGTGTATCGCTAAATTGTGATTCAAGTGAGGTAAAATGCTATAAAGCCAAAAGATTTTACACCCTCTTCTCCGAGCTCCCGTATCTGATGTAATACTTTTTGGCTTTTCCGGAAGTACAACGAACCCTCAAAGGTACGAGTGATGCCAAAAGGTTATCAAACAATCATTTTAGGTTACATTTTAGAACAAACAGAAATAT
Organism: Anopheles ziemanni; assembly: GCF_943734765.1. Lineage (NCBI taxonomy): Eukaryota > Metazoa > Arthropoda > Insecta > Diptera > Culicidae > Anopheles > Anopheles ziemanni. The sequence continues at coordinate 28,201,287 of NC_080705.1, read as the reverse complement.
GAAGCTCCAAGTATACGAAAATATGAAGCTCACAGAGAACGTTGCATTAAACAAGCTTGTTATTCCAATCGTAATAGATGTGTTAAAGGTAATGACTCTTTCAAAAATTAAAAAAAAATACATTTTGCTGGTGAACAAGATTGAACAACGTTTTCAATTTTTACACCACCAAGTGTTTTTATCATTTCTTATATCACCATATGTGTATTATTTTTATTAAGCGTTTAGTATCGCACAGCTAAAAATTTTATGGACTTTATCATTTATTTTTTATTTTCAAATTTCTTCAAACACTTAGCTGCCAAACACTTTAGTAATGAAGAAAAAACACATTAACGTTGTGTGATATTTTCTAAGCTTTTTAGGCTTTTTATTTGTTGAACCGAAAAATAACAGCTGCTGACGTTGTTACTCCGTCATGTTGTACCATGTTTACTATAAATATTCCATTGGCCTTTGATCGGTTGATGAATTTAAAATTTCATACCGTATAATTTTATGGAACGTGGAAACTGTCATCTTCATTTTACTAACTTTAAATAGGTACTCTGTCAAAAATGGCATAACAGGACCAAGATTTCAAGTACTCCAACGAACAATGCAGCGCTGAGCCTTGAAGGGTTAAGATGTTTTGTATGCGAAACTTGTCGGTAGAAAATGAAGTGCGATTATTCTACCAAGTTTGACAATAAAAAATCGAATGCTTGTAAACCATTTGGAAGGGAAAGGAAATGTTTGGGATATAATTTACGAACCATCAACTCCTAAAAAAATTACCAAAATGGCATTGCTATCGATGGACCTTTTCCCGGTGGCGCCGTACTTACCGCGAAAGATTCGATTTGATCTCCTCTTTGAACTTTTCCAGCTGTCTCTTCATGTTTCTGCTCATTGGGTTCTCCGCGCTTCCGCCTGAACTAGATGCATTTAAACGAACACTTTCTAACCAATTGCCGGTTACGCTCACGCTTTAGCCGGGCTACTCGATGCTCTTAACCGTTTGATTTCACCTGGGTACTACTGCACAATTTTACACCGCTGGGGAAATGGGAGGAAACACTGGTTGGTGAAATATTTGCTACGGGCACTAGTTTTCCATGTTTGGCATGAGGGAAGGAATATTGGAAGTTTCAATACAGGCTTGATTTTTGTTTCCCGGTTTTTTTTTTCAGTAAACCACTTCCGAACATTAACAGCCGTGTAAATTACATTCGAAAAAACCACACCCGAACAGACGTTTGCGATAATGCCCTCCCGGCCGATAGCACGTATGGGGTGCAGCGAAAAAATATACACGATTCCTTCATGCTGCACGATAACCGTGCCCGTGAATCACCGTGAGCCGGACACGCGGACACTACACTTTGGTGGTTCGATTTTGTTATCTCCACACGGACCCGTTGTTCCGTTCTGTTCCATTCGTGGCAGCCGGCACTCGGTAGGAAACGTAGGTTGGTTTTCACACACAAAGCAACGAAAAAAATCCGCGATTGATAACACGTCGTGTAAGCCCCCCTACACTCCACTGGGGCCGAGCATTGGCCAAAGATAAACAAACCTTCGCGGACAGGATGCGATGAGGGCAAAGACGGGTGGGGAAAGTTGCGCTGTCAGTCGATGATAACAAATCAATAAACTGGTCGCCTGATAACGGCTAATGCTGGAAGATGTGCTGGCCTTTTCGGGCGGATTGATTGCGCCTACTGCGGGCACAATTTTACATTTGGATATGACAGCAATGAGAAAAACGATGGAAAGAAAAGAAAAGAGGCAGGAAAGCATCACAACAACTTTCATTCCGGAAAGAAGAGTAAAGGTATGTTAAAAAAAAACAAACACTAGGTAACACCGCCAACACATGACTCGGTCATTGGTCGGCGTTGGTTCAGTTTGGTGACCCGTTCCGCGAGGCGAAATTACATTTCCGAAAAGTATGAGATCATCGGGGTGCTTGCCTGGCAATACCGAGGGCGATGGAAGATGGCGAAAAAAACAACACGATAATGACGACGTCAGCGACACCCGCAGAACAAGGCGCCTGTCAGGGACGATCCCCTCGCATTCGCGCAGCCGCCCCACATCCTTTTTCTTTCAACCCTCAACTCCCACTGGTTTGTTGTGTTTGTTCATCAACACACGCTCGGTCACACGCACAGCACACACACGTGCACTTAGTACAAGGCCGTGATCATCCGTGATGTGATCATCGGTTGGCTGAGGATTACTGCGATGACGAATTGTTTCACGGCAAACATGCAGCATGTGTGATGTGCAAAGTGCACTAACAAAGTCACACGTACGTAGGACTTCTTCTTAGAACACACAACAGACTTGTAGGAATCGCCTCACCCGCACGCGATGTGCTGCTATTCGGCCTCCCTTGTGCGAAGGAATGCCCGAGGCACCACCATCGAATGCGGGCAGTGCACGTAAACAACCGGGTTATAATTAAATTATTTGCATATTTTCGGGCCGACCCGAAAATAAACGGTCACGGGTATGACCAAGAACTGACCACCGTACACTCTACATGCATCGTCACGCACCGCGTAGCACCGTCCGTTCTTCGCTTCCGTTTGCCACAAAACTTTTGTTCCTGCGCTGATGACGATAAACACAACACTGTAGTGCGTAAAACCAAGCTGCCAAAACACTGCCCCCTTTGCACCCGGATCACTGCGTGATTTCGCTGCCAGCAGCAAACGCATCTGGGGTGTTATCGTTTTTACCACAAGAAACACGCACCGAAACCAACCTTTTGCAGAAGAAATCGAACCAATCCCTCCACAATCGCGACTGTTTTTCGACAACCCCGTTGGGATTGGCATAGTGTTGGCAGAGTCAGGATTCAGAAGATCCAAAGATTTGACGTTTGGCGGATTCGAAAGATTCGAATCAAATTTGATTCAATTAGGGATTCAAACCAGATTTGATTTATTTTGGACTCTATTTGATTCGATTATTAGCCTGAAATTATTTACATTTGATGTGATTCAAACAACACATGAGGTAAGTCGAATTACTCACGTATCGATCTAGAGACAATGTGATGGATTTCAGTTTACTCAAATCGAATGCTGCATATAATGGATTGGACATGTCCCAGTGTGCAAAATCCTTGTGCTTTCTCTTTCTGTCTGATTGCCAATTGTTAACAACGAAACGAGATAGCATGACGATTTTGCACGCAGGGATAAAGCTGCCAGAAGCCAGATGCAATCTTTCAATGCAATGAAATAAAATTTTACATTTCTGCCAAAAATGATAATCATTGTAATACTTCGATGCATCACTACCCCGGTTGGATCATTGCAATGGTCCAAGGAATTACGCACAGAATTCCAAGGATTCGGATTTGCAAATCCGGATCGCAGAATGGATTTTTCCATCACTACAAAATACAAGGGTTGCTGTCAAATCGACAACCACCCTAGTTTATACAATAAGGTTACAGAGTTCACTGGCATGACATGCAGTACCTTCATATACAAATTTAAAAACAGTCGTTTTCACGTGCTGAGATAAAATTAGAAATAAAAAAATTAATATTAAAGAGTAGGACATTGTTTTACAAATTGGAATGAAATTAAAAATTTTCAATTAAGAGTAACGTACTGTTTATATTGTCTTCAGAGACTTTTTGGTCAAATAAAACGTAGAATGTAAAAAAAACAAGTGATTATAAATAAAATTGTATTTCAAACATCATGTTCCTGCAGCAAATGAGTCAATGCTTAAGAAGCTCTTCATAAATTTGATATCATATTACTTCAGAAGCGCACCATGATGCGAGATGTTTTAAGCGAATAATGAAATCCCTTGAACGAGCTCCAGCACATCGATGTCGCATACTCCGAGGTTGATCCTTTCAAGTATTTTCCGTTCAGGTTCGCCAGATGGCAATCGTCGTACCACCATCCACCACGATACAGCTGGGCGCAATGGGAGGACGATTTGTCGTTGTCCATATCGTGGGTGCTGAACTTGGAGCCCACGTTGCGGGACAGTGAGTCACCGACATTTCCGCTAATGGATCCTAAGCTTTTGAGACTGTACTTTTCAAGCTTATTGCCCATCTGGAACGCGTTGTACTTTGCTATTGCTTGGACATTGTCAAAATCTTCCATCACAAATGCGATCTCACGAGGCTTCTCTGCGGTGAGCTAAGAATATAAACAAAAAAGAACATATTATAATAGAAAACTCCATAATTCATATCGCTCCAGTTATTACCTTTGTGATCTTTTCGTTTCCCAACCAAAACTCTCCCGAAAGCATTCCGAAGCCATTTTCATACTCTGTCCATTTACGGTAGAAGTCTACCGAGCCATTGAATCGATGCTGTATTACAACCCAACCACCTTTTTCAAACTCTGCATCGCAGAGCACTCGTTCTGTAGTGTTAGCGTTGATCTTGACCCGATAGATGCCCGTTTTATTGGCCTGTGAACACGTCGATAGCTCGCCTGTGGAAGGGACGTAAGCATTTTATATAGTAAAGCAGTAGAACACTAACACCAGGGCTTCTTACCGTCCGAAAGTAGCGCCTCAGGATCCTCATTAGTTGCCTCAGTTGAGTTAATACTAGTGTGCTTGTTCGGTTGATTAATTTTAATCTCTATGGGCACATTCTTGAACTGATCATGAAGCAGTTTTTCCAAACTGCAACTGCTTGGGGAGCCACTGTTAGACGTTGTCACTCCCGCCGAAGAAGAAGAAGAAGAAGAGGCAACTGAGCTCGTTTCTGATGTCGAACCAGTACTTGAAGTTGAGGATTTTTTCAGCAATTCCAGCTCTGTCTTGAGTTGATTCAGTCGCATCTCCATGCGCATCGTGCTCCACAGCATTTCTTTTGTGCTCGCAGACAGCTCCAAAAATCTTCAATCCAGGACAGGAGAAACCAGTATTTTTAAATCATTGGCAGATTACTAAGATTTTATTTCCAAACGTTACGTTACCCTTGCTCGAGAAAAGCCACATCACTGCTCAGCTTGGAAATAATCACTGCATTTTGTTTTTCACAACTTTCAGCACCGAACACTGCTGGGGCTAAAATCAAACCGACCAAACACAACGCGATCTTGAGCAGCATGTTCTCAGGTGGTAGAACCGGATCGTTCTGTGGTGGGTATTGAACTGGACTGTGTTGCAACGGGATGAGCAACATTTATATTGCCCTTCCCTGGACGTAAAAGACGCCAGACATTTACAGATTAGCCGAGAAGAAAGTAAGAAGATGGAACAAGAAGGTCAAACAGGTCAGTACAGGTTTATTTCGCTAATTTATTCATGCTCGACTACGTCGGGATTGGATTGCAAAAGAAGAAAAAGTTCTGATGTGTGTCTCAGCTTATCGGTGAAGTAATTGGTTGGTTTTGAAAATGGTTATTTAAATTGAACATTCTTTTTATTTTAATCGAAATCGCTAATTATGTTTAAATTGATCGTAAAGCTGTATAGGATCACATAAATGGGAAGAGTAAAATAAATGATTGTAACTCTGCAATACATACTAAAATATTAAAACATTGTAACAATACTGTTGAAATTTTTGCTATAATGTAAACCATCCTGAAAGATCAAAAAGCAAGCTTTGCCAAAGTAGAAAAGAACGTTAATCAGTTTGAATTATAACTTAGGACCTATAACATTTTACTGATTAAATCAACGATTGAATTAAGTATATCACAATTTAAATACGATTACGACTAAGTTTCAAAATTTCATTTATTTTTTTATTTTTAAAACTTTAAGCTTTAAGCAAATTGCAATAAAACATACCTTCCATTTGTGTTTTATTCTAACTATGGTTTACCGTTCTTTTTTCTTTCACTTTGACAGATTTTCGATAGTCTAGTCTAAATATTCACGATCTCAAGGCCTTTGGGCCGATCAAATTGCCATTCGTTTATGTTCTACGAGAATCACGGCGATTCTTACAAAAATGAAAATACAGCTGGGCAACCAAGTTAGCATTACGAAGAAAAACAAATTGCAAGAAGTTACGTCTTCTATCCAAAAAAAAGGGAATCAATCGTTAATCAGTCCAATTCGACGACCAGCTGGCTTGAAAGAAGAAGCTTCTAGACCGTGCAATAAATGGAAGGTAAACAAAAACCCTTATCGCAACAATTTGCTAAAGATTGGGGAACGTTCCGGAGCTTCTGGTGTGACCTTTGCTCACTAGAGGCAGACGGTTCGTGGGGTAGGGTTTCTCGGGGCGAAATTATATCACCTCGCACCTTCGAAATCGTCCAAGCTCACACTGACCGACTGCAGCCCTACTGCCAGTTCCGGTAATCAACCGATCCCGTTGCATTTCATTATGCGGTGCATAGTGCATGCGCGGGAAAGCTGGTGGATTGTGTATGTTTTGTGGGTGCAGTTGCATAACGCGCAGCACCACCGGCTGCAACAGGCCATGCTGGGGATCGGCCCAGCTCCACCCCCAACTGCGCTGCACCAACGGGAGGAGCCAGAAGTAGAAAGGACCAAGGAGGGATGCGTAGTGGTGGTGCATAAAAGTTCAGTAGGTGAATGCTACCCACTCAGGCGCTCGTCCTCCTTTTTCTAAATATCACGCGTCAAAAGCATGCCGGAGCACACGGAACGACGAAGGCGACGATGGCGAGGACGATCGACGGTACCCGGGATGCTGCTGATGGATCCGTCCGCTGCTTGCTGTTTCGGTACAAGAAATGTTACTTCGTCGCAAATAGGAACGAGGGAACTTAGTGTAGGTAAATTGCGGGCGTAGATTTTCTCGCTTTTCCGGCGCCTCGCATTTTTTTCTTCTCTCTTTTATTGAATCGTGAAAACCACAGCCGACCCTGGTGGGTTCGGGCGAAACGCTTCATTTTTAAAACGATTTTTGCGGTCCGGTCATTATCGCTCGTCAACGGGAGTCCTTGAAGGGTGCCTGCCACCACCAGCGGTCAGTTTGAGGAACCATAAAAAAAGAACCTTCGTTTCCGCGAAGGCGTTAAACGCCGGGGACCCTCGATCACCACCGGAATCGGCACTCCTAAGGACTCCTCCTCGATGCACGTTTTAATCCAGCTTAACTCCGACTAATCGGCCGTCGGAGAAAACCCATCTTTCTCCCATTTTCTCACCAGCACGGTGCGCTGAACGAGGGTTTTATGCAAAAATCATGTGCGTTTACATAACGATATGGCACCGGCGGGTCGGTCGCGGGGCATTATTTACAAGCAAAACGCACCGCGGGCGGTCCTTCGGGAGCTGTCCGCCGAACCGGGGCTGCTCGGTATATAAAAGCACATGGATTGCGGGATGGTTTTTCAGTCAGCCAAGAAAAGCCCACCCTTGAGCACACGAACAGAAGCGAAAGAAGTGTCCCAAGGCGTGCAATCGAACGGAGGTTGATATCGATAAATCCCAGGCGTGCAACGTGCAGGAAACGGAAGTGCTTACCGCGTGTGAAGACAACGAACGGGATCGTCTTTGATTCACCGTGATTTGGTGACCTCCCGCTATTCGTGAAGCTCCGTTTGTCGGTTGTGATTTGTGTTTATTCATTGTTCCGGTGAAGAAAGTGAAACTCCGCACCCGAGACGCAAGTCGTAGTGAATTTTGAATGTAAGTAGCTAGCACGGAGCGGAAACGTGCCTTGGGAGCATGGCTCTAACGGATGTTTGCCTGCGGTCGGAAGATGGAGATGGTTGGTGGTTGGACTCGCAGACTCAAAGGACACATGAGCGCGATTGTTTTGTCTGCTCGAGACAACTGTTGCACAGTAGAACAAACGTTTCTTACGGAAATGCATCCGGCTGTGGAAAGTGCATTCGTTTCCTTGAACGTTCCACGTGTCATACAATTCATGTGATGAGGTTTTTCTTGCAGGTTATTTGTAAACACTATGTTTTTGTTGTAGTTTATCTTTTTCTTCTGAAAATAAGAAAGACAATGAGGTCTACTTAAGTTTCCATTTTATTGGAATGGGTTACTTTGTTTTTCGACCATTTTTGAATTACAGTGTAATAATTGTTTGATTGGAAATATTAAAAAAGAGAATTGTGATAAAGAACAAGCGGTTAATATATTTTTTAACTTTAATTTTAGCTAAATAAACATTAAATAAACTATTTATCAGCAAGCATCGAACAAAACAAGTTTAATAATTATGACGGAAGTCTGTTCCATCGTTACCTGCATTCATCACTTATTTGATTATTCAAGATTCACATCAGCAAAAACCGTACGGTTTTTTTTTCCTAATCAAACCTAAACTAACACAAGTTAACAAGGACTTCAAAGGGCAAGGTGTTTGATAACCCAAATAACCACGAGCAGCTTCCCGGTGGTTCGCAACTCACGTTCTGCAAGCGGTTTCCCAACGGGCCAACACACATTTTCCATACACGTTAATGCAATTGAAAACACTCTGCGGGATGCGAGTGCACAGTTTTTCGCACTTTACCATAACAGCATGGAATCTCCGGTCCCCCCTCCTCCCATATCTCTGTCGAAGGCAGACGGCATCCTTGGGAGCCGCGGGCTTGCAGTGGCATACACGAGGAAGCCATGTATCTGAGGCAACACCAGGCCGCCTTTTGCTTTGGAATAGAGTTTGGTGGTGTATGGGTGCCGGCCGGGAAAATTGGACCGGGATGAAAAAGAGCGATCGCTTATAAAACATCGCCCATTCGCGGTGCATCCTTGCAAGCAGTAGGAAGCCTTTTAACACTCGGTCAAGGTTAGAGATTATGTGGAGTCTGTCGATAGATAATTAAAGCTGGAAGTTTTGATCACAAGAAATAAATTACGGAAGTTGTTTTCTTTGTGTGTTTCTAAATCTAGCAAAAAACAAATATTGCGTTCTAATGGAAATGGGACTTTTGTTTCGGTTTCAGAATAGTTCCAATTCCACAATGATGATGTGCCATAAAAGTTGCGCCAAAATGATGCTAGCGGTGATGGTGACTTTCTGTGTCCTGCAAATGCTGGAATGTGGCGTCGTAGATCGGGTAAGAACGTAACGAAATGATCCTCCTTGGTGTAGAACCACATTGGAACGTTGTTAATCTCCCCATCAGCAACCCCGTGCTTACAAACAGTACAACACCGAACCACAGAAGAGACCGTTCTGCAACGCGTTCACCGGCTGCGGCAAGAAGCGCTCGTCCGCCTCGAGCCCACCGACGGCGGCGGCTGCAGCGGCCGCAGCGGCCATCCTTCAGCGGCACATGCAGAACATGGAGGCGAACAGCAAGAAGGAGCGCGTGACCAGCGACTACGAGCCGAACGAGGAGTCGATCAGCAGTCTGCTCGATCTGAACACCGAGCCGGCCGTCGAGGATCTGCTGCGGCAGATCATGTCCGAGGCGAAGCTCTGGGAAGCCATCCAGGAGGCTAACCGGGAGATCTTCCTGCAGAAGTCCGGCATGAAGGAGCAGCGCAACGACTTCCCGCTGACCTTCAGCACGCAGTAAGATGGGGGAGGGGGAAACGCCCTTCGTCGTTCGCCTCCGGATGTTTTCTTTCCGGAGGAAAATTACTAGAGCAGCTATGCTTCTACTGCATGGTGTGGAGCACGTGGCGGTCACAACCATTGCACCGACAGCACATACACGCCGCACCTAACCGAACATAAATACTGCACCATACTGCACACACTGCACACAAGCCCCCTGTTGGAATGCGGGCCCCGGGGGAAAAGGAGGGGAAAAAAGACGGACACAAACTCCACGGTTGAACACTTTTACTACTCCTTGATGGTTAACGCAAAAACAAGCCAACACCTATTATAATCGACAAAGGCAGCTCTCCCTTGAAGAGGTCGAACGTAATGTTTCTTATTATGTAAAATCGTTATTAGTCTTAAGCGCACAACAAGTCAAAACAAGCACACAAAATATATAAACACACACACACAAACTAGTAGGAAAAACAAAACATGCTCCGTTGGTCAAACGAGCAAGCAAATGTATTGCAATAAAAGAAAGCACGAGAGTAAATCTAACAAGATCACGGGAGTTTTCCTTTCTCATATTAGTGATTAGTTTTATTGGCAACAAAGCAAAACACAGCAAATCTAACGATAGCGAAGTGAATAAATATAAACCTTCGTGCAATAAACATATGCGCAACGGAACCAACAGAGCCAACCCACTTTTCCCTCTCGCGATCCATTCTAGAACTCTTCGACATAGCCCTCAATGATGATGCCCGGAACGATTTCCTCGCTGATGAACCCGGTCGTCGCCAGAATGTTCCTATTTTCGTCCTGCGGCGTGGTCGAGCGGCTCCGCGATGGTCCCGGCTTCTGCGAGTCGTTCAGCATGATCGTATCCTGCGACAGGGATAACTTCCGAGGGTTGGGCGAGCCGCCGTTGCTGCTGGTGGTACCGTTTTCCGGTCCCTGGCAGGACTTTGGACGCTCGATTCGCTTGCTCTCGTACACGACGTTGTTGGCGGTGGATGTCGTTCCCTTCCGGCTTGCCTCAGCGTTGGCAGTAGGATAGTAGCTGATACTGTTGTTGTTGTTGTTGTTATTGCTGGCATCATCGAAATCGATGTTCGACCCGGCCATCGACAACCCCTCGGTGGTACGCTTCATGGAAGCACGGTTGTAGTTGGTCTTCCTCAGCATTCCCTGGAAGTTGAACGGAGGTTCGTCGTCCGAGTTGTCATTCTGGAAGAAACCGAAAGTTTTTTGAGTTTTAAGATCTTCACACTGAATTTTACCAATCCTGTTGAACGAAAACCTTTGAACGTTCCTACTCACCTCATCGAAGTTCTTCTTGCCAATCAGCTCCATCTCCTTGATCGGATTGATTTTGGTCGGCGTGATCGGTCGCGCCTGTGGTTGCGGGGCGGGCCGCTTTTTGAGAGGTTTTCCAAATTCCGCGACCACCGGTGGTTCCGGCTCGACCGGTGGCACTCGCGGTGCCTGACGCTTCTTGTAAACGGCCGTCTTACTCGCTCCACTTCCCGGCTCATCGAAGCTGGACCCACCAAACTTGTTGCGGATGTCGTCGACACTTTGGCGTGCGTATGGCATCGGCGAGTAGACGGGGGACAACTTTACCGGCGAGTGCATTGGCGACCGAGGTCTATTGACACTGTACGGTTCAACCATCCGGTGGGGAGAAAGTCTGGAAAAGAAGCACTTAAGAGTTAACCGGAGGAACACCATGAAGGATATGTTTAGCAGTCTACCTCTTGATCGGAAGGCTCGGGTCTCGGTGGAACGGTTCATTGGCGAAGTTATATTCCATCTCGCCTTGGGCGTCCGCTCGCCCACCCTTCCGGTTGGATTGAGTGATTTCGGACGAAAGATTGTTACGTCGTCGCAGCGGTGCATCCCAGTCCTCGGTGTCGGAGTCATTCCCGGTGTAGATGTAGGACGCCGATGACGGATCGCACATGTACGTCGTGTCGAAGAACGGGATGTCGTCGAAGCGGAAACGCAACTTCCAAACGGGCGGTTTCTGAGAGCCCAACAGAGCCGCACTGCGTTCGTTCGGGTCGATCTTTTCCAGCATGATACAGTTGCTGTTCGTTGAGAACCCTGCAACCAACCGTTGGTTGTAGATATGGACCTAAGAAAACAGCGTGTATGATTCGATAGTCTCTTAAATTCAATATATCAGTCCGTATATTACCTGCTGGCTTAGGTTCACCAGATCCTGGTAGCGTGCGGCACGGTACTGCAAGAGTATCTGAAACATCGATTTCTTCCTCCACCGGTACACGAAAGGCTTCATAAACTCAGCCGTTTCGGCATCCAGCTTCCCCGTCCTTTCGTTGATCAGTGGGCGATACTTCTTCCTCGCCATATGACCCCGAAAGGCGGTTTGAATTTTAGTGGCCGCTTCGTCCTGGCTTTCCTGTCTCGCGGTGTTCTCTCGTTTCCGTACTGTGGGGAAATGAAAGACAAATTTACTTTTGTTGCATTGGAAAAACAAATTATGTTACTCACCCGATTCCCGATGAATCTGTTTAATTTTGGTGGCAACGGAACGCTTCGCTAGGAAGGCACGCATCATGGCCTGAATTTTGACGATCTTCTTCACCTGTGTCTCGTACAGCCGCTGCAGGTACTCCACGTTGTAGTACTTCAGGAATACCTTGGTCTTCCCAATGACCCAACCCTCCAGCTTGAGGCGAATCAGCAGCAAGCGACAGTTGTCCCGCGTCATCTCAACGTTCTCGTCAAAATCGAACGCCAGGAACTGGTACCGTCGGAGGAACTCCTGGAATGGGATCCGGTGCGAGTAGCCTTTCTGGCGTGCCCGAGCCGTATCGAGGACGGCCATCGCACGTAACTGCTGGCGTACCATTTCCGGTGCGAAACCACGTGCCTTGTACTCGAGATCCGAACGGATGCACCTGACGAAGTGCGTTCCTCCACTGTTCGGACCGATCGAGAGTGTCTTGAATAGCTCGAGACTGGTCGATCGGAACACGCCCGCGATCGTGCGCATCTTGTGCACCTGCGAGTACATACCCTTGGACAGTGTGTTCATCTTCTTGGCCTTGTTCTTCTCCGCAACCAGGGCGGCACCCCAGCGTTTCTTCTTGTTCGGTTTGTCCGACGGTACACCGAGCGCTTCTTCGGCCGCCATCGTCAGATTGCCCGTTCGTGACAGCTGGTTGGAGAACATGATCTTGATGATCGGCTCGCCGGAAGCACGGAGCGTCTCGACCATCTCCGGCGGGATGAAGTCCCGATTCTTGTCCGCCATTCCGCGTGCGTCGTACGTGATGCGTCCGGTGTAGTGCGCCACGGTGAACTCGTGACCACTCGCCCGCTTGATAAATGGACTCTTGCTCGTGTGCACCGAGTCAATGATGTAGTTTGGCCCGTGTCGTCCACGGCTTGCGTCATCGATGAAGCTAAACACTCCCTTCGGCTTCGTTAGGATGTGGTCCACGGCCAGCTTGTTGTCGTAGTAGTGAAGGGAAGTTACCGGAACTTGCTCTTCTTCCTGTAAGACAGTTGATACTGATCGGTTGTGGTCTCGCTTTAGTCAAACAAACTTCTTACCATTTCAATCATCTCAAACACGAACATTCGCTGGTTGTACAAGTACTGCATCTGCTCGTTCAACGAATTCACCACCAGCTGATCAATATGATTTCGGTGGAAGCACTCGAATCCAAAGTGGTCCGTTATAGTGACCGAATGTTTATCTCCACTGTAAAGATATAAGAAACATAGTTTGCTAGCCATACTTATAACCTAGTAGAATAAGCCAACATTAGTACTTACTAGATTGCTCTTCCAAAGGCCAATTTCTGGTTGATCGTATTCGTAATCCAGTCCACCAAACGGGTGTAGATGGTTGCGGCCAGTACATCCCGCGCATCCCGTGCCTCGTCCGCAGAATGTCGCCGACGCTCGGCTGATCCTCGCACGATCACGCAATAGTTCAGGAGTGCCCACTGGAACTTTTTCTCGTCGAGCTGCAGCAGGGACGCCATCTTACCGATCACCTCGAAATCTTCCAGCTCCGTCGTGCCATCCGTTTCCTTGAAGCGCACCTCGCCAAGGATCAGAATCGCGGCCAACGTACGGTAGATGGTGTCGAGGATGTCCTGGGACAGCTCGAGAGCAAGCAGTTGCTGTTCAAACTCCTTGAACGCTTGCACATTGCCGGGTATGTCGTCCCGGCAGTAGCGCAGCTTGTCCGAACTCATCGCTTCCGAAATACGCAAGTACCGATAGTTGCGACCCGCCTCAAGGGAGAAATCCTTCAGCCGCTCCTCGGCGTCCATCGTATCGTAAAAGTAGTAGAAGATGTGGAAATTTGATTGATTCCTAGGGAAAGAAGAATGTTGGCAGATTGTTATTCTTGTATGCAGTGCTACAAAATTAAATAATATTTCAACTATCATCTGTCTTAATCAAATTAATAATTTTTAATGGATTCCGATAGCTTTTTCCCAATTTCACATTTTTCATGCAAACCAAAATCAATACCGCTTCTTTTAATACGATAGCTGTTAAAGACAGATGGTCTTTAACAGCGCTCTAGTTGACGGAATCAAAGGAAAGACAACCATCTTTCTTTGCCTTATCTTTAACAACTTTATTTTACACGTAATCTTCGTTTTGTGTTTCGTTGCGCTCGTCTGGCTTGTCCGTCTTCCGTATTGAAAAAGAGATCGAAGGCGCATCCTTCGATCCTTTTTATATTTTCCAAAAACATCGCCGTTGCGGCAACGTTTATGTTCGGCCAGCTTCGTTGGGCCGAAACGTTTCCAACAATAGCATTTAATTTGGCTCAGAGTTATGTTGATGGAATAGCTGAAATTATTTAAAACAATGACAATATGTTTGTTTGAGCACTCTAGTGTTAAGATAACTATAACAAAGCTGGCTGCTCATTCAAGGTATCTAAAAACTAATTGTCTGCAATTCAAGGTATTTAGTGAAAGATGAACATGCGTTCAAGATTTATAGAATAGAGATCTTCCACGATACAAGATGCTTACAACAAGATGTGTTTTTAATTTATCAATAGCCGTTACAAACAAAACGCGAATCCGTTCGAGTAACATTGAAACCGTCTAAAATTGCCTAAAACAATAAATGCTTACATGTTGGTCGACGAAATACGCAGCTTTTCTAACAGGTATACCCAAAAGATGGCGCCGGAAAGTTTTCCACTCGGACCGTACGTAAGCTGCGTTTGAAAGATGCTACGGGTGGAATTAGGATTCAGTGGAGTGCCCGCGTTCGTCAGAGCGCTCAGAGCCTTATAACCGTTCACGATTCGCTCGTACACTCCCGGGTTACCCTCCCCCAGCACACCAAGGTGCTTCATCAGCAGCTTCTGGTTCGTCGTTTTGCCGGAATAGCTCTCGCCAGCCAGGATGATATGCTGCGGTTCCTCGTGGTGCAGCATGTCCTGGTACGCGCTGTCAGCGATGGCAAAAATGTGTGGTGCATTGTCCGACCGTGATTTGAACATGTACTTCGAGTGGAACTGTACGGGAGATAGGAAACATTATTTCATTCGTTCCAAACAGAATTCTATCGAATACTCACTCCTCGGACGTACTCCGGAATGGTTTCGTTGGGATTCAGCGAAATTAACACGTCACCCACGAACGTGTAGTTATTCTTATTCTTATAACGTTGCGTAATCTCCTCCAGGATGGCCTCCTCCGTAAGATGCTCCAATGCTGCCAAGTCCTCGACGTGCAGCTTCTCCGTACGATTTTCCTCCGACTTTAGCATACCTCGAACGAGGGCCACCTCTTCCTTCCTGGGCAGTTGGACATTTTGCACCGACTCGGCAAGCATCTTCAGCTCTTGACTTAGCTAAAATAATTTAAAAAACTAACTGAAGTGAAGTTTTGCAACCGGCGAACCATCCATTGCCACCTACGTGGTAATCGTTATCAGGCACTTGCGTCAGAAACGGATGCTCGATGATCTCCATTATGAAGGGACGGTGATCGGGATTTTTCTCCAGACATTCGGCAATAAAGTCGTTGTACTCCTGGGACCAGTTCGATTGTCGGTAGAGCGTTGGTGGAGGATTGCGAACGATTTGAAACATGGCCCGAGTGGCGTGCATGTCCGCGAATGGAGCTTTTCCGTCGCCAAGTTCGACCGCCGTAATTCCCAACGCCCATACATCCGAACGATTATCGTAGACGTCCTTGTCTGTGAAGATTGGCGATATCGGATCTTTAAGAGATGGCTCTCGGATTTTTTTAAACGCTGCAACTTACCACTCTTGGAACTTGTGACCACTTCCGGTGCCATCCAGCACGGTGACCCAATGCATGTCCCACGTTTACCCAGCGTTGACTTCGTATCGCGAGCCAGACCGTAGTCACACAGTTTTACCTCGCCTTCCTTCGTCAGCAGAATATTACTGCCCCGGACATCTCGATGGACGATGTGGTGCTCATGTAGGTACATCAGCGCCCTGGAAGTCTCCCGCAGGATATACGCCAGCTGCATCTCACTAGCGCGCCGGTTGCTGACAAACATTTTCCTCACCACATCAACAGCCGGACCCAGCTCGCAGTACTAAAGGGATTCCACGTGGACTAAGAAATGTGCTCTTCTACATTCCCATCATATCAGCTTACCTCCAGCACGAACCAAATCTCGTCACTCTCCCCGGCCGCACATTTTTTCCGATAGACGCCATAGAAGTCGATCAGATTCGCGTGCTTCGAGTGGTCGCGCAAAATGCGAAACTCCTCCTGGATGGCCGTTTTCGTCTCGCCCTCAAACTTCTGCACCTTGATAGCCACGTTCTTGTTGCCCGCCTGGGTATCGGTGGCCCGGTATACCTTCGCACACACGCCACTTCCGATCAACTCGCCCAGCTTATACCGGTTACCCGGATCGGGCAGCGTTTCGATCTTAAAGTTCGCCATCGCGATGGTCACTGGCACACTTGAGACACTTTACACCGCTTACTTGTACATGCAAACACTAGAGAGTATAAAGAACCGCTACAGAGCTGCAGAGATTGTTACTGTCGAAGTCATAAAAAATTATTCTAAATATCTAAAATAATCTGATCTAACTAACATTGAAAAGAGATTTTCCAACCATTTCAAAACCAGCCCTGTTATCCTTGTTTGTTTCCTTTTCAATAATTTCTTTCCTTTCACTCTTTTATCATTAATTACTTATGTAAAATTATAGTTCAGTGTTTTTTTAAACATTACTTTGTTACTAATTAATATTGATTATTTTTTTTTAAACAAATCGTTTGATTCTGGCTTTGGTTTTCTGTCTGAAAATTATATGAAATAGGTGCAACAACCACTTGATATAGGTGCTGTACTATAGTGCTGTTTGAGAAGGTTCGTCACATTACTCATCAAATTAGTGGAATTCTTTCAATGAGTCTATCGGAACTCAGGAACAATTTACTCCTGTTTCACTTAAGTCTCATTCCTTTCTATCCTTCATTTTGATTTGCGGTTTCGTGACCCGTTCCATGACAGGCTGTCGTCGACAATCATCGTTGGAATGCACTTCGATCCACAAGGAACAGCCAATGCAGGAATGTATCAAGGTTCACATAGAAGCACACCGATACCCTGCCGGAGATGAAATACATCTCCCAACAATGATTCACTTAAGCGCGTCTATAGAGCGATTGATTGGGTCATCAAACTGATTCAGTTTTATAGGAAAGAACGGGGTTTGTAGTACAGCTGCATGTTTGAAAGTACTTGATGAGTTCTTGACAGTTTTGATAATAGAGAAATCATTCCTTAAACAATGTTACATGTTTTTTATGGTATTTAAATCCACATAACAACATTCTTGAAATGTTATTCAAATGTTATCAATACTCCACTTATACCGTTTTATTCGCAATATTAAAGTGATAACCATAATTCAGTTAAAACTAGTCACTGTAGAGAAGATCACTTGCAATGACGCATCACTACTCCTGCCACAACATTATGTAACCAAACCGGGAAGCACTTTCTTTTCACTTTTACGATGTCGTTTCCTGTGGCCGCACACAGCGGGACCAAGTGTGCTAATCCTGTTAGGTTATTTAATTTTGCCTCTTCGAGCGAGCATTTCATTGCATTTCCGGCGCCAGGCTTCACTTAATTCACTTAAGCAACATTTGTGCTGTACTGGAAAATTTTCCGAACATTTATTTGATTTTCAAGAAACTGACACGAGAATGGCAGAAATCCGAACAATTCTGATTTAAAAAGGAAACATACAAACAGCTTACGTTAACACCGACGAAATACTTTCACTATCAATTTCCACCCCGAATAAGCACAAATTCCAAACACTCTTTTCGTGTGGTAAATTTTGCACTTGCTCCCTCTCTCTCTCTCTCTATGGGATGTAACTCTTTGATGATGGTCGGACAACTAGAACAACACTTTCACCGTAGGTGCCCGTGAGGCCACTCCAGCAGGCTCGACTGCCTTCCGCGAATCCTGGACATCAACTGACCGTTGCTGGCGACCACAACTCACCGGGAAAGCATAGTTTTCCCAACCGAAGCCCCAAAAGTGTCCCCAAGGTTCTATGCTAATTCAATTGTTACGTTCTTTCCTTGCTCTCCCAAGTCCGGTCGCTCGATACGAACTTCGCCACCGAATCGAAACCGTTACGGTTGCAGTGTTATGTTATTGCACGCCGTCCAAGTTCGATTTTGCTCGCGGAAATTGTAAGCAATGAGGGGGAAAAATAAACACTAAACCGATGTTGAATCATTCGCGCCGGTGGGAAGAACGTGCAAACTAGGAAGCATTTTCCATCCATTGCTATGTGGAAGGATTCGCACCGGGTGTGTCTGGCTCTTCGCTGGGAATGTCCATGATTTGCCGGTGTTAATGCACCAACACGTGAGATTGCGTGTGAGATCACGTGAAAGGCGATGCTTGCAAATGAGAATCGAATTTCTACGTTCAATCCTTTGCTTTTTAATACCGATTCTGTCTGTAATCAATTCTTTCTCTAATCCCCCGATTTTGTACCGATATCATTTGTAGCGTCTGTCATTAGTTTTAAACGTGTCGCTAGAGACACCATCAAATTAGCCCATGCTATTTGTGTACTTTTCCACTACCCAACGGTCGGCCCTGTAAGCTTGTTTGTCCTTTTCTTGTGCAGTTGTTTTGTGCGTATGTCTAATCCGGTCTGCGTTTTCCGACCCGGGCAGCTTACTTGAGCTTAATGATGTTTTCCCCTTATCGCGTTTCGGCGATCGGTTAACTTTTGACGAGCCGGGAAGGCACAAACGGACCTGAATAGCAGCCGCTCCGAACTCGGTCCAAATTTTCCCGGCCGACGGTCCGAGAAGCACTCAGCCGCATAATTCGATGATCAGATTAGCCGCTCACAGACAACGCGCCGAGAGATCGATCCCAGCGCGGCCTGCGGAAGTGCTTTCACCCAGTGTGTCCTTACGTGGTGTCGTTCCGTGAGGGTGCGCCCAGGAGTGTGCCTTTACTCTCCCCCGGTCGGCCCAGGGACGGCGGGTAGATCAAACACATCGGTCCCGTCAAGGTGTGCTGGAGATAAACAAAGAAGCTATCATCCATCCGACAGGAAACAATGACGATTAAAAGGCGCAAGTCGTGAAGATGGGCCAAAATGCGAACCTGCCCCGACCTGATCCTGACGGAATGAGCTTGCAGTTCCTTCGCTTTCCCTCGCGTCGGGCGGGGGTAATTGTAGACCCGAAGAGCGGCACGGCGGGGCGAATGACGCAGTGTTAAGCGAGATTTATCAATGGGACATAAAGCTGCCTACTCAGCACCGAGAGAAGGCTCACGGTCATGAGGTAATTATCCTGGCCTACAATACAACAAGAAACGAGAACTGAACGGAGCAGAAAAGAAAAACACATCCTAGAGTGTATCGCTTTGTGGCACATTTCACAAATTGATACAGTTTTGCTGCGATGATCTGTCTTTCCGTTTCGATGAATGGGATCATTATTCTATAAAGGAAAGAAATCGCTCTCTATGAATGAACCATTCGATACAGATGATCCGCCAAAGCATCGATCTGTCAAGCATTATTGCAAAAAAAGGTTTCGCATCGTATGAAATGCTCGACTTGGTACCGAATTGTACTGAAAGCAGAGTATCCTTTAAAAAAAGTTCTTACATGATTTTTATTTTTTCTATAAAGAATACATCGATTGCATAGTTTATTGTTTCTATTCTTTTGAACAAAGTATTACGATGTATTGTTCCGTTACGAAATCTTTGTACTGTTTCTTTCATATTTTAAATTGGAAAATTTAAACTCTTCTAATCACGATGTTAAATGTCTTCTTTCTTACACAATAAACTAAAATAGTAAAATGAAACGAACATTTACTAAACAAAACATAATTCCAAAAGTACAATTGTCTTTTTTTTAGGAGCTAAAACATGCCATATTTGAAAATAAAACAGAAGAAAACCATACTACTTGACACTTATTTCTAAAGATTCTTTCGACTATACTAAAGCAACGTTGACAAGTAAAATGTATTAAAATACCAATTGAAACACATTTTAATCACCATAAAAACGCAGCCAAAGCTATTCAGTTTTATTGACTCACATTATTTCACTATCACGAATCAATTCTTTCGATTGGCGTTGCTCGTTTTGCATCTTATTAGCTTCCCTTCACTGAAAATTTCTTTACCATTGACATACGGACGATTAAAAAGTAAAGTATAACGCAACATATTTAAGTACGTTTGTGCCCGTCACCGGACCACCAGGTGTGCGCGAATCGACCAGACTTAACGTAAAACACAATCAAATAAATAACACTGCCCTTAGGATCTAGAATGAAATCATTCGCTAGTTGGAAAACGAGAGTGGATAAAAAAACACGAAATCTTACAGAGGTGATTGGCATTGGGATGAAGTTGCTCTTTTTTGTCCACTTCTCAGTCCCCCTTCAGATGACAGTTGTAGGCCTATGTCTTGCTAGTAAATCATACACATATACTGTACAGAGGGAAAACAGCACGTCCTGCGATGGATTGGCCAATCGGTGTGCGTACACCCAATCGAACATATAATACTGCTTGTCGTTTGTTTCACTTTCCACTAATGTGCCACCGTTACCGATGGGTTTAGCTAAACGAGGCCAGAATGGGGCCTGGTCCGGTGGAAAGGAAAAGCCACGGAGGCCGTTTTTAATTAGTGTGCCCCCGATGTGCGTCTGGCGGAACGTGAGCGGCATCTGGAAGCGCGGCCGTCTGGCGGTTCTTTGTCGGTGTTCAGTTGCACACGCTAATCCACTCTTCGATTTCACAATCGTCGCATTCCACAAAGCAGCACCAGTGAAACTTGCAGTTGCACCGGTCGATGCGCTTCTCGCGGATGAGATTGTAGCCCCGGCCGCAGCACATCGAGGCGCACCCTTCGCTTCCGCTGCTCGTCCGGTTGCAGCGCCGTCCGACCGTGCCTGAAGCGGTGAGGAAAATGCGTCAGTGAAGGAAAAGGAAAGGGAGGGAGTGTGACACACTTACCGGGAATGTCGGAAATCTGGTCGCGCTCGCAAAAGTTCGGTGATCTTTGGTAGTAGAAGAGCGCGTTCTCCAGCTTCCGGTTGGTGCCACCGGGTGACGCGGCGAGCGGTCGGCCTCCGGTCTGCGTCCCGCCCTCCGGCTTGTCGCCCCGCGGACGCCTCGGTGGACGACGGTTTTGCCGCGCGTGCTTTCGCTTCTTTGGCTTACGGTAGACGATCATCGGCGGCCCGTTGCCCAGGTTGGACTGGTCGACCAGGATCGCCCGGCGGTACTGCTGCTTGAGGACACGCCCGACCACGCGGAAGTCCGGCGCCGACTTCCAGCACGTCTTCAGCTGGCAGCTGCCCGACATGCCGTGGCACTTGCACCGTACCTGCATGTTGTTCGACACGGCCTGCAAGGAGAAGGCACAAGATTGGAGTTTTTCACCCAAATTTTCCACAACCCCACCACTTACCCGCCGGCCGGCGCGATTGTTGTGCAGATTGATCTGCGACTGGATGTCGGTGCCCTTTTCGCGCGAGTCCAGAAACAGCTCGGAAAACTCCACCCCGAACGCCATGTTGTGCGAGCAGCCGCCCCACTTCCAGCGGCTAGCCTGCTTCGCCCGCAGCTTGCGCAAGCTGTCGCCCTCCTCGAACACGCTGTTGCTCTCGGCAATGGCGTCCAGGAAGCGCAGCTTCTCCTTCTCCAGGCTCTCGCGCAGCGACTTCGACATGCCCTTCCGGTTGACGGACGGATCGCACCCGCACGATATCAGCCGACCCTGGGCGCACGCCCGGGCCACACTGTGCGTCACGCCGGCCGCGGCCACGGCATACGCGAATGCACTCTCTCGGTAGCCTGTGACGAGAAGAAAGAGAAAGAAAATAAAGAAATCAGAATTCCTAAGCGTAGATTACTTTTGTATCATCAAACAAACGATTAGAGAACCATTAATAGAGCCATGAAAACTTTGAGTAAATTAAATCGAGAAACCCCTATAATACTATTTTTATTAGACATTATCCGCTATACTCTATTATTAGAGCTTACAAGTCTATTTAGAGCGCACTTATTATTTTCCAGTCCAATTCATCAACTTCATTTCATTTTTTTATTTATATGATCTGAATTACATCGAAAATAATCCGCATCTACCTCTGTAAGGTACCACCTTCACTTAGCTCCCAACGTGCCTAGGATTATCTAGTTGAAAATTTATCAATTTCCTGATACATACAGTTCTTATTACCTCGATTTATTACCTTTCAAAATGCCTAAAATTACCATTAGCGAGAAATTTTATCGTAAATGAATTGAAAAGATAAAGCATTGGATATCGCTTTACGAAATAGTAAAAGGTGCTATGTCTTTCTTGCTCTTTAAACACATGTTTCTATCTAATCTTGTTACAAATTGGAAATCACTTTTACCAGCAAAGGTCCTATCAGAATGCAATCGATTTTTTTTTACCAAAAAATTATACAAGATGTCGAAAATTGAAAATAAAAATTTAAAGTTTGAAAATAATGAGTTGTTCCTTTGAAAAAATGAAAAAAAAACATGAAGAAAGACTTGTTCATACTGCCTGGATATATTTGCGAAAAACAATAATTGAATCGTATAATAGTTTTAATTTCATGGCACATGACGAAGGTTTTAAAATAAGAATTTGAAAAACAAATAAGAGAAAGAATAAAAAACAGAATGCCCAGCTTAGTACGATAATTTCGAAACTGTTCAAAATTGAACCGATAATGTGATTATTTTATGTCCCTTTTTGCTACTATTTTACTCCATCTGGAATTCTAAACGTTCTGTTTACCTATACGCAGTTTTCTCTTTTCATTGTCCTTTTCCTAACCAACCCGATTTGATCTGTTATGACTTATACAAATGTAAAACGCTCGTTAGCAAAACTTTTCGCACGCCTTTCGCAGACTCGCTCCTTCGCGTCGCGTTGCATCACATCCATTCCATTCCATTCATTCATTTCAGCTGCAGTTGCCGTTCGTGATCCTGATCGACGATCCGACGATCTTCAGAACGGCTCCAAAACCACGGTACTCCCCTCTCCCCGTCTTCCCTGGTCGGTCGTACAAGTGCCAAACTGGATGGACGTTTAAATGCGACCGAGCGACTTCTTTGGATCCAAACTTCTCCCGTGAGAGGCAGCAGGAAGCAACGTTGCTCCCTCCCCGGAGCATAAATCGGAAGAATCGTCTCCGGTGTCGTCGGAAAGAATTGGCAGCCCGCGCCCTGCGGTGGACAGACGGACAAGATGTCGCGCTGACTGGTCGGGAAAAGCTTGCAAGCGGACGAAGGAGCGGGAGAATAAAAGGGAGGGGTGGAAAAATCCGAAAACAATCAGCCAATAAATTTTATTTCATTTGTATGGAAATTAAATTGAAAACTGTTGCGCGACCGGGGCGATGCACGGTTCTGAGGCTGCTGCCGTTCGGTGGATGGTGATTTTTGAATTATTTATTACAACCTGCCAGCGGAGTTGAAGTTGATAGGAGGGAATTTGCACGCGCACACTGCCGGGATGCGGCCGAGCGAAGGTTCGAGATCGTTACGTCGATTCCAGCTCGACCGGATCAGAACGGATCTTCGTGCCCGAATCGCTGCCTCCGCTCGTTCGGCAAAGAGATTTCATGCAATCTGCAGCCGGCGATGGAAGTGCACGATTGATCGAGTCTAGTTTGCAGCCGGAGTGTCTAGGATTTACACCGTTGGTCAATCAAATTAATAACACCATCGCGGCTCGCAGTTGGGGTTTTTTTGATGACAGGCGGCAATGTGTCGTGGGCCTACCGCATCGCCTTACCCGGGTCCATATTGTATGATAAAGTTGCTCCCGAGTTAGAGATCGTAAAGAAGCAGCACCGTGGAGCCGTCACTTCCGACCTTTCCGCATTACGCTGCCTGATTGTAAATAAATGTCATTTTGTGTACAGTTTTGAATACGGAATCAGCGTGCATAAATAAGCGCACGCCAGCGGCCATAAAGCCGAACCGTCGATCGGTCGGATGATCCGACAACCACAGGATGCTGGACGTTCGAGTCAATCCGCAAACCGGAGCGAGTGGACGGTTTCTGCAGCATCCCCCAAATGCCCTCCGGAAAGGGCCCCCATCTCGACATGCCGGTGCGGAGAAATATCTGATTTGATTTGATCTGATCGTGTAGTTGGGTGAATTTATTCGCTTTGTTAGCGGAAAGTCACTTCGGCCGCATCGGGAGCATCACAATCGACCGGATAACTTTTGTTCCACGTCCACATTCCCGCCCGCCCCTGGCCCCTGGCCCCAGTGTCAAGTGTGCAGTGTTCTTACGATGTCCTTACTTTTATTTTATTTTTTCTTTTTCTATGTTGCTTTTACAATCATCCAGCAAGGGTCGTTTTTCCACGTCGACGGCGACGTGGCTTCTCAAGGTGAACAAAGAAAAGTCGGAGATTGGCGAACGGCAAAACCGGAGCGTTATTGACAGCAGCATCGCAATTTACCATCGCACGAGTGTTGACAATGAGCAATGAAAATGCTTCCAATGATAAGATGTACCATGGGATGATATTTCCATACCAATGTGCTTCGGAGTCGCCTGAACATTCTTCAAATAGTTTTACATAAAGTGAATTCAGTAAGAACATCCAACCAATTGTTTGAGAGTGCTTGTGTACGAAATAAACATGTTTTCAAAAAATAGTACAAAATAAATTTGGAGCTTGCAAAAATGATTCCTAAAAACATCAAAACTCAATAAAACAAGAAACCCCAACATTGATCACGTAGACAACGCTTTGGACAGCTTTCAATCGTATCGATCAGATTTGTTCCAATTCCCTTCCTAATATTTGCCTCACTCGTATTACAAGCAAGCGCAAATTGGCACCGCCAGTGCTTGTGCAAACATCGTTCCGACGCGTCCTGGAGGCTCAAACTACGACGCGGTCAACGCTAGGCAGTCATTATCGATGTGTTTTCAAACGGCAACTGCCCACCGGCAACATGGCGGCAAAGCGTTGGTCCCCACGGAACCGCTGCCATGTGTGAACGGCATCATAATGTCAAAAGCAAGCGGCCCGCACTCGAGATAGTTGTCCATGATTGAGTTTCCATCCAGCATCGCCAGCCCTTCGCTTATTTATTTGCTTCCCTTCGTCTCGCACCCGATCAACCCCCATTCCGTTGGGGACAACCGAGACCCCTTCGACTCGATTGCCCGCTGGTGAAAATGTAAAAATAATCGATCATATCTTGCGCCGAGGAGGGTCGTGGCTGAAATTGGCGTGATATTGGCAAACCCCACCGGACCGGGTGTCCGCACCACGTTCGGCCCATCATTAGCTGCCGGTGGGTGGAAAGGTGGATTATCGGCACCTACGGTCTAACGGTGGTCGTAACGGAGCGGAAAGCCCACCACGGAGCAAGGAGGAAAACCACCGCAAAACGGGAATCAATGAGCAGCAATCTAATCGCAAGCAACAGAAAAGAAATCAACGATCGGCGGATCATTCGTTCATTCGTTCATCCGGCGACGGCGCGCGGGGAGTTGAAGTCAATCAAGAAAATTATTATTGAATTTAATGATTCCGCTTAGAGCGCATTAAGCCCTCTAATCCTCCGGCATCCGAAGCGGGGTGGGTGGGGAATGTTGAGTTGCGCAGTGCAGCGAGAGGGACAGAGAGGGAGAAGGACCACCGGAAGCGATTCAATTAAATCGATATGGTTGCGATTGCAGGGAAAGGAATTTTTCTAATGTTTGTGCACAACATAGCCATATGCTGTCGGGAGGAAATTCGGGCTGGCTATCAGTGCATTTACCGGCCTTGCGAAAATCCCCGTTTCCAGTGAGGCCGCCGGGCTGTCGGTCGCAGTTGCACATTCGTGAAACATTCAATTACCGCATGTTAAAACAAACAGCGGGAGGCAAAATTGACCTCGATCAGTGTTACCGATGATGCAAAAAGACCTGGCCTATAAGTGATTTATTTCAGCTAATATTTTGTATTCATAGAAATTTTTCCATGAGGAAATCTTAAGTCATTTATTTTATCTTCATCACCAATTCAAGAATTTTGTTATTCGAAGTGAAACGCTTAGTTCAGTTTATCCTTCGTTTCTTTGTTGTAAATACTACAATAGGCTATAGTAGGCTTAGATATACACTACACCAATAAAATCAGTACACAGCAGGCTAAAACAGAAACGAAAGCCATTTGCTTTGTGAGGAATAATTATTTTAGAAAAGTAAAACTGAGCTATTATTCTATGCACTTATTTTGTTGTAATTTGGACACGATACGAGTTTGGGTTCCCGAGATATGTTCAACATTGTGAAGCAGCACCTTTAAAACGCTGAAAAAAGTGAGTACCTACATAGCATAATCGTTTCGTCATGTTTTGTATCGTATTTTGCTTTCGCTTTATTTTTGTGGTTTTTAGAGTTTTATGACATAAAATGTGAACATTTTACAAAACAAATTACTTTTGTTTCAGTTTTAGCTGTGTACTGACTTTATTAGTGTAGTGTAGTTTATTCTTTCTGAACTCTGAACTAGTGATGGAGAACTTCGTAATGGATTTGCAAATCCACACCGACTCCATATTCCTAAAACCCCATCCGAATGCGAGAGAATACTAGATTCGACTCCGGTTGAACGTTGACTGTTATAGCACGATTTTGTTTTTGAGTCAGTTTCGTGTGAAAGAATAGTTTCTAAAACAGGGCAAATAATATAAATAACCTAGTGACTTAATCGGCAAACAAGGCAAAAGGTAAAGCAAATGCTGTTTGTACAGGATAATTATTCGACATAGAAAAGGAAAAGCATTTATTGATTTCACTCGTATAAGATGTAGAATTCAAGAAATGAATTATTTATGCCTGCCCTATACTCCCCCCATCCATGCCGTTACTTAATCTAATTTCAATAAAAGCAAGAACTTTTAATAACCAGCGTCAAACATTCCCTAACACTGGTTGAATAAAACAGATCTCTATCGTTTACTTCCAACAAAACAGAAACCAACTTTCTTGTTATCTTCCGGTGCTCCCTTTCTGCACGTGAACAGCACAATTTCCCTTTTTCCCGAGCATTCTGCTGACGCTGACAGATGGCTGTATTAGCCACTGGAGAATGTTTGACATCACATCGAAACCCGAGTGGAATTGTCTGTGTGGGATGTGGGAAGTCAATATTGTATCATCACCCCCCTCCGTCGCCTTGCACCACACCGTCATCGTCGTCCGCGTCGTCAACATCAAAGGAAGTGGCCCCACTGTGCCGCTGCGAAACTTCAAACCCTCCTTCGCCCTGCACCCAAACCGCGGCGATATGCATCGAATTCGGGTAAGTACATTCAAATGTATGCAGCACCGTCTGCATCAGTGCATAAGTGTACCTTCCGCAACAAGATGCGCCACTTGCGCCACTAACCGCACACGACCACAATCGCTCGACGAGGCGCACGGGTATTGTTTTGTGGGTGGCACTTTTATTTTTACTTTTCGATGGAAAACGAAAGGGTTTTGTACGATTAATTCGGTGAACACATCTTCCGAAGGGCATGCGGAAGCGGTTGCTACATTTAGTTCCCTCGGTTCCGTCCAGTGACGCCTGTCATGCTGATTCATTTCAACCGACCGATTAAAGGCAATGGGGTGGTTTGTTACAACACGCCTGTTAAAACGATCGCTTTGACGGATGACGCGGTGACGACCGCGAGTTGATCGATGGATCGATCGAACGATCGATCGGTCAATGCAAAGGAGACAAACTGCATAAATTGGCATACACCGCATCGCCGCAACCGAGACCGAGGCCGGTTGAAATGTCACCACACTCCACTCGCCCACCGGTCGCCTTTACTTCTCTGGCCGGGGCTCGGTTCCGGTGGAGGGAAGTCGACGCAAACAAGCGTGACAACATAAACAACCAATTGCAGTGGCGGCCGCAACCCGGTTCGCTTCGACCCGGCCGAGATTGACGACTCGATGATTTCGTATCCGAAACGGATCCGGTGGCTACACTTTGACATATGTATATGTCATGACAAATTATGTTCTTCGCGTGTCGAAATTTGCCTTCAAGCGCGCGCGCGCACGGCGGAAGGAGTTCCGCAAACCTTCGCAACGTTGACGTGTCATTTACATACATGTGCGGGGGAAGGGTGGGGGACCTCGGGGTCGAGGGGTGGAATGAAATTTACATCAATTTATATTTCGATTTTGATGTTTCATTTCGCCCATCCATCCATCCATCCAGCGTTCTTTCTTGGACTCCGTCTCCTCGGAACTGCTCGGTTCCACGGAGTACCACTCCAACGCATGGTGTGTGTGTGTGTGGCTGTGTGTTTCGCTGGAGTTGGTTCGAGTTGTCAACCGAGCAGGCTTTGTCCGCCAGCTTGAAGGATTGATTGCCCGCGCCCTCACCACCGACGAGGGCGAATGAGATGCACCGACCGAGATCCTTTCGCGGAGATCGAGATCCTAAGAAGCCTCGTAGCACGCCAGCATGCCCAGACGTTGACGGACCACGGATGGACGGTTGACAATTGAATGGGGAAGTTTCCGCCAGCTTAAAGAGCACCAGTCAATCAGCCCAAAAGGCTGACGAGTGCGCCCTTTGTGACGAAAGCGTTCTCCGGGAGGGAAAGTGTTCCACCAGCGATCCGGTTCGTGGCGAAAAGTGACAGTATATATATGTGTGTGTGTGTGAGTCGAAGGGAATTTGAAACATTCTGCACAACGTTTAACGTCACGGTAACAACCTAAGGAGCGGCTCATTTTCGCCTCCTGCATGCGTCCAGCGGAGTCTAATAGAGACAGCTAAAAACTCAATTATCTTGTCAAAGGAAGGAAGGATGGGAAAAAGATATGTCGTTCCATTCCCTCTACCGAATGAAGTTGCGTCGTCGGTGTCATCCTACACGAGAATATCCGCCTTCGAACACCCAGAAACACCTCCGGGTGGAAGCCGCCCAGGCCGGCAGAAAGGTCCGGACAAGCTGAACGAATTCGGGGTTGTTTCGATACATGTCCATCTTTGTCATCGTCGACAAGCGCGATACAGGCTATGTTAATTAGCTACCTAGCTCTGGAATGTCATCGCCGGCCGGCCCTCACCTAAAGCCTACCTCCCGCGAGGAAAAGCGTAGCGTTTCTTAGCGCTTACAAAAGCGACACCTCATCATGGGCAGAACATTTAATTTACCATAAATTTTCCAATTTTTATGTTCAAACTCCGAATCCCGCTTGCCGCAAGGAGTGAAGCAAGCGGAAGAGGACAGTTTTGACGTTCCTTTTTTTCTTTGTCCAGCATGACACAAAATTCTAGAGTGGAGGAAAATGCAGCGGAAGAACCCAAAAATGGTAGCATTAGACAAAATTATGACCCATAAGCGCATCCGACACGCTCTCGGTTTGTCGTCCCATGTTCGGGTGACGTCGTGTGCGTTCCCCGGGCCCTAGGACAACCCACGGTTGGGAAGATGAGACCCTTTCCTATGGTAGACTCACCTCGTTTCAGCATGCTCGATGTGTGCGGATTGCGGCTGCGGGTGCTGAGCGAGGAACAGTTCCACCGGTGCCACTGGAACTGATACTGACACTCGCGGACGCCCAGCTCCAGCCCCTCGATGGCCGCCGCCGTGACGTCACTCGCCCGATAGCACAGCTCCAGCTGGTCCCGGGTCAGGCCAGGGACCGTACGACACGTCGCCCGGACATCCGGCAGGCTGTGGACCCTGTGGAAGAGGCGAAAAGCACGCACGCTCTGTTTAGTGTCCAAGACCGATTAAGGCTCATATTTACACACGTTTCACGCAACACACACACACACACACACACGTAAACACACGCTCGCGCCCGGGCACACTCCTCGAGATGCGTCTCCGTTTGTGGTGAAAATCTCGGGCCGCGAAATGGCTGCTAATTTGGGATCGTTAACTTAATGGGAGCCAATTAATACGTGGCAGATAAATTATGCATCCCGTGCGCTTGAGCTGCCCGAAGTCCAAGGAGTGGCATCACCACTTTTCCTTCCCGTTTATTCTGTCTCGTGGTTTGCCCCGAAACCCGGGCCATGTCCGTGTCAGAAGTCGGCTGACGGCCACCTGAGCCAATGATCCACTTCTCCCAAAGAGGTTGCAGCTTTTTTGTGTGCTCCTTCTTGGTTTATTTTATTAACAGCGAAACACTACGCATCAGTTTGTGGACGGGATTGCACATTTGCCTGCCGAGGGTCATTAATAAGTGACCCACCCCGAGTGCATGTTTTCGATGAGGTGAAATCGGTTCTTTTTTTTTCGTTTCCGACCCAGCTCCCCTGGGTCAACAATCGGAGCAAAACAAAAAAAAAGGATGCTGCACCGGGTTTCGGGGTGGGAATTAATTTCTTCAATTAGCAACCACCGATGCGAGCCGGGTGTGCAGCGAGTGCATTAATCCGGGCCTAATTGGTGTCACCGGGTGAGTTATGAGTCAATCGTGTGCGGAACAGTGACTCTCCGAGCTATTGGCTGCCTTCTGTTTCGGCTGCGGTTCCTGCCAAACTTGTGGTAGCGAAGCACGGGAGAAAACTATTTCGCATTGGAATATTTGCAAACCATCGGAATCTGCTGCCAATTCGTTGGCGATGAATACTTGTCCCAGGTTGAATATTTAACTCTTCTCATGCATCCTCATGTTCTCTCTGGACCAAGGAGGTTTGCAAGCCAGACATAAAAAAGAGCAAACTATGAAGACAAACATTCATATCGGTTATTAATGGCGAACCAAATCGGACGACGTGCGGAGTGGCCAATTTCAAAGAAATGCTTTCATGGCCAGACATGATTCCATTCCCACCGGGTTTACACCGACCTGAGCAAAGGACGACGTCCAGTTGATCCTGGGAAACGGAAAGGACTCCGTTCCTGCGATCGGTGACATTCATCATAATTGCTCTCGCTGACATGACTCCGCCGCTAGATTCCGACCTTGCCAGTTGACAGTTCTGGCGGTCGCGAGAGTTTTTGTTTTCCTTTCCCAGGAAGATGCCGCGAGACGCGTCACAAAACTGCAACTGTTGGGGTGGACCCGGGTAGTAGGTAAATATGAGCACCTACTGAATCCCGATGGACAATCCCCTTAATGGTATTTCTCCATCCCACCAAATGACGTTCGAAGGAAGCGAACCACAATCAGCTTCGTCGACGCTTTGTTGACCGATCCCGTACTAACGAATGCGGCTGTGGTCGGTCGTGAGAACTTTTCAAGATATTTCCATCCCCCACCGGCTCCGTTCCGTTCGCTCTTGCAGATCTTGAGCAGCGGCTTCAGGGGGGCATCTTCTGCCCCTTGCTGGAGAAGGCAAGCTAAGTCGAAGGGGACGCCAATAAAACCAAATACTCCACATTCCGGCCCGCTCGGAGCAACGAAGGTTGTGGAAGGCTACCCCTAGACCTCGGAACGCCTTTGGAGGCTTTCCCAATTCTTGGCGTATTTAGAACAAAGTTCCACACGGTCGATCGCAGGACGATCTGATCCGGTTGGGACTAGATTGTAGAAAAGCATCCAATCCAATGGCGAATGGAACCGGGAGGTGGAAAAATAGAGTTATTTCAAAAACTCTACCAGTGGAGTCCTCCAGCAAGAGATCCCGTTGAGAAAAATGGTTGCCGTTCGGTCGCAGGAGTGTATAAATACTAGGACGAGTGAGTCCAAGCCCTCCGCATCTTGGTGGAGATCACGATGGCTTCGGCGATGGGATGGGTAAGATTCCAAATTCCAAACTCACTCCACTCGTGGAAAGCTCGACTTGGAACCCGAGGTCCAATTAGTCATCTCGCCACTCAAACGCACAGCGCATTCCTTGCACTCGTTTTGCCTCGACAGCGAGGACGACTGCCGAGGACTGTTTTGTACTCCCCAACTCAGCCAAAGCCAATGACTTCCGAGGGCCGAGATGGCCGCTATTTTATTTATTTGCTTTTCTTTTCCCTCGCTTACCATTTATTTCTTGTCTCCCGAGCGATTAAATGCGTTAAACCAGTGGAAAATAATCACTCCATTAAGGAATGTACGGCCGGACCGAGCGCGAAGGGTAAAATAAAACTGTGGCATCCAGTGCGTGGCCCTTGGGCATCGGGTAGCCAGGTTCCCAGTTGCATCGCCGATGGTCGATAGGAAGGCGAAGGTGGTAGCGATGAAACTTTATACTAATTTGCGGCCACTTGCGGAATTACGACGACTTTGGGGTCAAGCGGGTAGAGCGGGCGGTTCGGTAGAATCGCGGGAAAAGGGTCATCCTTCGTGGTCAAGAAAAATTCCAACTATTCGGCTGGCAGTTTAGAGAATCAAGATCAACAAAGTACGCGTATTCCCTTCGAGCAGGGAGCTTTTCCTCCTCCTCATGAGACCAACTTTCTTTAACTGTTTTTGTTTTTTAAATAAATTACCCACGTAGAAATGTTCTCGGGTTTTCGTCGGTCAACTGATGGTTAGTGGCTTCAGTTTTCCCGCGCAAAAAAGCGGGCCATCAACCGAACATTCTACGCAGCGATTGTTGGGTGTGTGCAACATGCATTCCGTTCTGCGCCTTTGCACGAGGAGAGGAAGAGCAAACATTTTGGGAGAACAAAATTTGTAACGCATGGGAACAAGCTTGGAACAGATTTCTCAAATAATTCTCGTGCAGAGTTCCCAGGCGCAAGACTGAGGATTTTTTTTGTTGGGAATTTCGAAAGGATATAGTCAGGGCTTTTCCTCCACAAGTGTAAAATGTGAATGTTTAAAGACGAAAAGAAAAGGCTGTTAAAACGGCGCAAACTTCATTGGAAGCTTTGTTTTTGGCGTAATTAAATCATGTTCTTCAAAAGCGCCATTAGTCTACCGAAACGTGGAGCAGACGCAGCAGGAGTAGAAACGCCAGAGGATTGGAATGAGCTGGCTCCCAAAATTATGAATGACCAGATAAAGACTGTGTGCCGTCGACACGACCCAAGTCGAAGTCAAGCGTTCAATCGCTCGAAATGATCCACTTCCGAACTGGTTTCTAGAGCTTAGGACACCCGTACGTCTCGGCGACGATTAAGTGGCACGTAAAGACATGAGCAGCTCAAACATACATACACACGCACAGAGTCAAGCATAAAGACACGCTGAGTGGAAAAAAAAAACAAATTTGGTACGGCCAGTATCGAATATCCGAGGGTTTGAAGATTGTAGATCGCCCTCGATTGATGTCATTAATCCCTTCGGATCACTGCCAAAAACGGTTCATTGCCATCGTCATCATCGTCAGTTTGTCGTTGTCGTTTATCTCGATCTCCCGATCTTGATACTCGCCGGCTGTGTCGGGATTGTCCAGAGAACCCAGGGCCCCGCCGCTTCCAGCCCATCCGACCCTCTCGTTCCACCGGAGCGAGATCACTATCGAAGCCAACGGAGGATGCTGTCACAATACGATGCAATTCGGCAGCGCGATTCCGTTCCGCAAAGGGCCACACAGCTCGGTGGGTCCGGAAAAGTGACCGTGGCGGTTGCATTCGGTTCGCATCCGGTTGAGGATTGTGAATGGATCGTGGAAAACGTCCTTCTAATCGCCTAAACGCATCGTTTCGAGCTTGCCAAAGGATGGGATCTGCTGCAGGACGCGCTGTGCGCTAGAGGACGTGCAGTGCGTGTTTGTAGCTGGGTGTTGCAGGGTGCATCAGTTTCCCATCCCTTATCGCACCCTATCAAGCTTCCTCTGTTTGCACACTGCGTTGTTTGCCAGCGCCGGGTTATCGCGCCGGGTCCATCTTATGGGAACCGAACTGGGCCAACGTGCAGCTCATTCGTTTCTCGTTTCGCAAGAAGCAAAGTTTGTTGGCGCAAATTTCTCATCCGGTAGACAACTGACATGCCATACATCTTTCACTTCCGTCAAAGTAGATGCTGCTAGTGCTATTTTGTGTGTTTGTTTGTTCCTTTTCATTCCCTTAGCTTCTTCCGTTGTGGATCTTGAAATATCCGAGCACGAGTGCAGCGTAATGTGCATATTTGTATTCATCTCAGCCATTGCGTTTATCGGATCATATTTTGCGTTACATGAAGGTTAAACGAAACGAGCCAACTTCTCCCCGGCGACGAAGACATCACGCTTGTCGACATCTCGAGACGCATCTATCAGAAGCAGCTTCCGCCGATGCATCAACACTGCACTTTAGATTACTCTTATTGCTAGTTTGCTCATGTTTGCTCATGCCATGCGCTCTACTACCCCTTTGCGAGCCCCGATTTCATACGATTGCACCACGCTTGATGGCAAATGTTTTATAGTCTGCATAAAGTTGATTTACGGCCGATTTGCGTGGTGGTTGTGGCTCCGGAGGGAAACCTCCTTGCTGGCACGCAGCATGCAGCCAAGGATTTTGTTTTTGTGCTCGCGCCACCATTGCTTAGCGCTCCGTTTTTGGCAACCGTCCAGCAAGCTGATAAATCTTGATTAATGTGCCCCAGGAAAGACGGGCAAACGTGCAGCATGCCTCCAGCGCTTAGCGCCAGGTATTTTTTGGCGCGTTTATCTTCTGTAGCTCCTCCGAGGGCGTGCATTGAACTTAGAATTAGTTTTACTTTCCGTCTCCAGCAGCAGCGAGTCGAAATCCGGCGGTTTTGGGCATGCCCAACATGGGAAAGCAAAGTTAAGTCACGTCCGCAACCAAATCGGGTCAGCGGTTCAAGCTGTACAAGGAGCCGCGTAGTTGCATTGCAGCATAGGTCATTTTAATCAGTTAGATACGTCAAATTTGCAGTTTTCATTTTTCTCCCTAATGTTTGGATCAAAACCAGCTTCAAAATCATTACATCATACGGTTGATTTGATTGGCGTGCATTGTTTGCAACTATACTCTAATTCGTGTGTTAAACAATGTGCTTCATTTTGGAAATTTAAATTGACCCTTTCATAACGAATTTGACACGTTGTAATGTTTTAATCCTAGTACTAAAAAGTCGTTGCCCGATAACTCCATTCCAAATAAATAAAGCTAAACAATTGGTATCACACGAAAATAATCGCATAATTTGATGACGGAATCTTAGCGTAAAAATGAACAAATTCTTTAACAAAAGGAAACAAAAATAAAACATGAGCGTGACTTTCCTCGTTGAAAGGCATAGTTTAAAAGTTTTTACTAATTTAATAGGTCTAGTGTAAAAACTAGTTAACAGGATCTCTAGCAAATCGTTGTTTTCTTTCTTCTTCTTCTTCTTCTTTTTCTCGAAACTCTGCTTTCCCATGTGAATGTTTCTGTTTACATTAACACACATGTTTTTTATTTTAAATTTGTCATTAACTTTACGTTTTTTACTATGGTTGACAACTAGCACCAGACATTTTTAAATCATAAAACTTTGTTATAGTATTTTCCATAATTACAAACGACATAAAACACCTTAAATAAAATTTGTCATATCGCACGTTTTTCATCTAAAACCACATTTTTTGTTAATTCCTTCATCTTGTTCTCTTCAGCACTATCCTTACCTTCGCAGAGCAGCCAAAAGCAGCCCCAAACACAAAAACGTCCCAACTCCTGCTCCCGCTTCCCACCTCCAACTTTTCCTCATTGCTTCGGCCGGCCACTGGAAGAGACAGTGTCCTTCGGTGCCGTACGGTTCACGAAAGGATACACCCGATGCACGGTTCGTATGCAGTTCAGCGATTTCAACGCGATCACTTGCTCAATCCATTGCGTGCCAGTTCCGATCGACCAGTCACTGTTCAGTTGCATCTCGCGAAAGGACACTCAACCGTTTGTTGTGCGTGCGTATCCTGCCCCACCTGTCCACGCCCCTCCCGAACGATGGCACTCAAATTCCTCACCTCTCCACTGACCGGAGAGTGGCTCAAATGGGGATCACTTTGCACAACACTAGCACTCACCAGCAATTGAATTGTTTGTTTTTTGGGGAAATTCCTTTGGACCCCAAGGAATGCACTGCTCCGCGGCGCAGAGAGCGCTGTGTGCCGAGCCGGAAGCTGAAGTGTCAACTGAAAATGCGTCCGACGACAGTATCGCTCACAGGCGCACGGGATGCGTGTTCGTACATTCACACTTCGGTCGGTAATTCGATTCAGCTTCGCTCGATCTTCACACGGTGTCGTAACGGGCCCTTTCGGTAGCGGCTCGAGATGTGTCGATTTGCGACCCTCCGCATCGCTTCTGGTGCGAGCCTTCCCAAGCGCGCTGCCCAGATGTCTTCTCCGATGGCCAAAGATGGCCAAAACGTGTTGGCTGAACGCGCTCTGACCACCGCTGATCCCCGGGGTTCCTCCGATTGGTCGAAATCTCGGCCCGTCTTTGACACCCCCCGGTCGGCGAGGCTGATGTGGTGTTGCGGACGATGCTGCGCAGCGTAGGACCGATCTTCACGGGCTGGAACTCACGCGTCCTCGCTCTTGCTCGCACTCGCTGACAGTTTCGGGGTTCGATCACGGTTCCCTTTGCCGTTTCGGGTTCGTTTTTTCCTCCAGCTTGCCGGAATATCGGACCCCTCGACGTCTTTACGGGGTTTTTCTATCGATTAGATGCGTTGCTGGCCAGCAGACAAATGTGCTATTTCCTTCCCGAGCCGGCTTTGCCTTGGGATTCGATGAGGAATTTCGGTAACAAATTCCTTCGATCCGGCTGGGACGTAATTTTATTCATTCGTTCACACACTGGTGCCAGAGTTTATAACAAATGAAGGTCATTAATTTTAAAACAGACGAGTGGTTTTTATCAGTTTTTAAAATTGTCACAAACGATGCAGAATTTTGGGACCCTTTTCTTGATGGATCTGATGGTTATTACTTTCGTTGAAAATATCTTTTAAATATTGTTTCACTCCGTTTTGGTAATAACTTCCACTAAGTAATTCACTCCCTGTCCACCACGTGCCACACACTTCCGCTGTAATCTTCCTTTTCCTCTTTCTTGCAAAAACACGACACACGCAAGAAGAAAAACTCGATCCCAGAAACCTCCGCCGTTCGCCGATTCGCCCGAGTTTTCCTTCCGAGCAGCCGTCAAGACTCCTGCGTGTCAGTCCGCGCGCGCGAAATGAAACTCTAGTTCTCTAGCTCGCGCGATCCCGCCGGCCCGGATGGAGCTTTCCGGAGCTTCGAGCTCGAGCGATGGAGCGTGCGCGCGCGCGCGCTTGGTGCCGCTTTCACGCGCGTTCGCTGAGTGCCCTCCCCCCGAAAACAAAAAACGGGTCACCGTGTAGCAATAGACACCAACACACACGAGCGCACGAACGCCCCGAGCTCACGTGGAGCTCACGGTGGGACGACGCGAGATGACGGTGTTCATTCGCCCGATCGTCGGAGGGGCCATGGAGCGTGGGGGGAGGGGATGCTAGGGATGTGGGGATAG
Organism: Anopheles ziemanni; assembly: GCF_943734765.1. NCBI lineage: Eukaryota > Metazoa > Arthropoda > Insecta > Diptera > Culicidae > Anopheles > Anopheles ziemanni. The sequence goes on along the minus strand of NC_080705.1, from coordinate 28,163,944 downwards.
CAAAGGAATTTGGAATTGGATTTAGCGGGTTTTGGGTTTTTTTGTTTGGTAAGATGCTGCCCCGCTGTCCACCGTTTTATTCCGTCTTTCGGAGGCGATGAGTTGTTGATGAGATTTTCAGCCAACCGTTGATGACTAAGTCCGCCTCGCTTTTGGAAGGCGTTAAGTTGTCTTCTCTGAACAACAGTGTTTCTTTTCCCTACCCCGAAGACAGCCTTGACAGCCAGTGGTGGAAAATTCACCGCAGCCAAACCGCTGGATGACTTGGACTTGCCAAAGCGGTCGGCACACTGACGAAATGTAGTCAGCCACCAGCAAACGAACCAGGCCGCACAACTGCACACCAACACGCACACGTGGAACCCGTCAGAAGGAGCGGCTTCCTCGCCGCAGAATCGCAGGACGACAACTGAATGAGCGCGTAAATCTCGCCCCGTACACGACCGATTTTTCTGTGTCTTTCGGCACTGATTTTGACATGGCGTTCCCGGCCTCCGCCATGGCCTTGCGCCCCGGGATCTTTCCCCCGGTCCACCGGGGCCCCCGGGTATTGTACTTCAACTAGAACACAATGCACACACCACACACAGACACATACATGTGCGCACGCGAGACGGTGGTGACACAATAAAAAAAAACAATCATCGCTTCCCGACAGCGGTTTGCGCACTCGTGGCCGCTGCGCAAAGTTTTCCAGCGGGGTTTCCAATGATAATTCCCCGCTTGATATGTACGCGGTTAAAGGGTCCTTGTTGGCATGTTTTTTTTCCACCATGCGTTCCGGATGGGTTGCGCCGTTGTGTGTCCTCGGGATCGGGAACAAGCCCGAAAGTTCGCGAAGGGGAAACACATTGCTAACGCTTGCAGGAAGTGGGAGAGGCTTCCCGAAAAGGGGCCGACGAAAGGGATCCGATGGTGATGCCCGGTCTTTCGTATGGGAATGTCTATCTAAGTGCGTCTTTGATGCGATGGGTGGGAAAATAATATTCGTCCACAAAAGTGAATATGGTTTTGAAAGGAAAACTTTGAAATGAATCTTTTGTGGTGCGTTTATTTGCTTAGAGTACTTGACACGTGGTAATCTCTTGATTTCTAAAATACAAACTCAAGTATCAAGTATCATTTCATGTTCTTTTGAAACGAAGCTGTACTAAAAATGTGCTTGAGATTTTGTTTTTTCAATTCAACTCACAAATGAGGTTCTTATCAAGTGGGAAAAGTACAACAAACCAATTGGTTTTAATCCTTCAGGATTTTTCTAACATAAAGCGCTTCTTGATTGTTTGCTCTACGATATTGCTATTGTTTATGAAAATACTTGTTAAACTCAAAAAGCGATAATTATGCTAACAGAAAATAGCAGAGAAAACTCTTCTCGCTGTTTGCCAAAACAGATGCAACTGCTCGAATCATCATCGAGGTCTCAGCTGAGCAAACCAATTTATCAAACGACAGTAACCAAAGTGCAACAAAAACCATAACCCTCTCCTGTATATTATTGATACGTGTGTGTTTGAGCTGCAAAAAAGACCAGCAGTAAACCAAACAAAAATCGAGCGCAAAAACAAAACGAAAAAATAGGGTGAATTATGCATCCGCATCAGCGCGACGCACACTCGATGGGTTAATTAGGGCTGGCCACACACGTGCACCGGGGAGGGAGGTGGAGGTCGTGAGCGCTACACCCCGTTATTTTATCCTCTCCCAGGGACGATTAACACTGCAATAACATCACAGCACCCTCGCAACAACCCCTCGATCTTCCCCGTGCGTCAAAGTGCGTGTCCAGTCCAATGCGGGATAATCGTGGGACGTTTCGCTTCAGCGACCGTGCAGCAGCACGAGCATGTCCGCCGTGTGTCCGGATTTTGCCCGATGACATGAAAATTAGTGTTTAACATTGTGATTAACTGCAGCGCGCGTTCGGGCGAGCGAGAAGGCGCTAGCAACAAACAAGGGCAGGCAAACAAGCCGAACCCGAACCAGACTGTCGCAAAAGTTAAATACTGAACCGCTCGGTGACAAATGACACCGGAAATCACGTGTCGGTGCGGGGTCGGGGGTTTAAATCAATAAAAAAAACACACACACACACACACACATGCACATATTCCAGTATCAAGGATGTGGATTATTTTCAAACGAGTCAACCCCTTTTTGGAAAAACAAACCATCAGCATCCCTTCTGACTGGTGTACATGTTTTCCCTTACGCGGCAATCAGAGGTCATCCTTTCTGATATGTTAAAATGGCCGCACGCTGTTGCCACAACCGGCCCGAGAAGGAAGAATTACAACCGGTACTTGTAAAAAATGTAAGGGAATTTCGCAATCCTGATCCTAGATAAGCGCTGCTTGACTACATTAACCAAACCGCGAACTTCTGCCTCATCACGGCCGGGCCATTACAAAGTAAAAATAATTATCCTTAAATAACTGTGTGGGCTCGAAAATCTCGGACCAGAAAAGGCAAACGGCACCGACCACCTTTTCGGGCAGATTTTTCCAGGAATCAATTTCTTTGGCCTCGCCACCACCACCACCGGCACCAATTTGCGGCTTGCGATGCTATCGAGCCCGAGGAGCTACCGCCGGGTCCCTTCTTCTCTGGCCATGCCCGTTCTTCTCGTCAGTTTGGCTCAAGAAAAGGACCAACGGTGAAGGGCCCGGCTTTTGGGCCGAATCGTATCGTGCGCTATAATTTGTGTAGCATCTTTAATTTGCTGTTTCAACATATTTTCACCAAATCTTCCTCCTTGTTTTCTTGCTTTTTTCCCCCTTTCTTGGGTCCCTTTCCTTTGTCCTCGCCGAATGAATGCTCGGTCCTTTTCGGACCACCGCCTCCCGGTGGCATCACTCGTTTGGTGGCCATTACGGTTCCTCTGGAAGTGCGATCGTTTCAAGCCGGCCAAAGCAAAGGTGGCCTCGGTGCCGGTCCGATCCTTCCGAATTAAATCACACGCCTTCTTTCTACCATTGTCCATGCCGTTTCGGGAGGGAAGCATCCCGATGAAGATGTGGTAATATTTTTCGAAAATAACCTCCTCCCCGAACCGGTGATCACATTTGCCCACATGTCCTGGCTATTGCCCGCCAGCTGCCGGAAAAAATCCACACACTCACACACAATCGGTTGGAGAAACGAGAAACCACATGGCCACCTTTTGCAAAATGGCTGCCTGACCGGATCGAAGCGAACGAAACGGGAGATGATAATAAAACACCCGAATGGGCCGCGGCGTGGATAATTTATTTCTCATAAACAATCAATGCATAACCGAAAAAAAAGAGTAAACTCCACCTCCGGCCACGAGCGGGGGTGCAAGAATGCACCCCGAGAAGGATGCAATCTGGCGTAAAGTTGAAGGATTATAGCCGCAAACGCAACGATCGTTGGCGCATTCCTGTCGGGGAGGGATCGATCGCCACGTTCCGGCGGTCCATCTTCGGTTTGTGGTTTCAGGTTTTGTGTGCGGCCCGTCGTGGTTGAAAGGTGTGAGATATGCTACGGAATTTCTCCACCCGGCGAATAATTTAATCGTGGACCACCGGCATCGATCAGCCATAAATAAAAGGCGAATCGAAAAGTTCGTGAACTTAGTTTTGTTCTAAATTGCCATTTTGAATTTAAATATAAAATCCGGTCCTGTTTTCAACTTAAACTATTAATAAACAAACATGGAACATTTAATAACTCACTTTTGTAGATAATAATTGAAGCACTTGGCTGAAAAGAAAAGCAATCAATCAATTGGAAATTCATTTCTAGAAAATTGCATTTCTGGTGGACAAGCTGAAAGTCATTTTCTTGGCTTGTCATGACCCTAACAACTAAATGGAATTTGTATATGTGAGATGATTAACATTCCTGCGTGCGCTCAACTTTAATGGCAAACCAATGCTCTTCTCGCATCGAACATAATACAAATTCACAACAATTTGCAAATGAAATCTATCAGCATTAGCATCCGTAAGCAGATGCATTCGTTCATATTGCTACAAAACGAAACTTGCAATCCTCCGAACGGAACGTTTTCATACGAACGAAATGATAATGGTGTGCAGCATTATTGGTCGCGCCTGAACGAAACGAAACGGTTAAAGCTCTAAAACCGCAACCATAAGAAATTGTTTCCCTCCGACCCCGACCCGTCGTCGATTTTGCATGCTTGTGTTCGCATTTTGATGAAACTAAATGACGAGCGAAGAACCGCTCCGCTCCCCGCACCCGTAACAGAGGGAGAGCATAAAATAAAAACCCTTAAATAACATCGACAAGATACGAAAATCTCGGCGTCAGCGAAACGATCGGTGGTCGGTGTAACAACCACATATTCCACGCTGCCCTCGCACCGGGTGGCCCCCCGGTTCGGGAGGAGAGTGTCGAAGCCCGCGGACGATCTGCACAACCGACAGCGAACGATAAACACCGAGACGAAGGGCTATAGGGTGGTCATTTGCATAATGTAGCATTACGCACAAACATTTAAGTGTTGATAAGACTGACCCGCTGCCCGGGTCCTCACCGGCACGGGAAAACAGAATCGGTCGAACGGGGAAACCGTCGGAATGCGGTAAATGCTTCATGCGAAACGAATGCGATGGTAAAATGCTCATGCCCGACCGAACCGAACGAGCTTGGCTCACGTTAATGGCCGACCTGGTGCAGGAGTGCTTGTATTTTTGATGGAACGCTTGGCAATAAATCGTTCTGTGCACGTTTTTACATCTATTTATTGGCATTTTCTTTAAACGTTCAATTCTCATCGTGCTATTCCAATTAACCCGTTTCGTTCATAGGCAACGCGGGATTTCAATGACTGCAATCGCAGGGGGAAAGAATTGAATTTTCTCATTAATATTTCACTCGAAACCGCTACCCCGGAGCCCCGGAACGGCTCGGTTTTGGTGTGATGCATCCAATTTTTCCAATTATCCTCGACGGAAGCATAAAATCCCTTTTCGCCCGCGTCATACATAACATACGCGCGGGCAAGTCATAAGACATCACCCATCATCGGGCAGCGCGCGTCAGAGCCTTAATCCTTTAACCTTTTTTTCCGTCACCAGTCTTTACCAGGGGGTGATAAAAAAAAGGTGGAGAGGAAAGGGTACTCTCATGCCCCCCCATATTTTCACCTAGAACTTCCACAGTAATGTTTAGTGCAACGGTAGCAAAGCAGGTGAAACTCCACAGACTCCCCCACCTTCGTGCCCTTTTCGCAACGCGAGGAATTACGAATTTGAATGATTAACCTCGAACCGGAACGCGACAGCAGCTCGACATTGGCCCTTATCGGGATCGGGGGACGAGGGAAAACCCTGCCGCGGAATAAAATCCACTTATAATTGCTCTCTCAGTCAGTCACTTTTCGCGCGCCGCTTCAGCCAGCAACATCAAAGGGATTTCGCTACTCATCTCCATGTGGGTGGGCAAAGGGGGAGGGCGGGGAGGTTGGGAGGATTGGAACCCACGTCGCACTTTAACGTGATCTACTTGATGCGGCGAGCGTAGAAATAATAATATTAAAAAATCTGTATGAAAATGCTCAGAGCCGGTAATTATGCTCCATGCTTCACTTCTGCTCGCTACCATAAAGTAAGTTCTGGTATAGGTAGGCATAATAAAGAGCGAACAAAGATTTACATTCTTCAAAAGAGATGATGAATAAATCAGGACGAGATTTGCCGACAACGGATGTACCCGATAGCGTAAACCCATCGAGTAATAAGCGGAACGAACGAAAGACTTGCGCTGTAGGATGGGAAAGGAACGCACGAAGGGACCAACCCGTACGACATCCTTCGATCGGCGTCAATGCCATTTAGGTCACATCGATGAGCTAGTCTGAAACCGTTGAAGTCTCAGGACCAACATGATGGAAGGGGTTTCTGCATGGGTACTACGTTTTATTGCATGATTACCGAGCTCTTTTATGCCTTCCACACGTTTACAGCTAATAAGTTTTTCCGCCGGTTCACCATCTCGTTGTTTCGTCGCTATCAGCGTGTTTGCAGCGTGTTGTCCTTTCCCCGTTTTATGTTCACACCTTTTTTCGAGCCCTTCGAGGGATGGACTTTCCGCGCCTCTTTATGAAAAATACATTTGCGAGACGTTTGCTAACCCTTCGAAACAACGCTCATACGTACCGCAGGATTAAATTTCACGCACATTTTCCTCCCTCCTCAGGGGGATGGGGGTGGGAACACGCGTGGCATCATCGTGATCGCGCGGGCGGAGAGGTCGGGAATGTTATGAAACAACTTCTCTGGCGGTCCGTATCTCTGGTGACCTCTGATGGCAAATCGAACTCTTCGCCGGTGGCGGCTAGAAGAAACATACCCGAAGTGCGACAGTCGGTGCCTTTGTTGTGCGCGTTGTCGAACGAACGAGTGTGGGACAAATAAATTGTGGGTGGTTGTGTTTCGCCCCGTGGGAGGAAAGAGGTGCAATCGGCGGCTTGGTCGGTGGTCAGCGCGCGCCTTCGCATGCCGATTTGCATACGATGGAGCAACACATACTCCAAGAAAAGCCAAATCCACGTTGATCTATTCGCACTCCATCGTTTCGTTTTCCTCCACGGAACGCGAATGAATGAAACCCTTTCAGACTTCACGCCGCATTGAGGTTGCCTTCTGAACTCATCGCTCGGAGGTTGCTTGGAAACCGCAAAGTAAATATTAAATAAAAAAATACACACACACACACCCCTTGGCATTCCTCTGGAACAATTTCATTTTGCAGCTGTCCCCAGCACCCTCACCCTGCTACCGTTCCATTCCACGCGCACCCATTTGGAGTGAGTAAACACTTGCCAGCAGCCTAATGCCTTGAAGCCACTCGCCGTTGTATCGGGTCGGGGCCCTTTTTGTCAACCTCCTTCTGTCAAGCTTCGGGTGACAATCAAATCCCTCTCCTTGCCGTAAAGGGGGGGTGGGAGGAGGGGGAGATTTGTAGGGTGCTTGTGCGGAAAGCTTTTCGCTTCTGCTTGTCCGCCGATGGGAACCTACCGCGTAGATCGAGTGGCACCGGTGCGAGCTCCACCGAACGTGGCGGTGATCACGACGACGGGCTGAAGACCGCTTGCTTACGCAAGTCAATTTTCTTGCGCCAACAATTAATTGTTGTTTGCTCTGTTTGCTGCGCGGACCCATTTATGCTTCCCAGTTTTCCGCTGGTCGGCCCTCCGCCGATCCTCAACCGATGGTGCGGACCCAGAACCGCGCGGAACCTGTGGAACCAATTAGGAGCACAACATTTTCCCATGACACAGCCATCCTGCGTCAGACGAGCTTCATCCAAGATTAGTGGTAGTGGTGGTGGTGTTGGTGGAGGTAAGCTAGGTTATTTAATTCCCCCCCCACCGATTTCACTTTGTCCCCCCACTCATCCTCCATTCAATTCATTCGATACACAACACGATTCCTTTCGGAGTTTTCTCCACTTTGTTTTGATCCTTCGTCATTCGCGCCACCCGGCGATGAGTCAAAGCCATCAAAGCGTCCATCCGGCTTCACGAATGCCTTCGAAACTATTCTCCCACAGTGTCGGGTGCGGTACTGAGGATTGAGAAAAAAAAGAAGTAATGCACATGATGAGTAATTTCTCGTCCACGCTGGTACGTTTGTGGTGACAACCCACTTTTACGTTTCACTTATCGATTGCGATTAGATAAGGATGGGTTTTTATGGGAATTTTTTTTAATTTTATTGTTTACATTCTGTCTGATGTCTGCGGTTTCCAAGTGTGTGCGGGGTTTGTAATTAATTTCGTTAAATAGAAGAAGCGCTGGAAAGATGAGTATTAATAGCTTTGGTTTGTCACCAAAACAAACAAACTGACTGGCATTAAATTTTGGTGTCAGTGTCATTTTATTAAAAAAAAAACAAAATACCACAACCTTAAAGACTTTCCAAGGTTCACTCTTTTTTTTCCCACCCTCGTCGGAACTTAGAACGATTGATTGCTTTTATTCATCCAAAGGAACGAGAGAAAAAAAAGAAGCGGGAAAACTTAACCAACCCATCGGCAAGAAAAACCACTCACCCCCGTACCGAACCCCAGAAGGATCGCCCACGGGGTCACTGTTTGCCGAACTAATTTGACTATTCGAAAGCTAAACAAAAGATAACCAAAAGTAAGACGTCATGCGTTTTATTGCTTGACGCGCGCACTCTAAACGAAACAATCCAACCGGACCGGCGGGTATCGATTGTTCAATTTTTCGGTTGTTTTCCGAGGTTCCCTTCCGCGGCCTCCCCGGAGCCTTGCCGTCGGGCGGTCGGGAAGGAATTTTGATTTGTTTGATGTTCTCATTATCACCGGATGCGTGCCGCCGCCATCGGTGTTCGATTGAGATATCGGGACGCAGTTCCGGTGAGCGTCGGGGGTGTGTGAGTGTGACTCTTGAGCGCAACCGGATGGGCTCGGTTTCTAACGCTCTGTTCCATCGGGGGAGGGTGAATCTTCGCTTTGTTTGGCTCGGTTGTGTTTGCCGTTCCTAACCCGTTCCACTTCCTTGCCAGCAATCGATTTGAAGTCCGATTGTTTCCGTCAACTTCCTGCGGAATTGCATGTGGGCTTGTGTTGTGTTTGCTCTTTGCATTCCTCCGCTGAAGGTCTCCGTTTCTTGTTCTTTTCCTTTCACATGTTATTCGTTGTGTTTTGTTTTTTTAATTTATTTTTTGCTGCACACCTCGTACCTCATTCATTAAATTAACGGATCGAAATTACGTTTAATCAGCTAGCTCGCTGGCACTCCATCAATCCACCCGACGGGTTGGGGTGCAAACCCCACGTGGGCATGGTAATTGACACGCAGATCCCATGGCCGCACGCTGGTGCGGCCTCAGGGAGGAACGTGCGCGCCGTTTGCAGGGCGAGTGATTTAATATGATAAGGATTTATTAGCATAGCAATCATGTCGAACCAACCGCACGTTCGCACAAACTACTAGTACATGCGAACGAGTACGTCAATCCACCTTGTTTGTAGTAATATGTGTTTTAACATTTTTATAATTTACACATAGGAGTTTTTGCTCATTATGATTTCCATTAAATAACAAAACGTACTCCGTAAAAGTCTTTAAGGAAGTAGTTTTTCCCTTCTTACAAAATCATGCAACAAACCAAGATAAAATTAACTAAACATAGATTATGCACTGCTGCTACAGCTCCACTTGACCACTTCCACCCTGTCGACACCATTATCGGCACGAGAAATCTAGCGACTCCAGCATACGATGTGTGGCGACCCCACACGTTGCATTATATGCACCTGAGCTGCGGTGTGCGCGTGTATGATTATCGCCAATTTGCACACTAACACGATGTGCCACTAATAACAGCGATTTGTGTGCCCCCGTTGTTGTCGTTGGGGACTTTTTTTCCTCCTATGTCCTCCTCCTCAGGGGATGACGATACTTTGCGATTGAATGCAAATCACGATGATATAGACCTCCTCGAAGGTTAGCTGTCCGTGTTGGAATGTTGCACGTTTTGAGGAGATCATTTTCTGCCTATGTATTTGAATGGTAGACAAAGCAAAGTCATACAAAATACCAAAATCTTAATGAATAAGAACAAAAAACTGAACAAAATTATCCTTTCTGGGGAGTTGTTATCAAAAATGTATACCAGCAGGGAGAAATGGAAACGTTTCAAAAACAAAAAGGAATAAAAGGAAACGCAAGTGAGATGGAAGCGCTCGAAAGAGACAACACGGTTGCTTTAAAACACAGAAATGAACACTAAGTGCGATCAAATGAATGAAACGAATCGATTTGTCTCGCTTTAAATCCACATGAGAAAAACAAGGCCAACAGGATATCGTGCTCTGTGAGTGCCTTGGAATGTGAGTGCCATGATGTTGCCGTGGTTTGAATTGATCATTTATTTTATTTTGTAAAATATTGTTATTAAACATTGTATCTGTTTCTTTCAAGAAATGTATTTATTAAGCTTGAATTTCGTTTCAAAATAATAATACACGTGCTGACTACAATTTTAACAATAGAGTAGTTTCTTAAACCACAGCACGATGTAAACAAGGGGTTTTAAAAACTTCGGAATGTATTTATGAGTCTGCTTTTAATGGGGTTAAACCCACTTTTAATAGGTGTTTAATAAATTTCATCCACAGTTACCCAATGCACGAACATCTTAAACCTCACTGTTAAAGACAATCTTTAACGGCCTCTACGTGGAGCGAGAATATAAAATGTCCAGCTTTTCTTGCCTTTGTGAAAACACCTTTTTATTGTAATCGCAATAGCCAAAAAATTGTCTGGCTTTCTCACTTACGTTTTTACTAAGAGGACGAAGGCGCATCCTTCGATCCTTTTTATATATTTCCAAAACATCGCCATCGCGGCGACGTTTCCGTTCTGACAGCTTCGTTGGACCGATACATTACAGCGGTTCCAACACTCACTTCATTAAGCCATCTCCTGTTTCGACTAATAACTTTCCCAATGCATGTAAAATATTCCACCCCAAACTTGGCCATCTCCTAGTTCGATTAATAAATATCATTATTTACGGATTCAATCTGCACCCGGATACGATTTAACTTGTACCGTCAAAACACGACTGTAAATTCACAGCTAATTAATTGACCAGCTTTGCTGCAGCTAATTCTGGCCAAAAATCCAATTTCGATTGCCAGTTCCCATTTCAGAGATCAAAGCAATCACATTTCTGAACGAAAATTAACGCCTTCTCATCATTGACTGCCGGTGCAAGTCGGGAAAACTGAGTCGATACTCTAGCTGGTGGTCGCTTACACCCCCTGTACCCTTCTGCACACCAACTTCCTATCCAGAATCTCGGTTTCGGGGAGAGCTGTAGTGTGGTATTTTATTTTTACTTTTCCTCTACATCTACATCTCGCCGCGCGTTGCGTGGCGTTTGCGTGCTCGCATAGTGCATGTGTGGGTGTGTGTTTGTGTGCGCTCATTTCTTGCTGTTTTAATGGTCAATTAACCTTTCTTAAACTGCCAATTAGGGACCGATTTTATGTACTTTCGATTTGCCGCCCGCCGATGCGCGGCTTTGAACTCGTTCCGACCCAATTTTTTGGTTTGTTTGCACTAGAGCCAGTGGAAAACTAAAGGGCCGTGGAAATTTAATGGAAAACCCAGAACCCAAGCTGCATATCGGAGTAATCAGACCACGTGGGGAAATCAATGGAAAAATTTGACTATCCCACATCAATAGAAAAGTGAGTACAAAAACACGTTTAAAAATTAAGTTATATTCATCGACAAGAAATAAAAAGACTCTCTTTTTATAAATCAACAAAACACATCATCTCTCAGCACATACACAAGTCACACAATGTAAATCATCGTCCCATTGTGGTGCAATGGGGTAAAAAAAAACGCACTCATAACTCAAAGTAGAACAACCGGTTGGAAGAAAAACCAACACGAAGCACGTCACTGCCGATTGACTCTGCCACTGCTCGCGGTGACACAAAGCATATAACGAGCCAAAGTGACAAACCCATCAGCGGCAAGGCGGCTTCACGCCCAGGCTCCGGTTGAGAGCGCGACCTCCAAAACCACAAAAACCGACATACCGACACAATCGAGCAGGAAAGGCGACCGGAGACCAGGACGCAGGAGGACATCGACATTCCTGGGGGGTGGAGGAGAGCACCACCGCCTGCCGCACACACCCATCAATTACCCGGCAGGGTTGATAATCTCAGCACCTTCAGTTGCTTGCGGAGAGAAAACTGCATCTCACGTTTGTATCATTTATAATATTTTTCACAGTCAATTTCCTCAATCATTAAGGTATGACTTCATGTATATCTATGTGTGGTTGTGCGTGTGTGTGTGTATTAGGGAGGTAATCAGAGCGAAGGGGGTGTACACGAACCAGTACGCATGGTAGGTACGTGTATATGCGGTTAACTCCTCGTTTTCTTCGTCCCACATGGAAACCACCTTGTTCCGTTTCCTTCCCATCCCGCGCAAGTTGACGAGCGAAAGGCGTTAAATAGCTGACCGGAGTCTTATTTTGTGCAAATTATTCAGTGCAAAGGTGCTAATTTCTATGCTTGCTGCGTGAAAGGGGAAAAGCAAGTCGTTAGGATGGCGTTCTCAGGCCTTTGCTTAGGTACCAGTACCTCGCAGTACGTCCCCATCTAATAGGACGTAATGATCTCCGCTGGCTGTCGGTTAAGCTATTCGAAACCGCAAACAACGTGCATATTCATCTCTGAAGAGGTGCATCTTTACCACCTAGGGAGCAGTAATTCCTTCCGTGCACAAAATCACCCTACCCTGAGGACACCGCAGGGAGCTAGAATAGGGAAGCATCATTCACACAACCTTCTGATGGTTGCTGATCCATGCAGAAAAAAACAAAAGACAGGAAAAAGATCGTCTTAGCGTAGCCACCGATGACGTAGATCATGTGGTATGTGTTGCAAATGGCAAACCCGGGTGCCGATGCCTTCCGAAAAGCGTCGTGTGAGACATTTTAAGCCCCCGTTGTGCGCGCGAGCTTACAACAAATATGATGAAGATGATGCGCTTTGGTATCCGCGTGCGCACGCATTCACACACATAACCCCCTTGGCCACATGGCGACGCTCTTCGGGGGCGGCAACGGCAGTTCAGTCGACGAGCCGCCGGGACCTCCGAAGTTGTGGGTCCCTCTATTGTTCGAGCTGTTGTTAATATAATTAACACCCGCTGAGTAACATGTCTATTTCGATGAATATAAATAACATCGACGGAGCAGCAAATCGGCGTGACGACGGTCCCGGGACGGGGAAGAGTGGACGAACGGCGAGGTAAGGCGAAATCGGGGAGAAAAAGGCTGAAAAGGCCGATCGGTTTCTTGAAGACGCGGTGGAAAACTAATGGCATACCGACCGACGCAGGACTCGGCCTTTCGGACGCGGCCGGGGTGGATCGATGGCGTTTTGTTTCGTGTTTTTATTATTTTTTTTCATCCCACCACCCCGAGGTATCGTTCTGTTGTTCCATTTTATTGGAAAGATCGAAAGAAAGCGGAACCAACTCGAACGAATCGGGGTTTGCAGGAGGAAAAAGACAATCCGGTGCCAATGTCGCTTCCTCCCCTCCCTGGTGTTCGCGGTGTTCTAAGTGAGGTGTAAGAGAGAGAGAGAGAGAGAGAAAGGGAAGAGAGGACAGGAAGGCAACATACTAATGTTGCCACATACCGCCGGCCAGTGGCAGCAGTCGAACGATAGAATGGAGAACGCAACGGGACTCGGGAACGAAAGATGAATGAATGAAGGACAGTGTTCGTGGTGGGATTTGAATTGTTGAATTGTTCGGATATTAGAGCCACGGTCGGAACACGGGGATGAATTATTTCGGAGCGCATTGCGAGACCGAGGGTTTCTTCTGTTGCGGGATGGTCTGTGTGGAGGTAAAGATTTGAAGTTTAAGACGAAGAAACATTTACTTGTGTCATTAGCGAACAGATGGTATTCAATTTAAACGAAACGGCAAATATTTATCGCTTTCTATTTCTCTGCTTCGTGTTTTAAAACTCAATCAAACCATCATCGTGTGGCTCATGGAACATTTAATACAATTCAACAGTTGTTTGCCGTTACGAATGAATGGAGTTTTTCGCATCTTTCAATATAAATTACTAGCTTGACGCCCCCGCGATGCTCGATGAAGAAGGGATTGGGAAAATAATTATGATTTTAACTCTTTACTTGAGAGTTATGTTTTAATTTAATAGTTACAATAACGGTGTATTTAAAATGGTTGATATTTCATCGATTTCCTCGTGGTTTAAAACCTTGTTGTACAACTTTGATGGATACACCTTGACAGATGTGTACATGATTGTTTTGTTTGTGTTAGTTAAAGTGAGTTTCAGTTGTAAAATTTAGATGATTTTATAAAAAAAAACAGTGATCAATCAATTCTTCAATAAAGTGTTTGAAATTAACGTGGGGAAAGTTTAAGATTCGACGGTTCAGTATAGGTTGAGTGAAATATATAATAGAAAGGCTCGCAGAAGAGATCGGTTACATCTTTTAGAACGGCTACCAAATCAGTACACGTCTTTTAATCGAATATCGCTATGAAATCGTACAATTAATATTTATGAGTCTGCTGTTTTCAATTATGATTGGTTTTCCGAGTACCGATGCCATCGAGTGAATCGGTACAAGTGGTACAAGAGATTATTCCATTTTCTCATCTCGTACAATAATACAACCCGTGCCCTTAATGGCGAAGAAAAAACCCAATCGTGGACGATCGCCGTTACGATCACTCGGAAATATGCCTCCGGAAGGTCAAGTTCCCCATTTCCAGCATCAGCAATCAACACGCGTTCAGGGCCCCTCTTCCTTAGTTCGATTGCAGCAAGTTGGGAACGCTTTTTTAAATGCTTCCTTAATGGATGTTTTATACTCAAACATACATCGAAAGCTACTCTCTCACCAGCTACCACCATAAAAATGCAGTAAACACCCTACGAACAGCATCCCGTGAATGAGAAGAAGTGGAAGGCTGTTTTGGTTCGAGGGTAAAAGGGTGGAGAGGAAAAAGGAGGTTAAAGAATGCAACACGTAGGAATCGCTGTCGGATGGTTGAACAAACGATCTGGCCTCCTAAAACACCTCGCCCGGTACGTGCCTTGCCTTACCTTTGGGGTTTCGTTTGGTTTGGGTTTATCGTTCACAAACCAACACAAAACCCTATCGTACGGGGGAAGGGACGCGTCGGAGGGCGAGGCACGCAGTGATGAAACATAACCCTGTCACAGGCAAATCATACCTAGCCGTGATGGATTTATGACACGCTGGCTATGCGGCAGATCCGGGATGAAAACCGGGAGAGCACTCCAGCTCACTGTGTGGGAGTCTCATGCATGCAGCTTGGAAGTACTTCCCCAAACTAGGAGCATCCAGCTCCGGACCTTCCATCCGTGCCTTTTTTTACGACAACCCGTACGAGCGTACTGAATAGACGATTGTCTGGTGGCACGATTTAATATCGTGCTGGAAAGTGAAAGTGAGCGAAGTGAAACGCATTGCTTTTCCATCGTGCGCGTTGACGGATCCTTCGCGTTCTCGGAAGCCAGCCAACCGTGGCGAGCCAAAGTGGAAGCCCGTGAACCCACACATCCATCGGCCAAATGTCAGCCGGCAACCGATTAAAGATCCATAGGCTTTAACGAGCCGAAATCGAGCACTAAACGGCCGGAAGGCAGACGATCGAGCGGTTGTTGATGCTTGCTTCGGAAACCGTTTTCGTTTCTGCCTTAACTACCGATAAATCTTTCCGCCAGGTATGTGTCGATCGTGGAGGATTCCGGTTGTCCTGTGTTATGCTGCCACACCACACACTCTCTGTCCCTCGAACAGCCTCCATCTTGGGGTATTCGCGGTAATAAAATGTGCAACTCTGACGTGATCTTGGTTTCGGTGATCTTCGAGGTTCGAGAAAATGCTAAAGCGACTGCAACCGCTGTGCTTTATTAAAAACAGATACTTTGGAGGGAGATACATTTTTTAACATCGAGAAAAGGAGGAAAAAATCAGATGCACACATTGAAGCATAAATAAAATTAAAAACGTGTCGCATAAGACGTGCGGAAAAAACAGCTCCGGATTGATGTAAAAAGGGCAGCTCCAAAAATGGGCAACCGGTGCACGTTGCGGAACAGAAGCTCACTCAAAGATTCGACCAGGGCGAACAAGGGCTATTTTTTGTTGTGTTTTTGTATTTCAGAGACGTTTTTCAATGTTTTATTTCGATATTTTCTCCATCGAAAAACAGGTACAGGTCTTATGGAGGTCCCTCTGACTCGGGAGACATTTTTTCGATGTCCAGTTCGCTGGACGTTTGGAGTTGGACCAACAAAAAACGGGATTTGGCCGTGAGGATAAAAGGGAAAAGGGTGACAAACACATACGCAAGACGATCTGACGGAAGGGAAATCAAACCGAAGCCATTCCTGAGAGACGGTTTAGCGACGGTTTTGTTGACTTTGGATTTTCCTCCACTTGATCCGATGGGCTTATGGTGAAGGTGCTCGAAAAAATCACCGACCGTGGGATGGGCGTGCAAACAAAAACCTGCGCTGGCATCGGGAAAAACTGTCCGCACAGGTTGAGCGGCACAAAAAAACCGAACTGGACTCGAGAACGGTCCGGGAAGCTAAAAGGCGGGGAATGAAATCAGAAATCGGTTGATCGCTGGCTGGCTCTACCGGAATATTTGCCGATCGCAAACATCCTGTCCGGTGCGTCCGCTTTTTGTGCCGGCCGTGCAAGAAACGCCAGAAAAACGCATCCTCGGCGTTGTCCATTCATTTCCGAGCCGTTCGGTGATTTTTTTCCCCCGTCTTTCGAAATACCTTCACCGCAGGACGATCGGGGGACAAACGCCAGAGCGGTCCGGTGAGGTGAAAATATGTCCCCAGCCTAAAACAGCTACAATGAAACCGAAAATCACAGTGCACGAGCTTTTTCTCGCTGGCTAAAGTCAACCGACGAATAAATGTGCTCCAAAAATGGGAAAATAAAATCCAAAGCACAAAAACAAGCGAAAAGCACATGCTCTACGTTGACGAAAGCCGCAAATCAAATTGGGGCGAGGAAAAAACAACACAACGCATCCCCACAACGAAAGGACGCGACGCGTCCATCAATGGACGCCCTTTGGCTTCTGTTTCCGCAAAAGGATTCCGTGCGCCCGAGGGGCTCATTATTTTTCCCTTCCGAGACTCCCCATGTGGCTTATCTGGGACTTTTTTTTACATTTATGAAGCAAAAAACCAAGCACCGTAAACTTTTTGCAACCCCGTTGCAGAAAGACAATGCGAGGCAAAATGTCACAACATTCCACCCGCAAATGCGGCGGTGGCGGTGGAGAGAGGTGGAAAGAAATGAGCCAAAGGAAATGTATGTATGGGAAAATTGCCACCGACGAAAATCGTCCGAAAATCGGATGATGAGAATTGCATTGTCGGATTGTGAATTAATTTTTGCCAGAATCTGATTCCATCGGTATGCGTTCGCGGTGGACCAAAAAAAAAGAAGGAGTCGCAATAAAATACAATTTTTCCTAAAAAAAAAAAATCTAAAGCCAAACATAATGCGATAAATAACTTGAAGGCAAAAAATGATGGCTAAGGACTGTGTGTCGAGACAGAAAGAGTTTTTACGATATGCCCATTTTTTATCCTTCGCCCGTTTTTGTGAGATTAAACAGAAGGATAATTCAAACGACTTTTTCAGGCAATTCCTCAACAAACGAAAAGCCTCAAAAAACTATAAGTCACAAAAAAATAAAACAACGAAGTTCATGTACATTAAATAAGTACTTATTTAAAACTAATAGGTGGAATCGCATAAAGATTTGTTTATTTAACTATCGTTTAATTTGCTGACTAGCGATCATTTTCGATTAATTTGATCGTTTTCGTTGAAATAAATGGTCGTTATGGTCAGTACAAACGATAATTACTCACATAGGCTGATTTCCAGCTCCTAGGTCAATGAAAATGGGCAATAGTTTATTTTTAACCATCGTCAAAATTAAATGATACAGTTGATTTACATTCATTATTCTACTCTCGAGTTGTTCATCAGAAAATCAATAAAATAATAGAACAGATCACCAACCGATTGACCTTCCGTCATCAAGCCTTAGACAAATACACACACTGCTGTTGATGTGGATTGATAGATCTATTTCGAGGGTAAA
This sequence comes from Anopheles ziemanni, assembly GCF_943734765.1. Taxonomy (NCBI): domain Eukaryota; kingdom Metazoa; phylum Arthropoda; class Insecta; order Diptera; family Culicidae; genus Anopheles; species Anopheles ziemanni. Next base: position 28,146,219 of record NC_080705.1, on the reverse strand, counting down.
CGCATCGCCGTATGCCGAAGTTCAAGGGTTGTTGCAAAAATAGATCCGATCGCCAGTGCAACATTGCATTTAACCGGGTTGAATACGTGCAAGCACTTTTGCTTCCGCGCTGCACACAATGGAAAGGTAGAGGCAAAACGAAAAGGGCATCTTGGCGCAACAGGCCTGCCCCAGACCAGAGGGCCAGCAGCCCAAGCATCAACGGGGTTCAGTGTAAATAAATTTAACGTCACGCGCGTCGCTGGCGCACGATGAAAGTGGAGTGTGGTAAACATTTCCCAAGAACTCATAAACCGGGGGTGGGGCGGCCGGGACGTGCGTCACCGGAGACTGGCCTGGACGTAGCGAGATTTGTCGTGCCCTGTATTACTATGCGGCACGAGATAAGCGCGAAGGTGGGTGATGAATGCAGCAGCAGCAGCGAGACACCGGAACTCGTCCGATAGCGATCTTCAAGGGGGGGGGGGGCGATTCCGGAGAACGACGGAGGGCCGCACGATAAAAGATCTTCATATCATCCATCCCAACACACACACACACAGACACACAGTCGTCCGATAAGGAGGAGGCAGCGATACGTTACACCAGAAGGCCACACCAGGGAAGCGACGGCGGGAAGATCCGCTGCCTGATCGCTTTCTCGCCAGACGTCGCGCAAGACTCGCCGCGGGATGATGGAAACTGGCCATCGACACGCATCCGATCGAAGCCGCCCGCAGCGGCAAGTGCAAATGACTGTATTTGCGTCGTCCCCGTCGACAGTGTGGCAAGTGTTGGGCATGGTGATCGCACAAGTGTCTTCGTGTAAGCGGTGCATTTAAAAGGAGACGTTCGATTCGCGTCACTCGACGGAACACGGAAACTGGAGCAGTTCGGAAACTGTGATTTTATTCTCACGGTCCTTGATTGAATTCCTGGTCCGCGCGGAGGAAAAACAAAACAAAAGACAAAGAAGAAAACCACGAACCAGCGAGTGAGTGAGTGGGACGGGTTCCATCTTTGCGAACGCTTCGATTAGTTTCCGTCGATCGGCAAATATTCATGGCTGGCGAATTTTCTTACCTGCCCGGAACGGCGGGCAGATCGCTCTATATCTCTGCTGGCGTCCATTAGGTAGCGAACGCCGGGGTTTTCATTATTAGGGTCCTTCAATCTCTTCCACTCGGCTATTCCGGCTTATCTGAGATTCGCCCGTTGGATTTGGCCCGGGTTCGGTTCGGCTCTATGGCTCAATTTCGCGTGCCTTCCGTGCCGCCAAAAATGGATCCGCGAATCCCTGCGTTTTTGGGGTGTTTGATTTTCGATTTTACAGTGCTGTGCGATGCACTAGCTTCCACAATTTTTTTTGTTTAAACCGAAAAGGACAAGTGCCTCACCGAAACGGGTTGCGCTTTGAAAGTGCTTCTAGTGTGTTCTCTATTCGCTACACTAACGAAAGAATTCGCGAGCCCTGTTGTGGGAAAACTTTCGTCCCGCACTGTAGAGCTATTCATTTCTTAATCTTCGCTTAATTTTTATCTCGCACACCGGTTGGCGGTGGCGTTTTTCGTGTCCTGCTTCCCACCGGCGATCCGTTCCCAGCCTCCTTGTGCCTTCTCGCTCACACCTGCATCATCAATCCCCTCCCTCCTCCGGCACCTCATTTGCCTCTCTACGGTGGCGGCCTGTTGTTTTCCTCTTCTTCCTTCATTCTAATCGTTTCTCGTGCTTTGTGCAAATTTTTTTTGTGGCCATTTGTCGAAGTTCTTCGATAGTTGCGGTTTTTGGCGAACTTCTCCATCCACCGCCCCGCTCTCTTGAGGCTGCTTTGATCGCTTCGGGTTGGTTTTGGGCAGTTTCTTTATTTTTATTCGCGCGCGCCCAGCTCATTTGCCAACCAATTTTGATTATTCGCGAATGAGTGAGTCGACACTGTGTGTGTGTATGTGTGTGGAAGGGTACGTGTGTGCTAACTCCCTCCCTCCGTCCCAGTGGGGCTCCAATAAAAAAAAAAAACAAACTCCTGAGTGTGGTGTGCGTGTATGCAACCCCTTTCAAACATTGTGTGTTTTGTGTGGAGTTTATTCAGTGTTTTGTACTTTTCCCCCGTTTTCCTTTTGTTTTCCTCCTTCCGCCCCATAGCTTTTCATATTTTGCGCTGCGCCAATATATTCGCCAATACCGGGGGCTCATCCCGTGGCCGCCGTTTTCTTTTTCCATCCCCCTCGCCCCCCCCCTCCCCCCAGCCGGTACCCGGTTTCGGGGTAGAATTTTAATTCCAGTCAACTCTCTTTCATCTCCTGCCGCCGCCGCCGTCGGCACAGGACGCTCGGTGTTGTGGCTGCCGCCCGCGCTACCAAACCGCCGCCGGCCGCCGTCGGCCCTGCGTCGGTTGAGGCATCCTGCAGCCCGAATGGAGGCGGCCCCGGGCCGAAGTGCCGAAGAGCAGCGAGAAAGTCCATTCATAGTGTCGCCGTGCGAACGGGCGGTTGTGGTTGTTTGGTTTTTCGGTGGGGTCGAACACCCGGCAGGCTGTGATTTTTCGGTTCGTTTCGTTTGGGGCTGACCGCATGGAAGAGGGAAAACAAGTGCCCACCCACCTAATCGACGAGTTTTCACGAGCCCGGAAAAGTGTCCAAAAAGCGTGTGTATGTGTGTACTCTTCTGTGTGTGCTTAGAAAAGGTGTGTTACTTACCTAAGGCCCGGCCGACTTACTTCGAACATCGCCGTGAGAATGGCGTCCGTAAACACTCTCCTGTTCGTGAGGCGCGAGGAAACCGTCCTGCGTTTCGTCCGAGAGAACGGCGATCCATCTCACACACACGGTCTGGTGCGTGTGCTGAAGGAAACTTCCTTCCCCCGCGGGGAGGAAATCGTACACACAAAAGATAGCGCGAGAGACCGAGAGAGCGAGAGAGAGAGACCGAGGGCGTGCGCGAGAGTGGGATAGCGAATGCCGACGCCGCGCGGTCAGATAAAAGGAAATCCGCGCGCGCAATAACCTTTTAAAATATATCATTTGCAACGGTGTGGGGAAGTGTTCTTCCATGTGTTTCCTTCGCTGATGGGAAGGGTTCCCTCGCACTACGGGCCAATGTGTGTGTGTGTGTGTTTGTTGGGGTTTTTTTTGTTTTTAGATATTTTTTTTCAATTCTCCCCGTTGTTGTTGCTTTTAATTTCATTTCGTTCCTTGCGTTTAAGATCACCTTCTTCACACACACACACGGGTACACGATCGTTTGAAGTGCGAACGGTCGCGGGGTTGTTTGTGGTTTCTTGGGGAGTGTTTTTTTTTTATCCATTCCTTCCCGTTCCGATCGCGATCTCCGGTGGCCACCTGTATTTGCCTGCCTGGCTGCGTGTGCGTGCGCCTGTGTGTGTGTGTGTCGTTGTGGCTTTTGCGTATGTGCGTCCGGCTTGGCGGATTCGCAATTGGTTGTGGTGGCCGGTCGAAAAGGGGGGTGCTTAAGACCGGACGACGACGCCGACGACGGCGAAGACGACCTAGGAGGGGTGGGTTAATCGGGCGCTTGGTGGTGTTTGTGCACGGCCGTACGTGTGCTCGCGGCCGGTCCCGTGTGATCACTCGCGCGCGCGCGCACGCCTGCCCGCTCGCTCGATTCGATTTTGAATATCGCTTGCTTTTTGTCCGCCGTGCACTCGCCTGCTCCACAGAGTGAGCCCGAACGTGGCGAACGTGGCAGCAGACGCGCATTTCGGCTCGCATTCTGGCCGCTTTTCCTCCCCGTGTGTGTGTTTTTTTTTCGTTCCGCCCGTGCGTGCTGCAGTTGCACGTGTGTGTGTGTGTGTGGGTGTGCGAAAGGTGTGCTGGTGGTTTGCGCAGACGCACCGGACCCGGAACCCCAGGCCCAGGGGGAAACGTCCGACGCGGCTCGCCGGCACACGGATCTGGCTAGCGCCCGGACGCAGTCGGTGTACTGTGGCCGTACGAATCTGACCTCCTTCTTCCTGCCTGCCTGCCTGCCTGGATCGGGAGGGAGCCAGGATAACCGTGTGTGTCGATCCCCGTTTCCGGTTTGACCTGGGAAAACTGTGAACTGCCGCAACCGAATTGCATCATGTGCTGCGTGTCAGTGTGTACGCAACCCGTGGCGAGCCAACGACGACGACGACGTGCCAAAGTAAACTGTCCCAGTTGCAGACGAGACTGAAACCGGGATCCCGGGGGCAACCTGGTGGAGTTGGTGGGGTGTCCAAGTGTAACAGTTTTCACGAGCGTCTTTAAGAAACAGGCCCAACAGATTGTTCCCGACCAGCGCCGACAAAACGGAAACAATGTGTCAGTGAGTGTCGGTGTGGGTGCATATCTCGGATCGGATCCACTTCCGGGGATCGCCGGAATTGGGGTTAAGGAAAACCACCACCGAACCGAGAGAGAACCGTTCGGTGTCCAGTGTTTGTTTGCCTTTTGCGGAGGTGGGTGGGGTTCTCCCAGAGCGGGGAAGAGGCGAGGAGTGGAAGCTGTTTACAGTGAGTTATTTTTTTTCTTGGTCTTCACTGTCACTTGCTCACGTGGACGTTGGTTTGACGTTCGACAGCGCCAAGTGTGACGTTGTGGCTGTGACCCGTTTCCGGTGATTTTAGTTGTTCCATCCGGTTCTGTCCCCGTCGCGTCGGTGTCGGTGTGCTGTGCTGCTTGCGTGTGTTGTGTTTTCTTGTGGGATTCCAGTTTGCCGGCGGAAGGAAGTTGCAATTATGCGTTTGGTACTGATAGTGATCTACCTGATACTGATAATGCCCATTACCGGCTTATGGCGGTGAGTACAAACGATCAGGTGACCTTAACGAGTTGTAACATTGTAGGAGTTGTAAACACACATTAACCGTGATAAGAACATAAATCGTTAATGTTTTGTTTAAAATGTTAATGGTAAATCTTTCTATTCTGTTTAATGATCTGTTACTTCAGACTAGCTTGACGCTTCGGGGACGCTTGGTTAAGAAGGGATTGAGAAAAGAATTATGTTCTTAGCTCTTTACTTGAGAGTTATATTTTAATTTAACTGTTACATTACCAGCATATTTAAGATGGTTGATATTTCATCGTTTTCCTTGTGTTGTATAAGCTTTGTTGTACAACTTTGATGGATACACCTTGACAGATGTGTAGATGATTGTTTTGTTTGTGTTAGTTAATGTGAGTTTTAGTTGTAAAATTTAGATGATTTTGTAAAAAAAATATTGATCAAACAAATCTTCAACAACATCTGCAGTGCTTAAACTTAATGTGTGGGAAGTTTCAGTACACATGTACACATAAAAAAAGCTAAAATATATAATAGGTTGTGAGAGGTTTCATATAACTGTCTATGCAAAAAAAATAATTCGTTAGTGTTTGACCAACAAATCGTACTTTAGCATCGTTTTAATTCTGGTTGAACTAATTCACAAAATAATTGCACGTCTATAAATTGCTAAAGCAAGTGTCGATATTTTAAATAGCAATTTTTCCCCATCGTGAATAAAACTACTTGAGCAGAACACGGCGGCAAAACTACTTGCACGCGCTGAACGATTGCCAGTACGCTCCTAATTAGCTTCCTCGCCCGTTCAAGCCGTGGAAATGGAATCGCTCCACACTTTATCGACTTCGGCCGCCAACTATTTAGCATCCATTTGGCCGGCCAGCTCCTTGACCGCAATGGACCGTATCAGTCCCACACTGCCACACTTTATGATGCGCTCGGTAATCATCCGTGGGCTCTCGGCCGTCTCTTCCCCTGGGGTTCCTGGGTTGAAATGCTCGGCGACACTAAATTTCAAGCCGCGTCTAAATTATGAACCCACCATCGCCAAACGGCGGAATGCTTTCAGGCGGTTGTGGAAGCGAAGTGGAAGATTAAATAAAATAAAAACCTATCGGCGCAAACGGGCGCTACTGAGGGGAGTTTCGCCCGGCAGCGGACGTGGAAGCGTCACGATTCCGTCGGTGCATCGCTGTGACCAAGACCCTGCGACTCCCCGGACTGCTTCTGCCGCTGCGGACCACACCAATATATACACAACACTTTATCTTAATAATTTCATAATTAACCCTGCGCTTGCTGGATGCAAAACTGACGATCGCTGCCGATCATTGGCTATTGCGTGTTTTTTTTTTCTTTTCCTCCCGAGACTGAGATTTGTTTTCTCGTTTTCTTCAGCATTACTTCAACTACAGCTCCCTCCAGCTCATTAGCCCCACGCCAGGTATGGTGTCGGCTACCGGAGGGGGATGTTGTCGCTATTTATACGCTACAGTGTTGCAACCAAACGAGCAACGGCAGATGGGATCCGCAAGATCGGTTTTCATCGCGGACGCAAGGACGCAGCGTTGGCAGAGGCGGAATGGAATCTGGTCTTATGGTGCACTAACTGGCCCGCGCACATCAGCCCCAAGTGGATGCTGTTTACTAGCTAACAGAGACGGCGAGTGCTAGCCGAGGAAGGGAGGGCGACATATAGAGAGAGGTCGAGATATGATTACGGCAAACTGCTGGGCAGCCATTAAATGCATCCTTAATTACATTTACGCTTTTAAAAACGATTATAAATATTATAAACTGCCCCTCATTATATCATTAGCGATGATGTTGTGATAAGAGGTTTCTTCTCCCTCCCGCCTAGCCGGTTTGTGGGGGGGTTGACACCAAGTCTTCTCAAGCGGGACATTTACAAACACACACACAAACAGATATCGTTGTTGGGTGTTTGCTTTTCGTTTGTCGCGATCGCTCGTCTCGTAGATCTTCTTGGTAGTTGTTGTACGCAATTAATAGACTTCAGCCCACTTCCAGCCCAAGATGTCTAGGGTCTACTGGTTTCTAGCGATTTCCCACATAGGGAAGGAGTTTTCACGCTACCGATGTTACGACGTCTTTTCGTTGCGATCAGATTGCTCTCACGTCATATCGCAAGTTTACACTTACCCCCTGGAAGACAAGACTGGTAGTTGGTAGTTGGTAGCGTCTCGTCATAACTCGACCCATCCAAGGATAGATGTATCTTGATAAGGTATATCGCAATTTGATGAGTATTACGGCTGCGTATGTCAGGTAATCGTACCAGACGGCGGCTGTAACCGGAGAGGAGCGAGACTGCGACCGCTTGGGCTAGAGTCGAACAGTTGGAACGCCACAATCGTCCGATGCTAATCTTCGTGATCATACGCTTTGGATAAGAACTCCTAACTTACTCTTACCGCGATTATTCGTCACACGGACGGAAGGAACGGTGTATGAATCAGAACAAAAAACCTGAGGGGTACCATCTTCCGAGTCCGTCAGAGTTCGTGAGGTTTTGAAGAGATCAGTCGCATCAGAAATTCGTCGCACGCATCACGCGCATAACGACGCACGTTCCAAACTCTGTGGAGAAACCAAACCGAAACAGTCGGAGGGAAACATGCTCGCACGGAAATTAAGACATGCCGATCGGAGCGCCACATGACTTCACCTGACGGTGATGGCGAACCCGCGATGACCGCGCGAACTCCTGCTCCGGGCGGACTCTGGACGTTGCGGGTCGTACTTTAAATGCTGAACCAGGAGTACGTGTTTGGCGATCTGGCGGCCAACATTACGCCGCCATCTTCCGCCCTTATCTAAATCTTTACGATTTTGAACCCGAAAACCTTGGCAACCCTGCGCCATCCACAGACGCACCCCTCGAAAGATAGTCCCGAGCGTGGAAGTGGACCTTGCGGTAGCAACCGGGTTTGTGTCGAGCCTCGGAGATGGATGCTTGGGGGAGCGGGAGGACACACACGTTCCACTGGAATGTGCTCTTGAGAAGGGTCGACACAAATCCGGCGTCACAAGCCACAGCGTTCGCATTCCTGGCGTTGAGTGGTCCACAACGGGCCCGAAGGAGTCCCGCCTGGTGACAGATTTGAAAAAGCACTCTATGCTAATTTCTGCAAATCTGCATCAAAAACGAACGACACACTTGCTGAGGAGAAGAACTTTGTTTCTCTTTGATGATGCTTTAGAGCAAAGCGAAAATGTTTGCTGAACATTAAGACCACGAAGCATAATCTCTTCAAAATTCTTATCCATGTCTGACAATGGCGATAAATATTACACCAGATTTCATTTATGTTCCAACCCAAAAGAGCTTTTTCTATATCGTTAGTAGTAAATGCACCACTTCAAGGTACAACTGTCTTTGTGAATGATTCTTTGCTTATCTCAAATCTTTGCGGATAAGAGGATGATTATGCAGATATTCTTAATACTCCCAGTCAAATTCCTTAAAGCTTATCGAGAATACAGGATAATGGTTGACATGATGCATTCGACGCTACGTCTCACTATCGTCCATTTTCTAAATTCAATGTTTCACAAAGAGAATGCTGTTTCACTTTGGGAAGCCTTTTAAATGTGAATTCCTCCTGTTGTTTTTGTTGTTCAGCAACAAAATGGCGCCGACATTCGCTGCACTTTGTTGCAACTGCAATTGAGCCTCTATAGTCCCTGTTCGTCAATGTTACCAATAGTCCACCAAAGCTCCAAAAGTGTCCACCTCGAACCGATCGAGTCGGCTACAGTTACACCCGGATTGCATTTCCCCTCTGAAGCGCATACCCAATGAAGAGTGCATTTCGTAGATGAAATAGAGTAAAAAGAAAGGAACACCGGCAGAGGCAACGCGAAAATGGCACTCCGCAAGGCAAGTTGATCGGTGAAATTCGATACGTTTGCACTCGAACTAGCTGACAGGCGATGCGCTTTCGCGTAGCGATACCTGAGGCGGGATCCTGGAACGGATCCTTCGATCGTCGGTCCGGCACAGGTTCGGGTGCCGGCAGCAGCGTAAAAGCGGAACGGATCCGATATCCTTGAGAACGGTTTCGCCGGGCGGGATCACTTTGATGGTATCCAATCATGTCGAAAGTCAACGTCATTACCGGTCGTGATCAGGTGATCCTTACCGAGAACGAGTGGAAGGGCATTTCGGCAACTCGCCAGACATTGATGCGCAGCGACGGCGCTGGGTCGGAAAATTGGTCCAGGGGCTCTCGATCTTTCCCTCTCTTTCTCTATCCTTCTCTCTCTCTCTCAAACATAGTGCCTCCTCTTGTGCCGTGTTTTCATGTTTGCCCTCTGTGTACCTTCAAACCTGCCACTCGAGTGCGGTCGCTCGATCGCTGTTTACACTGGAGCCGTTTCGGGGCTGTTACAATGTTTACATTGAATAATATTTACCTCTTCTGGCGTTTGGTACAGTGCAGAGCCGGTGCGTCGCTCGGCCCGAAATGCATTGCTGATCGCAAGCCCGATCGATACTGCGGCGATAATTAGCTTCATTAGCGGCTTGGATCAACTCATTAGCGGAAGCCGATGAAGCGATCGTATTGATGATTGCTGGTCGGCTTCCTACCAAGCGGTTGGTAAGTGGGTTTTAATTGCCCGCATTTGCCAGCGATCCTCCCTTTCACGTCCGGTGGCGCTGCGTCACCATTCGCGGATGAGGAATCTCATAGTCCCGGGAGTTCCGAAGACACTTCAGGGTAGGCTTTCGTGTGGTCCCTGCCCTGATGCCCTTTCCTTGATGGATGAATATGTCAATCTTTGCGGACGCACCTGCGGCGAAAGGGTTTACCTTTTCCATCGAACATGTTACACAGCTCGCTGCACTTGCCCCGGCGAAGTTGTGCTCGACCCATATCCCAGGGGTTCACGAGAAAATTCGAATGGATGTCCCACAGGTCGTCGCTCTAGTCCTTGGGTCTCACGGCAAGAGTTGAAAAAATAAAAACCCACCCTCGGGCATGAGACATTTGCCATCGGAGCTGCGACAAAAACCGCTTGAGCATACACACATCGAACCGGGTGACAGGACCATCGCCCCACCAATATCCAGAACCTTTGCCCTCCCCCGCGATGATCCTGCTTCGTGGACCGCTCACCCACTCGACTGAAGGAGTCAAATGTTTGATGATTTTGTTACACACACTACCTGCCAACCATCGCTTTCCGCCCCGGGGGTTTGGACGAGAAAAACAAACTACTTCAATACTTCTCAAGATGACGGCGAATAAATAGGCAAGTATCTTCAGATGCACTTTGTGATGTTCTGCCTCCTGCCTCCTGAAGAGGGATCTCTGTTTCTCCTCCACCCTTCTGCCCAATGGTAGGTCGGCGTGTGGAGTATGCTATTTATGCTGCCCGCTGCCATGTTGTATTTGTTCAAACTGAATGCATTTTTCCTTCTTTTTTTTCGTGAGCTATCCTTCCCGCGTTTGCTCGGCGAATAGAGGGAAAACCGTGGGTTTTCAGCTTAGCATTCCTTTTTTACTCTTTCATGCACCGTGTGTTCCTGTCTATTTCATTCCTCATCCCCCTCGGTTGCCTCGCGTTCGATCGAGCGCACCGCATCAAAGCAAAGGGCGACGGGTTTCCGCTTCGTTGGTCCTGAAAGCGTGTGTGCGCCCCGTTTGTCCTGCATTGCCATTCCGTTCCGCTGACGTTTGACGTTAGGTCCACAAAAACCACACACACAAACACACACTCCAACACACAGGCACGGCACATAAACCAACCGGGTGAAATATTGATCTTTTATCTCCCGGGGCGGTTCGGAGTTGATTAAGCGGATCATCACGTACAAACATTGCGGCAACAAAGCGTGTGGCCTGTGGCCTGGGAATCTTAGGTGCCCATAGGGCCCCCTCAAGGAGGGCAAGTCAAGGGAGAGAGAGATGGAGAGTAGCTGGAGGTCCCCCAGCCACCATGCGTTGGAGCGCCCCAAGACTTGATGTCGTTTTAATTTACGATGATTTAACAAGCACCGGAGGGAATAGGCACTACTTTTGCGTCGCCACCATCTCGGCTAATGAACAGTTATGTACACGTCAACTTTATTACCGCGGTGCTTGGTGGAGGAAGCACTGGCGTGTTAAAAAAGTTTAACTAATCGGCAATGATTGAGGTGAGGTTTTTCCAGATTTATATTTTTCCGTAAAAAATCAATATCGTTTGGAAAAAGTTAAAAAAAAAGAATTTCTGTTAAAAATCGATTAAGTAAACAGTTTATGGGGTTCGGCTGTGTTAGAGTGTGAATTGCACCTATTTAGATACTTAGCGAAACAAGACAAGGTTACTGATCTTATAACTTCATTCAAATACCTGCGATGTACAAAATTAGAAATATTTAACCTCCAATATTTTATCAATATATTAATCTTGGGAATAAAATTTCATGCAAAGGAAAAGTTGCTGTTCTTGACAGAATTTATGCAACATTTTCTCTTCAGTACTATATTTACCAACATTTACGTTGACCCAATCAAACCATCTTTAGTTTCGTTTCGTTTTGATGCAAAAGCCATTTGGTTTTGTGCTTCGTATGAAGGGAAAGGAAATAGAATATAAGATGTGCAAAAGTAAATAAATGACTTGCCAAAATGGCAGCGAAATGAGCGGCTGGTTGAGAGATCCTTTTACCGCTTATTGAGATCGGTGAAGATCTGTACTATCTGTGGATTAGTTGGGTGGACCATACGGAGGTTCAGCAGGGTGTGGATGGAGTCGTGAGGGAGAATTTACACTTTACAGCCCGATGGAGCTGGTCGGCTTTAAGCGAACGAAACGCTGGGCATCATTCTAAATGCATAATTGAGAAAATTGAGTTAAACACACCGACGAAGACTCCGAAGGATGCAACCGATGGACGAGAAATGGTCCGGAAAGTCAATTCACGTCCACCGGGCTACCCGTCGGGACGTTGCAACCTATTCGAGTAGCCGGTGCGCACGTCAGGAAAAGTGTTTCGCGCGAGGAAAACACTCCAGTCGTTGCGAGTACTTAGCCGCCCCTAAGACGGAGACTAGAGTCCCGGGCACGGAAGGGACAGCTGAGTGACAAGCGATTATTTTCGCACGAATCAACCGAAACCGGTGGCCCCGCGGGGGAAGTTTGTTGGGCACGAGCCGGACCAGGGGGAGCCGGCGGACATTCGGATTGGATTGAGGTTGTCGAGCGGCAACAGCGTGGCCAACATGGTTACCATCAACGTCAGACACTGCAACCCTCCGACCGATTGCCGTCGACACCGAGACGAGCTGGCGGCCGCTCGATCGACGGAAGGCAAGGAAAACAGGGAAAAACTAGCGATGCAGCTCACGATCGATTGCAGGGCAGGGCAAAAAGTCAACAATTGGAGTTGGAGGAGTCGCTGCCGCGGCCGCAGCTGGTAGCAAACGATGCCGACAGTTGTTGAAACTATTCGTTACCGATGATTAGTATTCAATGAAATGCAATTGCAGTCGTCAGGGGTAGATTTACACGGATAGATCACGAACGCAGCGGTGCGCCTGCGCCGGCATGGTAATGTTCCATTCAGGTGGTCGCACAATGGTGCCATATATCGGATTAATGAGTCATAAAACACGCTGCGCGAGTACGATTAAGGGATCGGCGAAGCGTGTAGCTACTTTGAAGAACGAGCCGTTATTTACGACATTATCACAGGTGATTTGTCAAAATGACCAGTTTTACATCCCAGGCAAGCTGCAAGAGCTAATCAAACTTAGATGTATGCATTCCATATTAGCATTATTTTACGCTTATGACTACATTGGAATACGCTAAGGATAATTTAATTATACTCTGCTATAACTAAGCAGAGTTTATTTGATTGCTTTTTCGTCAGTTATGATTACAAAACAACATTTGTGAAAATAAGCTATATTTCTATTTTCTTGTACTACTTTTTTATATTTGTAAGAGTTAATAAAAGCTACTTTCATTTCAAAAGTGGGATTTTATATGTTTAGGGACTTAATACTTATACACGTATCTCAATCGATCATCTTAAAATAGATGCAATGTATCTGCATGTTTTCAAAACAACTAACCTTAATGTTTTTTAGGATGAAATATTAGACAACTCAAAGATATTGGTATCACATGTTACAAACAGCTGTTTAACGTTTCAAAAGTACAGAAATTAAATCAAACGTATAGAGATAACTTGTTAATAATTGGAGAAATAAAATTGACCTATCAAACATGACAACTCTCGATCACAGTTTAAATATAAACTTTTCTCGTTGAGATATTTTCAGAGCTAGAGAAAATAAAATGTTCCTAATGTATATCGTCGACCATCGAGAAATGATCTTATTTTCAGTAGAAATATTATGGAATTTTGATTAGTCAAATCTTTCTCCACTGCTGGAAGCTAAAGATAATGGATAAACCCCTTAAAGTCACCTTTTACGGCTGATCTCAACCATCGTCAATTCTCAAACACCCCCGGCGAGACGGGTCATCAAGAAATAAACGTCGTATTAAAGCTTTTCTTATCCTTCGCACCATCAGCTTCCCAAATCGAACCGATTTTTGCTTCTCCGGGTATCTAACATAGCCACACACCGAGCAGAAAACGCATTCACGAGCGTTAATTAGACAAATTAAACCGCACCATCCACTAGCACTAACGGCACTTCCATTCCCGGCATCGCTCCATCATCGGATCGATACAACAAATTGAAACCGAATATCAACAGTTTTATGCGTTTCGGTGTCGTTTCCACCGATCGATCCTGTTGGAGTCGATTCTCAGGCCGTAACGACTTTTTTTTTCTCTCTTTTAAGAGCCGGACGTCGGTGGGCAAACGGTAGGGACGGGGGCTGTGTGTGTGTGTGATTCGACAAATTTATGTCTTTATTAGCCGCTGCTACAACAAATCCTACTGCTGTCGCTACTTTTTCGGCCGCCGAAAGTCGACCGTCGAAGTTCGAACCGAACGATCAAACCGTGTGCGCGCGCGCACGAGCGTTATTTAAATTTATAATTTCTCCATCCCACCATTCGGTTGTCTAATCGATGGCACAGGCGGAGGGGGGGGGGGGGAAATGGTGGGCAAGATAGGTAGATTTTTATCTCCCAATCGAGATGGGTCTCACTAGACCCCGGGACGGTCATTTGAATGATGGAAGCGAAAGGAATCGCGAGAGTCAAATCTCGTCCCTTGAGGAGCCACTGATGGCCACAGTTCTTGGTCGTTGTCGATGTTACCCGGTCCCGAACCTCCAAGGCTGTTTGACAAGCGCCAAAGGCACGTTCGTGGCGCGAGACAGGCAGCTTCGAGTTAGGTTAACATCTCGATGGCGGAGTGTGATAACGGGGTCGCGTGGACGATAACAAATGATCTCGACCGGAGCCGGTGACACGCGCTGGACCGATTCTCCGGCTCTGACTCCTAATTGTCATTAGCACCCCGGTACAATAATGACCGCTTGACGGTCGGGCGCACGCTCCATTAGTCAGTCAGCTGGAATCGCCCATTCGAGCTCGAGCCGCCTGTTGCTGATGGTCGTAAAAATCTGCCCCGAAAGATGACTGGTACGTGCTCAGCCTTGCCAGTCCCCATCCCCGGAGCCAAAACCGTTAAAAACGTCATAACGGAGAGGTCTGGAAAATGTTTCCATGCCCATCGGAGTTAGAAAAAAACACCTCCTGCCCCAACCCGTCGAAGGTAAGTCGGAGGTAAAATTATTTATTTTAACTCCCGATTATTTACATTGAACCACACTCGACCCGACGTAGGGGTGGGTTTCAGAGGGGGGGCCAATGGGCCAACTATGTTAGAAAAGAAGTGTCGGAGAAGTGTTCCCCACCCATCACAATATGGTGAGTGCGAGTTCAAGCACACTTAGTTGCGCCTTGGCATTATCGAACCGGGGGGAGGTGGAGGTTAATAGCGACGAACACGAAATGAGCTGAAAATGCCGGAAAATGTTTCCGATGGCCAATTGCGCCGGAGACGGTAATAATCGTCTCGAACGAAACGGTGTTTGCGTGTATTTTTTTTCCTCCCTCTCTACTACATTTTTGGAGCTCGTTCAAATCAACTTCACACGCCAGATGAAGCTGGCAGACAGAAATGATCTTCATTATTGAATTTTACGATCATGACGCTGGACCCGTTGAGCCATCGGGGTTAAATTTAGCCAGCATCAGGTAAGGTTTGGCCTGGACGAAAGATACCAGCTAGTAACGTACCTGTGTCTGCTTCTGCACCTTGCAGGTCCAACACCTAAAGGGTCTAATGGTCGCGTTTTGTTACGCGGAGGGTTGTGTAACGGACGTACTCCCCCATCCACGTTGTGGGCCTTTTATTATGAGCTATTGACACTCCGAGGCGGTGCTAGCTGTCGGGAAGTACTGTCGGATTACTACGAACTTGAACTTGACTCTGGCGAGGTGCACTAATGGTGTTTACTCTGGTGTCGGTTTCGTTCGCAAGTGTTGCTCGTTACTTGATCTGTACGATTACGAGCTTATTGTTAACATGTAGCCACATTGTGTCCTTAAGACACAAGTTCAAAAACAGCACGTGATTAAGTAGCCTTAGGAAGCTATGAACTCAAACCACGTACATATTTTATTTCGTGTATTAAATTAGATTTTGAATATCATCATGGACTTACTGACATGAAACAAACACAATCCTCTCCTCCGCAGAGCCGAAGGTAGCAGCGTCCTGCTCGATCCGGAGCGGGTCTGCGAAAGCAAGCACCGGAAGTCGCGGCGACTGTCGGGGAAGCTGGCCGACATCTGCAAGAACGACACGTCCCTGATGCGCGAGATCCACCGGGGCATCAGCTTGGGCTTTCGGGAGTGCGAGAACCAGTTCCGGAACAGCATGTGGAACTGCTCCTGGACCATCAAGCGGAGCATGCGCCGAATACTGGCCAAAGGTAAGCAGCGGTAAATTGTCGATAATTGACGAGCACCGAGCGGTATCCATTTTCTCCAGTTTTTCCTTCCCATCTATCGATAAACCGACCCGATGGGCTTCAGACAGCCCAATTCTGGGTGTTTTAATTTTATTTATTTATTTTTTCGCAACGAAAAGGAAAAAGTGCGCAAATGTCCTCGGCCGGCGTGCTTGTCGTGCAATTGAAAAATTTAAATCGAACGTAACGATATTGTCATCGCTATAAATTACATTCAATCCAGCCTGCTCCGCCCCGGCCTCGTGGCGACTGTGATTATTGTTTGGCCGTCTTCGGCGTCGACGTCGCCAACGAGATTTTCCCCCCCTCTCGCCAAAGGCAGGAATCCCACGCGGCATCAGAGGAAAACATGCTGCACTTGTCCCGGAACGGTTCCGATCTGTCGCTGCGCTGTCGCTGTTCTGTCGCGATCCTGTCCGGCGACCTTTTGAATTGGCGAGCTGATCCCGGCTCCGCTCACAGGATGCACGATGATTTTCCGCCACGCCGCTGATTTGCTGCGCGATCGGATCAATAAAACAAACCGAAACCGAAGCCAAACAAACGAACCGAAATGCCGGACCGCTGCGTGGACGGTTCACATTCGGATGTCTGAAATCGATGCGATCTGTCACAGTGGCATCTGGAACTTGTGTATTCCCGGAGTTCTGTTTCCTTCCTTCTTTTTTTGGTTTGAAAATAATGATTATTTTTGGGGCAATGGGAAACGTGAATCTGTTTTGAGAACTTTCACGACCATGCAGCGGTTATAGGACTTTCAATATTTTACAATTAATTCATCGACCAAAATGTGTACAAAATACACGCAAAAGTTCATATTTTCTTGAAAAAGTCGAAAATTCTGCTAAAGATCAAGCTAAAATAGTGCCAATCAGCCAAGTTCTCCCACAAAATGGATATTATGGAGCACGAAATGTTACCGAAGAAAACATCCCCTCCAGCGTGAAAGGGACAGATTGATCATTATAATACAAGATCCACACACCACCCCCTAGCCAGCCTCCCTGCGGATTGTGACCACGTCATGTCACGTGTGTTTCCCGACTTTTCCGTGCGTTCACCACTTTTCGTTTCGTCCGTCGGAAGCCAATTGGCCGTGCCAATTCCCGAGTGCCGGCGACAGATGCCGACAGCCGCGACATGCCCTGACATTCGACCATGACCATTTCCGTCCGCCGTTTCGTCGCTCCGTTCCACGCCAGAAGGCACGATGAAGCGAATTCGCCGGCAGACCGGAGGCCAGCATTCCAATGTTCACCGTGCAGCGAGCAGAAGGGTTTTGACTACCAAACATCGACCCGCCATAGAGGAGGGGTTGGAAGATAAACAATCTCATTGCAATTGTCACGATTACATCACTTTAATTCAATAAACATTAATTTTGAGCTTGATTCGCCATAAAGTTAATTTAAGTTATGCACAAATTGACAGGTAAATTGTGCACCGTGTCCGAACCGATGGCGGGATGCGTTTGTCGCTTTTGTGCGACTCCACCTTCCGGGATTTGGTTCAGCGGTTTTTGCTTTTTCTCCTTTCCGAGAGCGCACCATCTGAGCGTAAACTCCAGGTGTCCAGGTGGAAGTGGCTTCCCGGGCTGGATTTATTCACTTCCCAACATGCATCCCACCGAAGCAAGATTGATACCCTTCCCAACCGCGCAGCTGGAGCGGTTCACTTCTGGGGAGCTCGACCCGATCGAACGTTCGATCTTTCGATCGATCGAGACGGATTACTGACGGCTGAATTGACTACCAAGCGGACCGAACCGGAGGTCCGAGGGCACGGGCTTGACAAAGTGCCTCCTGATGGGTGCCGAGAGTGCATAATAATCCCCACAAAACAGCCCCACATCATGTTCGCGGTGCGTCACAGGACACGACACACCGTAAACACACACACACACACACACACACACATACCGACGTTCACTCATTCGGAACTGATTGAGGTACGGCTAACGCCAAAGTCGACTGCAGATCGCCAAACGATCGCTTGTAATGCATGTTTTGTGAGGCAAACACGACACCATCATCATTATCCATTTGTGTAGCAGTTGGTGGAGGCACTTTCTATCTCTTTCTTCTGTCTATTTACATTGGAAGCCCGATCCTTCGGCCGTCATGCACTTACGGTTCGGGGTGGACTGATTATGCCTGGTTCGGGAATCGATCCCAGTCACCCACGGAGGTTGCCATCCTGCGTTGTTGCTCTGCTGTCTACTTAAATTATGTACCTGACTAAGTATCTAGCTTAAACGGCTCTGTTTCCCTGAGGAACTTATTTTTATCGTTCAGGCAAACTTTACTTACGTAACAAACGAGTAGGTTAATACTTTTTTTTACATGTTTTCCATGCAACTATTGTCACCAATCCGTCATGTGGTTCTCGCCCTAGCAATTTAAAAATGATAGAGTAAAAGCAATTCAGAAGAAAGAGACATTACATTGTGTAATGTACAGTTATCTGATTTTGCTAGTTGTTCTCTTGTTGTTAAAGTTAAAAAGTTGCTTAACTTTTTCAGTCCCGAAATAAGATAGAAGGCTGTAGAAGATCATGCGGAAAGGTTTTAAATAGTGATTTATTTATTTTTAAATCATTACGATTTATAAACACAGTTTCAATCAAGTAGGAACTTCATTCAATTTGTTTAGTAAAATACGAATTGAAACATCTATTTGTTTGCTCAAAACCAATTGTTTGCAAAGCGATCCCACGTACGCAACGCAGAAAAAAAATGAACAGTCACAGCATAAATAGTCATAATATTTGTGAGAAGCTTCGCCCGCAGCACAAACATCAATATATCTTCCACCCGGGGCGGAGGGAGCAAATAAACACATCAATCCACTTCGCGAGCCAACAGCACATCGCCACCAGCAAACGCCACGTTTGAAGATTAAGACATCAAACAAAATACCTCCCCGAAACGATGAATCAATGCCATCCATAAACTTTAACGACTTTGCGCAACTTTTGCCAACCGACACCGAACCGTCTTGTTGACTTCGAAACCGAGGGGTAGGGAGGGGAAGCCCAGGGACAAGGGAAGCAAATTTTCCCACCATCCCAAAACGGCGCGTAGGTGGGCTCCCCTCGTAGCCTCCGTCGCGAACCGAAACCCGAGTGGCAACCGATAATCCGCACCCATTTTCCACTCGCAACTCGCAGCACCCTCAGCGACCGAGGGCTAGGCGTCCCGGCCGGGAGGCGCCAACCGAGTCGTCAAATTTCACAACACCGGCACCACGGAATCCACCGACGACGCCGCACACTTGTGAAACGCCAACGCGCCTGTCGCGCCCGGAGGTGCGAGTCGATTGGCCGCGGTTGGAAGTTTCCTAAAATTTGAGCAAATATTGGCCGAACAAATTTTCTGTTGGTTTTTTTTCCCGTGCCGCCCAAAAACCCACCCATGCCCGGCCGGCCGGCATCTATCGTCGCTCTTTATGTGCGTATTTGGGCGTCAATTAGCACCCCCGACCGTCCTGCCCCAACCCGCCCCGGGGGCCATGCGGTTTCGAGAAAAGACCGACCGTCACTCCAGAGTCCTGAAATCGGCTTTCGCTATTCGCTCGCCTAAGAAAACCTAAAAGAGTTTTTTATTATTCGGCATACATTAATGCAAATGAGTGGCTGGGATTGGGAGATATCTAAATTAAACGAAACGGTATTTACGCTATCGATGTGCGTGAGGGTGTGATTACTTTTAATTTCCCACCATTAGCAGGCCGCCGCTCGCTGGCGTAGTTTAAAATCTGCGAGAGCTTATCTAACCTGCCCGATAATCGCGCGAGTGAATTGCAAATCTTAATGAAAGTGGTCAAGTAACCTGGTTTGATATGCGCTGTTTTGTATTATATTTTATCCTACCTCTCTCTCTCTCTCTCTCCCTCTCTTTTTCTTCATTCCCTCTCGTTACAGATACCCGCGAGGCTGCATTCGTGCACGCGATCACCGCCGCCGGGATAACGTACGCGGTCACGAAGGCCTGCACGATGGGCGATCTGCTGGAGTGCTCCTGCCAGAGGAACCCGAAGACGCGGGTCGATGAGGGTCGCCGGGGAGGCCGCGGTGGTGGCTTGAAGCCTGCGGGTGGAAGAAGGACGCGCCCGGACGGGCCCAATCGCAACAGGGTTGACCCGAACGGTGTCCTGATTGCGCCGTATCAGCAGAGTGTCAATGCGAATCCAGCCTACAGCACGATGACAGCGGAGGAGATTGCGAGGAACGGGCCAGTCCGTCTACCAAACGCTCAACGACGACCTGGTGGTGGTGGTGGTGGTGGTCGTGGTGGCAGAAGTCAGCGACACTCGCCGAAGGGTGCGAACGGAGTGGGTGGTGGTGGTGTTTCGGTAGCCGGAAATGGACCACCGTCCTTGCCGAAGGAGCTTCCCACGATCACGATCCTAACGGGGCAGGAGGAGAAGTGGAAGTGGGGCGGGTGTGACGACAACGTGAACTTTGGGGTGCGCAAGTCGAAGGACTTCCTGGACGCGCGGTTGCGCAGGAAGAGTGACATCAAGACGCTCGTGCGGTTGCACAACAATAATGCAGGACGAATGGTAAGTACCCACGTAAGTTTTGGTAGATAACCATGCTCTAAGTCACTGATAGGATTATTTTGATGTCAAAATTCATACCAGTCTCAGAATAGTCCGCGTCTAACGTCTGTAAGAACATATTTACACCAATAGTTTCTAATTCATAAAGCATTTTCCAAAACAACAGTTAAATCCAGTAGCTAATACCGTCTACTATGTACAATGCTCCACACGAAACCTCTCATTGTGGTAGAATCTAGAAATCGTTGAATGGTTTAGTTGACCCGATTTTGTTTCATCTGTAACGATCAATAGGCTTCACAGTAGGCTTACGTAGTTTGACGTTCCAAGAATATTTCGAAATACTTGAAGTGACTTTTTCTGATGGTCTTGATCTGACTAAGCTCCTAACTAAGAAATCTCGGCTATAGCAGTTGGTTCATCTTCCTTCTTTTCAAAGGTTCGCCATATAACTAATAAAATTCTAGTGTCTCTATAAGCTGCATAAAGTCAAGCTCAAAGATAGTCCTTTTTCGGAAGCGTGTGTAAGTAGCAATGCTTTTAAACATTGGAGTCCCAGGATTGTCTGGCTTGACAAGCTCTAACATCCCATCCGATTTGTCTCACTTGATGAAATTTAACGTATTCCATAACTCGCTTTGATCGGTAGTAACACACTTCCTATAAGTTGATATAACACGTGCTTCTATGTTCCAGTCTCTAGTCGTAATCAAATCATTGAAAACAAGATTCAAGTACTCGTGGATGATTGAATCAAAACTCTCTTCCTCTTATAGGCTGTCAAGCATTTCATGCGCATGGAGTGCAAGTGCCACGGACTGTCCGGGTCCTGCACCACCAAGACCTGCTGGATGAAGCTGCCCCCGTTCTCCGAGGTGGGCGCCCGATTGAAGGAGCACTTTGACGGTGCGACAAAGGTGATCGCCCGCAACGACGGCCATAGCTTCATGCCGGACGACATAACGATCAAACCGCCGACCCGGCGAGACCTGGTGTACACCGAGGATTCGGACGACTTCTGCGAGCCGAACGCCAAGACGGGCTCGCTGGGGACACACGGCCGGGAGTGCAACATCACCTCAAGTGGCGTCGACGGGTGCAGCCTGATGTGCTGCAAGCGCGGCCAAACGCACAGCCAGGTGGAGGTGAAGCGCAACTGCAACTGCAGCTTCAAGTGGTGCTGCGAGGTAACTTGCAGCACCTGCATCGACATCCAGGACGTGTACACCTGCAAATGACACGCTCCTCGGGGTGTGAGAGCAGAATAGAACTCGTGAACTTGTGTGTGAGTTTGTATGTGTGGCGTACGCATGTGTTAGATGAATGTCCTTCCGATAGCGTGTAGGCAGAAGTAGCTGTAGTAGTAATAGTAGCAGCACCATCAGTGGCAGCAGTAGTATCCCAGCAGTACAGCTGACGCAAAGTAGAGCTAGTGTACACCTTCCTCGTGGACAGTGACGTAGTAGTGATTACGCCTGTATGTTGACTGTTGAGATAAGCGCAGGAAAATGCAAACGTCAAACCGGAAACGTCAAAGACTGAAACAATTTGTGACATTTGGCAACAGACATGGCGCCCACTGTGTGAAGAATGTGTCTTTGGGTTCAAATAATTTCCTGCAGCTCGTGACAAACGTGAAGAGTTTAAAAGTGATTGAAAACCGACGCTGGAGCGTATTGTACATACACCGTAGCAGCCAGTCTTCCTTCTATTCCTTCCTCTACTAGTACTAGCGCTTCCTCAATCTGTTTGCTTTATTTGTGATCTGTGGTGAACACACAACCGTGAACCGATTATGATATTTATTGTTAAGAGAAGTTGATAGGACGATGGGTGGGTGTAAAAGCGAACGAATGGCGAACGAACGAATTTCTTAGGTATGAAAAACAACCGAGTTAAACGAGAAATAAAAATGATAAAATCAAAAACGGCTCGTTGAAGTGTTTGTATATCATTTGGGGTTGGATGAATTGGTTTGCGGATCATAAATCTGAGTGTCTAGTAATTGCAACGCAGTGCAGCGGAAAGAAACGAGAAACGAACGCCAACAACACCATCACCTGTCGTGGCCTAAATTGCAAACATTAAATTGCATACCCCGCTCCCGGAGACGCTTTTCCACCCGTCGCTCGTTGCAATTAAGCGCAGTGTTGGGAATGCAAACTTCAGGGAAGCCACTCTCGGAAGGCAAGAGCGTCCAGCTCCGTTTGACAAGGGATTGTCCCCTTCCTGTGCTTCATCGATCGCCCGATCGCAAACGATGGCAATGGCGACGACTAATTTCGCCTGAAATTGATCGTATTAATCGTGCCAGGTCCGGGGCGTTTATCGCCGTGCGGCGATCGTGTCCGAAATTAAGCAAAATCTGGACGATCATCTTAACGACGCTCACGCTGGTCATGTCCATTTCGGGGGGCCTTAAACGGGGGGGACCTTTTGTGTACACCAGTGGGTACGGTGGTATTTCTTTTTTCCCTCCCTACGCCCGTAAATCGCCGGTGGGAATCAGAAAACGGCGAAAATTAACAAATCATCATCGATATCTTAATTTCCATTTTATTTGACTTCGGTTCTTCTCTCCTGTGAAACTTCATTTTTCCTTTGCTCTCTCTCTCTCTCTTTCTTATTCTTAAAGCGTTACAGATCTGCAGTATTGGGAGATGGAGGAGAAGAACATGCTCCAGCTATAAAAGGACGCACCCTTTGCTGCTCCCTCCTGCACTTTTCGGAATTTGATAAATAAATCAACCAACCCAAGACACGAACGCTATGGGCTTCTCTTCTCCCCATGCCGGAGAACTGGGTTGATCGTCGCCCATACATAGAAGGACTAATGGACTTGTCAGTACAGTTCTATTTATTGAAACTGTTACTTTATGACAGTTTTACAATTTGATGAATACAAATATTTTAAGAGAGATCCGTCCGATCGGAGGATAATGTCGATCGGGGCTCATGGTTCTGTCATGTGAGTATGTGTGTGTCGGGCATGGATGGGTTGGGTGGAAGTGAAGGAGGGGCGGATGAAAGCCACGAAGGGATTTTCGCCCCACTGCTCCCGTGGGCAGCGAGATGAAGATCAATGCTGATGATCATGCTTATGATGGTGATGATGATAAATTACTTCGATCCATTTTCGAAACGTGATGCCTGCTGCCTGGCATCTCCCGTCGCCGACGGAAAGCGCGCCAGTCATCGCGTGCCAGTACGCTCTGCGTCGTCAATTCCTACCCTCCTCTGGTCTGCGTCCCTCCCATCCAGCGCGTGTTTTTCCCTTCCGCGAACGGACGTTAGCAGTGATTCAAGAATTCACCAAAGCCGATGGCGTACATGATGGCTCCATACGGGCTCAGTTCCAATTGCACTTTGTGGAGCGTATGCTGGACTGCTTCTTTTCCTTTGTGCACATACACACACACACGCGGATAAATACATACACACATAGACACATGGGCAGGGTATACAATAAAGTCAAAATGTTTTCATTTTCAATCGGACGATCATCAAGATCGACAGCTACTTCGCGGGCTCACGTCCTGTCCAGCGTCGGGGAGCGAGATCGAGAGACTTCGACCGGAATAGGAACCCATGGTCCGTTCCCACACAACCACGGTTGTCCCGGTGCAGGAGGCAGCTCGTGCATGGGCCCTCTTATGCGCCTGTCACAACTACTTAAAGCTATTTAGAGGCATGTCAGGCAAACTCGGGGACTTCAACCCACTTTGACATTGTCACTTTTGTCCGGCATGGGCAGTAGTTATCGGTTGAGCCACCGTTGGAGGACTCAATTGACCAGGAAAGCTTCAGTCTTGCAATAAATGTAACTAGAAAATGTTTTCCTCAAAGGTTTCTTGCAAGTCAGTAAAACGACGTAAATCGAAAGAAATTATCTCAAAGCGTTTATGTTTCGAGCACGAGTTACTTCTCTTTAGATTTTCCTTCCAGAGTGACTAATTAGAAACTCTTGGAAACATGTTTTAGTAGCATCGTGAACCTCAGGCTGACGAAGCAAAGTTCCCATGAGTCGGCCGCTGACTTTGACACCGTGCACTATCTCGACGGAAAGGCATTCCGGAGCGTTCCAGCGTGAAACATTCCAATCTGGTGAGTCTCTCCAAAAACCAAAAAAACTCAAAGTACGCCACAAAAAGCTAGACGGTGATTCACCGGAGCTGCTCCGCACCGTCATCAAGATCGACGTGTGTGCAATTATGGATGCCATTGTTTGCCAACCCGCAAAACGGAACTAATGGGCTTGTAAGGTGCGTGGTTACTAGGAAAAGCATACTCTAGAAGGCCGTATCCGGATGGACACCTCCCTCAACCAATTAGTGACTCACGGCGCATTACTGCGCCATCCCAAAAGGCGAATGGTTTCACTGTTCAATAGCTTCTTAGGGGTTCGTTTTTGTTTTTTGAATGATTCTAATTCTCGAAGTCTCTGCGTGTTTAACGTTAGCTTTTTTTGCTTCCTGTGTAGCATTGATACCGAAAGAAAGACTAAAGCTCCTCCGAGACGTTGCAGGAATTCCATTAGAATGCCATAAATTAAGTCATTTCTAAACGGCATTAATGGTTGCTTCCAACAAATTTCGATGCCACCTTCGATGCCAGCAGGCGAAGAGGACAGATTTCATCAGCCTACCTTAGAAGTCGTGAGGCCGACAGCATAGACAAATATTACCCTCCCAGCTCACCAGAGTCTTCTTTTGATCCGTTAGAAGATGAGACTCCGGCTGAAGACTACCGATTTCGGTGGAGGTATCTATAATTGTTAATTAAACAAAATGTCCCCGGCGTTCAACGTGGGCGAAGGCTGCGCATTAGCTGACTCAGGTCGGAGAATGTCGCCTCGTCCAACCTTGATGATCCAACCTGATGGAGGCCATAATCATATTGGCCTCCCTAGAGCACACCATTGGTGAGTTGGTCGTGTTGTGATTTGGTCGATTCGAATCCGCTTCTCCGTTGTCTAACAATGCCCGCTACTAATTTGTTCCCCCTTAAGCTGACCACTTTCGGAACGGATTGAACTTGTTTCTTGCCTTTGTCTCTGCGGTTTGTTTTACAGCTTGCCACCCACTCGGCGGGAATGGCCTACCACCCATCGGCATCGCGCGTGCCACCCACGGCAGCCGGCGAACGAAGGAAGGGGGGCGAACAAAAGACGCTTTAATTTAATGAGCCACCATTTGCATAATTATCACAACCGGCGTTGCGTTTGCGCGGGATACGCGGACGAGGAATGTGATCGATTTTTGGGGAGTTATTTATCGGCGTTTTGGGAACCTACCTGGACCATCGCTGGCAACTACTTCCTTTACCTTTAAGCTTTCGGGACGATTGGGGTGGACGGGTTTTGTCTGTCTGCTGCTTTTTATTCGGATAGAGAGTCGACCCTGTGGTTCTTCTATGATCGCATTCCTTTAATCGCCTTCGACAACCGCAAACCTTACTCTAACAAGCGATTAGGAAAGAAGGAAATAGGAAATGGCGACCCTCGTCGGATTGAGGGTCCCCAAATTGCCGTTTTTGCTGGCGGGATTCAGCGATCCATCTTCCATCACCTTCGTTTCACGGAGCGGAATATTGCCTCCACGGAAGGTGCGTGGTGCGATATAATAATTTATCTCCCGACACGTTGACGCATTTCTGGCCGCTGGCTGTCTTTTTTCTTGTTTCCCTTTTCGTTTTCAATCCCTCCTGATTGTTGTTGGCCGAATCCTGCACCCTTTTGGGGCTTCCAGTTTCGTTTGTGTGTGATGAATAGATTCATTTTAGTTCTCTTTGCAAACCACATTGCTCCACCCCTTGGCCCGGGACGGCGACGGTTCGGAAAACGCCATCGCCCCTTTCGGCGAGCGAGGCGATCGAAGAATCATTAAACATTTAAAAAAAAGGAACCACACGCCGGACCACACACTGCGGTGAAGCGGGTGAACTTCTCCTCGGGAGAATGCTATTGACTCGGCGTCGAAACCGGGAGGCTCCGAAGGCGCAGGCTGCAGAAGCACCCGATGCGAGCGCATGCGATAACATAAAAACTACCCCCCCGGACGGCGAGAAGGCGCATATTAAAATGGTGAAAGAAAACGAAAACACGACAGCCTATGGCGTGCAAAGAAAAGGCTCCTAAAAGTCGACCTCCATCATATTTTTCCATCCTTCCGTACACAAGCAGCATCACACGACACACACACGCAGGGACTCAAATTGTTCGCCATCGCGATGATTAAACTCATCTTCACCGAATGGACAAATTAAAGCAGGAACAATGCGGTATTTTCCTCCCCAATGGACGCATTGATTTCTTCCCCATTTTCGAGCCCTAATAATCGTGGGAAAAATAAGATAGTGCACCGAGATCCTCACGCGTGCAGGTTAATGGTAGCTCGGAGGGATGATTTCTTTCACACTTTCCCTCGTTTCACTCGTTTTTTTCCCTCCACCATCGACATTATCAATCAATGGCCGGCCCTTTCACACCGTCTAATGGAGGGCGCGCTGTGTATGACGGGGCATAATAACAATATCCAATATCATCCAAAAGGATCGAGCCCTTTGTGTGCCCATTCATGAGTTGAAAGGCCACGATCTATCGCCCAAATGCCGCCTAGTACACTCCGGCTTTTGGCGTTGGTCGAACATTCGGAGACGGTGGTCTAAATATTGCGCTTCCGTAGCCGATCAGCATCAGCTTCATTGCCGTCGACGGGAACCTCTTCATCAAAAGCAAGCCTGATGGTGTGCGCGCCAATCCTGCCTGAACATGACGAGACACACACACACACCCACAGGATCGCTCTTTGCCCCAAAAGCCCGGACGGGTTTCCCCCGAAGATGGACGGAGCAGCAAAAGCAAGGAAGGGAAACATAAAAGGTGTTCCCCGCGAGGTATAATTTATATTAATTTGGAAATTTGTTATTCTTGCGCTTTCCGCGCGCGGCTTCACAAATAAAATTAAAAAAGAAAAAAGAAAAAGGAAACGATGGAACTGACGGCACGTTTCGGGAGCGAATGGGATGGAATCGCTGGCACCGCGAGGCGATTTCCGAAACGAAGCGGGCCCAAAACGGTTCCCGCACTTGCGCTCATCAATTTACACGCCTCGGCCTCGACCTCCGCCCGGACGGTTTGGCCCTGCGCGAACTCCGGCGCTGTGGCGACTCCGGCGGAGGTCTTCGCGCCGGGTAACGTCGTCCCGCTGTCGGGCGTTCCATTAGCGGCGGTCGGCGGGCGGGAGGGCGGGAAGGTTCGGTCCATCCGCAGCCACACATTCGGGCCACACGCTTCGGGAACCTAACACCGAACGTGAAGATTTTGATACCGTTCCTATGTTATTAGGATGCATTAGTAGATGATACTGCTGTTCTTTTGCTTTTCCTTCTGGGGCCTTCCGACGCGTTCGCGTTCGGGAATTCGGGACCGACGGCGGCGGAAGACGCCGAAGGATCGGGAGTGGGGCCCCGATTGTTTTGTTGTGTGTTTTGATGTTTGCCTTACGGGAAAACGTGACCAGAGGGGCATCCGTTGTTTTAGGAGACGAGGACCATTCCGTTTCCGTGTGTGTGTGTGTGTTCCGATCCTCACGATGGCCGACCGAAGGAAACTCGGAGTGGGAAGGTATACGCCCAATAAAGAGAGCCTTTTCGAGCGTTTTGGATTCCATTTCACGTGTACCAATTCTAATGGGTGCTCTAGCTTTTGTTTGAAAATTTTACAGCTTCTTGATTGCCCTTCGGAGATCTCAATCAGCATGGCTATCCTGCCGGCTTTTGCCAGCGAGAAATAAATAATTCTGGCATTTAAGGAATCACTCCTTGCCCATGAAGCTAATATTTAATGGAAGACACATGTTTTTAAACGCCGATTTGATTTAAAAACTTAATTTGTTTATGCCTCAAAACTTTAATAATCTCTTACATTGTATAATTGCAGATAAGATGTACGTTTTGTACAAAATGCTGACCACAACTGTGCACTAGCATTAAATAGCCTGCTGGACGTTTTCCCCTTTTTAATTAAAGTCACTATCCTGTGAGAGTTTTCCTCATCCGATTTTTTTCGAAACAAAATCGCAATCAACCGACCTTCCACAGTGCAGGCACTACGTTTAATTGAAAAATAAATCCCCACGTCACCGCATTAATCCGCAACAATCGCCAGCTCCCGGGTGCTCGCACGGGCAACTTTCGTCCGTTGCCGAAGAAAAAACCCCTGCCTTTTAATTGGCCCTGCAGTTAAAACCATCAGTTTCAATTACCGATGGCTTCGATGGCGATCGACACAGTTTCAGCTCGGATGGGATCTCCTCGAATCCCCGGAGGGCCTCGAGCCTCTTTCACTGGCCCTGGGTTTTTGTTTCCCATCGCAATCACAGCGATGACGTTCGCGAAAAGCGAACTGAACGTTGCCGAAGTGCACGTAAAAACGATACGTACAGCCGCCAGAGAAAATGAAACTACAAATTAAAATCGATCGAGTAAGGTAAACTTGTCTCGGGGTTAATTCAATCAGACAGTGAATCCCACGGGACGCAACTCCGCGTGCCTTACCATTGCACCCTGACGCCAGGGCAACCTGTCTCGGGGAAAATGTTGCCGTGTCGCATCACCACGACGCGTGTGGCGTCAAGCCAGTCCGGCCGACCCATTGGGGGGCGCCTTTTAGGAAGGTGTTTCCATAGCCTTCGTGGAGTGCCCACCCGCAAACGGGACCGATCGTACGGAGTTCAAACTTCAACACAAAAGACTTCAACGGGTGAAAGGCAGGGAACCGCAATCGACGGGTGCCTTTTGGCTAAGGATTAATTTATTAAAGCGTTGCAGCGAATAAGAAACCTAACCAAACTCCATCCATGAGGTGATCTGTTTCATTTTCATTCTTTTTTCAAGCGGTATTTTTTTCTCCTTTCTCTCGACAAAAAAAAACCCAATCAAAGTATCTTCTACGATGTAATGAATCTTTTGCTAGCTAACAAAGAAACTAAATCGCTTGGGCTGGGTTCACCGCAAGTGGGCTCGCGCGATGAAAAGATCCTGGCCCCCGTTCGAGACCAGCTTTTGTGGCCTGGGTGGCATACGTAAGCCTCCAAGGAGCGCGCAGGACGGTTGCACAATTCCGCAAAACCGCGGCAGCGAATCATAAAAGTTATTAAAGCATGTGCTGGTAATGAAATTAAAAAGTGTCCCGCTGTGGTCACCGCCGCCGCTGCCGCCCGTCGGTCGGGACCAACGAATCGATTCGACCACCGTGTCCAGCCGGTCGAGCGACCGCGACAACGGGGCGGGATCGACGACCCACCGCAGCAGAACACAGGCGTGCAGACAACCGGCAAAAGGTAGCAAACAGGCAAAAAGGAGCTTTCCGAGCCCGAGGGCGATGACAACGGCACAACATCGCCCTCCCGGAGGGTGAGTTGGGGTGCGGGGTGATCACAAGATCCGGTCCGTGTCGCCAGTTGGCGCGTCGTTGGCTCTAAATAGTGTAGCTGCCTGTTGCACTGCGCCGGGACGGTGGTACCTTACATGGAACCATACTGTCCCGTACGTGCCTGTCCTTCCCTCCCGGCGCATCCCTGTGCCCTTTCTCCAACACATTCAATCCGAACGTTCGCAACCCGTCGCTGCGTCAACATCATAATTTTGAATTTGATTTTGGTGAGCTCAAGTTCATGTTCAAGTGTTTCACTGACGCCCTTTTATGTTCTACAAGGCACCCCTGCGCAAGGGCGTAGGATCCCTTCGACGGCCTCCCGACGACTCGAGGACAGTCCCCGGGCCGCTGGATGGGTGAGTGTAAATTAGGAATGCTGTACTTAAACGGGGGTTCGTCGCTTCAGGCCGAGTAGAGTAGAATCCCTCACAAGGCGCTGCGAGAGGGATGGGAAAAATATTAATGATTGATACGGAACATTGCGAGCACATTTATTTGGCATTGATTAATTGGGTTTTGATGCTAATGGCAGTGCGATGGGGTCCTGCGTTGCGGTTCTTACTTCACGCGAAAAATCCTGCCACACATAGAGTGGAGGTATTTTAATTAATAATCAACAATCGTCGTGTGCTGCTCTGCACCCGCACACTCTCGGGGTCCATTCCCAACCTCCAACTCCTCGATACTCCTCGGAGCACAGGCACATCGACATTGAAAGCTTTTAACAGTGGCATAAAATATGGTTTCCAGATAGTGGCTGGGCACAAAACAACAGAGACAAAAACGCACCTCAAGAAACGATCGAAGTTGCCACTGCAGCAGAAAACGCATCGAAAACGGCATCGATAAACGTCTTAACCTCCGCGACCGCGAACCGATCGGAAAACGGTTTTCTGTCCGGAGCGAGCGTGCGCGGGCGCGGGCCAAACGAGTCGAACGGGTTGGACGCAAGGAATCAAAATCAATTCCTGCGAACAAAATATTATGACCATAAATTCTGGGGTTTCCAAAATAATAATAAAACCGTCCCGCCATCCTCCCTCCGCGCGTCGCAGCCAGGGTCGGGAGTGCGATGCGACCACCCGAGCCGACGCACAGGACTTGCGTGGCGAAGGCTGTTTGAGTACGTGTGTGTGTGTTCCCGTCGAAATATCTGGACGGGCGGGCGATAACAGTACAAAATTGAAAAAGAAATCAAAACGTTTACAACTAAATTACGCTACGGGGCTTTTCTTTCTTTTTCCCCAGGACTTTGCCCGGAGCTGATGACACAGATCAGTGGCAGCTAAATAAAGGTTTTAACCATTTTATGGCCATCGGCAGCTTTTTATTGACGCATTTGTGGAGCGTGTGACATCGTGCCGTCAAATTTGTCATTAAATGAGTTGAAAAAAGTAGCAACAAAAGGCAAATGTTTTTATTTGCCGTAAAAGGATGGTAAGAGCAAAGAGAGTTTTTATTACTTTGAAAAAATCGTAAGCATTCTATAAATAAGCAAGAAGTAGCAACAAAAAGCTAAGAATGAAACGTATGTTTGATTGTCATAAAAGGATGGAAATAATTTGCAAATAAATTTAATTAGATATCGATGAAGTGGAAGTTAGTTGCCTACTTTGAAAAATGCTTAAGCATTCTAGAAATTGGACAGAATCGGCAACCAAAAGCAAAGAATCAAAAGTATTTTTGATTGCCATAAAAGCATGAAAAGAACAAACAATTTGCAAGTTAATTTAATTTAATTTAATTAGAAATCGGTAAAATGGAACAGCAACGACATGTGATAAAACTTAAGCATTCTATTCCTAACGCACGTTTAGGTTCTAAGATATAACATAACTAAAAATCACAAACGTTTGTAAACATATGGATTATACATCCTCAACACACGAGAATGTGAAAAGAATGCAAAAACAAAACTATTTAACTAGGATTGGATTTACTAAGAATGAAACCAACGACATATTAAGCTATCAAAACCATGTTGCCCGGTTTCTAGGGAATAAAAGAGCATGTCTAAGGAAACGAACCTTTTCATTGAAGCACTCAATATTCTTCAGAATGTGGTAACGTAATTGAAAAAATGTACATTCAGTTTTACTTTAATTTATAACCTCAAATGTATATGCAATGCACAATATTCATCCTCAAATATGGTAAATTTGAATCAATAAGAAAATATACAAAACTGCAAATGAATCGAATCGGCCACGCAAAAGTCACCTACCGATTAAAGTCATTACGATCGATGGAGCAAAGAAAGTCATAAAAGTCGCCACACGTGAAGCTTCCAACTCGAATGCCGCAAAGGCGACGCGCACCAAACCAATTGAGCCTTAATGCTAATGGTCTTGCATATCTCTCGCTGCCGAAATTTTCCCTTCCCTGGCGAACCTCGGTGTCCGGTGTCATTACCGTCCAGGCGAGGAAATGCCCAGTTCGTACGGGGTTTTCGGGCACTCTCGCGATAATGCGCATGCACACCTACCGACCGCTCCAGGTTTCCAGGTCATTGAGGTCTGGCTCGAGGAGGAGGGTGAGGGAATGGGGGGAAGAGAATACCACAACAACCAAAAAACGGGGAAAAAACATAAATAAAATACCAACCAAGGGTGAGACTCACAGGAAAACGCGTCCATTTCTCTGGGCATCATTTTTGTAATTATCGACGTTGGTGTTCCTCACGCCTCAAAATTATTGACCGAACCGAAACCGACCCGGGCAGTGTCTTGGGCGGCTTCTTGGGTCCGTCCTTCTTCCGCTGGCTGCCCCCTTCTGAGCACAATTGGAAGCGAAGAAGACGTCACGGCAGCACGGGACAATCTTCGCCAAAAGGTTGACCGCGTAGGAACTTGGGGCGGAAAGCGGTCTCTCACACATGCCAGCACACACACACACGGACGTGAACTTGGGCCTATGCATACATGCGTTCTGGACTTGAGTCAATCAATCGTCAGTGTGCGCTTCCCGGGCAACACCGTTTCGACAACACCTTCCGACGTGTTGGGCAAACCCTTCCTTCCACACCCCGCGAGGGCGGTGGTGGAGCGGTGAGGTGGAAAAGTGTTCTGAAAAATGTGTATCGATCATCTACGGTGTGCCGCGCGCCCCCCCGGGAGGGTCCGCCGGACATCCTTCCTTCTCTCCAGAGGCGCCCGACGACCGTTCCATCGGAGGTTCCGTCCGAAAATTCAATCTCCTCTGCCTTCAAACCTCACCAAGACGCCTTTCTGGTATCTTCCTCTCCCTCTATCTACACGTTCGTTCTCACTTCCCCCCGCGCAAGACACATTAGCCGGCGACCTCGAGAACGCAGCCTCACGACGAAGCGGATGAGGAGGAAGGAAAAATGCGGAACCGGGCGAAAAATGAAATATAGAGGGTAAAATATAAAACAATAATAACATAATACGCCAAAATCGGTGCGAAAGCAAGACTAATAACCCTTATTTAGATACGTTTAATGGTCACGAAACGTCTTTATTTAGAGCCGTGTGGTGTGTGTATGTGGTGCGGGCTCCAGGCGGACCTCCGGCGCACACATTTGGTCGAGCAACCCCCTTCCGCACTTGGCCTGTCCTTCATCCCTTCCGTACCTGGGGTCCAACCGATGGGGCAGCGTTTTTCGCCGGCGGCGATTTGTGCCCTGTGTGCGCCACCTTTTTCCTTTGTGTGCCGTTCCCGCGAAGACGATGTGTTTTTTGTATCTCTCCTCCGTTCCGGCGAGATGCGTTTTTGCGAAATTTTTGGTCCATATCCGAAGTTTGTTTAACAACAGAACATTACTACAAAGGATTGGGCAACTCCTTGCCGAATAGCAAAATTTTCGGAAAGTCTAGTTTTTTTTTAATATTTAACCATTTCTAAAACGTTTTTTGCAAAGTTTATCTATGCTTTTGTAAATTTTATCTAAGCGTTTTCAGCTTAAAGCATAGATAAACGTTAAAAAAAACTGTTGAAGTAGAGAATCAGTTTAATTTTTAACATTCAAACAAAACCACTTAAATAGAGTACTGCTGTAGAAAAATATAATGAACAATAATGAGATCCTGGCACCTGCGCTTCATCTACACGAGCTTTATTTACATAAATACGTAAAATAAGTTTTGTAATGTTCTAATAGTGCAATTAGACACCCTAAAAGCACGCTCAAACTCTCCGACTGGACCATCTCATTCGAGCGCCGTTGAACATTTCGTAAAAGAAAATGACCGTTTCCCCCCGCACATCCACTCTCAAGCTGTGAAGTGTTGGCCGCACGTTTAGAGCCCCCCCTCTCCCACCTCTCTCCTTATTTTGGAGCCATTCTTTCGCGCCATTATCCAGCGCACAGCCGTCCGTCCGGGAGGCTCCAGCAACTTGGGAAGGATCGGCGAACCGAGGTTGCAATGCCTTCGCTTCGGTGGGGCGCGATGCAATTTCCCTCCGGGGCTGTAATCAACGCCACCGCACGGAGGCACGCATGTGCATGTTCTCCCGGTGGGCCACCGGCATCGGTCGGGCATAAAACAAAACGAGGAGAAAGAAGCGGAAGAGGCAAACCACCGACATGCTGACCACCAACCAACTCGCCTGGTTTCGTGTCGAGCTCATCTTTTTGTGGATTCGCGCCGAACGAACCGCACGATTTTCAGGGCCTTTTGCGCTCGCAAACCGCAAGCCGGGTGTGCAAATAAAGTTATTTAGATAATTTTCGGTTTTGCCACAGACGATCGCTTGAGCTCTGCCCGCCCGCCTGGTGGGGAATCATTTTTCTCACCCTTGCTTTTGGTCGTGTAGGACAAAAAGGGGGAAAAAAACAACAGGGAAAATCAGTGCCAACTGCACAATCGTACGTAAATGAATTCGTTCCGTTCGAGCGAATGTCTTCACGATTGACCTCCCAGACCGCCCCAAGCGGCGTGCAACCGGTACAACCCCCTCACCCCACCGAGAGGGGTTGGATTTTTCCACCTCCGGAAAGCCAATCAAACCGGGCGGACACGACGATGCACGCCCGCTAACGTCTGCATGATATATGGATTAAGTTGTAAGTATCATGTTCAATAAATAATAATATTTTCATTTGCATTGGCCTCCCATTACCCGGTGCGTCCCGTTCCCGCAGCACACCCGTCCGACACGATCACGTGTACGCGTGTAGGAAAAGTTATGAGCGTGTACTTTTGCACAGCAACGTTGCATTTTTCCCTTCGCCATCTCGCTCCTTCGCCTTCGTGGAGTGCGCCTTTACCGTCTCTCAATTAATCGAACTGCCTCATCCTTCCCCTCAGCCATGGTCCGGTTCACTACGACCGAACCTCCGGCGAGACCGAATCGATGTCCAATAAAGCAATGGCGAGCGAAAACTTCTCCTCTTAGCTGAACTGTCGGTGGGAGTAGAAGAAGGGGGAACGAAAGGATCACCAGCGAATGAGTCTTATGCAAACAACCTCTCCCGGGCCACCTTATCATCGTCGCCGTCGTCGTCATCAATCGTACCTCCGGGTGTCCTGGTTCGCGGGGGTGTTCAAGATCCCATGTTCGTCGGGCCACGAACCACGTGATTCGTTCAGCGTGGCATGGTAGAAAAAACGCCACGAAGAGAAGATGGACGAAAAACAGAAAGAAAAATGTAATCCAAGGTCCACCGAACGAAGGGGTGGCCTTAAGGGTGGGCAATATTGGACGGTGGATGTAATAATCCAAACCGATCCCCTCCGATGACGATGAAGACGACGACGATTCGTTCCCTAAATCCCGCACCATGGAAGGGCTAGCGGGAAAGGATGAAGGGAACGGGGTGTTATGTCCGCGAAAGGGAGGAGATTTCGATACTCCATCCGGGCGTCCGGCGAGCGATCGCGTACGGTGCAATATCACTTTGTAGATTGAAACATTTTGCATGTTCGTCTCCCCACGGGAAAGGGAAGGTTCTTCCACTTCTTCTTCTTCTCCGCCCGGCCCCTTTGCCTCCTCACGCAATGGTGGTGTGCAAAGTGCGCGTGAAGTCGCGGTCAAAAGTGTGCGCCGAACGGTTTTCGACCGTTTCGAACCTGCATGGAACGTTTCGTGTTAAAACTACGCCCAGTATCCGTTCCTTTTTCCCGTGCGACCGCGCGTGTGGCCGTGTGATCGTGGAAAAAGGCGGACAAACCCATCGATATCTTCCGCCAACGACGTACCCGACGGTGCGGTAGGGCGCTCGGGCTGCGATTACAATTTATGTCGATGTACGATCGAAAGGAAAACCAAGACGTTCCGCAGTATGACGAAGAATCAAAACGCTCCATCGTGGATTTTGTAATCTGGTGGACATCGTCAAAATAAAATGCTGCAAATTAATGTTGAAGCATCAATTCATGCCAAAAATTCAACGCTTGTCAGTTTAATTGTTGATCATTATTAATTAATTCGCTCTAGGACTACAAGGTAATTTTTAGAAAACCAATTCATCATTTGAACATCTTTAACTATATTTTTATTCGTACTATTAAAACTAAGTTTATTCTTTATTTGTTAAATCTGTTTTTGTTTTTTTTTTCATAAATTCAATCCTACATTTTAAGCCACTCTAATGTTTCGGTACGATCATTGTGCGACGTGCGCCAGTAACCAGTTCTTAATGTACATTTCATCCCACCATTGCCCTCCCATTTCTCCCTTTCCACCCTTGCATTTTCCGTCCCAACATATCTAAATGGAGAGCATAAATAAGTAAATAATAAAATATTATGTATTTTAATATTCACGAACAACAATTTATGTCTTAATAAATATTATTGATAAGTTAATATGTTTTCGATACATTACTGTTGCCTTCGCTCGGCGCCATTGCTTCGTCCGGAGGCAGGGGGGAAGGTATAACTGTTTGCAGGAACCTCATTCCCGTTGAACAAGACGCGATCCTCTCGGCCGGTATTTGTTTTAAAGGGCCCCTTCGGAAAGCAGCCGGAGCGAAGCGGTCCCATGGGAATGTCGAGCAGCACACGAGCAACGATGTTAGGGATGCTGCCGCTGCTGCTGATGCTGCCTTTTCTCGACTCCGCAGCATCCGTACCACATTAATCGTCGTGTTCTGTTCAGTCCAATATGATTCATGAGGTTAATCGAAATGCTTGCTACAGCACCAGCCTTCGCTCGCCGCTCGTGAAAGCGAGCGCATAATTTATGCGCGCCCTCGACACGAAAGGACGTTGACACCTGTGTGTGCGTCGATCGGTGTGTCCTAAGTCATCCTACGGGCTGGCCCCAAACGGTTCCTCCGACAATGTAATGGAAGATCGCGGATTTCATCCCCATCGATAGCCGATGGATGAAACGTTTCAATTAATGTGGAATATCAATTTCAAACATCCTTCTTTCCAAATGTATCCTTTCGTTTCGTTTCCCGCTTGGGAATATAGGGATATGTTATCCATACCTTTTTCTCAGTTTCCCTCCCATCCTTCGCCTGCACGCGCGCGTTTGTGGAATCTCAATTTGTCACTCTGATTAGTGAATGAGTTGGTAAAATCTCAATTTTCAAACCCCGTGTCAACCGCAACCCCGGCGCAAGTGTCCCGACCGAAACTGCGGGCGCTTAAACGGTTCGCGCTCCCTAAACCCTCAACCGGTCTCGCATTGTGCCCCTGGGGAACCGGACTCCGTCTGCCAAACCTTGGATGGCAAGAACTGGGCAAGAGACAAAACTCATGCAGAAATGTCTTACGGATGACAAATTCAAACCATGCCACCGAGCGACCGAAATTGGCCTCGAAAGCCGACGCCAGCCAATAATCAAGACGTGCCCAGAGCCTTCGCCAAGCGGGATGCGACAGAAGTGACAGCGGAGCCTGCCCAAGCACCGAACCGCATCGCCAGGTGAAGCTAATGGGAAAATGCAGTCGATTAATTTATGCTAATTTAAATGACGGTGAACCGATTTCAAAACGACATTTTGCTGCTGGAGTCGGCGAGTCGGGGAGGGGGGGGTTTGACTTCTTGCTTTCATCGATCCTCGTCGTGCGGTCGGAGGATTTGCAAACAGGTAGAAGGAAATGCAAAGGCGAACCGGTGAAACACAGTCGAATATTTCGGTAATAATTGTTCAATCGAGTGAGATGTGAGTTTCCAACGCTATTTTAAATAAAGCCAATACCATGACGACATCTGTTACGATTAGGTTTTTTTTAAATAAATCAGAAATTAAGGAAGTTTTGGAAAAAACATAATGTAAGCGTAAGTGGGAAATCAAAACTCTATTGATCAATCAACAAGTAAAATATTTAAATTTATTCTACAAATGGCTCTTATTACTAATTTCCAGAACATAACGCTGTGCCTCATATTTCGGTGTGGATTAAGCACTCACTTTCGGATTTGAATGTGAAATTATACTTATCCATCGAAAACCTCACCTTCCTCTTTCCCGACTTCCTCCTTAGGAAAGGGCACCAATACAGATTCGTGAGAAAACATCATTCGCCATTAAATACAGGTTAAATGTTTTAAAAAGTGCCTATTAATCATCTCGCTGCCACTACACTGCCTCACTCCCGGCCACAGGAGGTTGTTGGACGGTGGCGTTATCAGTGGAACGCTCGAAAAATGTGCACCAATTAAGGGAGTAAAGGCCAATGGTGTATTGGGGGCTGGCCGAAGACGACTCTCGCAGAATCCTCAATTAGTAGCAGCAACTTTGAAGCCAATCGGTTCAGTAGTTTATGTGAAAACGAATGGCATATATACGACGTTTTGTCTCATTGATGTTTAATTTATCCTGTAGTAATTTTTAAATCACAATCACAATTATGCACTGTTAAATTCATTACTGAAACTCAAAAATTCTTTTGACCAAACATCGGCACATCGGTGGACCACTGTTCGGTGAAGAGAAAGGGTTTAAACGGTTCGGTTGTTAACGTACTTTTCCGATTTGATTTCCCACCCGATAGCGATATCGGCCGAATTCTCCGGCGCTCAATTTCCCACCGAAATCAAACCGAACCTTATCTGACCCGGTTTCTAATTGGAAACTCTTGTTTTGGGGGTGATTTTCGATATCGTAAACGAACTGTTCAAACTGTTCGACTGCGGAAAAACAACGACCCAAAAACAGGGGGCCATTATGTTGCGCTTGTATGCGTAATATGAAGGTCACATATTTGGGAAAAAAGAAGTATGAATATTCCTAGGGAACCATGATTCACACATTCCATTGACGTGTTTTTGTTCGGGGTGTCTTTATACCATTAAGTAGAACGAAGTTCCACATTTTTCTTTTTGAACCGCATTACTCAATTGAACAGAAGTATTTTTCTCCCAACATCCTTCAGTCGTCATTAAATGTTTTCGTCATCAAATCGGATTAAAAGTGACTGATGGTTCATTGTAATGTCAATTTCGGATCGGAACCACTCTTATTTTCTCACACCAGTAGCACACCGCGGGGACATTGTAAACCGCGTGGATTATGTAATCGATCCGGAGAGTTCGTCGCTTGCCGCTCGGACGTCAAGTCTTTCGATTGCGGTCCCGTCCGATCTGGGGATAAAAGAAGGATTATGTTTTCCTCCACCCGAAAAACGCGTAGCAACCTGTTCGAACTTGTTATGCAAGACGGTTCATGGTGGACGCTAAGCCCAAAATAAATAAAAAAACCCTGTAGTTATCCCATGGCTCGGAGATACAGTGAAACATTTTATTTCACTTGTTTTGATTTTTCCTCCCCAAGAAACAGTAAACACCATCCGAGGGCAGGCAAACGTGTTTCCATCGGCTATCTACAGCGGCTATTGATGGTCAGCAACCGTAACCCCCGGGTGGAGGGGGAGGGCAAGAACCACTTCGTTACGGCCGAGAGTCGTAAAACAAAAACCTCCGCGGGCCGAAGCCGCACGGTACGAAACCGAATCTCGCGCCTCGCCTCGATGGCAATGCGGGTGAAGCGTGAATCAGCCCGGTCCAGGCCCGAGCAAACCGGCAGCAGTATCATGGTGGTTTAATAACCCGATGAACGCAGCATGAGAGTAAACGTTAAACAGTGCTATTAGCATTTATACGAAGGTTCACGCTGAGCGCGAATGATTTAATGCTTTTAATAACATTTTTTCCCCCGGTGCTTGTCCACTCGTTCGCAGGCTCCGGCATCCCATCCAGCTTCCCGCTAGGGGAGTACTCTTTTGCGCTTTCACCACTCTTTGTTATGCTTAGTTTACACGAGGCGCAAAACTCTGAAAATACACGCGCAAATGTCAATTTTGCTGCCACTTTTTTTCGCTTCGTGTAGACGTTCCTATTCGTGAGCCGATGCAGATGTAAGCGCATTCAATTTTGATTTGATTGTTTAACTGTAAAAAAACAGCACAGAGGTATTGTACACACCGAAATCTTATCAACAACCACTGTACATCATCACAAACAACTATTTTCCATCCACCGGCACTCTATACCTGGTGCGCAAATTTTTGCAAAGCTATTTTTCACTCGCCGACCGAAAAACACATTTGCGCACATTCTGACAGTTGACTGCCCATCTGACAGCATTTTATCGCTAACTCACAGCATTTTACCGTTTGCAAAGGTTGCTTTGCGCTTCGTGTAGACTAAGCATTATGGCCGTGTTGTCGCGCGCGGTCGAGTCGGTTGATAAACTAATCTTTTTCCTCCCCGGATGGAAGCACTTTTCTGCGAAGGCATAAAGAACGCGATTTCGAGACATCATCGATTGGAAATATGGCAGAGACATAAGCGCACGCACGGAAACGAGGAGAAAATTATGATAGCACATCATCACCATTTGGCACTTTGCTCGTCATTCTAATGGGTTCTCGAGCGTTCCGGTATCGCTGTTTCGTAAATGCCACTAAGAGGACAACCTTTCCTTACACTTTAGAACACACCCATCTTCAACCATTCTGAGATTATGTTCTCCCGCAATCGGCAAATAATCGGTCTTCACTTGACCTTCTCGCCGCTCGGAAAACGGGAATAAAGTTAATGCTTACAAAAATCATCACATTAAAAATTTATTCCACCGTCGTTACAGATAAACCGCAAAAAAAACCAGGGTCTGACAAGACAAACCGTCCTCTTAACCGTTCCATTCCACCCGGGGGATTAAGAATCCGATTCGAGCGCAATGGCGAAAAGATCATCCTCCCCGGGACGACCCCGGCGAATGGAGGAGCAGAAATGCAAAACCACCTTGATCGTCACGTTTCCTCGCGCTTACCTTCCTGCGTGGTCGTTTTTCTGCGTCATGAACGATCGCCTCGGAGACGATCCGAATTCGAAAACGACACCGGGGGCATGTTAGTATCATATTTTATCTCCCGCCCTGATTCGGTTGCCCGCGCAGACGTGACGTGAAGAAATATTTATTTTATGAGTAAGGTTTTCCACCGCTTTATCCGGCCATTCGTTCCACCGCGGGCAGCGGGCGGTTTTTTGGAAGCCACGATCCTCGGGCCGGTTTGTCCACGGGCCTCGAAATCAAAGCTACATTGTCTTCCGTTTGGTTTGGTTTAGTTCGATTTACTCACGCGGGCGTCCCCCTTCCCGCGGGGGCCGATTTTGGGGCGCTTAAGCGAGCGCGTCTTTACAAAGATGGACAGTTTCGTGCGTAGTTCCTTTCCAACGGGGGCCATGCTGGTGGTTTGCGCTCCCAAAATACCTTCCAAGCTCCGTTCTCGCGAACCATGGGAGGCTCTCGACAAAGCACGCGTAATTGTTAGCCCACGAGACACTCCCGGGATGGGAAGTGGGCGACGAGGGCGATACAGGAGGAGAGAAAAGAAAAATCACACACAATCCCTTACCGCGAGGTCGCGCCGTGCCTGGTGCGTGTGTTTGTGGCGTACGTTTATCCGTGAAATTGTTTTCTATTCTTCTAGCCATATCGAAGAAAATAATTCAAATTCATTCATTCCGGCGCAGCGTTTCCCAGCGGATGCCGCCATGCGCGTTGACCTCCGGCGCAATCCGTGGCGAACCCTTTCAAGGCGACCAGCTGGGGAGGGGGGAAATCCTGCGTGCCTTTCGGGAGCGCGGGTAATGGGCAGCCACGATTTGTGCACTGTCATTGACGAAAATATTCATTTCAACCGAATGACTCTTCATTTACTCCGTTTACGCTGCCACCATCGTGGGGCCGTGGAGATTGGGCGCCCCCACCAAATATTCCTGTGTGTGTGTGTGTTTGTGTGGGAGAAAATGCTAGCCCCATGTGAACCGTTGTTTTTTCCTTTTGCCACACTTGGCCGGGTCGAGTGCATGGGCTGAGATTAAAATGGAATAATTGATATATCATTACAGACGTTAATCCGATCAAAAGATCACCTCGGCAAGCTCGAGCAGAAGGAATTCGATTTCATGGCATCTTTTTTTGTGCACATTGAAGGCATGAGGGTAAAAAACATCCAAACACAGTTGATTCGATTACGCTCCATTTAAAATCCATTCACAAAACGTAGGATTTCAGATGGTTTTTTTACATGCATCTTTTGCTCCCAATGAGCTTAGTTTTTTCTGTTGTTTGTTTAAATATTTATTTTAGAATAGATTCGGTTCATTAGTAACAATTAAAATCATGTATTTGCAAAAGAATTTTATTACATGTTGT
The DNA here is from genome assembly GCF_943734765.1 of Anopheles ziemanni. Classification (NCBI taxonomy): domain Eukaryota; kingdom Metazoa; phylum Arthropoda; class Insecta; order Diptera; family Culicidae; genus Anopheles; species Anopheles ziemanni. The sequence goes on along the minus strand of NC_080705.1, from coordinate 28,103,912 downwards.
TTCTATGATGTTTTTTTCCACACTTATCCTCTTGTAGACACCAAAATGATTTTATTTATAATTTTTCAATCAAGAAATAAATTCGATTCTAAATTACTCTTCGCCTTCTAGATCATCTTCCTACTCTTTTCTCCCTGAAGGAATCTTCCATTTTATTTTTAAAACCTTTCGAACCAAGACTTGTAGCCTTTGCTTCGGAGTAAAGTTTAACCCCAACGATTCGATCCGATATCGATCGCGCGGCCCGGAATGTCGTATCGTCCAGGAGGAATTTCCTTCGGACGAAACGTCTGGAAACAATCGTGCAGATGCCCCGCCAGTGAATGCGTCGTCGTAAAATAGCTTTCCCGATCGTGCCACGATCGTGGCCGCGAGAGGAATCAAACAAAAATGTTTCCCTAATTGATACCTCATTCCGCGATGCCATACCGGGAGTAAATTATTTAGATCTATGCGCTTAGATAACGGGTAGTCGAAGTTCCGCTGAGGTCACATGAATTGTACAGCCCGCGAGGGGAGTGTGGTTTTTTGCAAATAACAAAATAAAAGGAATCGCGAATTATTCCATTTCCATCAAGGTTGGACCCCTTCGGCTCGCTTCGATGGCAAATTTCGCAGGGAAACTAAAACTAAAAAAATCTGTTCAATCACTCCCCGTTCTGGTTCTCAGCGAGTCGAACTGAAACATCGACTACGCACTGCCATCGGCTTGTTAACATTCTGCGCCCACTTAATTCGGATTATCCGCTTTGTTCTAGCCGTAGTTTACACGGGACATAAACGGTTGCACAAGTGTTTACCTTTATTCTGTTTACTTTTTTTTGCGAGATGCCAGCAGGACCTACCTCAATGCGGCATTGCGTTTTCTCACCTCCCAGTATTTCAGGGTCGTTGGGGCAAAAAGGGAAAAACAAACACACCACCGTGCCGGTCCAAAGTCAGCCAGTAAATTATCCGAGCGTGTGTCGCGCGGCGTCCTCGATCCTTTTACAGCCACTCTCCCATCGGCGCACAGCATGAAAAGTGTCGCTTCCATTCAATTTAAATCAATTTCATGCCGCACTCCCGTGGCTCCCAGCTTTTCTCCCTCGAAACTTTGGGCTTGTTTTTGTATGCTCATTTCGGAGAGCGGAAAGTCGCCGGCCGGAGGAACTCGCCAAGTGCAAGTGCAAGGTGCATAAGCGCGCATAACAACGCCGGGGGAAAAGCTACATATTCATTGGCTCCAATCGATTATCGTCCAATCCGGCCACAAAGTTGGTATGTACCGGGACTGTTATTTCCACGCGAACCCGATCGCCTTCGTCTCCTCGTCCCCGAGTGGATTAATGCAATCTCGTAAGCGGCGCACTCGGATCACCCGCCCCATGGTACCGGGCAAACGGATTTGGTTCGTTGTGGAATTCCGCCCAGCTGCTGCGACAGCTCGTCTCAACCGAATCGACCGTGACATTGAACGGCGCGCAATGCTAACGATTAATTTAAATAACACCCCCTCGGATATGGCTGCGTGGCCATATTGAGTGTCGCAGAAGGAGGGGGGAGGGGGGGGGGAAGCAAAACATGTCTTGCTTCGACATGCCACTGACGAGCTGCGGTGACACTCTCGGCGAAAGGTACGTTCCGCTGGTGATAAGCCTCCACCGCGGGGCCTTGAAGGTGTTAATCCACCGGGAGGAGTGCCACCTGAAAAAGGAACCAAAGGCAATCCCCCTAAGCAACGGAATGGAACGGAGCGTACCGAAAAGGGAAGAGAATTTTACGACGACCACCTCCGACAGTGATGAAAGCTTGGCGACAATCTTGGTGAGTAATGCCTTAACGGCGTGTCACGATGACGGAAGAATTTAATTGCCCAATGATGAGCAACAAATGTCGTGAGTAATCTTTTCGACAAACTTTTGACGAGTGGAAATTGTTTTTGACGGAGAAAAATATGTAAAACCAAAATATATCTACTTGCCTTAAAATTATAAACATCGAATTTCTTTCGCAGCCCTTACTCCATTCCGAAGTACACAATGTTTCAATTGTTTTTTGATTGTTTGTTTTATTTCCAATTAGTTTTTCTTAAGTCTTCCACGTGTTGTTTATGTTTGTTGTATTTTTCCCGCGTGGAAGCTCTATAGGTCACAAGGAGGTTTCTTTTTGTTACATTCGGTTAAATACGTTAAATATAGATTTCTGTTCGCGTCAACCTCCAGTAAGCTGCTGCCGAACAAATGCGTCCCTGTTTGTCTGCAAATTCGTACCAAAACTAACAAACTTCTTCTCGAATTCGCCACCACTCTCGTCTACCAATGAGTCTTCCTATCAATTATTTATTTTTCCGTTCAACCGAGCGCGTCGTCCACAATCAACAGAACAAACCCATTAAAACGAAACTATGTACACACGGAGACGCGCCCTGGTTTTTTTTTGTTTTTGCACTCTGATTGTTGTTGTGGGGAAAATCATCTCGTTCGTTACCTCCTGCTTGTCATTCTCATAAGCATAATGCGGATGATTTATTTTTAAGGTCGGTTTGTTTGTTTTCATTTGTGCGTAATTGTGTTACTGAATTTTAAGGCCGAGTTCAGCCCTCGAACCAAGCAGTGTTAATAAATTACTTATGCAATACACAAAAGATATATATAGACACGTCTGTAAGTTCCATCGCACCGGATGGAGGGAAGTTTTAATGTATAAAAAGCTATTACGTTTAAGCGATAGTGTATGTTTACAGCTTACTAACAATATAAAACAGTGTCGCCCGAATGATGCAAACAACGCGCTGCATCTTTCTCTTAAGCCTAATTTTAACCTCTCTGTTGCCAACGCGCCTGAAGGACTGTACTCTGTTGGCTTGGTTTACGAACAATTTTTTGAAGCATTCAAATACACACACATACATTGTTACACCCATCCCCATGATACGCTGGGAAGGTGTGGCTACACGCGCAGGGTGGTGCCACCATGCCAACCACGAAAACGCCCGACACGGAACGGTCTGCAAAAGCGGAAACCGAAACCCGAACCCCGTCGAAATTCCGAGAAGAGAAAGCTTCCGCCTTCCGAAACTAGATCGACAGTTGGATCGATGATGGTGGTTGGGTGCTCGGAAAAGCGTGGGCGAACAGGAAAACGCGATTCCCCGAGCCGTTCGACCCGCGTGACTCGATTCCGCTAACAATCTTTGGGATGGAGGGGGAGTCGGTACAAAATGGCGCACGCACGATGTGATGGGAAGATCGAAGGTTTGTTTTGATAGTTCGTAAGTCTCCTCCGCAAACGGCAAACGTTGGCACCGGTTTTCCACTCGGCGATGTTGATTGAATGGGAGCTCACGTGTGAGGAAATGAGCTTCGGTGCCATCCGCCCGCGAGCGTTGCGTTGATGTTCTTTCGTACAAAACGACGTCCAATCTTCCCACCACGCACGACAAAAGAAAGCAAACAATCGCTACGAGACCGGAGTAAAGCCGCATCCGTCCTCGTGCAATGTGGCCCTTTCGTGTGCTACGCCAATCAGCCTCCGAGTCTTCCCCCGAAATCCAGCGAAAGTCAACGAAAACTTACACGCAAGCTGAACCCTCTTGGGTTCGTCGTTTCCACGCCCGTTGCTGTCTCTTGTTCCGAAAATCGCGAAATTCGACCCGCTTCCCATTTTTGCAAACCGTTTTCGCGCGGGCCCTTTTTTCCGTGACACATTTCACCCTTCTTTTGCCACCACCCTGCGATACATTATACGTTTTCTCGCTACTATCGCAGATAGGGTAATATTAATCGTAGAATTTATATAAAACATAGCGCCGTAAGCAAACAATCAAACAGACCAGCGGGATTTTCTAAATACTCAAGAAAATGAAAAACAGCACAACCGTTTCATTTCCGTGCGTTAATTTCTACTCAGTCTTTCGGGATTTCGTTACATTTCTGTTTCCGTTCTGGCGGATGTCAGATGTGGATTCAATAAATGGTTCCTCGCTTGGTACGCGGTAACTCCCCGCGGATGGGGGGGAATTACCCAGGAGTTTTCCGTTGCTGCTGTTTGTCCACACTTGCGAAGAGGGATCACGTACGGTCCGGTTTTACCACTATCTACTGGGTCGCCTAAATCTACCACAATGCCACCGCGACGCTCTATGTACAGACCGGTGTTCGGTCGCGCGGTCACCATTGGCTACGGGGTCTAGAAATTTATCTATCGTTAAACATAAAACACACTCACACACACTTAGAACCACAAAAGCATCATCATTCGCTTTGGAGCATATAAACATACAGTAACTGGGGGTATCGTTTGCGCAATGCGATTCCTCCGTCCGTTCTCAACTATACACACACACATTTTGAACTGGCACCTCGGAGCGTCGGAGCGTGAGTTTGGCGGACTGAAACCGGCCGACACTAAACGATGGATGTTGGTGTGATCATAATACTGAAACAGTGCGTACGCGCTGCAGACAATCTCACGCCCGCGCTTTAAATCGTCCGTCCCTAAATTAGTTAACCCCTTACGCAAAAGAGACAACGACAACATTGTGCCGAGCTCGCTGCTGGTAGAGATATAAATTTGATTAAATTTTGGTTTCCTAGTCGCCTTAGCAGCGTCGTGCGTCTGCCAGCTTCACTCTAAAGTCCGATAGTTTTGCATCGCTACAAAAATAACCAAGAGCACCTAGCAGACTGCATCCGAAGGTTTCCCGGCCTTGTTTTTGGTAGTCAATTTAGTTGTTTTTTGTCATTAAATAAAAACGCTGTAAACGTAACTGGCATGAAAGAGGCGAATTTAGGCAGCATCCAAGCGCCCCTTTGGCAAGGGCACAAGCAAGAGCGGGAGCGGAGAAGGGTTGGGTTGAGGGTTAAATATAAAATAAAAGTTTAAAAAAAACCTATTTACAAATAGCTACTCCTTCTGCCTGCCCTCCGGCCTCCGCTAATCCTATCCGGTCCGGTTCACGGTCCACGAATTCCTTTTACCGATTCCCGTCGGCAGGATGGTTATTTTATGAAGCGGTCTGTGTGAGTTTTACCTTGCCTTGGTCGCCTTTCGTCCGCTCGGTTATCTTGTTGTCGCGCCAACCTCCTCCGATGTCGATCGAGTGAGTTTGGAATTAATAATCCGAGAAGCGAGGCTCTACTGCTACCATTGTGTGTGGTGTTGTTGTTTTTCTTTACATCTTCCTGCCCTGGAGGCATTCCTTCGTCGCGCGGGTTCGACGTTAGCGTTCCATTATAAAGGGGGTTTCGAGACAAAAGTCGAATATTTAAGATAACGAAAAATACGGAGCGTAACCGGGAGAGACGATGAGTCCGAATGGTAGATTATGATTCACCGACAAGGTCGCAGGACATTTCGATCGCTGGGAGGATTGTGTTGAGGTGGTAATGGTGGTGGTGGGCAGGAATGGCCGGATGGGGATGAGAACCCCCCGAGCCGCCTTACAGACACGTGTGGATGATCTTTTTCGCCCGACACAGCTTACACTTGACCTCGCAGCACCAGTGGAAGGTGCAGGAGCAGCGCTCCACCACCGTCACCTCCTGCGTCCGGTGGCCCCGCCCGCAGCACATCAGGTCGCACCCGTCCACCCCGATCGAGGTGTCGTTGCACTGGCGCCCATGCGTGCCCTGGATGCCGAGGCGCGGGTTGCGCTCGCAGAAGCCGGGCGACGGTTCTAGGTAGACGAGGTCCTTCGAGCCCGGCGGTTTGTGCTCCGGATTGTACGGTTTCAGCTGGAAGTTGTATCTGTACGCGAGGGAAAGAAAGAAAAAATACGCGCGACAAACCAACACGGTTAGTAATCGATCATTCGTATAAGAGGCCAAGGGAAGTCGTTATTCATGAATCAACTTTGTTGGCGAAAAACGGAACCAACAACAGAGGCTTCAGGACACTCACCGATTGACGCGCTTCTGCTGGTGGCCGCGGGCGTGTATCGAGTTGCTCAGCACGCTGTTGGGGCTGGCACCCCCGACACCCCCACCGACGGCGTTCGCGTTCGTCTTGAGGTTGCCCGACGAGCCGGCCCGGTTCGTCAGCGTGTTCTCGTTCACGTTCGGGCTGCGCAAGCTGTTGCTCACCATCACGCGGGACGCACCGTCGAAGCGGTCCTTCAGGATGTCGCCGATCGTACGGAAGCTGTTCAGCCGCATCCAGCACGTCTTCATCGTGCACGAGCCGGACATGCCGTGGCACTTGCACTCCTGTCGCATTTCCGCCTGCACATGCTGGTTAAGAGAAAAGAGAGGAAAAGAGAGAGAGAAGGGAACATTAAAAATTAGTCAAAAGTAAGTTTCACTTCAGCTTCAAGTGTTTCTTCTTGCTTCTACCCATCCAGAGACATTCTAAATAATCCCATAAATTTCCCAATTGACCTTGCCGGTCAACTTGTCGATGAACTAATCCCACTAATAATATTCCGTCACCTGCACCTCACTTCCCCCTCCCGATCACAAAACCCGGCAGGATTTATGGCCGCATTAAAGAGCCATTTATTTCGTTCGCGGTTCAAATAAAATGCAATAAAAATCAATTAGCCATCCTGAAACCATGCAACGCCGGGACAAACGCCAATCATCGGCAACGAGAAGGAAGGGAGACGAGATTTCGTCCATTTTCGTTAAGAGCATCGAGCTGCTAATCCTTGCGCGATTGCCCCCATCACGTCGAATCCCTCGTCTTCGAGAGACGAACGAACGCATCGAGTCATCCGATTTAATTATCCGTCTCGTGCAAAATGCTTTTTCGCCGAGGGGACGAACGTCCCGGAGCGTTGTCCTCGTCATTCACCGAATGCGCAGAAGCTAACGCGCTGCGAACGGCGCGGACCGAGGAGCACAAATAATATGTCACTTAATTACAATCACCACAAATTAATAAAATTCATAAATGAATTCATTAGACTTTTATCAGCTGTCAACAATTTAATATATACGTTCCTGTGTGGGGGTACGCATGGGTCGGGGTGTGGGTTCCACTTTGTTCCACGGGCTCCATACCGTCGTGGTTCTCCCCGCATGTGACGTGCTTCGATCACGCAATCAGAAGAACACAACGCTCCCATGCTTCCATGCCACCAGCGAACCGAGCTCGTGCAGGACGGGGATTAAAACATTTATTAATGAAACTGTGATCGCATCCGTGCGGCGGACGAGCGACGAGGGTGGGAAAGGGGGCGGTACCGATCCGGGGCGATTATTGGCGAACCATCGGGTGGAACGGATGTCGCGTGAGATCGCGAAAGGAATCGCGAAGCAAGCTCTCGGGTGTCGATCACTTCACCAAGGCTTGCCACGGGGGTAATCATTTTTATTAAGGCAAGAGGCGGTGGGAAGAGGAGGAAAACAAAGCTAAACGAACAACATTAAGCCCCCGCGTGACCACGAGCACCGTCCACCACCGGGGTGGAGTAGGAGATATAAATAAAATTTATTTATTTGATTTTTAACCCAACCTCGCCGGATCGGGATCGTGTCCCGGGCGCGAGAGAAAGGAAGCATTTGGTAGGGATTTTCCCCCCACCCGGTGGTTGTTTTAACCTTTTTGGTGCTTTGCTTAGTTTGAGTGCCGAACGCTACGGAACCGTTTCGAAACCCTTGGCCACACGAACTGCCAGCAGCGAGCACGAACGAAAAACAAAACGCGACGGAAACGGGAGACCTCCCTGAAGATCCAACATCGCATGTGAAGTGTTCGCCAAACGGGACTTTCGCACGAAAACGGGTGGCCCCCACCGGTTGAGTGGTAAACGATTTTCCCAACTACCAACCGAATGAACCGATAAAGTGAAAAATTAATGTGTCCACAAGATTACTCACGCCGGAGTGTTCAATCTGGTTATATGTATTGAGTAAAATTGTCTCTTATTGTTTTTTTCAAAAATTGAATATGTTACAATTACAACCCATTTTTTCATCCCTGTCGGGAAAAACTTACCGCTCGGCCCGCCTCGTTGTTGTGCAGGTTCATCTTCTCACGCAGCGTCCGACCGCGCTCGCCCGTGTCGACAAACTCGCGGGAAAACTTGAACCCAAAACCAATGTTGTCGCTGCAGCCGCCCCACTCCCAGTCGCCGACGCCCGCCACCCCGCCCATGTTGTTCATCTGCGGCTCGCGGTTGTGGTGCGAATAGTCGCACGTGCACGACTCGATCGAGCCCTCGCTGCAGGCACGTGCGACGCTGTGCGTTACCGCGGCGCTGGTGATCGCGTAGATGAATGCCGTCTCACGACAACCTGTGGAAGAAGGAAAATTGTTTTATCAGTCATCGGACAAAGTGAAACCGTTTTCGGCTGCAATGTGGTATAAACTCAACCGCAGTAAGCGAACCCCGAAAAAAAGGCTTGAGAACAACTTAAGATTTCACCAACAAAAAGCAATGAACAGCTTACATTGAAAGTGACCCATGGATAGACTTCGTTCGCAACGATCGGTTCAAACCGAGCCCGGGTGGTGGTATGATGAAAATAAATTAAATCGTTTTGTAATCCTACTTACGGGGCAACAGCGTCTAATCATGGCCCCTAAGCCGAAGGCCACCGAAAAGCATAAGCGCAGGCCAAAGGCCTGATGAGCAGTGGAAGGAATTTGGTACATTCTCTGTGTGTGTGTGTGTGAGGTTGAGTAGGCATGCGCCTTTTTCTTCGGGGTTTACGGGAGGAAGGATGCTGAGCGAGAGAGGTTGTATAATCTTCCCGGGGCTCTGGTGGACCGAAGAACCGGATGAAACCACAATCCAAAGCTGTTGACCGAAACGCGGTGTGTCCTCGAGATTCTAGAGGTTTAGGAGATCTATTCGAGTTCCCGAACGGGTCCGCGTGCGTGCCTTCGTTCTGAAGACAAGAATGAATTTTTGTCCTCCCTGCATCACAAAACGCTGACAGAATCCATCAAGTGGGCCTTAAACACGAGAGCGAGCAGGTAGCTGACGTGTCCGTCCGACATCGATCAACGACCGACCATGGACCATGAAGCACTTTAGGGGTCGCCTCTCTCCTGGAAGAATTATTCCAAGCCGCGAAACCAGAAGCGGCTTGGGGGTTTTGCCCTGTAACTGACGTTCGTAATCGATTATTGGAGCACTGTTCAGTCCGTGGCAGAAGATGCACCGGTGCTCGGTGCGGAACTGATTGGAAAAAATATGCACTCACCATTCTAAACCGTGGGCCACCTTCCACGAAGGCTCCATAATCGGACGTTTAGCGCTAATTTTCCAGCTGATTTCACACCTTCACACCCACCGGGCTTCGTCTGCCACCCGCCGACCGATGCAGAAGATCATGCCCGTTACGATCATGCCTGCTAAACGCCCGGAGTGAGCGAATGTGTGTCATAAACCCGAAGGCAAAGTCCGGGACGCTTCTCGCAATAATCAATCATCATAAAGCTCCAGTCCCTGGGTGAGCGGCCCACCCGGGTTTCAGTTCGAACGGTTCGATCGATGACAAGTGCAATAAGTGTCTTGTCGTGCAGGGAGAAGGGCGGAAAGAAAAAAGCAACATGCCGGAGAAGATTGTACTTCCAGGAGCGACATCAGCATGTGTCAATGACAGCACGCGGTCTGCTGTGGAACCACGCCGCGTTCGGACACCTGGATCCAGCCGGTGACCTCGAGCCGCTAGACACACATTGCGCACAGGTAGTCCCGAGCATCGTCTCCAACGGAGTCGGATCTTCTCCTTGCCGCGCAGTTGATTTGTCAAATGTTACGCTTCGTCTCAATCCATCATCACCCCGAGCACGGTGGGTTCCTTCTTCGATTCCAAACTGCTTCTCCCAACCAAGGACACGTCAGCAATCGATAACGAGAGGTGAAGAAAACACCTCACAATGCATCGGTAACAATGTACCGCCGCAGCAAACCTCATCATCAATCCAATGAGGTTCGCCACAAATTGTACATCATTGCGATTGTCTACGCACCGGAATGGCTGAAGGTTGCCCGGGCGGATCTTTTACGAGTACCCTCATTAGACGCGGCCGACCACAATGTTGCACATAAACGGTGCCCTATGACTATCGGCCTCGAAAGCCACTCCTTGCGAGCGCTGCAGAGCACCTTCGTTCGAGAAGGTGTTAACTTCGGTTCGGTAAGTGGTTCGGTTCCCGTGTTTTGTTTCCCTGGCTTTACAACCTCATCGACGAACGACGTCGTTGCTTTCCAGAGCAGTAAAAGATAAGATGCGCGGTTAAAGTGTTGCATGAAAAACAGAAACAAGCAAACCAATTGCACGGGTGGTTAGAGACAATCTCACTTTTCAATTACGTGTCAACCAGATCGATAACGAAGTACTAAAAGTACTCGTCCAAAATGGGACCCGTTTCCAACGACCTGAAGCCGCCCCAAAATGCCACCATTCCAGACCGTTCCGAATCGGTACGATAAATATTTGTGGAATGTTGTCATTCCGTTCCTCCCGTTGTCAACCCAGGACTAATTTCTGACGTTTCGATTGTCATATTAGCCAACACCACGCTGAACCGCGTCTCTACGGTGTTCCTTCTGCTTTTCCGGGGAACCTTTCGATTCGATTTTCGATACGGGACTTCGGGTAATTGAACACCCGCCCGGAAAAGGAGTGTCTTTCGGGTTTCGGATTAGACGTGCCGCGGGTGTCCCGTGCAGCAAACCCTCTGTCTCCGGCCAGTTGACAGACGCAGGTCCTCCCGAACGACACGACGGTGATTGATCTGCTATTAATTGATTTATTAGGGATCGAGCTGACGAGCAATCGAGCTGGCAGTTGACGAGACCCGACGGTAAGCGATCGGATTCACCTCCCGACCATGTGTCCTAAACGATGTGTATGTGTGTCAGCGTCCCGTCGTCACACGCCTCGCTCGGTCGAGAGATCGATGAATTTATTTATTGGATTAAGCATTAAGACCCCTTTCCCCCCGATGCCACCGATGTTCGAAAAACATGTTCGAAGCCTATCGATCATCGAGCCCCCCCCCGATCGGGGGCTCCAATCGCTTACTTAATGAATAAATTAACTCCGCATAATCATCTCGGGGGCCCATAACGGTTATCGAGCATCAAGACACCAGAGGAGCCTAAAAGGGAAACCGAAACCGAACGCGCGACAGACTGCTCGAACGCAATCCCGAGCGTATGTGACGCAAAAATGTGAGCACGCGGGAAATTAAAGACACGTCAATCCCCATTCACCGAAAAGAAAAAGGGCTAATCTGTCTGAATCTTTTGGAATCTACCCTTTCGTCTGCTTGTCCTATCCCTTTTCCTTACCCTGTTCTATGCAAACATTTGCGTTTCGATCGAGCGAGGAGAATCAAAATATTTTCATCACCCAAAACGCACACAAAAACCCCCCGATTGGATTTCTTTGCCTCGTGTTCTAGCATTATTTGAACCTTTTTTTTGGGTTTGATTCGAGCCTGTTGATGTGTTGCGGTCGCCGTCGGACACAAAACCGATAATTGCCGGGTTCGTTGCTGCCGGTCGCATCGAGCTCTTTCTTCTTTCGGCAGTGTGCAAATGCAAACAAATCTCCACCCAAAAAACGAAAAAAAATCACATTAAGGAGAATAAAATAGCTGGCATTGGGCGAAAATAAAAGAAGCACTGAAAAACCAAATTGGATGCGTAAGCGCCCGGCGAAAAGGAAATCCGGTCTCGCCCGAAATGCGGTAGTATTCCTTGTATGTTTGCTTTTTTGTGTTTTGGTTGAGGTTTTGTCCTGTTTCATTACGTTTCGTTTTCGATTTCATTTCGAACACGCCAGCAATCACATAATGTGCTCTTTTTCTCCTTTTCAGTCGCTTCCTGCTTTGTTGCTTGCCTTCGATTGTCATGCAACCCTTTGGAGTCTTTTTTTTATTATTTGTTGCTGCATCCCCCTCCCCGAAAGGATGTCGTTTTGGGAGCCCGAACGTGAAATAATAAAGGGTTTCTCTTTCCCGATCAAATCGACGGGCCCAGGGAACAACACAACCGAACAATTAGTTTAATGGTTCAATTTGGGCAATGGGCGTTACGTTTGAGCCGCGTGTTTTCATATCGTATTGCACCGAAGCCGTCCCGTGTCTGTCCTTCCGTACGTACCTGTTGCAACGGCTCCGTGGCCTTGGGGCCGTGTGAAACGGATTTCCCGTTCCCTTTGTTGGTGTTTTCGTGTCTGGATATCTAATTCATTCATGCGACCATGGGCGAAGAATCGCCAAACGGCAGCCTAACGAAGACATCATAAAACGAGATTCTTGCACCCATCTGCATACGGGCGTCTGGGCGTTGCAGTTTCGGAACTAAATAGGTTCCTTTGTTTGTGTCGACGACCCATTGAGGCAGAGATTTGGGTTTCCCTTTCGAACGAGGCGGAAACAGGTTCTAACGATTCCCCGTGAATGAGTTCACGGCGAGGAAAGAAAGAAATCTCCAGGGCTCTGTCTTTTATTGCGCGTCTCAAGTGCTCAGACCGAATTTCGCGAAAATAGCCAACTTTTGTGTGCTCTGGAGGTTCTACCAATAAAAAAAGGGTTGCGAATGTCTACCTGGTAATCAGGGTGCTCTCATCGGCGATCATTAATCACGACTAGTTTTTGGGCGAATTACCCCCATCGCCATTCCATTCCGGAAGGGACGCAGAAATTCCTCATTTGGAAGCGATTTTAATTCGTCGATTAAATACTACCGTTTATCGATCCCATCTCCACTGGCTGGCCGTCGACAATCCTATTTGACCGCGAAGTAAAGGATTTGTTGATGGCTTCGCGGGAGACTATTTGCAGAAGCTCATCCTGCGAACGCAAAACGCGGGACCTAAACAACGCCACGGTCTGGTAAATATTTTATCGCTTCCTTCCACGACCCTGTAGGTCTCGGCGTGCCCGAGATAGGACACGGGATTTTTGAGGGGTTTGGCAAAGCGAAGAAGAGAGCCAAACGCACAGACAATGCTCCGTGACAAACCGAAACGCAAACGCTGAGCCCTGGAGCCTTCGGGCTTTTTGCTGATTTATGGAGCGTATAAAACCTTTTTATTAATATATATCGCTACGGTTTAACACGGGCTCCGGCTCGGGAACCGCAGGACGCTCGCATTCCGGTCCCTTGTCTTTGCCTTGGCCAGCCGTTGTTGCTTTCTCCTCGCCCGATCTTCATTCTGCCTGAACCGATCCCGCTGCTTCCTTAAGGTCCGATGGCGAACTTTTCCCAGTGGCGAAGATTGCTCGAACCTCTTCCAGGAGAGCTCTTCCCGTTGGCTCTTTCCTTCTGATCGCCCTGTCTTGTAGCGATTTGTTCTCCTACTAGACTTGACTACACTCCCTAAAGCCTGCCTAAAACATGTGTCTTACAGCGGCAAACACACACAGGGAAAAAAAACAACATGTTCCGGACATCTCCCTCCGGGTTCTCTCTCTATTTCTCCTCTCCATTTCCTAGGGACCACAAACACCGACTGCCCCCGGATTTCGTCGCTCCGAGCCTGCGCCCGTTTATGGACGGGTGTTATAAAAATAAAACTGTCATCATCACCATCAGCAGGCCACGGACACGATCCGCCCGGTCGATCGTAAAAATCGGCGCGCTGCGTTCCTAGATCTCGCCGAGCAGCATCACCCTCGGGGCGGAAAAAAAAGGTATAACAAAACAAAAAGACACAGTTACCTTCGAAAGGCACCCAAAGTTGGATCGTAGGCAAAGGCACCACAACCACTCCGGTGCATACGACTGGCGGTGGCGGGAGGGCTCAAAAAGTGTGACAAGATTTATAGCGTTTAATTGCTCGGCGTAACCCGGCAAAAGGATGGACTTTGGTAATAAAGTTGTAGTGGAGGCGCTTTACCGATTCATCTTCCCCGACCGTCGGACGGGCGGGTGAGCGAAGCAGCGGGGACGTATGTGGCGGTGGATGGGGTTGGGAAAAAATCTTATACGGCCCTAATTTGCTGGTCAATTAAGAACGCGCCGCCGAAACCACTACGGACGAACGCGAGGCGAAAGATAAAATAAAGTCATTTTGCGATAAACAAATCGAAGTGAGGAGATAAAGCTTCGATAAGACGTCGGGTAAAGGAAGGAAAATGATCCACGATCCACATTCTCACGGTCCCGCGAGTGTCCCGGTGGCTAAAAGGAAGCTGTTCGTCCGTTCGGCGACTATCGATAAATCGATCGACCTACGGCGGAACGAAGCAGAGGTAATGCGATCGCCGGGAAAGGAAAGGAGCTGCATCGAATGCGATTCCGCGAGCCGGCGTGCGGCGATAAGTGGCGCAACGATGGTCCGGGAGACCACCATGCTCGGCACTTTTTAATCGCTCGATCCACAATCCATGACGCATTGTGCCGATGAAGACAGGTCCACCGGTTTTCTTCGACGACCTCTCCAAGACGACTCTCGGAGGCTTTTGACAGCTGAAGGAAGGATTGTAACGCGGCCGGGACTCACTCACCGTCAGCAACAACCGACAACCGGCTCAATGGGACCATTGTTTTCCGCAGCTCTATTTGGTGCTAGAGCTCCCGTGTTGGTTTGTGTTTCTGTGTTTGTGTTTATGTTTGCCCAATGAACTACCGCGGCCACCTCGGTGCCACCGGTCACTTCAGTGCGACCACAAGTTACCCAACCGCACTCGAAAAGTCGATCAGTGGAGTTCGTTGTTCGCTCGGGAACCAGGGTGGGTGGCTAGATGCCGTTCGGGGTGATGTTAATAGGTAAAACCAATAAAACGCTACCGTCACGGTGGGAACTCACGATCCGCTCTTCACCGTCAGAACAAACCCCACAATGGTCCCAAGGGCTCATTGAAGTGGTTAAGTTCACCAAGCGAAACCCAACAGTTGCAACATTTGCATTCGTTATTCCATTTAAATAAACAAATCTCCCATTAAAAACAGCGGCACGCAAAACAAAAGCAGATAGGGATTATTTTTAGAAAGGAGTTGCGCAGGTTTCCTTTTTCCTTTTCAATTTTCCAACGCTCTCCATTTTCTAATGAAACATTAAACGAGCTAAAATCATGTTCACCCCCGTGTAGGATTATTAATTGTGAAACCATTTTAACAGATCCTATAAACTCCCACTTTCTTGAACAACACACACACACACACACACACACACCAGGGGCGCACACTTCCGAGGGCGTCGCGGGAGGTTAATCAATAAAGAACCGGCCTCACCCTCCGTCGTATCCCTGCCCTGCCCTCTCCCCCCGTAACCGGGAGTGAGGAGTAAATTGCCATTAATTTTCCTACAATTATTATAATTTATCGCTCCCGCAAGCCAACGGTCCCGGTCCCGGCTCGTTTCGTTCGGCGCGCAACACGTGATCCCCGGTGGAAGGTGGGGGAAAAGGAAGACGGCGAAACACCTTCTTCATCCGCGCAACGGGACGGACCGGAGAAAAAGAAGAAACCGGTGCAGCGTCTTGCAAAACCCCCTTGGAAGCGCCGGGTCGGGCTCGGCCTATCGCGAGTGCATTAATTATTGATAGCGGGAGCTGCAGTAAAATGCTAATGGATTGCCACCGGGCGGCCAGAAGCGATGAATAATGACTTAATTTCTTCGCCGACCGAGTTGGGCCCTTCGGAGTGCGGTCCAGCATCGGCAAGATCGTCGTCGTCGTCGGTGGCGTGAAGCACTTTCTCCGCGCGTCAATTATGGATTGAGAAAATGAGGCGGAACAACGGACCTGGGTCCCGGCGAGGGGGGGAAGCAAAGGGAGTGGGAGCGGTGGCAGCGGATGGTGATAGAATTTAAATCGTTTTCCACCGCCCGAAGGTACGCTTGATGCGACACCAAGGAGTTCCGTTCGGTTCGATTATGAAGATCGATGGAATTATGTTGTAAAAATGACGCGCAAATCTGTCGATCCAGGAAAGGATGGTGCATCTCGTCACGCACCGGCACATTCTATCTTTTCTTGTCCGGAGTTCTCTCCCGGCTCGGGGAAAAAGGTCAATCGGTGGATGACTTTATCCCGAATGGGATACTTTCGCCAGAATTTATTTTACCGCCCGGAAACCCGCTGCGACTGACGACAGGTCAATGGAGTCGATTAGTTCCCGCCCGTCGCTCAACACGATGGTTCGGGTCGGTTCCAGGGACTTCCCCAGGAGTTTCCGATAGCAAAAAAAAAAGGAGACAACCGTCCCGCTGTGAGCAACTCCTGGCGTTAGGCAATCGTCTTTTCGTTCGGTGCTTCGGTTTTTTTTTGCTTCTTTCTTTCTCAACGCTGTGTGGTCTGCAAGCGGGTTCGTTTTCCTCGTTTTTTTCAATAAAAGAATTATCAACTAATTTCTGTTGAGAGAGTAAAAAACAAGGCTAAACTGTCCCGGTTGAACAATAGGAGGCCCGAGGATGTGTCTCTGCCGGGACTCTGTTTTGCGGAGTCGAATTCTTTTCATCCACTCTGGGGCGGGAAGGGATCAGAAAGAAACCGAAAACCATTTACCACCATCAAAGTGGCCTCCGGCGTAATCCGGTCGAGGTTGGATTTTGCGTAACAGCATTTGCAGCAAACACCTCCATTGAAAGCTGAGCAGTCGGGTTTGCTCATTGTTGCGGAAACATAACACCAATCGATCGACACGCCAAATGTGTCGAAGAGCAATCAAATACCATACGGCAAAGATTGTCGAGCTTAAAGGCACCGTAGGAAAAACAAATCTCGCAATGGCGAAACATAACCGTTTTAGCCTGCGGCAAGATGATGAGCGCACGGTTCGCACGACGAAAAACAACGAAATTACACAAACACACAACACACCAGCCGGAGGGCGAAAGACAAACGTTGCGATGACAAATAAACCCCGCGTCAAACGGGCCGGCTGTGTGCATGTGCATGTGCAAGGTACCGGAAAATGAGAAACCCTTGGACTTCAGCTTGCGCACTTCAGCGTGATGCGCCGTTGAAGTGGTTAATTCCGTCCGTTATTAGCCGAGCAGATGAAGGCCGGCCGTTTAGGGGAACGGTTTACGGAACAGATGTGCCAGCTTAGCGTCCCGGGAGTCCTTTTTCAGCTCCGGGACTTCTGGGTGAAGGGATGGAATCGGAAGGGCGGCAAAAGGAACGTCAGTTGTTTACTGCCTTTTAAATGGTGTTCTACCCGAAATAAGGCTTGTAAACAATTGTCTATTGCGTGTCCCGGAGAAAGGTGTCTTTGGAGGGTCTTAGGAAGGGAAAGAATCTTATTCACGAGATCCTCAAACGCGATCAAGATCATATCAATTTCCAACCACCGCTCAATTTAAACTCCACTCAACTTTCTCAATGGTCAAAACACACATGTGTGTGTGTGTGTGTGTGTGTGTGGTTCCTTTTCTGCGAACGTCCATCGTCATCTTGACATTATCCTATGCCGCCTTCAGGCGCCACCGAATCAGAAAAGCGGCACGTTTTTGCGCTTCAAGCGCTCCGAACCCGAAACGTGAAGCCAAACGTTCGCCCGGTTCCGCTTCCCGTATCTACCGGGTTGGATCTTGGCGGGCACAAGGAAACACAAATGCGTGCGTAGGCCGCGAGCGATGGCTTCCAGGCTTCGTGGGGCGAAAAAAAGGGGGGAAAAGCGGATTCCCATAAACTCCACCTCCGCACGGACACGACGCGCACGTCTTCCAGCGAAAGTCTCGCCACCGGAATAGTAATTAACTGGTTCCACCTACGCCGCGAAGACGCTGCGGTTCCGGCTACCGTGAAGTTTCCTACCCACATTCCTACAACAACAAAAAAAAAACCAACGCTTACCTCGTTCGACGATCTTGCCGAACAGATTCTTGCCGCGCAGGAAGTTCCGCGTCGAGCAGTTCCACCGGCGCGTCCGGAACTGGTGCTGGCACTCGTTGATGGCCAGGTTGGCCCCCTTGGCGATGGCGGCCAGGACGCCGGGGTTTTCGCGCGCCAGCTTGCGCTGCTTGCGCCGCAGGGTGGCGTGGATGGCCGGATCCATGTACGTTATGCCGGGCGCCAGCGGAGAGATGTTGTTCGGCTCGCCCGCCTTCGCGATTCCCCTGAAACGTGGAGAAAAAGAAACAGAGAGTAGGGTTAGACAGAGGTTTTACCTAGGAACACTTTCACCTTGCCGAGCTGCGTTTCGCGATCCCTCAAAGCCTTTCCCGAGAGGTGGGGGAAAATTCAGGGCCACATGCTGGTGACCTTACACTTCTCCCGAAACCTTTTCCACATATGTTAAACTCGGAAGAAAAATAGTCACCAAACCTTAAAGGCGTTAATGCGATGCGCAAACAGCCCTCGGCAACAGATGGTGACAGCAAGTGGGCAACAACAACAAAAAACCCACAGAAGATTTCCCCCGAAAGCTTGCCGAAAATCGGCAGAGAAAGCATCGAAAGTGTTCGAGGTTGTTTTCCCACACCTGCTTCTTGTGAGGGAAAAACCAGATCCTGGCGGTGCGTATTTTTCTGCAAAGTGTTGAACGCTGACGCTTAAGAGTTCGTTTCGAAACATCCTTTTGGAGGTTCGTTGAAGGATGGGAAAAATAATGCTACGGTTCGATCGCGTAGTTTCAACGGTTGTTTACGACCACAAACACCTGGAAGTCGCCGTAGCGCCACGCTGAAGCAAAACTAACTAAAAAAAAACCCGTCCGCTGTTTGTCTCACACCGAAATTAGTTGTATCAATATTTAGCACCAACCACCGCCCGCACCCGCACCCAATCGTCACGCCGAACGCGCCGAGCGTCACGTCACGAAATGCAAATGAGACGAAAAGCCCCAAACAACGTGCGAGGCTGCAAGGTAGGGACAGCTTCCTAAAGTAAGACAGATCGCCACCTTTCGGGTGCGCGTCCAAGACCAAAGGCAGCTCCAGTTCCAGCGAACGTGGACGACGTGCCGGCGGAGGCCACTGCAGTCGGCGACCGGTAGCGTGGATGATTAATTGGACAAACAGTCGTCATCGGGTTCGGACGAACGGACGGGGGATCGCTGATGGGGCGCCGATGGAGCGGAGGATCAATAGCTCGGTGCAAAGGGACCCCGTGCGTATTGCGTAAGCGTAAGCCGACGCCGATGGAAGTCCGTGGTACCGACTGACCATGAATGCTGCGCGACAAATGCTGCGTTCCCACGGTCGATTCCCAAGCGGCTCGACCCTCCCCGTCGGTGGTTGCGTTCTGAGTCGCCGAGCTGCTGGAGGACAATATTTGCCTGCATTCATCATTCGGACGGGGAAAGTGATCAAACAGTGAAAGTAATCGAGCGCTGGGACGGATTAACGCAACAAAAGATTTGTGAGAATTTAATTTAAGCGACGAACCTCAATTTCTGGTAATAAAAGGGAATTTGAGTTGTTGTTTTTTTCTGAAGTAACATTCTCGTTATACAAAAACTTACAAATTGGAAGATCGGTGGTGACAAATTACCATTTAAATTCCGCACGCCCAATTTATTGGTGCGATTTTGACGTTCCTTCACGTCGGGAAGCGCAACGTTCGATGGCGAGTGCAGCCCCCTGTAGATGATTTATTTCGCAGCATTCCAGCAAGCAAAAGAACCACAACGCACCACAATTTGCTCCCCCCGGACGGCGAGGTTGTCGTCTTAGTTTGTCAAATTGTTGTCGTATCATGTATTTTTTTCTGTCGTTCTTCTTTATTTGATTCCGAACTTCAAACTTCCACGACGGTCGTGCGCAAATGCGCCCCGGCGGACCGCGTTTTCGGTAGTTGTGTCCGGTTGTGTCTGGCCGGTCCACCACTTATCGCTCCCCCCTCCTGAAACGATGGTCGAAACGTGACCAAGGGTTTTACTGGCCGCGAACGGCCATGGCGGGACGAAAGGTGAGCACGCGGAGGTGGAAGGATCACTTTGAAGATCATAAAATGCGATCGAAACCTGTCACACACCTCGGCTCGGTCAGTGGACACCACACACATTCCAGCACGTGAGAGGTTAGAGTGCCCTGTCGGGGACAGCAGGCAGCAGCATCTTCATCATCATCATCATCATCATCAAGCTGGTTGAACATAAAACGGTTTCCCCGAAGGCGCAATGTTGTCCCGCACGGGATGGACAAACCACCCGAGGGCATTCAGTTGTGGACCCGTTTACTCGCGTTTGCGCTTACATAACGCACGGTCCCGGTGTCGTTGCGTTACGTCGCGAGAGTTGTAAAATAAATTAGTTTGTCTTGCGGTGGTCGGCGTCGCCAAGCACGCGGAACGAGAATGGAACGCGTCGCGAATTCTCGAACCCGATCGCTCTTCGGCTCGAGCATGCTTGTTTCGGAAGGATGTTTTTGTGTTTCATCTGCAATGGTTTTTTTTTGTCTCTGTTTTCATCTCCATTTCAGTCTCATTTCACGTTTGCGATCGATTCCGTGCGCGAAGGAGCAATAATACGTCGAACAAAATCGGTCACAGATTGCACTTAACGTTCGCGTTCTCGGGAAAAGATTGCTGCAGCGCCATATATCCTAAGATAATCAAATGCCGTGTTTTATGCCGTGATCGTAAATCATTTGCGATGAAACGACAAACAAAAAAACACCTTTGTCATTTGGCCTGAAGGGGATGAATGAGGGATGCACCTTGCAGAACCTTTCCCGCATGCGCAACCCGTCTGGGAGTTCGTCTTTTTCCGGCGTCATCGGGCTGCACCCCCGGCTGGCCTTGGCGGGAAAAACGAGCTTCTCGGGCGTGATGGGAAGCGCGATTCTTCCAACAACCGACCGACGGACGGCATCCCGAAAAAGGCTCGCGTCGCGTTCGGAGCCCGCGGGCCCGTCGTCGCTCTCGTGCCATAAACGATGCGCTGACAATTTATGATCGTCCTCGATCGAGCGGATACGGATCGATTTTGATGCGTTATTTATTGACTGGACCTTCGACTGGCGCGCGGTGCTTCACCAGCAACAGGCGAGAGGAAAAGAGAATAAAGATCAGTGATGTGACTTTCATCACTTTCCAATCTTGTCTGCCTACCTCTGCTTCGGTTTGGAGATCGATGTCCTTTTTCGGTAACTGGATAAGCGCCACTGAGGGGTGGTTTTTCTGCCGTTCCGTCGCCTTTTCCCGTTCGACCGGCGTGAAGTAATCTGAACGCCATTATTGCACAGGGTTGGTGACACGTTCCAATCAGTTTTCCCCCGAGCGATCGCATGGCCAATCTTTCAATAAACATGAGGTATTTTATGCAAGGTCCACTGAAGAAGAATTCGTTAGAAGAAAAGCTCCCTCCAAGCCATCGGTTGGTTCATTATGGAAGAACCACTTTGTCACTCGACTCGGCTCGGTGTAAAAATCAACCATCCCATCATAAATACCCAAAGGGTGGCCCAGCGTTTCCCGCCGGACGCCCCGGGTGACGGATGATAGAACGTCAAAACGCGGAACGGAACGCATTTCGCACCGCAACCACATCGGACGCTATCGCGCTCGGAATCGATCGAGTAGATCACGTTGCAAAACGGAATGCGTACGCCGTGCAGAAAACTCCCGCCCGAGGCTCGGACCAGAAGTGGAGTGGAAAAATCAGCACCATTTCCACGCCGGTGCGTTCGGCGCGGCAGTCTCGAATTACGCCCCTCGGGTAGGGAAGGGAAGGAACATGTTTTATGCTCGCTGTCAAGCACCCGTAAAGCCCCCGGGGGGGAAGAAGGAGGCGGACGCTCGGAGGAGTCCGACACGAAAACCGCAACAGCCTCAAACGACGGCGGCGTTCGTGTCACTCTATTAAAATTCTCTGACACCATTAGCTGGCACGCTGCGGTCGGATTCGGAGGCAGGACGACGTGAAAATGCCAATCGATTGAGGCATTATCGATAAATAACGAGCGTGACATTAATTGGAAACTTCCTCTCCCGCCCGGCGCGGGAATGAAATGTTTGCCTAATGACAAATGTAATCGAAAAACTAATTACCCATTACGTGATGATGTACCTCAATGTACTACAACCGCAGCGGTCTTCTGGCCCGGAAAGGGGGTCCGAGGGAGGCCGGTTTAATAAATAACCACCTCATAAACGCACCGGAGCTGCGTGTGAGGTCCATAAATTGCTGCGGACGCAGGCGTCGCTTGCGAAAAAGGTTGCGTAAAAAGTCAATACACTTTTGAAATCCCACCACCCGCCGCCATTTGTCAAAGCTCCGACCGTCTTGCGTCCCCACCGCACATCACACTCACACCCACCCGAAGCGGCGCTCCGGTAATTCAAACTATATTTCATTGAATAATTAATGATAATGCTAGTGACAACGAGAGCACACGAAGAAAAATGGCCCGCCCGGCAGCGTCCTTGCGCTAAACAAACGTTGGAACGAGCCGTGGCCCAACCCGACGGAAACAATGTTCAAACATTACCCTGAGACGGGCGGGGAGAGGTGGGGAGGGGGAGAGAAAAATTGCTCCAAACGATCATCAATCGATCGGTGTTCGAATAATTATCCCCGCACGTTCGTTCGCTCGTACCGAGGGTTTTCGATAGAGTTGCAGTGCACCCTACGTTCCCTCTAGGCCACGGTGAGGTACACCTCGCAACCCCTCTCGAACCCTTTTCTACAAAGTCCAGGTGATCATGGTGCCAACACTCGATGGAATGGGAAGCTAAATTAATTTATCAAAAAACTGCCAGCAACCACCTCATGAGTGGTGGTAGTGGTGGTGCAATAGCGGAAAAAGGGTAGGTCTGGTGCGGTCGTACGCCGTCGCGATCCGTCGCTATTAATCACAGTGGTAATCATTTTTCATATACAAAACACTCAGATGGGGTCCTCGGTTGAAGGAAGCACGAGAATGCAACCGATGCAACGGAAGGAAGGAAGGTCGGATGGATGGATGGATGGATGGATGGTTGGATGAATAGTGCACCATAGCACCAGCGCCAAGAGTTCATCGGTTTCCCCTAACCCGAACGATCGGATGAAAAATGACACGACGGTGTTAATTTGTCATTTATTACGCTATTAACAAACGCTTACTTCGATCCGCTGCTTGAAGTGAAGTGCAGCAACAGATGGACGGACGGCAGCAAACGTCACACGGGTGCATCGGCAAAAGCCCGCGGTCGGGCATGGTTTGCAAACACAGACGCGCGAGGTAGCAAAAAAAAAACCCCCGGAGAAACACTGGAGCCACCCTGGAAGCCTGGGAAAACGAAGCTGGCCGATCCTGGACGACTGCATACATCGCTCCATTGCCCTTGTTCTGTCGAGGAAGGCTCGGACACGAGAATTCTTGCAAACGTACCACATTCGAAGACGTTTTAACACCACCAACAGCAGCATCAGCAACCCTCAGACGCATCAGCTCCTTCCACATGCCAATTGCCCCGTTCGCCCGGCATTGGAATGCAGCGTCCCATCGGGCGTTGGGTCGACGTAATGGTCCAGAGCCGTGTGGAGATTTATGTGCAAACGATAAGCTCGACGAGAACAGGCGCGCGCGCACGCCCGCCCGAGCATCCGTTGCGGGTGGGTTTGTCGCTTAATTGCCCGTTGAAGTCTTTCGTACCGTGAAGCGCTAAAGCGTTCCGGGACGGCGGTGTTTGCAAAAACAGGCAAAAGAAGGACTTAACAAATCCGAAAATGTTGCTTGCCTGACGGAAGGAATCTGTCTGGGGAGGCCCGGTGTTGGGATGTGTTGTAATCCTCGTGAGAAAAAGAACCTTCCCGTTCGGTCATCGCTGCTTCGAAACTCGTCACTCGACCAGACCGCGAGGTGAAATCATCGGAGTAAAGTCGCGCAAAATCGGGAGGACCATTTCACACCTCAATTCACGCAACGGAACGGCATCCCTCCCCGTGCGCCCAAATAATCCTCCCCACTTCCCCCCTCGCGTCACGATAGCTAAGCTGTCCGATTCCTTTTTCCACGCTCCAGAACGGTTCGCTTCAGCACGCGGAGAAATTAATGTACGCCAACAATTGAGTGACAGCGCTGGTGATGCTGGTCGGTTGAAATTAAGCTAACGATGGCCAGGACCCGGGGGCTTGCTGACGGACGCCCGTCGACGCGAAATCGACCAGATCTCCTCCAACCTCCGCCCCAGTCGCGGAGCGCGCGAATAAATCTCCCGACGGTCACCACGATCGTTCTACGCGTTCCAAAGTTCCTCGCGAAGGTTAAGCACCGAAAATTCCACCAACGGGGCAGCATACACACTGCAGGAAAAAGGGAAAGGACGGTTCACACGCTTTATGACGCGCGAACGGGCGTCGCGATGCCCCAGGATTACGAGTGATTTGTTCACCACATCACTCCGTTCCGTTCGCGCTCGTGTGCGTGTGTGTGTGTGTGGTGGAAAGAAAAGTCGCGAAAAACGAGACGCGCAACTTGACGACCGACCGATAACGATCAATTTGGGTTAAAAAGAAATCTCCAACTTAATTAAACAAAACAACGAAAAGGGGTGCTTGTGTTGCTGATGTTGCAACCGGCCTCCGGTGCATACTGGTGCATTTGGCTGCTTTAACAAACAAATAAAAGCAGCGAAAACAAGAACAGCAAACATGTGACGGCGAAGAGTGAAATTCGCGCACAAAGCAAAGATGCCAATGTCACCGGCGGTGGTGTGGATGGCGCGAAGGGGGAGGGGGGGAAAGAATCGGTTTTAATTTAATTAAAACCGACAGCAAACGTAGGTACAATCGCGTCCGAGCCGCGCGACGCGAAACATGGCCCGTGGGGATGCATACAAATCAATTTCGGTGTTAATTTCTGTCTTTCACTCTCGACGCGTACACGAATCCATCCACGTCCAGGCAAAAGTGCAGGCGAAATCATTTGCATTCACTTCCACCGCGCGAAAGCAGCACAAAATGTAACACACGGGGCACGGGGAAGGCCAAACGCGATCGGCCCTTTTTTTCCAACCCCCAGGGGTTTGCCCCGTTCCGCGTCGACATTATCGTTAACGAGCTGATTAAATGCCATACAATATTGTCAGCTGTTTAATAAAATTAATTACAAAAATAATTATTATCAACATTTACGATGCATATATATCGGGCGAACGATTATAACAGTGTTCCCCGGTGCGTGTCGAACCTCCTTGCGTCCTTCGCGTGTGCAAAAGGAAAACAGGAACTCAAATCCAAGTGACAACCGTTCCAACGGCGAGTCCCGGTTGTGCAGGTGTCACCAGCCGACCGGGAGAGTGTGAAAAGTGGGTATCCATTTCGAGGCCACCGGATGAAAATGTCGCCCCAGGAGCGACGCGCGAACAAGTGTTGAAGAAACTGTAAACAGATTTTTTTTCCCCTGGACACGCTTCACGGGAAGAAAAGAAGTACAACCGATCCGAAAGGAAGGAGTGAACGAGAAAAAAGGAAACAATCAAACACGGCCATAAATCGGATCGTGTCCGATTGAGTTGGCTAAATGGCAGGGCATTCGGCGAAGTCGGCCTTCCCCGGGCCCCTAACAGCGGGAAGGCAATATTTCCCAGGTGAGAAGCGAACCGTCAAATCAACAACCATTTTGAGCCGATTTTCTTCCGTTAATGATAACTCTCAACCCCCCCTTCGCTGTCCTCGCTTTAGGGCTATTAGTGTAACACCTTTCAAAACAGAAGTAGCGAAGAATGGGTGAAACGAGCCTAAAGCCTTCGCACGGAATGCAATCGAAGCCCGCCCGTTCCCGGCTAGGATGGCCGCTGGCGTAAAGCTAAAGGTTTCGAAACGGTCCCGGATCGGATTAGACGCGATTTTAGACCCACTCTCAGGCCCCTGGAACCGTCCTGCGGTCCCCCGTGGACCGGGCCTTCGGGACGGAAAGTAGCCATAAAACACTGATATTGAAACCATAAATTTTCTATTAATCATTATCACGCGAGCTGCGAGATTATTATTTTCATAGCCCGCGGTGGGAAACGGAAAACCAGACCGTGCTTCCAAACGCGAGCGTTTTTTTTGGGGGAAAGATTTCGGTGTTCACCTTACCCTTTCGGTCTTGGAGCGGATACGGGGGAGAGCGGGCAAGGGGAAGTGAATGAGTGGTTGACTATCAATAAAAACAAAATAGAAACTATGAAAATAAAAGGCAAATAAATAAAAACAAACAAGCATGGCGCGCGGTACGCTGAATTCGCTCCAATCCGAGCGCCATTAGCGAGGGATCGAATGGGGCGCGTTTAGATAAAGACCGATTTTCCTTCGCCCGCTGCCTGCGCTGCCTTCGTTGCCTAATGGTACACTTAAGTAGTAGCGATTAGGGAATATTAATTTATCCCCCTCTCCTTTCCTTTCATCCTCCCTGGGATCGTTTAGTAATCCCTCCCCGAGGCCAAACTCCAACCATCGAAACGTGAATGGTGGTGGTGGCGTGGTGGCGGAAATGGTTGCTTTCCTACTTTATGGCCACCATAATGATGTCATCGACATCATCAACATCATCATTGTGCGTGTGAGGAAGGGGTTGTTTTAAAGCAGCATAAAACGGGGAATTCGCTAGCTGCTGGCGATTCTGATGCAACAATTACTTACCACCACATCGAGCCCCGTCCGCGGCCGGGTTTGGATTTGCTTTCCACCTCCGCCCAGGCACTGATGGCCATCAGGCACACCATTAACACTGTCACTAGATTCATCGCGTTTAGATTTAAATTTAAAAACCAACTTTACCCTACTACTAGGTTGCGTCTTCGCTCGCGGCTTCGAATTTGGCACCAGTTTTGCTTTCTAGGATGTTAAACTAACTTTCTTTCTCCTTTCCGGTTCACGGTTTGTTTTCACTTGCCACACTTGTTGCGTTTTGGCTTGCCTTGCACACCGATTGATTGTTGCTCCGCTAGCAAACGAGCGTCACCATCGTCTCCATCC
Organism: Anopheles ziemanni; assembly: GCF_943734765.1. Taxonomy (NCBI): domain Eukaryota; kingdom Metazoa; phylum Arthropoda; class Insecta; order Diptera; family Culicidae; genus Anopheles; species Anopheles ziemanni. The sequence continues at coordinate 28,077,184 of NC_080705.1, read as the reverse complement.
GACACGCATCGGGCGACAACAACAACAACAACAACCGTTCACGCAAATTGCTCATTATCACGCGGGCAAACACTGGGACATGCCGCCAACATGCACTCGACCCCGATCCACGGGGAGGTTTTTTGGCACGAAACTTTTCGGAACGAACTCTCGGCTCTCGGTGTCGCTCACGGACGCATCGACACACCCTGCCCGAAGCGCTGGCAAGGACCAAACTGACGACGGCGACACGCGCTGACCGGTTGTTGAAAATGTCGGGCTCAGGGAAAATCAAATCCTGCCGTAGAGGAGCAGGCGCACAATAACATCAATCACGATCGCGCACGAGAGCTGTTATGCTGGACGCTGCCACTGCTGAGATGCTGCTGGTACACCGTTCACCGCCGCTGCGCTGCTACTTACTAGCCGACCGGCAGCACGATATCCTTCGGCACCTTTCCGGCTCGTCGTTCCACGGGGTGCGTCTGTGTGTGCGTGTGTGTGGCTTGTGTGTTACCCTCGTCTTTCGGTCTCCCTCTATCGCTTTTGCTCGTTCCTGCTGCTCACTTTCTCACTCGTTTCGCTGCCCCCGGGAGTTATCTCTTTTGCGCCAGTGGCATCCTTCCGGCAACAGGCCGTCCCAATTGTTGTACGAACAAATTCCCACTCCCTTTCTCGCTCGCTCGCTCGCTCACTCACGCGAACGATCGATCCGATTGCGCCGATCGCTCGATAGAAGGGACCGGCATTCGATCCATCTCACTCGGCCGTACGAACCACAGCAGGTTGCCTCACTCGCTCCATTCGATCTCACTCGCACCCACACCGTTCGATCACACTCGATCGTGCGCACGTTTGCCATTCGCCGGCGAACCATCACCCTCCTGTCATCCCGCTCACTCGCTCACTCCCGGGTGAGCGTTTCTCCGTTTTGCACACTGCTGCTTCCGCGTCTCGAACTTTTCTTCGACCACTTTTCTACGACTTCCTCTTCGTTTCCGCTCCCTTTCCATTGCTTGTTCTTGTTGAGTTTTTGTTAATAGTTGTTTTGTTCCGATTGTGTTTTTTTTTTGTTTCTGTGCTTCACTCGTTGCCACCTTCTTTTTATGCGCGAAGGGTGGAAGCTTTCGGATCGCGGCGGTGTGTGCCTCAATGGTGCGTTAAAGAGCCGCTCAGCATGGCCCTTTCCTACAATATATACGACATGTTATCGAAAGTGAAGCTCTAACACACGAACGGTTTGTAGAAGTAAATCAAATTAGATTTTCTTGTGCTTCAAGAACCATTTCCTCTGCTACACTATGATGCTGCGATAAGAACACATTAAATCAACCGTGGCCTCATCACCGAACCCTTCTCTAAACGGCCACCTTCCGGCAATGCGCCACGTTTTCCGCCACGAGATGACATCCGTAATTGTTATCCGCTTCAGTGCCTGCACTCAACTGGTACGATCTGTCGCCCGGTCGCGAGCACGGTTTCTGTTATCCGACCACGCTTGATCCACGGCTTCCTCGCCCCGCATCTCAAGCTTCCTCTTCGGTCCCCGGTAGCACCAGTAGAGGGTGTGCTACCTTTTAATGTTTATGTTCGTCGTTTGCAGCTGGTTGTCGTGATCTGCGTACCACGACTACGACATGAAGTACGTTTTGTTTGCCTCTCGTCGTCGAGATGTCACTTTTTTCCCGGAGACTCTATTGTCGCTACTTTAAATACAATTGGCCAAATATGATCGTTGTTTAATTCTTCATTTTTTGATTAGCTGTTATGCAGCTGAATATGCAGCTTAGCAAATGACTAAGTTTTCATAAAACTATTTGGATAATTTCACTCTCAAGTTTAAATTGGGTATTATTATTTTAAAAACATTAAGAAATCGAGCACAATAACTGCAAAAAGGTAAGATTCACTCAACCACCAGTAAAGCTCATGTTTCTCATTATAATCCCAAATCCACTCGATCTAGATTATACTTCCCTAGAACGTCGTTTCCATCCTACCTCAGAGGCACATGTGGCAAGTTTTATGACGAGTCTTTCGTCTACCTTTTGCATCCCCAACCATGCCTGTGTACGTGCTGCACGGTGGAAATCAAAATAATAACGAACGAAAAGCACCGGAGTGCACCAGATAAAGCGTCACGATGATGACTCTTGTCTCGACATGATGTTTGACCAGTGTATCACTTGACTTCTGTGGCACGAACGCACCTCGAACGCGCGTGTTGGTTGACAGCTTAAGTTGTTTGGAAACAAAAATCTCCCCTCGCCCCGGTGAAACCCCTTGCCGGCCGCGAGATGAATGATATCGCCACGAGCTCGCTGTCTAGCTGGCCTACCGAGCATTTTCAGAAGAGGCTCTCAAGTAGCCAAGTACTCCCGATTGTCGACAATTACGCGTGGAGCAAACCTAGACCTACCACCGCGTTCCGATACTGGTACGGATATTCGAATCGAACGTCTGAATCGACGACGGTAGATCCATTCACAAACGCTCGATCGTGGAGTGGACTCGAAGCAAAGCCCCGATCGTACCGTTTGCATCCATCACATTTGATTGCTTGACGCGAAGGAACTCTTCGAGAAGCAGTTCCAGGAACGCATTGAATTCGATTGGTACGACCAGATAAAACCCGCTCGAAACTCGTCCAGCGTGGCGTCGGGACGGATTATGCGATTCTACCCCGTTCGCTCCCGGGGCCCCAGGGGTCAGCATATTTTCCACAAAATATTTAGCCCTCCAAAAACACACCAGATACCACCAGCGCGAGTGAAGTGCGAATGAAGGCAACGGAGACATAATGGATCACAAAAACGGAACACGTTCGCGTTCTGTTCTTTCGTCACGTTCTTCATCGCTTCGTCCGCTTCTGATGCTTCTGTCATTTTTGACCGCCTTTCCTACGACCCGCCGCACCCTTTAAATGGTAGGGCCAGGCGAGAGAATCGGTGTAATTATGCCTCGTCATAATTACCGGGAAAATGTGCGAATTTTGACTTTCTCAGAGCCACCTTGCTGCCTCGAGGGGTTTGCTTTTAAGGGATGCTCCCTTTTTGCGCCCCGAATTTCGTTTTCCGGTGTTTTGGCCCCCGGGGCCCTGAACAATAATAAAAACAACGCACCTCGCTCCGGATGCAAGCGTAAAGCCGAGTGGTCCAATACGGCGCCCTTTCCCTTCGACCAGCGATGATCGGATTGAGATAATCGGGACAATTATCCCGTAAAAGTGTTTAAACAATATGCAACCAGCGATGATGAGAGGCGAGGAGAAAACAATCGCCGACCGGAGGGAAGCTACAACCAAAAGGGCGCAACAAAACGGGGGAAAGATGAAAATTAAAACACTTTCGAAAGTCCGGTGCGGGACGTTAGCGCTAGACGTTCCGATTGACTTCAAGTGGCATTAGGCTGGCGTTCCTGAATGGAGGCGGGTGATGATGACCGGCGAAAACAATGAGCCTCATTATGATTGCTGTTTTGCTGCGCCATGTTGTGCTTATAGGTTTTGGCAGTCGTCAATTAGAAGGGAAAAGGCAAAAACTCCGCGGTCCGTGAGGGAGTACTATTTTGGTTGGATCACTATCTGGATCAAGTGCTGTGCTTGAGAAAATAAAGGTCAAAAAGCTATTATGGGTTTGTAAATAAATGGGTAAATCAATGTTCCTTTGATTCCTGGAACTTTACAAACTTTTTAAACAATTAATAAATGGTTTTCTGATGCTTTAAAAACATGAATTGCACAAGCTTTCTCTTCTTGCTATGTTTGATTACATGAAGGTTTTAAATAAATAGCAATGAGCTTAGCAATGATCATTCCTAACACAGTTTTAGCGTAAATCAATTTACAATTTGTAATAAATTCAACATCATACATACAATTTCTAATCCGGTGTGCCATAAAATAAATTAAAGACCTTAAATAGGTCTTGTGTTGATTGTATTCAATCATTTTGTGTATTGTAAGCAAGAATTCATTAAAAATTAAATAGTCAAATTGCATTATAATAATGCTAAACATTGAAAAAACAAACTCTCAAATGCTTTCACCGTGCTAGGTTGAATGCTGACGTCTGAGAGAGAAAACGATTGCTTCACTAGATTGCTCTCGCTCTCTCACCTTCTTTTTGGACAACGATGAGGGGGCGGAGCCAACGAATGAGAATGAACACAAAGATGAACAGGCACTCACGAAACGATTTTTTTAAACTGTAATTGTTGAGGTTTTACCATCTATTTTGATGTAACGACCTTTCACAAGTAATTTACAAAAGTTGATTGTGAACTTTTTTATTGATAGTTAAACAAAACAGGCGATAAAACCTGGTAAATGTTAATATCAATGAGGTATAATTGGCAAACCCTTTCACACAATTGTTAAAAACATTCGTAGAAAGTTGCATCGTCGTGTGTGGTAAAAAAAGGTTAAATAAACGAGCTTCTCTAAAAGGTTTCGCCATTGTTGGCTTCTCACCTGGGGCTTCGATTAATGATGCATTTGCCGTACCGGTGAGGTTGGTTTTCTCTTCCCACCATTGCCTTTTGGGACTCGTTTCTCTTCATTTATGTAAAAGAGCATAAAGCATCATCAAATATACGCTCTTAAAAAGAGGGAAATGGGCTTTCGCAAACGGGACTTATTTTAGTTTGCCAGATTTCATGAGCTTTTCCTGTTGCATTAAGTTTAGCAAGACGCCAATCGTAAACCTAGAAGAATGTCTAAATTAAATTAAATGCCATCACCAAACGACCCAAATAAATGACCCGAGCTGAAAAGTATGAGAACTACATCAAGAAGCAAGCAGAGTAAAGAAAAATTGGCCGAGATTTTGTGACGAAAAAAACGCCACCGCTAGTTGGAAAACATAAAAAACGGTTAGGTTGGATACTTAATAGCTGAGGACGGAGTAAAACAGAAGAAAAATTGCCAATCACATGCAGTCGGCTAGCAAATACCATCGCGAGGAACGCGGAGAAGGTTTTGCGGGAAGAAAATGCACCCGAAAGCGTTTGTGCGCGAGTGATCGTCAAATTACTACCGAAAATCGTCGGTAAAAAGGGCTTGGTGGGAGGCGAACCGGGGTTTGGGGATCGCCCCAAGATGGCGTCGCGGAAAAGAATGATTAACCGAAAAAGGCGCATAAAACGTAGTTCATCATTTTCAAGCTTCCACCGAGCAGTGTGTGCGGTTGGTAGCGGCTCCACGCCGTTGGTTGGCTCGTCGATCTCTTTGGTGAACAAGGGCTAGGGGAAACGCGTCCAGGGAACGAGAGGAAGAGCTTTTAAAGGTTGCCTACCAGACGAACAAAGGGGGAAAAAACAAAACCTAAAAAGAAAAATGGAGAATTTTAACAATCCACTCAAACCGTGAGAACCGAGATGAAGAATTTCCAGACTTTGGGGATGCGAAGGGAGAAAGACAAAAAGCAGCATAGCGAGCGATTATGATCGCTTAGCAATGTGCCAGGAATTTTGCCCATCGAGCGGTTTTTTCGAGCAGTTTTCAAGCTGCTGTTGGGGAAAATTAAAATAAACCATCCTCGGTCACGTCTCGTTGACGCCCAACGTGTTTCGCCTCGCCCGGCCGTATGAAGACATTACCATTTTCCGTTCTACAACCCACAAGGAAAATATCGTGCCTCAGTATTTAACGCCCTCGCCCGCTACCTTTTTATCGCCAGGCTATCCATTTTCCAACCCGTCCTGGGCGATAGTCATCGGTGAATGTAGCGATAGCCGTAGAGGCTTGTGCGCTTCTGCCGAATGACCGGGAGAGCTAATTTTAATGAAACCCGAATTTGAATAATGCATTTCCAACTGTAGTACTAGAAGGTGCGAACATGAATAACCTAACCTGAAGGATTACGGAGAAAGAAGACGCACCCCGGTCCAAGGGTCCCCGGTTTGTTTCGATTAAATTTCGTTTTAATTGAATTTTAAAATGGTCCCGATCGCGGATTCCTGATACACGGTTGTCCGTTCGTACCATTTTTCATTAACACCGAATGCAAAGAATGGACGACGAAAATGCGAAACCGTAACCAGTTTCCCGCCAGCAACAAGCTGTTACTGGTGCCGCTGCGTTACGGTGTGTTTTCCAGTCTGTTTTTCTTCCGTCGTTTCCCTTTCCTCGGGCCGGCCCAAGCATATTCTTAATGAACACCTCCTCCGGCAGAAGCGTGGTGGCCAACGGGTGGCTTGCGGGCAATCAACAGACCATGAAATGGCTAAAGCCTGCCCAACCGTCTCGGTTGGTGGACTGCAAGAAACGAAAATAACAAAAAAATATGGAGTGGAAAATGGGGAGTAAACGGTTAATGGGGAGCGATGGAGAGAAGAGAAAAAGAAGGGAAACGAAACGAAACAAACCTAACCAACCCGTAAGCTTTGCGGTCGCCATGCGACGGAGCGGAAACTTTTATTATTTAATAAACATGTAGTTCTTACGCGCTTTACTTATTGTTAAGTGGCTTTAAGCCTGTGTTTATTACTTGATTATGAACGTCGTCGATGTCTGCGGCACGATCGATGGCGCAGGGAGGAACAAAATGGAGGCAACTGGACCGGGGTGGATTTGCTCCGTTTCGTTAATGCCCGCTCAACGCGACCGGCGCGCTTGTTTTACATCGTTTCCAGGCGACACGACAAGCTAGTAGTGGCTTGTTGAAATGAATGTTTCATGACCAATCGAGGACGGAGGCAAATACACACTGGGAAGGGGAGAATTAACACCCTAATATGGTTACATGTCACGGGTAGGATCGAATTGAAAAAAAAAAATGAAAGAGCCCAAACCATCCAACCAGTGGACGGTAAATTGACTTTGACAGTAAGTTGTACGTTCCCCCCGAAATCCCCGTCAATGAGCAGCAGCCAAAAGTGCGGTGCGTTTTCTTTCGGTGATCTTCACCCACTTGAGATCGGTAGCCACGGAACGAACGCCGCTTCCGGGTGTCAGGAGTGCTTCCGGCGGGTGAAAGTAAAGCAGTGCGCTTTCCCGGGACCCCGCGGGAATGTCTGCTCGACACGAGGGGTCAAACCATCGCTTGGTTGAATTGGATAGTGTGACGGCTGCCTTTCGAATGCGGACGATAAGTGGAAGTGGATGTTGTTGAAGTTTTCGACTAGTTCAATCTTCCCTCTTCTGGGGCATTTTGTTGACAATGTTGCAGAGGGGGAAAGTACTTGAAAATTGTACTCGACAACGTGGTACGTTTGGAAAGTGATTTGCTTTCGGAATGAAAGGAGGAAACGATGGTTGTCTGTTTGAGGAAATGTCATCGTTCAAAAATATCACTCACCAACAGTCTTCCATCTGTTCAATCTTTCCATGTAACATTACAGATATCTTGTAGAATTGAACTAAACCTGTTAGAAACTCATTCATTTCATGAATTTTCATCCACCAATTCCTTTAATTTGGACCTTGAATCTTTCTCGTGTTCGGATTTTGTCCACGTTTCAAATGACTTGTGCAACATATGATTAACACCCGGTAGCACAATATTATGTTCCAACTGCAAACGTAACGATCTCTTAGGAAACCAATCGAAACTCCAGTAAATCAGTCAAGCTATTCGCCATGCGAGCATAATCGTACATCGCACTGAAAAATTGCCACCGGCGAGCGCACGAACATGCTACAAAGGTCTCAAGCGCACCGAATGCAACCTGATCTGTAAGTATCGGCACGTACGAAGCACGTCTTTAGTCCATCCGCGGCCTGTCTTCGATTCATCGCCATGGAAAATCGCAACCCCATCGGAATCGGTGGCACAGCATCGTCGTACGTGTTCGTGACGAGAGCATCATAATAAGCATATGCTAAACCAAGGCATCCAGCCAGTCAAGGACCCATTGTTGCCAATTACAACTGCCGACACTCGTCGCGAGCACGGTGCATCGCCTATTATTGGTGCCATTTTGTGGTGAGTCTCTCGCATGCAGTTGCTTGGCGTGAAGACGGCCTCGTTGAACTGCAAAGAAAAGGGTTCCGTGTGCAGACTTGCCACACTTCATTCATTTTCTCGCTTGCCGGTTAAGAATCGGGTTTTTTTTGCCTGCCCCTGCTTGCCTCAACCCCGTTTACCCGCGGATCTACCACCTCGTCCAATTGAGGATAGGAAGGTTCGAAAGCTCAATAACTTCGAGCCACCCGAGCCACTCAATAACGCAGTAAATTAGCATTTAATTGAAATTAGCATAACCGTAACCGCACAGGCGTTGCAGAATTAATCACAACCGTCAGCCTAACGAACGGTACGATCGATGCCTGATGATGCTGCCGATGATGATGGTGATGGTGATGAGCAATGAGCTGCTGAGCGTTTTACCGGATTGATGTGACAAGGAATCGCCTTTTTGATCCGACAAGCCGAGCGAATTGGCATTAATCGATTTCGCACTTTGCAATCCGGTAAGGTGTCTTAACTATTTGCGTTTTTATTGCATCAAATTTTGTTTTTATAAATGAAAGATACATTTCATGATGACTGATTGATTGAGTATGATTTAAATTAGCAAAGCATGGATGACAATTATCAAAAATGGCAGTGGAAAAACATTAACGTAAATAAGTTCATATTAAGAAAATAGTTTCATTGAACACAGTAATTGCATTTGGGTTGATTTGTAATAAACAATTTGATTAAATTGAAGTTGATTTGCATTGAAAAACTCAATTCCGAAGCCCGATCAGAATCAAAATACATTAAATTACTCGTTCATACAGCCACTGAATATTTAATCCGGGACAAATTTATTCCCAATAAATATTCTTTAAGGTCCAATTCTGGCGACTTTGTGGCCCAAATACACCGTTTGATTGTTTAAGATTTCAACTTAATTTGTTTAATTTAGTAATCTAATTTTTTTCTGGCATTTGATCAAAAATAGTGTAATACCGTCTCGTTACTGGAATAAGCTGTGAGAGAAATTCTGTTGGTTATTCGAGATTGGTTTTATATTCACTTTGAAAAGTAAATTTCTAACAAACTCATCAATCTGTTTGAGTATTTGGAGTTTTTTTGAAGAATTTTAAATAAAATTTATTGTTTGCTATTCATATAATGCTATAAATCAACTATCCACTAATGTGGATCAATCAAACATAATAACCAATATTTAAAATTTTCAGTGTCGTGATACACATCGGGGAAAGATTTATCTTCTACATCCCCTTCAAATTATTATTCTAGGTAAATTTTTCTCATCTAAACCAACATCTAAAACTCGCGCTAATATTTAAACTTCGTGAAGCGACTATACTGTACTTGTTTATTGGTTTGGCTTACTTCCAACCTACCCCAATGCAATCTTTATGGTTAATTTCCAAGCTACCTTTCCACCTTTCCCAATCGAGCAACGCTCCGAGGCAAAGTGAAAGATGAGAAATGGCTTCTTTTAAGTATACGGCGCTCGGATGGTCGCGTTATCTCGCGTCTATAAATTTCGCCTCAATGGCAACGATTGTGCTCCCTTTTCCGATCGATGCAGCTGCAGCTCTACCATGCTGCATTTGCGTCAGGTCCGGGTTTGATTTATCTTTCTAGGTTACCCGCACATACGATCGACGAAGGTGGTACAGAAACCGTCGTCTAAAATTAGCGTACAGTACCGCTTCCGGAAGAGAATGTCCGGGCATTTTCTCCCGCACTCGGTTCCAAGCTCTTGGCCATAAATCCGGTAGCACTTTCGAGTCGTCTGCTTCTTCGAGCATGCTGTTTTGGTTGTCGATGTTGTGTGTGATCTTTGCTGTCGTTGGTGGCCACCCCAGCACCCAGTACGGCACGGGGAGGGGGTGCACCCTCGGGGGAAGTAGCACAAGAAGCAAGCTTCACCTTGAGTGTCGACGCAGGTATCATCACCTTCCTCCGGCCGAATGCGTTACGTACCGGTTGGAAGCTGCATCCCGCCGGGGTGGACGTTGTTTTGTGTTGCAAAAATAAAAATGGGACGACACTCGGCCCGGTCGGCTCGTTTATCTGCCTCATAATGGTTGCTAAACTGATCAATCAGCCACATCACCGAGCTTCCGAGCGCAGGTCAGCGGGCAAAAGAAGAATCCTCCGCGGGTCACCAACATCCCCGGTGGTTTCCTCTGTTTGTTTCGTCCTGTTCTGCTCTCCCGGACCTTTCCTCGAGCTACCGACTTGCGGATCTTTGCCCGGCCCAAGCAGCAACAACGGCACAGCGGGTCGGCCAGGACTCAATCGAATCAGCTCCTCACAGTTTGCTTCCTCTCGAGCGGACAAGACCACACCTCTCGCTGTCGCTGTCCGCTGTCTGCAAGTCTGCTGGACTGCCGGACCTCCCTGACGCAGCCCGCTTGGGATCAATTGCAATTATGTCAGTATTAGCGCTGATTGAAACATCCCTCCACTCAACCCTCCTCGGTTCTTCTCCGCCAGCGATATCAGGTGCTCGTCAATCAAGTGGCATAAGTCGATCGTAATGAGTTTATCCCGCAGGAATTTGCGCCTCGGCAAGTTCTCCCACGGGCGAAGGGCGAAAACCAGTCGAAAAAGAACCACGCACCTCCACCGTCGCCATGGGAGAGCGAAGGGTCAGGTTCACACCTCGGTGGTCCTGCCGTTCCGACGTTGCGCGTCGATTGCAAAGGCGATCAGGTCGCACAATTAATATTATTTCCTCCTCCTGGTTTATTTTCCCATTTTTTTTGGCTCCTCTTGTACATCCCACTCAGCGTACGCTCGCCCTGGTGGCTTTGATCTTTGATCTTTTTTTAAAACATTCTACACAACTTTCCGACAGCCGGCGTTTACCCGAACCCGACCTGCCTTCCTTCGATCGCGCACATCCTTTTCCCTTTTATTTTGCCTGCTTTTATGAGCCCCTGCCGATGCTGCCCGTGTTTGTTCCGACGTACTCCAGATTGTCTATTGCCCAACAAACGGCGAGCGTTGGTTTCCATTTTTCACCTGTGGATCATTTCTCTTCGTGTTTTTTTTTATTTCCATGAACGTGTGATTTATGTTGAGCTCTGACATCCCGACACACGCATCGACATCTTCATCGTCATCATCAGACTTTGTGCGGTCTACAAGATCATGTAGCGGTAGATCAGGACCTTTGAGGTCAGTCGGGCTGCTGCCGGTATTAAGCGATCCGCACGGTCCGGAAGGATCAAACGCCGTTCTCACACATACGCACAGCGGGAGAACTGGTCGGTCGTGTTTTTTTTCTTTTTTGATGCCGCCCGTGGGATAAAGCACTCAATTTGATGATTATCACTCGATCGTGCTGGTAAAAGTGCCGCCAGAGGAAAGGTGTTCAGTGTGTTTGTCCATGGAAATGTGAATGAAGGTTCGAGGATGCTTTACGAAAACCCTTGTGGGAATTATTGCACAATGATAGTTATTTTACGACAATTAATCCCGTTAATGGGATCGAATTGAAGACAGATATGAAGTGGAACTATTAGAAAAACAAATCGATATACATTAATAATGAAATCCATCATGCTTTAGTTTATTATTGTATATTCAGGAATATAAGTTAATTAAGATATGCATGAGAAAAGAAAAAGAAAATAAATAGATTATTGTGATCCGATTCTACAAAGATCTTGAACCTAAGCAGAGAATAGTGTTTAATAACTTCTGATTTTAAAGATTCAATAATGCTTGAAATGGTGTTTTCAATTTATTGTTTTCAAAATGGTGGTGCTATCAATTTTAGGCAAAAAGTGATGATAAATGATGTTGAAACGCAGAAGAAAAAGAATACAACCAACTTAAAGTATATATTTCGCGACCATTTAACAAAACGTAACACGCACTATTATTCAGACATTTAATCTCCCATCCCAGTATCGTTGGGTCCCGAAGGTCAACAGCTATGCTAACGACCGATGCAAAGCTGGTATTTTCAGAAAGCCACCCACGAGAATAAATCCAGTCCTTAATAAATGTCTTACGCCACGTTTCATTCATTTCGATACACAAAGAAGCTCATCGTCTCGCGGCAACGAAGGTAGGAAACGGAGTTTGTTAGAATCATGCAGAACATGTGATTCACCCGGGGAAGCTTATCATACGCGGCAAAGTGGGATGATTTCCAAAATACAAAACGACCTGTTGCCACCGGCATCGTCGGGGCAGTTATCTAGAGAACAAAGGATGAAAATGAAAAAAGAAACAAAACCTTTGATCCAAGAATGCGCTATGGCACTCTCTTTCCCACCTCTGTTGGTGGTGGACGATCCGAGAACTCACTCCAGCAGCCATGGCCGCGATCGCTTTCCGAAAGAAGAATGTTAAAAGCACGACTAATTGATATTTCACACCCGAGCGAATTAAAACTGAACCCGGCGTCGATGCCGGTAGAAGCGAGGTTGGTCCGCTCAATGACTCAATCGTACGGCGTGGTTGCTGCGATCGTTTCGTACGGGACCGCCAATACCCTGAGCTTAAACAATGGGTCGCAAACAGATCCTAGAAACGGTTGGCCACCGTCAACGATGGTGCTTTGGGACGACCTACTCCCAGCTAACGGGATACCCAACCAAATCGAGAAGACGACAGAGTGCTGAAGAAAGGTAGAAAAAAAGACGCGCCACCAGAAATCCTAATTATACTTTAAATATTTCGAAACGGGGCGTCAAAATTCCTTTCCGGCGAATTAAAAATAAACCATCCTTCAGACGATCGCGCGCTGGGTGTTAGATTAGAACGACCCGAAAAGGACGGTAGGGGTGCCAGCTCGAGAAGAGAAGATCGCACACCAAGCACCGATCCCGAGCCAACCGTTCATCATCGGTCCGGAAAGATTTAATTACTATCCCGACGCGCAGGCGACGAACCCGAAGCAGAACAACCAGCTACGGTTCACACGCACGCCCGGCAGAACATACGACGGTGGCCAGAGTGGGTGTGAGGCTTTTCGGCGTAGCTGAGACCCTTTGCAAGGCACCCCCCGGGGGATGGGAAGAGCAAAAGCCATCGAGTGAGCACAGAAAAAGAAGGCGCGAGATATTTACATGGGCTCCCGCAACCGAACAACTAATGATGCGTACGCTGCGGTTTTGTTCTTCGGCTCGGAGCTCCGACCTTTGGACGTATGAATGATGGTCTCGAGGGCGTTGAATGTCCGGCGGAGACCACACACAACCATTCTGGCCGCCAACCGGCATGGCCCGGTGGCTTTGAGTTCGCTGCTGCTAATAACTTGATTAAGTAATAAATCTTTTCCTCGCCCCGAACACATCGGTGTGTCCTGCCGACCGCCGGAATGGGGGATGTCGGGCGTTTGGTGAGGAGCTTCTGCATTCGGATCGAATCGGTGTCGACGGTGGCCAAAGGTCTGGGAGGAGGTTTCCCGCCTTCGCTCCGTGAACCATCTAACCGAGTGGTTAGCGGTGGTCCAACATCTATTACTAACTCAATTTTATTACTCGGTTTAGAAAAGAAACCATCATCATCACCGTGACTGGCACGGGATGGGACGATTTTGATTTGACTTTTTACTCCCGAAATAAAAGGTCCTGTTCGTCAAACGGTCGTCCAAAGAAGAATCACAATTTCCTTATTATTTTTTCCACCACTAACAACGCCCCCCATCGATCGGGGGTAAAAAGCGTTGGTGAACCACGAATACCTCCACGGATCGTCAAAACGGAAACGATCCAGCCCAGTCCCGAAACCCTCCACGGTATACAGAACATACAGAACACAACAAGTTATTAAAACCTGGACCCACCACCGCAAACACACAAAACCTTCCAGTTCCGAAGCTCAATCATGGAGCGGGTTGATTTTTATGTTCCGTCCTCAGGGCACCCCCAACTCGCACTACCGCCTGGAATGTAACGAAACAGTAAAATATTTAATAACGCCGAAATATCGCCACGGAAGCGTGACAAATTCAAATTAAATTAAAGAAGTTGTTTGATGAGCGACAGATGAGGAAAAAAGGCACACAAACACACACACACAAACATTGATTCGATAAAGCAACATATGACTAAGCAACGAGGGCCAGACCACAATGAAGAGAAGCGGATCGCCAGACCGCAGACTACATCACTTTAACAAACTTGTTTGATCATGTTCATGATGTTGATTTTGACTGTTTCATCAGGCGGATTGTTTTTTTTCTCTCTCTCTCTCTCTCTCTCTCTCTCTCTCTCTCTCTCTCTCTCTCTCTGGGTGTATGGAATGCTCGTGGTGGTTAATACCTCCATCCGAATGTTATTAGGCACGCTGGGATCGGTGGCGTTTTTTTTACGTTTATATTTTTTGCTCGAATCTTTCTACCGCGTGACCAATGGTCATTAAAGCGACCAGGTTAATAATGTGAAACAGTTTGAATGCCGGTTGTTTTTTCGTTGCTATATTTGACTTGGAAGGAACTTAATTAAATTCCTTCGCGTTTGAGGCATCGATGAGTCAACATAGCATATTAGTAAGATCGTTGTTGTTTTGTTTTTCGAAACACCATCTGTACAGTGATCATAACAATCTTGCTAAACTGTTACAGGTAAGAATTATGTTGAATGCTTTCAAATAACTATTCAATGAGTTTAATCGAAAGCTTCTTAAACCAACCTTTCAAAACCACTTTTACAACATTTATCCAAGTTTGTGTTCTTCTTTAAATTGTTGGTTCCTAGAACAACCATGCATTCTTCCAAGCGAACTCGTTGGATCTTCTTTGCAAGCATGGATCTTCGAATCAATTGGTTCCGGTAGTCCCTTTTCGGACTTCACCACACTCTTTTTAGCAAAAAGCTCCCTCCTGGATGACGTGCGGCTTTCACATTTTCCATGTGCGCCTGCCGTCCGATGATTGCGGCCAAATCTTCACCTTGTTCACGCATGTCAACCTAATTACCGGGGGTCAGTCTCCGGGCACCCGAGGAAAATCCGACCGGGGAACGAAACCGATCGAATAAAGACATGTACCGGTGGTCGGGGCGAAAGGAGAAGGTAATCATTAGGTGAATTTTCCACTGTGCCAGGGTGTCACAAGTGATCGCAACAGGCCTCTCAACGCCTCAAGCTGACCTCCCACCATGCATTGTGCTGGTTCCAGCAAAACTGGCGGTCAGAACCAATACCAACACCACGAGTGGAACGTAAATTGACCCCAAGGGCTTTAGGTTCCAGTTTGTGTTGCAGAAAAGGTGAAAAGAACACTCATTTTCTTACCTTCTTCAACGGTTCAGCACCAACTGGTTGCCACCTTAGTGATCACCATCACTAAGCTCCGGTAGGAATTACGCTGGAGTTAGAAAAGCGCCTCGAAATCCAATGTCCAGAAACCCCGCACGACGCCACTACGTTACGGAATTGAATTGATGGAAGGAAGGAAAAATAACACAACTGATTGACGGTGTTTGTTTGTGTACGTGCACCGGATCGGCCAGTCAGCGCGAAAAACGGGTGTGAGAGTGGATCGATTACGGATAATTCCATTTTATTGATTCTAATGGCAGTTATTAATGGCGATTACGGTTCAATTCGGATTAAATTATAGGTTTGGGTTACGCATTTGCCAAGCGCGTTTTAAGCGCCATTTTCCCCATCCCCCCGCGATCCAACGTTTTTCTCCCGCTTGGAAAATGGGTGGGTTCCCACTCGGAGCAGTGGGTGGGCTTAAGTCGGGATCGCCAGTCAAGGCCAAAACTGATTGGTTGCGAAGGAAACGCTTAGGGGTTGCTTTTTTTTATTGCAGCTTTATGGTCCGTTTGTTTGTTGAAAGAAATCGATTTGCTTTGACCATCCAGGTGCTAAATCGAGGGGAAACTTTAAGGTTCTACCTTTCACAGTGTGCACAAAAGTACTATATATTAGTATATTACGTGAACTTTCTCTTTCAAGAACATACTTAAAACCTTGTATTGATTAAGACCAATAGTATATCAAAAGAAGGAAAATATTCGCATTCAAACTAAAGGGCGCTACCCTAAAAGGTTCAATGAATCCTAACAACGAAACACTTTTGCAACCGCAACAAAACTCACATTCCAAAAGCGCAACCACTTCCCAGCTACCCTTTCATTATTCTAATCGACGGAAATGTTGCTCATGATTTTTAATACTCCGGTTTATCTGGCTGAGTGAATCTTCGCTTCATTCATCCTGCCATTCCGGCAACGCCTCCACCGACTGACCACCTCCGGTCCGATTAAGTTGTCGGTAATTGAATTAAACTCTTCGCTCACGCTAAACATTCCCACGGAAGTGCGATATCTACCCTTCCGTGGGCCCTTTCACGCGCATTTGTCGATCGATAGTTTGAGGAGCTGCGGAGCGATCGCACCTTTTCCGATTCGTGTGTTTGATAAAGCGAAAAGCCAAAACGCCAAAGCAGGGGAAGAAAACTCCCAGCAGAACGGGAAATGGAACGTCCCGACCCCGGGGCCGAGAGCCAAGGACCAGGGCCCGCCTAAATACCGATAGAATGTTAATTAATAGCGCTGTGTATATAATTACGGCTAACCGACAGCACAAACAGCAGTAAAATCTCTCGCTTTCCTCTAATTACTTAACATCCATCGCCGTTGTGTTTCTTTTATTGTTGCTGCCTCTTCCTTGAGCCGCTGGACGATTGCGCGATCCATTTGCGATCCGGGAAGGATTCCCGGCATGGGAAGATCAAAGCGGATGAACGGGAAGACAATAAGATCCCGGCATCCCTGAGGCCGATCCCAAATCTCGACGTACGATCTCTCTCACTCACACACACATTCACCCACACGCCGGCATCGGTTCCTCCGCCACTTTCCGGCCCCGCTCGTGGCCCTCAATTCCCATCCCATCCGCCGCACGGTGCTGAATGATAATTGTCTCGTTCCGTCGGCGCGGGTTTTTCTGAAGAGTGCTTCTGGCGTTCGCTCCCTGACACGTTCGTCAGTTCTGGTCCCCGGGACGTCCTGGAGCGCCGCGTGTGTTCCGTGGCGCGGCTCGGTGTCGGTTTCGTCGGTGGTGTAGGATGTATTAGGCTAATCGCCCCTCGAAACTTTACAACCTATTAATAAAAAATTAAGTTATTTCCCGGTAAGCACATCGCCCTGTAGCTCCTGTCTCGTCGATGCGTTCTTGCGTTTCCAGCCGGCCCTTTCTCCCGGCCGGTGCGGGTCTTCTAATTCGGGCGTTTCTTTTTCGGTCCCTTCTTCCGATAAATTTTGCCCGGAGAGAGAGAGAACCGGAAAATGTTGCTCGACCAAACGCGAAAGCATTGAAGATCGAGAAGGAAAATCATCAGATGAAAAGGATCGCCAGAGAAAAAGAAAAGACAAACCTGGACCGGTGCTCTCGTCACTTCACTTCCATGCCTTCTGGTCTAGGACATCCTGTAAGAAATAGGAAGAAATGAAATTGTTTTTAAGAATCACCTATCCTCGCTAGGTTTTCTCTCCCTTCCCAAAAACCATCTTTTACGACTGCGACGTCGTGGTGGTTCTTACAACTTTATCACTTTCGGCACTAGAAGCAACGGAAAAAAGTAGCTTCGTGCAGGACGAGGGTGCTGCAAAAGCGACAAACGATCAAATACAAGCTGCTGGTAAGATCTAACGATTCAAAATTATATTCAATTACAGCATTATGGTCTAATTGCTAATAAATGGAGATTGAGGGAACCTAATTGAATAGAGTATATTTAAAAACCAATGTCCTTGATCCAAATATTTCGAGAGCATCAATCAAAGTTTCAGCAAACAATAAACAAGCATTAAACAGAGAAAAGCAGATAAATTACATGTAACATGGACCCTGGGTCTGGTCCAACACAACTATGAGGCAAATTGGTGCCACATTCACGTTCCTGTGACACAACATAAATCTTCCATCGGGGCTTAAGTCACCGACTTTTAGGACTGGACAGGAACATGCGCGCCTGCAAGCTGTCACATATCGAGAGCTCACCGGTCAAGTGGCGCTAGGCCGCTGACCCACGCGAGAATTTGTGAACCGTAACTAATGGGCGACCGGACTGCAATTGTCTCCTCTGGCGCGAGGCCGCCTAAAGTTCGGGCGTAGAAAATTTTTGATTTACACGCCTCGCAGGGACCGATACTTAAAGGGCGCTGATACGTAAAGGAACTTTGGTGGCCCGGTTTCAGGAGCACCAATTGAGGCTGTATGTAACAGCGAAGTCTAAATAGCGGAAGAGGCAGCTGCGTGCGTGCAGCTTGATACCTAAAAATAAATTCTCAAGAGGTGTCTCTTTTAAGAACGGATCAATGCCTGAAACAACCATTCTTGAAATTTTCTCCGCAACAGAGAAAGAGGCTTCAACTTTGTCAAGCTTCATTGACTGATAACCTGCACAACAGTCAGCACCGAAACACCTGGACTGGTAATACTTCATACCTACGGAAGACATCTGCGAAGCCCACCGCGGTCGGAACGTACGATCCCATTGGTAATGACTTCATTGCTGCGCTTAGACACACGACCTTGACTCACCTTTCGGGCAGTTCCGACCAGTCGATGATTTTATTAGCTCCGAATAATGGTGATCATTATTACCGCAAGCCGACCCAGGCCTCGGTAGTGGTTGTTTATGACGGCCGATGCATCGACCCACCGGGAGTCAGCATCCGCGACGAATTTCTGATGAGCCGAGATCAGACGTTGATGATGTTAACGTGGCTGAACTGCACAGGTCAGTCATTTTGCGTTGTTTATGAGCTCGAGCATTTCAACCCAGGGTTTGCTCAGGTATAGGCCAACCTATTGCCAGGCGATGCTGGTGGTGAACAACCTGTGCGGAACGGAAGGTACCGAGAACTCTTAATAACCCCCTTCAATGGAACCATGCAGGAGGGCTTTTCGTCGTTCCGTTCCGATTCACTCCTTCGTTGAGGCGGTTACATGGTGCAATAAAACGATCCTCTGCCGATCTTCTCGGAGTTGGTATTCTTCCGCTGCCAACAGCGCGGTTCAAAACACCTGAATGGTGGTGTCCCAAACCAAGACCAAGACTTCCCACTGCCGAACCGGACTGTCGTGTTTTTCCCGTCCCTCAGCAGTTGGTTCAATTCCGTCGATCAATATCCGTCGTCGGAAGCGGCCGGAGGAGGACCGAGCAAACAACCAATTCATACCGCCCGAAGTACCGACCGCTCACATACCGCACCGAAGCTGCTGGGAAACGCTTTCGCCATGGCTTTTCATTGAACCCTTGCGGCATTTATTAATGAGCAAACACAATAAAATTAATACAGATGTGCTAATTTATTCACCCGGGAGTCCGGTTCGAGACGGACCGGTGTTCCTTCGGGAGACGGGTTCGTCTGGAAGCTCTGGTACCTGGTTGTCGATAAGGGAGGTTTTCGGTTTTTATGAGTTCGTCGCGGCCGCTCGCAGGAGTTCGGAAGATGACCAGTTGAAATACCGGAATGGTTTATTGAGGCTCGACTTGCCGATCCTCGGCCCCGGTGGTGTCCCATGAGCGATGGTGTTAGCTCACCGATTTACGACCGCTGTCTGAACATGCCTGCACACTCCAATGGGACATTAGAAGCCTTATCTGGTGGCTTCCGATGGTACCACCATACACAATGTCTTCAAAGTCAGGCCAACGTTCGTTGAAACGAACCTCAAATCCTTCGCAGCCCATCAATGAACAATGCACCGTATCGGTTGTTTTCTACAACGTAAACAAAACACAGACTGGTAGAACAACAAAACCCCCTATTGATGATAGAATTGAAAACCTACCGAACGGACGCCAACAAAATTCATTCCAAATGATCCATTTGTTTCCTTTTCTACGGAAGATTATTGCACTTCAACCGACGAGGATAATGATGAAGTAGCAACGGGCGACTCTAAAACAACAACCGGAAGCGAAAGCAGTTGTTTTCGTAGTCTCCTTGTTTTACATATCTATGCAATAGACAGTTTAAAAAAACTGCACTCTCCAGAAATAGGTAACGTTTTGGGTAGGAAGAGAAAACCTCCGCAATGGTACACAGCTTGAAGACAATTTGTACTCCATGAAACGGGTTCCTATATCTGGAACGCCGTTTTGTACCACTTTGGAATCAAAAGCCTTGGGAACCGTGTGAAAACGTACTCGCTAACTTTCCTTTGAACCTGCGTAAACTTCGCTTATCTAAAAGTACTAGATACGTCACGACAAATACTTACGATCCGCTCGCCACCTCTAGAATGGCTGGAAAGTGAACGTCTTGAAAGCTCGTTCGTTACATTCAAAGGAACTTAGTCGCGATGCGTGTCGATCCTCTCGGCCTAGATGAAGCCTGGATTTTACAACCCAACATACACCCGATGCGATAACCGACCGCACATGTCCCCACTAAATCACATTTCTCTGGCCGTGTTTTGTCGAGTAGAAGGAAAGCGCCTAATAGCTGCACTATTCGTTAATCGTTGTCGGCGGTTGGTGCTGCCGCCTTTTCCAGCACCCCATCGAGCTTGATCCCATTTCTCCCTGTCGCGGTTCGTTGGCATACAACTCGAGGTTCATGTGCTAGTAGACGTCAGACAGACCCCGACCATCTAATCTCCCTCGCGTACATACTTAGATATGGCCCATAGAGAGCGCGGTAGACATTTACAACCGTTTCGGAAATCGACTCCCTGGAAACACGCTTCTATTCGCTTCCCCATTCCTTCCTGCTTCGCTCCCTAGTTCGGGGGGGAATGTCTCGCAAGTCGTGGTACGTGAAGCGAAATAAACCAAACCTTCCCACCATCGCCAGTTGCGCCTGTCACGCGTGACTATCTAGAATATTCCAGATAAGTGATTTTCGAAGTAACAGGTGAGCCCCGATGGTCCAACCTTGGGGGTCTGTCTGCGCCCCTTGGAAGTAAGACTCACCTCCCCTCCTCCGAAATTGTACGCTCATCAGCCCGCACCCTCGCGCGTCATGCCCTTCGAGTGTAGTCCACACGGGGAGAACGCTCTGGAACGGTCTCCAGCGATCCTGCCTTTTCTGCTTTCCTTTACCTCCCCCTTGCCCCCGCCACCGGCCAAACCCGATAAGCTGCAGAAGCAATCGCAATAATAAAGACCGGGCTATAACATTCCCGCTTATCACTGGAAGTCCATTAGGTTTGACCACTGGATGACAGTTTTATACGATATTTCAACGTGGATTAAAAGTAACGATCGACGGGTTTTCTCTTCTTCTTGCTTCCCTCCGGATAATGTCGTTGCCATCATTCCCAGCGGTTCTCCTTGCGCGCAGTCCCAACGTTCCCCCTTTCACCATAAACTCCCCCCACCGCGTTCGAAGTACATTCAGTAAGCTGGGTAGTTTTTTTTGTTGTTGTTGTCGTTGCCCCTTGGCTTCCATTCCGTGTAGGTTTTTTTTTTATCCTTTCGTCCTGTCAAGCCCCGATTCCGGGTGTTCCGCTGTTAGCGTTGTCTTGCGCCTGTCGCCCGCCGAACAGACCGTTACGCGGAACGTCATCCTTAATGAGACATTATACGGAGATACCTTCAGCAAACATCCCTCCCTCGTCGGCCTTCTCTCCCCCGCCTAACTCCTCCAATGCGATTCGATACGCAATGGGGCGACCGGATCGTCAATCCGACCGATCGATGATGTTCGCACGCATGTTCAATCAGTTGGCTAATGACCACAAGCGGGTCACCGCTGTTCCGCGACGCCAATAACTTGTGGATTTATTAAAAAATTACAAATTAATGATAATATATGGGCCGATGGTGGAATTAAGTGATAAGACCCTGGAGGGTATCGGGGTGCGCTCGGACTGTGGACTCCCAGCTCGGCGATTCGGTTGCCAGACAGTGGTTGAGGTCTGGAGGAAGTTTTGTTGATGGGAAATGGTTCAATCAAGCCAGCCCCGGAGCTCGAGGCTTTCGATAGATAAGTCGACCAGAGGAGGAGAATTTTTTTCTCTTCTCCCTTACCGTTCCACCTCGGCGGGAAGGTATTCAATGGCGATTTTGCGAGATTGCAACCGACCGGTCGATGGTTGAAGCTGTGTGGTCCAAACGTGGTGCGTCCCATTGCCCAAACAGGTCTCCAGCTTGCGGGAACAGGTCCCAATCGCTCCCCAACCCGGGGGTGGGCCCAGGTTTCCGTACTGACGTTCGCCATCGCGTCGATAGTCTCCGATGCGGCCCACACGGATGAGTGATCGTAAGTGTTGGCGAAACATGGTAAGAAATCAATTATCAAACCACCGTGTGTGGGTTGGGCATACACCGTTCGGCCCGTTTTTCCACCTTTCTTTTCTTTTTTTCTTTTTTTTTTTGGGTGGCTTATGGAAGATTACGACAGTGCGACGACGACGAAACCTGAACCCAACCGATGAGTCGATGAGGTGAAACTGGTTGGACCGGCACCAAAACCAATGGGCCTGGTGGCAGCGAAAGAGAAAACCTGTACCATTGAAGAGGATTAAAAAGCTCGTATCTTTTGGATAGCGTTGTTTTTTCTGGCCATTCCGCTTGACTGTTCGGGTGAAGATCACTTCCCACCCAGAAATGTTTTACTTATAACCGATTGAGCGCTCCTTATCTGTTGGCTGCTTATGTTCAATCGGCTCGAAAATGATATGCCCCCGGTTTCCCGGGCAGCATCCCAGCTAGAAGTCCCTGCCGGAGCAAGGCAACCTGTTTGCCTGGAATTCAAAATGGCTACCGTGGAGTGTCCAACCTCGCGAGGCCATTCCGCGGCGCTGGCGGAAGGCGGGGAGATAAAAAAACAACAAAATCTGAACCACACCACCTGCAACGCCTCAATCCCAACAGCAACACACACCGGCGCATTCGATCGAGGACGTGAATTAATTAGAGACAAATTGGTATACAATTAGCACACAGTAAAAACGTTACTAATGTAGCAATTATGCATGATTAATGTAGCAAAAGCGGCGTGCAATCAGCCGTTGCGCTTGCGATCTTTAATGATCAGGTGTGTCTTGTATATGCATTCGGTCATGGTTGGCCAATCGATTGGATCGGCGTACGGCGACGGACGCAATTTGCCATTTGTGAGTCGCCATTTCAAACAACATTATTTTCCTATTACCCAACGAGATACTTAGGAAATGATCGATCGTTGCCAACCGTTTGCGCCCTCGAGAACGTAAGCTCTTTGTAGCATGCCACCGACCGAGTTCTGAACAGAGATCATTTGAAACCCAATCGGTCAATCCTTTCTGGTTGATCTGAGGTTGGTTTCGTTTTAGGGATCTCCGGCGAAATCAATGGATCTTGAATGGGATCTCTTCACGTCGCAATGCCATACGGACACCTTTCTTTGTGGCCGGGTAGAACATGCGGAAACGGTTCAGCGGGCAGGTACGGGTGGCACTAAGACGGGCTTGAAATGATCACGACCCGTACCTCCCGAGGCTCTCCGAGGGCTGATTAGCGGAAGAATTTAAGTTAATTTCGGTTGCCCCTTTTCTCCGCCGGCTTTATTCCAGTTAGAACTTTATTTGACAGACAGTTTGCCCTCGGCGAAGGTCCGTTCGTGTCAGGATGTCCCGTACGGGGTGGACACGGACCTGTTGACCTGTCCCTGCAAGACAATGGACATTCACACACACACACACCCGCACTAGCCAGTCAGTCTCGGTAAAACCTCCAAAGAGTTCCTTTCGCACGTGATAATCGAAACGCATCCTTCACGGGCAGGATCTTTTGTTCTCGGAAAACCTACAGCCTCAACGGATTCAACCTGTCCACGGTACCGGGTCCAAATCCTTCGGCCACGATCCCTGCCTCCAGTAAGAGGATTGTTTACTTTTGTAATTATGCTTTCCCCGGCCGGGAGCGCAAATATTTTAACGAATAATGAGTGTAATGAGTATCATCATATCATACAGGGCACATCAACACGTACGTCCTTCCCCGGAAGGCTCACGCACGTTCCCGGATCAGGCCCAAGTGTTATCGGGGAGGGACCAAATGAGCACATACACACACACACACATAGAGAGAAAAGAAAAAGGCTAAAGCTGCTAATCCCCCGACCAAATTCATTCCGGCGAGAAGAGTTTGCAGTGGCGGAAAGTAGTTTCCTTTTGTGCTCGAGGATTAAGCGAAAGAGGTCCATGCTCGCATATGCATGCATGCGGTAAACTAATACGTACTGCGAGGCACATCGATGGAAAATCTTTCTGGAGATTACGGCTCAAAAGGATGCTTCGAAACACAAGTGCCCTCAGTTGGACATTGAGTCCGATTGCGGATCGTAAGTGATCCCGTTTGAGGCTATAAGCACGGTGGAAAACAAAATGTCGTGCGTTTTGTTATGAAAATATGGAGAAGAAAACACTGTCGACAAGGCATAAAATTAACCTTAAATAATGGAAAGGCATAACGTAGCAAAAGCCGTTTTTTTATTTTTGCAATGAGCCATCTCAACTTTTTTTTTTTAAGGACTTGATATCTTTTTAAGGAACGTGAAGTCGCTTCAACCTAACATGTTCGCAGAACAAATTAATTAATTTTAAATACTTTTCTCCTTCATTATACCAACAATTCACTGGTCAAGGGGTCACTAAAGCCTCAGCAGCATCCCCTTCGTCGGCCCGTCGCACTTTCAACCCCTAATAACGCTTCCTGTTCGCCACCGGTGCCATCTAGGAGCAAGCTTTCGAAACAGACTGTAACAAAAGCTTTCCGACTTCTCACCAGTCCCGGTCACCGTTTCCGCTGCCGGTAATTATGATTTACGGGCCGGCCTTCGCCGGCTCTTTCTCGCGTGTGGCATGCGCACGAGAGCCGGCTGGATTTCTCGACCAACGGCGAACAGTTGTTGGCGGGAAGAAATGTCCGTACCGTAACGGTTTCTCCAAAGATCTTCCGGCCGAAGGACTCGAAATCGGGCAAGTGGCTCATTTAGTGCAAGCTCGATTGAATGCAATTACAATGTCAGACGGTTTTTATTGGCCGCTCGAATGGGGTCCGTAGGCAATCGGACGTTTGAAATGATCCGGAAAATATGGTGCTTTAATTCGGCCCGGCCGTTGACTTGAACGAAATCTATTTCGATTCTGTGAAAGTGACGTTTTGATGTTTGGTCCGGTGTGGACTAGTCGTTAAGTACGTCTGGAGTTGTTTCATTGCGACAGACCAGACCGTTGGGTTAACAATATTTCGGAGCACGAGAGGTGTCACTTCCTTTAGACGAGACGTTGGCTAAAAACTAAAAACAATGTAAAACAGAATAAAACCACGGTGTTGCCCCAAAACAAGGGTTCGTCATTTACTCTGTCGTTTATGATTCATGTTACCTCGGGTGTTTTGTTTTTCTTCTCCTCTTGTCTCTAGGGCTATCCGCACAGTGAGGGAGCGGCCGGCATTTCCTGTGCTCCGGCTTCAATGTCACACACTCTTGTGAGTGCTTTACTTCCTTTCCGATAACGACGATAACGACTTGGATCGACTCAACTGATGGCAACAAACTTACCGATGGTATTCGAACGCCTCCATCGTGGCTGCATCGCTCCATTGCAGGTCCCACAAACACACACATCAACCCATTACGTTCGAAGGCATTTCTCAAGATTCCCAGGTTCCGGGATCGCGCAAGAACAACGAGCAAAACAAGCGGCCTTTCCCGTGTCGCCCCCGGCGGACCTGCCAATGTTTACCGACCGTAAATGCAGTCGAGCCAGCCATGAAGAACCGCCACATTAGCTTCACCCTTGTGAAGAGGTTATTGTGTCCTGTTTGCGTTACGCCATTCGACCATTGGTGGTGTGTCGAGGGTGAAGGAAATTCCTGCCGTTCGAAGGAAAGAAAACACCCCGTTCCGTTTGATATTGACCGGGCATGGGGCTGGTGTTCCACTTTTTCCCATCCTTCTCATTCCCCGGTGACGAAAGATGCGTGTGACGTTTGGTTCTTGGGATTTTTATTTATTAACTTCACCTTTTACAACTCTTTGTGGCGGCCCTAAGAAAGGAATCCACCCACCCTTGTTGGACAATGTTGAGTGAACCGATGGATTTCATAGCGCGTTCCAAAGCAGTTATGGATGTAAAGTTTGACGGTGGGAAAATAGATAAGAATCACTGTTTTTATGCAGGAAAACATAAACAAAAATTGTGTAATAAGTTGTAATATGGGACTTGTACTTCTTTGAGGTGGTGAATAAAGAAGAAAATAAGATCAATTCGAACATTAATAAAAAGGTTAAGAACAACGTCATGGTTTGTGCATCAGATCGTACTTTTATTTCAACAGAAGATCGAATGCAGACGCAAGGATTGCTGGATTCCGGCGCCTTAAGGGCGTCTACGCATGGTTGTTAGTGTAATATTTTTCCCATTTTAATTTGGCCATCGTAAATTGTGATCGTTTCGTAATTTTTAAAAATTACAACCACACTCCTTCCCCTGCTAAACATGCACACTTCTGTCTCACACTCCCCATCCCAAACGAAATCTCCTATTCAAACGCGATCTCATCGGTGGCGACCTCCCGGGAGCATCTTTGGCAGTCCATTTCGGGTGGCTCCAGACGGCATAAAGTACCAGCATCCAGTCTGTCAGTCGCAATAAAATCGATAAGTTATAGGACACGATGGGAAAAGCGCGCCCCGATCGCGTTCTCCGATCGGCTTCCGTTTTTAATGGTTCCTTAGCTTCTGCTGCCTTCCTTTGACGCATTCCAAATGCGATCCCGATCCGATGGCGCCGGACGGTGGCGCTAACCTAATTATACCTTCTTCCGGTCGCTGCCGGCAGGAGTTCTTCCATTAAGTCGGCTTGCGCGTCGACGATTAAGTCCTGCTTCGTTCGGTTTCGGTTATTCCGGGTGGAACAGAGAAGATGAAAAATGAATTAAATCGTTCCAGCTGAAACGGCGGGACCACCGATGAGGCGCGCACCTGTCGAATCGTTCGTAGACTCGTGCCCGGGCTGTTTCTTGAGAATGTCACTCGTCACTTCCCGCATGCCCGCTTCACCCTCCACCGCTCTGGCATTTAAAGGGCGAAGAGTGAAAAATTCTAAGCACACGTTGTGTGCATTGCGTTGCGCTTTCTCGGCTCGATTGAAATGAAAACAAAAGGGCCGATATGTTTATCTATCCGTCCCTTTTCCGAAGTTTCCGAAGGCGCGGCCGAGCAGGCGCGTCAGTTCATAAAATCGTTATTTAGGAAGATAAAAGAGCGCCCAGCGCGAGAGAGCGATAGAATCTTCATATTTAATTTCTAAAGTGTTTTCCCTTCAAACAAACCCCTCTTTTCGGCCCGGGGCCGGGCATCACTTGCATGTGGCTGCAGTTGCATCTCTAACGCCATGGGAAGCAGCGTGTGGTATTTTTATTATTTCGATTTTCCACACCCCCGATTCCTCGGTCAACCCTTTTCCCGCGCGTCCCGAGTCTTCGGGCTTCGAATCAATATTTAAATTTCCACAGTAAATTGAGTCATAACACATTAGCAGCACTTCGTGCACCTCGGCTCAAACCGGTACCTCCGGTACTTTCCTCGGATAAACCACTTGGACTCGCCTGGGTTCGGGACCGGAGATCAGCGGAGGTGCGATGATCGTGGCCAGCAGTCGCCGTCTTAGGGCGGTCGGAATGTGTTTGTGTTTATCTTTGAGCAATTATTTAATGACTCAACCGGGCTGCATCCGAAACACTCGGCTGGTTGGTGGGTGATTGGAAAGTTATTAAATTCAAGTGACGTCGACAAGCGGTGAGGAGAAGTTTCAAAAGTACATTCATTGATTATGAAGGTTATTTAAAATGAATATTCCCTTCGTTTGCAAATCATACGTATTCAATCCCATGTAGCGTAGCAAATTATAAACGTAAGAGTTGTTGTGAAGTTAATAAATCATTTGTATGTAAATTTCTTCTCTCTGAGAGTACAAACATAACAATCAAAAGTAACATTGGCTTCAGATGCACAATTTGCAAACCACCCGAAAGAAAACATCACATGTTTTATAGCCCTTCGGGAAAACCCCAGGTGAGTTTCAATTAACTCGTGTGAAAGATTATAGATGGTCCTCTCACTTCTTCCTCTAATCCCTTCGAAGTCCTGAATGCCTTTGCGGATGTCTCAAGCAATATTTTTCCACTTTCGCAAACATCTTCACCCGCCCGGTGGTCTCTCGGACACGGGAAACGGACGATGGTGTCACACCCTCGGTCAATGGAGCCGGAGGTCCGTTACTTCGTGTGGTGCGGTCCGAGTGTTTGCGTAACGGCATCCATGGCAGATCAATTAAAATGCCCGCGTGGTACGGGCTGAGTGCATCTTTGACGGTGGAAGATATTCAAATGAACATAGATTTCGAAAGCCTTGACAAAATGGTAAAGGATAAGGCAAAAGAAGTATGAAAAGGGATAAATTTACATTTTAGTTGATAATTTCATAAACATAGATTTGAAAGTTTTTCAAACAAACGGTTTTTTAAAAATATGTCGTACATTGTTATGCAGATTTTAAATATCGCTGCATAGTGTTCCCTTTATTCATGTGCCTAATTTTTCTGGGAATAAAGTAAATCCCGTTAAAGGTTTCGATCTCCAGTCTTTCCATTGACATATTGCAAACAAAATTGACATAAAAAATCCAATTTAAAGATGCTTGATAAGACGATTGTCTAGGATGATAGGATAATACAAGGAAACTCTTTGGTTCTCAGCTCGAAAGTAAGGACAGAAATCAACCCAGGAAAACAGCTGCATGGCATTTTGTACTGACTTTTTTCTCCACGATAGACATACGAAGAAAAACTGACTTCGGGCGGGACCTAATCCTACCGTCCTTGCATGCTGGGAAAACAAAGACCCATAAACAGTTATCTCGGCCCCAACAACGGCAGCAGCAGGACTTGGCGCAATTAAAATTTAATGTCCCACATGATTCGGAATCGCTGCGAAATCGTAAAACGTAAAACCCCGATTCGCTTCACAGCCGGGGAGGTAATCTGATACCGGAGCGGCCCGCACACATACACACACATACACACGGCACCTTCAACTGGTCCCGAGGGAGAGACGGAGAAGCGCCAACCATGGCTATGTTTAGGTTCATTGCGGGCACGCCCTTCCCGGCATCACATGTCGTCGGTCCTATTTTCAATTAAACTTAATACGATTTTGATAGAAACGATCACGGTGGCCACCACCCCCGTCACGGTTCATCCCGCGGGCTGGACGATGGCCGGACGTCTAGCGCAACGAGCCATTTTTATGATGATTTTTGTTTCCTTCGCGTTTTCCGCTTCCATTCGCTTGAAGGATGGATAACGATGGGTGGATTTGAAATGTTGTTCTCGTTTTTTGAAAGCCACGCAGGAATGCAGCGTTAACGGCTTCCAAAGTTCGCTTCCATGGAGAACATGTCGAACGGAAAACCTTCCTCGAGGATTTGGAAGGGTGGAAAATCGCAATAGTCAGCAATTGTTGCGACCGTTTGTTGGGCCAACGCGATACAATTGAAGGTGTCGATTTATTCTTGCGTGTCACAGATGGACTCGTCTGTGTTTGATATAAACTTGATTTTGGCAGTGTTCGGCAAAGTAGTTGGAACAAAGAACTAAACGTATGAAAAATGTATGATCAGTTGGTTTGAATGAGTTGAATTGTGATATGCTAGTTAGATATTTAGCTTCGAACCAACTTAACGTAGATTGTTTAGTATATGGTGTTATGCTCGAAAAGCGTTGGCGTTAATAAATTCAATCGATTTAAATTTTATGCAATTAGTTTTTTAAAAGGCGTCTATTTGTGTTGTGGTCCTGTTTTTAATTATTGAGTGAAGTGCACTGAATGTCAATAATTTATTACCAAATTTAATTAGTTCGAATTGGTTGGGTACAACAAAGAGAAGTTAAAATCAATCATTTAAATTTTGTGAGTGCAATATTGATGGTGATAACTATCGAGAATTTTAGGCAACATGTTGTAGACAATCTTCTTCATTTCCTTTATATCGTGAATAACTGTCCATATCTATCATAGATCAAAATCTATCTTCAATTTTTATTATCTGCTCTTCACTTAATTGAAACACTTTTAGTACACATTTGCTCAACTTTGAAATATCATTGAACTTTACTATTCTAATGTAAAACAGTAAGACTAAGGTAAGCCTTTCCGGAAGGAGAAGAGCCATAAGTTGGCAACCACTGACTTATCGAGTGCATTGGTTTGTTTATGAACGGATTTCTAGTTAAAATAAGCGTCATTGACAACACGCAAAGTACATCAGTTTGTGGAGACATATTTTCCTAACAATCAAGTTTAAGAGGTTCATTAAAGCCAAACTAAAACGTTAGGTAACGGACAACTACTTTGTGTCCACCGTCTCACAACCGGTTCACCCCGGCCTGTTCGTTTCCAAATTCTGTACCAAATGATAATGAATGTTCCCACGATCATCTACGTGCAAGCGCAAGAACTGTGGTTTATGCTTAAGAAAAATGCAGACAAGACGTGTTAAAAGCACTTTCGTCAACGGCCACATCCCACACGGATGCCCAAGACGGATCGACGCCGGAACATCGAAAAGCTGAGCGAGTGACGGAAAATGACAAAAAAAAACCCACCACCCCGAACCAGATAGTGGACGATGGTCGCGTGTGGTTTGGCGGGGGAAAACAACAAACAAACTCATTATGCTGCGCGGCCGCTGGTGGTGGTGGTGGTGGTGGTCGTGGCCGAAATGAGTAGGACTTTGTTTTGTTTCTGTTTCGGTAGGTAAACAGGTAATTTGTTTTTCTCCCCGTTCGATTGGTTTTGGTTTTCCGGTTGGGGATTAAGACGTTTTGTTTTGTGTGTTTCGTCCGGAAGAAAAGACAAAACATTAACAACTGCATCCAACACAAGTTGCGACCTGTCGGCGAGGACTTCAAACAGTGTTTAGTGTCACCTCGCTTGGCGTCGTTCCCTTCCTCCCTCGTTGGTCACTAGTCCACCCCACCCGCTTTTCGCCTTTTCCCCTTCCTCCATCCACGATCGAGAGCTTTGCGTGTGCGCAGCGAGATCGAGCGGCTCCGGACTCGAAACGGGTCTCGGACAACGCATCGGTTTGGCGCGCACGGTCCACCTCGGGCGGTTTCAGACGATGCTCGGCTGTGGTCCGGTGCTGAGCTTGCGTAAAATATTTCCACACCAAAGTGTCGCCGAATATCCGGGATCCTAAACGGAAGTTCGCCTCGATCGTGACAAGCGTGCCGCCTGAACACAGATTCACAGCGAGCACAAGGAAAAATCGAGTGAGAGTGAGTGAAAGGGTGGGAGCTATCTGAACAAACACAAAGCAAGGACCACGCGCCATTGCCGAACCTGGCCAGCCGAAGCTGCCGAAGCAGCCGAAGCTTGATAGGGCGGAGGGTTTTCGCCTCGCGGGGAATTCATTTCGCTTTTCGCGCGCCGGGGCGAAAACGGAAAAGCGAACGAGACGGCGCCAGTGGCCGAAAACGACGAGCTTCGCGAAAATGCCCGCGAATCGCGCGGTGCAGCGTCAGTGTTGGTGCAAACGTACGAAATACCACATGCGGTGAACCAACGAGGCAGTGCTGTGCAGACATTTCAAACGGTCATGTGAATTGAAATTTGGTGTTGGAAAAATGTGAAAATGGCGGATTTGAAATAAATACTCCTGTTCCTATCCTCGAGTGTTTGGTGGCGATTTCAGAAGACATTCTTGTTTCGATTCAGCGTTCCGTATAATTTTGTGAAGGTTTGAAAGGATTCTGCAGTGCCCGTGGAAAGCGTCCCATGGCCAACATGCCGGCAAGCGATGGATGGGTGGCGAAGACTCCAGCGACGCCGCTGCCAACGACGACGAAGACGACGACGACGCCGACCCCATCGGCCATCATCGCGTTCCCACGTTGACAGTCGCTCGTTAGTCGGTGTTAGTGTGCGGTCCGGTGTGGATTGGTTCGCGCGAGCCGGTCGCGTGCGTTGTTCGTGGCCAGGAGTGATCGGTTTTGGACGGGATTTTTGGAACCCACGGAACGCCATCTCGAACAATCGAGCTCGTTGTTGCCAAACGTAGTCCGCTCCCGGTGAAAGGCTCCCGGGGACATGGTGAACCGCGTCGTGGCCTTCCGTTTTCGGTGGTGGTGAAAAAACGGTGGTGAATGGCCATTTGTTTGTCGCGATTGGCGGTGAGCCCCATTTTTTCGAGTGCAGGAAAAGTACGATCATCGGTCC
The DNA here is from genome assembly GCF_943734765.1 of Anopheles ziemanni. Taxonomy (NCBI): domain Eukaryota; kingdom Metazoa; phylum Arthropoda; class Insecta; order Diptera; family Culicidae; genus Anopheles; species Anopheles ziemanni. The sequence continues at coordinate 28,045,093 of NC_080705.1, read as the reverse complement.
CGATGGCCAAGGGTACGCGAACGGACTCGTCGGTGAAGGTGGTGTTGAGAAGCGATTGTGGAGCCGGGGAGGGTGGAAGTGGAGCAAACAGCAGCAGCAGCACAAGCACCAGCAATAGAAGGACGGAAGGATCGTTTCAGCAGAAAACCATTTTCACTAGTCTGCTGATCTTGAGTGTGGTTTGCTGCTTTATCGAGTGTAATGATGTCATCTCTTCAAAGGGGTGAGTCAAAATCGCGGTTTTGTGCAAAAACCTTAATTTATCAATTTTCTGTTTTATAAATTTATGTACCAAGCGACATTATGACTAGTTAAATTTTCGAGATAAAGTATGATACAGCCGTAATTTTCAGCTTGTCCGCTTGCTGGGCTGGGAAAAAAATATTCAAAATAAACTAAAGAACTTAAGGCTTTTCTGCCCAAAAAGTAGCTAAATTTCAAAAGAGGAATCGGCTTCTAAAACATTGAATTTCAGGGAACCACGCTTTACTACGATTTGTGCATATTTTCTTTCTTTTTCGAATAGTCTCTAGTAGGAATCGGAAACATAACAGTTTTTAAATTGTTATTATGTTCATATAATAAAATGGTTACTTCTTTGTCACATTTTTCGAATTATATATTTTTGTCGTTCCATCGAAAAATTTCAATTCTGAAAAAAGAACTAGGAACTATTATATACTTACTAGATTAATTTAAGCTCACTCAATCTAACTATTATAACTATTAATTATAACTATTAATCAATAAAAATAAAAATTATAAATATCTTTATGATTTTAGCAAATATTAGACATTTTACTGGTTTCTCAATTTTTCTCAAAAAAAACTACAAAATGTTATTGATAGTCAAATTCTCAAAAACAAAATGCAACTGAATGTCAATCATTGGTTGCATCTATCTGGTAGACCACCTTCAACGGTGTGGCTCATTTGCATTTACTCTTAAAATACTCCCCTCACCCATGACGCCCCCCAAAACCGCTCAAAAACACCCACCCAAACGCCCGCAAACCGGTAGTCAATAATCTTAACAACTTTATTTACCCCGCCGAACACCCGAACGCGAAGGGAACGCATCTCAGAACGGCCGACAGAGCGCCGGAACTGTGAATCTTGTGTGCGGACTTGTCAAATATTTACTACTTACAGCTTTTCTCCCACGATACAACTCGTACAGCGCCCACATCCTGGGCGTTCCGCATCCTCTGCCGTGTCCTTCGGCCGCTAAGTCAACCAACGCAAGCGGTCGGTTCGGAGTGGTCGAGAATTAATTTACATCCGTATCGGTGTGCAAATTTTCCCCACATCAATTATTATAATTGACCAAACAGCAAACGATGATTTGCTTTCCCATTTCATTCACATCCGAGCACCTTTTCCGCTTCCCGTTTCACCTGTTCGCCGAACTGCGTGCTTCAACCGGTTTGCAGCTTTGTTGTTTTATTTTAGCGATCGCTTTCAACATTTCGATCCATTTGCATGCAACCGGGCAGCATTCCGCGGATGCCTTAAGTCCCAAAATGAGCGATAGCGTGAAATCGAATAAAAATATATACACGTTTTCAACCATACGGTCTCCCATATGAGAGATCGTTGGCTTTTCTTCTTTTTTCCGATTTCAGTAAGGCTGCAACGTTTCCGATGCGTTTTGTTCAACCTGTTATTTTCGCCAGTTTCGGTATTAAGCTGGATTATTTGAAAATTTCAACGTGGAAATAATTCCCGCATTCGATGGAATTCATATCGGCACGAAGGACATTTTATGCTTTTGAAAAATATGCTCACAACGGAATGTTATTCGGATAAACGATACAGTGAACGAAATTAAAAGTGCTACCAACGATCGATTGAACCGAATGGGCTTGTCGGGACGGACACTAGTGGAATTCTGAACAGTATTGCACACGAACTCCACCAGTCTGATTGATACAATTGGTTTTGGGTACAGATAAACATAACTTCACGACATTCCTGCCTCATTCCGTGCACCGGCTTCGAAGGTCGGCAACAAATTGTTTGCCTTCCACCCATCCATTTGTGGTCATAATGTAGCGCAATTTTTACACTCCTTATCCGGCCCGCTCCATCGGCAAATATTTTAATTAATTTATGAATATTTCATACAGTAATGTCAACGATTCCGAGTGTAAATCGGAACTGATTTTCCGTTGCTCTGGAAGCACCCAGTTCGGCGATAAACGTTTACCCGGTGTGGAATGCGATGGGTCCATCGGTTTGATTTTCCTGTGCCGTGGAAAATCGATGGAATTTGATGCAGCAAACCGAACATTACGAGTATCCATAATTCATTTCCGATAGGATCTATGACTAAACTATGCACCATATCATGATGTTTTGATCACCCGAATGGCCATAAACATCACCAAACAACATGTCGTGTTAAAAAAGAGACAAATTAAAGAGACCAATTTACTTTACAACGGCTTTTCTATGCGCCGTATTTAACGGTCCGAAGTTTGTGCATTTAAACAAGATGTTTTCCTAATGCCGAACGCAATCACCGTACCTTCTCGAACGCTCAGGATTGCACAACTTTTTCTATATTCTGAGTCAATTCTTTTTATGACTTTTGTCTGGCTACGTTCGTTTAAAGCTGGCAACCCTTGTGTACCGTCTGCTCCGGTGGCCAATAATGGCCAAAAATAATAGTTGAATGGTGCGGAAAATACTCAACAAGTGGCCCTCATCCACCCCCTTTTTTGGGATCATTTTCCACCACTCGACTCGGGAGCAATCCAACAAACCATTCCATTCAAATCGACCCCACAGTGGTTTCGAGGATTTCTATTTCCCATCCCATTTTCGGTTCATTTTCTCCGACTGTGTGTGTTTAACGTGACACAAAAGTAACCCGGAATCTTAATGAAGAATCCGAGCGGAGAATGGTTAAAAATACAAATCTCTTCCGCCATTCATATGTGCACAGCTGGTGCAAGATTCTGCATCTAGGATGGTCCCAAGCGACCCTTCAGGAAATTGCCGCGAAGATCATCCCTGCTCGCTAACGGTTCTTTGTTGCGCTTAAAAAAGGCTCACGTTGGGGCGCCACCGCGTTGTTTTTTGTTTCTTTTTGAGCAGCTCTATTCAACGATATCGTGAACACATTTACCGCGACATTTCGCCGACGACGTTTTTAAAACCCATTCCACACATGGGGACGCCCGCGAATGAAGTCAATTTCCTTATGAAAATATCTATTTTGCCGTCTGCAGAAAATTAAACATCGTTTAGTATGCTTAGAGCGCACTCCAGCTCGCGTTGCGCCGCGCCCAACCCATCCCCCCCCCCCCGGGCTCGAGGAGATGTTGAGTGGAGCATGTGTGTCTTTTCATTTACAATATGCTACTCCATTGCATCTTCGATGTCAAATGCCAAATGCTCGGTGAAGGAAGAGTTTTGTCTGTTGGTCGCGGAAAATGACACTGGGTAAACATGGACGCACACTTGGGCACAACTACTTACTGCGCCACGCGGTGCATCGCGCGGTGGTCGTTTGGAAAATTTCCCTGAACAAGTAGTTTGTTTTACTCCCCGTGCCGTTTTGTCGCCAAATGAGATGTGCAACGATGGCTGATGATATACCTGATGACAAACGCACACCGTGTTAGCTGGTGGAAAAACAAACACTGCTTGAGGTTGAGCGGCGGGAAACAGTTTGAACAATAATGAAAATGGCAAAAATAGCATAGCATTCTCCTTTTTTCCGCGTTTTGTAGATGCAACTGATTGAGGGTGCTTTGCTAATTAATTCGTTGTAAAAAGTTACGATGGGTGATAGCTTCTGCAAACCACTCTACTGGTGGTCCTCAACTGCATGGCGCCATCGGTACCTGTTGAAGTATCTTATGACATGCAGAAAAAAACAATGAAGGCTCACCGTGAAACCCTTTGCTTTCTTTTATGATGTGGTAATCATCAAAAACTACTTTGTCGATAAGAAAATATTGAAAGGAGCTACATATGTTATCGAATATGTATGTCATATACGCTACCTTGTTTGCTTTTCAAATGCAATGCAACAATGTTTTTGAATAAGCGAACGAACATGACGTTTACTCCGTACATTAATTTACTTTTTCCGTTCTTTTCGTTCGAACGAAGTAGGAACAAGCATGGCTTGGTTATTTTTAAACGATTGATTCAAACGGCTTCTTGCGTACAACGCTGCTCGAATAGTGCAATGTTGTTACTAACAGGTGGCGCATGACACGCTCGACCAGTTTTTAAACCTCCAACTGTTTGAAATTACAAAACATGATTTGTTTGTATGAAATTATTGAATATACTCCTGTAACCTTTCCTTAGAATGGATGGAAAATTAAAAGTATTACCTTACCGATTTAATTACTCCACAGCTCAGATTAAGCTTCTACCATAACATTTCGAGCAGTATCCAGACTGCGTACAAGTTTCTCTTTGCATGCAACACATACTTTTCGAATTTATTTCCTTTACATTCAGTTCGTTTCCTTTTATAATTTTCATTTTAATATGTTTCACTTCAGGGAAACTCCGACGCAATCGGCCAAAAACACGGTAATGGCCGTATTCAGTCCTATGACAAAGTCGCCTGGACCATGCAGATATCTGGTCGGAACACGCAAGCAGAACCACCAGTGCAGGCGTGATATTGGGTTGCCGGAAGCGATCAAGGAGGCTCGCCGGCTTGCGGTGACGCACTGCGAGGAACAGTTTCGGTACGACCGGTGGAACTGCTCGATAGAGACCAGAGGCAAGCGGAACATTTTCAAAAAGGTACTGCGAAATAGCAACACTGTTGTCCCCGTTCTCTAATCCTCTTTTATCTTCGTAGGTGTACCGTGAAACCGCGTTCGTTCATGCCCTAACGGCGGCTGCCATTACGCACGCCGTGGCGCGGGCGTGCGCCGAGGGCAAGATGACCAAATGTCAGTGCGCATCCGAGCGGAAACCGGAAGCGACGAGGCTCGCGTGGCGCTGGGGCGGATGCAGTGACAATCTGAAGCACGGGAAGCGTGTCGCGCGAAACTTTCTCGAGCTGCAACCGAAGTCTGGCGATCCGGTGGCAGAGATGTTGCGGCACGATAGTGAGGTATCCAACGGGATGTTATGGGAGCTTTTTGTGAAGGGTCACTCACGTTCGCTTCCCTCCTAGGTCGGTATCAGTGCCATCACGAGCGCCATGACGGACCGCTGCAAGTGCCACGGTGTGTCCGGTTCGTGCTCTATGAAAACCTGCTGGCGGCGGCTGGGAGACTTCAACACGACGGCGGCCCTTCTGAGGACCAAGTACCACCTGGCCATACGGAAGATTCCAGTCAACAACAAAACGTCCCGCCGGTCGGCGCCGAGAGACTTCCGCCCGAGGGTAAGTCACCTTATCTGCAACAGCTCCTGACCGGTTCTCACACGAAACCATCCCATCATTTCTTGGCATCAGGATGCGGTGTACGATCAGCTGTACTACTTCGAAACCTCGCCAACGTTCTGCTCGGTCACACGGGGTCGGCGCTGCCTGCATCCGGACAACTGTGCGACGCTCTGCTGCGGACGGGGCTACACCACGAAAGTGATCAAGACGCTGGAAAAGTGTCGCTGCCGCTTCACGAACGGGCGCTGCTGTCAGGTGGTGTGTGACTACTGCGAAAACTACGAGGATCGATATTACTGTAAATAGGTCGACCCCGCGTGCTATTGACATGCAACTATTTATTCATTCATTGTAATCATAAGACACCCTAGAGTCGCTGGCAGTAGAGTCGGTGTCCATTTCAAAGCAAACTGTGTAAGTTCCGGTAAGAAGATTTGCAAACGCCCAACATATTGTAAGAGGAGAGAGCAAACATACCGATAGGTATGCAAACCTAGTACATCGATAATCTTTTATTTAGGACTCAGTATTAAACCTAGCATCATCCGCTTCCAAAAAATCTCTTACTCCCATCATTATCAAGTTTTTGCTATATAATTCAAATAGTCGTTAATCGTAGTCGGTGTCAACGTGTAAACACTAGTTGTTAATTAGTACACAATGGAAGTAGTTCTAGTACATAAACATAAACAAACAAAAACCAACTCACAACAACGCTACCATGGATAGTTTTGTAATTTTTCCCTCTCTTATACAATACCGCAAAAATACCAGCGAAATAGAAATATAGTTGTAGAAAAACCTAAGTCGTTTCGATTTCATTTGATTCATATTTGTTTAAATCCTGGTTTCCAGCCTGCAATGAACCCCACAGAGAAAGAATATTAAAAATAAACGTGGTTCACCACACAATTATTCAGTTTCACGGCCAAAGTTATACCATTGATTTCAATTTCGAAGTTTCGCAGTGCGTATATCCAAAATTATCTAGGATGCAAAAATACACTAAAGTTTGTTGGAAAACTTATTTGTTTGTTGGATAACAAACATGTAGCTAAAGTAATAATTCATCTCTTCACAATATGCTGCCTATCTCTTGTCACTGCTATGCTGAAGTATATTTCTTTACAAGATCAAAAGGAATATTGAACGGGTCTCGTGATTAAAAACCAAGATTAAAAAGGGTTTTAACTCAACCTGCGATTCATGGGTCAAAACCCCGTTAGCTCAATATGGATATTTGATATTTTATTTGATTTCAGCTGTTGGACAAATTCCATGTGCCAAAACTGAAGCACCGCTCAACAGTCTTCGTTAATTGATTGTATATTGAGCACCGGTTTGTTTATTTATAAATTCACTCAATATACGACACTTGAGTCCTTACATGTACAATGCATTTCAAGCAAGGACTTTTAAAAATTAAATCACATACCTCGATAACAAGCTACCTAGCGTCTTCTTTCCTACAAAGTTCCGGTATAGTCCAAATATCGACTTTGATTTTCCTGTCGCTTACAGTTCTCGTCTATTCAATGTCCTTCAGCGTTTTTTTGTAGGGCATCAAGCTTACTCATAATGAGCTTACTCGTATGGTTCTCAACAAATTCATTAGAGGCCAAGGTTGAAAGGGTTGTCCACAAAAAGAGTGAAACAAACAACACTACACATGCCTGAACCTGTTTTGTACCACGATGGAGGAACAGTTCAAGAGTAAAACAAAAAATTCAAATGCTGTTTTGGCCAACAATAGTAAGCCGTAGTAAGGGAGTTCGAAAGACAACTGATAATGTAAGAAGGAATGAAATGTCCCCAGCACTATGGATCGTTTTTGGTATAACGTAAATAATATTGTCGAGTCAATAGATTGTAGGTGATAAGTTAGAGAGCTTAAGATTAGCAGAGTATTAAATGCTTGTTGAACAACGTTACAGTGTTTTTACTCGAGTATACATTAAAATCATTCAATTAAAAAATTTTCATTCAATTGAAAAAAGCAAGCCTCAAACCATTAGTACATACAAAAGTATGTGCAACCTTTCATATCCTTCGATCGACCTCCATAGACATTAAAACAAAGTAAACAAACCACGAGGAAGAGGAAAAGAAAATCTCGGTGTCGGAAAAACTTCCGCAAAAACAGAGCGAATTCTTCCACTGCTCCCGTGATTTTTCTCACCGTACGGCTTCGCTGCGCGAAATCCTGATACGAACAGCGGCTGTTAATGTTGTTTATAATTCTCAGCATTCCTGCCGATGCTTGACACCGCTACCTTCAGCCACCATCACATTCCACTGCCCTTCGGCACGGTCTTCCCCAACAATGTTCTACCCAAAAACACAGTTTCTAAACACGTGAGAGACATCTCTCCTACGCCGAGCGTCACGAGATCGGGAGAATACAAGAGACGCGCTGAAAGAACATGTGAGAGCACATTTTCTTGTGATTCTCGGAGCATAAATACCACCCAAAACCTGGCCTCCCTCCCCCATGGGCAATTTATGTTCGCTATGATTAATGTTGAGCGTTTAAAAAGTGACCTATATTTCGTTGCGAAGGGTGCGTGCATGCACTCGATAAAAAAAGAAACTGGACAAGAACATCCAGGAGGCACGAGGTTGGGGTGCAGGGCGGGGGTATAAATATAATCCCAACCACACAACACTCGATTCAACAGCGACGCGGACAGGCTAAACAGAAGCACGGCACGTCAAACATCCAAATGAACCTTGGCCGCGAACCGGACCGCTGATTGAAACGTCAAAGACGAGCTAGGTCGACCGAACCAAATAAAGGGCGGCCATGTGTCCGGGGTAAACATTTGCTGCCCCATTTACTATCAGCGGCGAGCCATCGGCCATCATAAACATGCAAGCTGCACGCGTAAAAACGCGCCACCGTTCGGTCCAGTCGCCAAGCCTACCTCGGCCAAAGGGTAACCTTCCATCCAGCAGCAACGCGGCGTCTCCATCGCAACCTCGGTTTGCTAGCTCCGTTTCATCCCTCCTCTGCTTTCGCGGCTCACATTGACAACTCTCCATGGCGACCGTGAGAGAGAACCCGTCGTGCACCGTCACCGCTCGGCAGAGGTGACTCCGACCGACTACTAGCTGGTGCACCTCATAGTAGCTGCTAGTAGGTCGGCCGCATCAGTCACCGCCAAAGTTTTCCGAACAGGGCGCCCGAGAAGGTAAACCGAAGGGATCCGAGAGAGAAGGAGAGTGAAAAACAGAGAAAATCCGAGCAACACTACCAACACTGGCACACACACACACAAGGGGATGGTTTCGGCAGGTTCTAGGCGACCGTTTTTCTCAAATACCGATTATTGTGTTTTCGTTTGCCCGCTAGCATTGACCGTGTTTCCGTAATCTTCCGTTCTCTCATCAGGTTTCTACTAGCAGGATACCAGCAGGACCCGTGTGTGCATCTGTAAATGTGTGTCCGTATGTGTGGCATGTGTTTGTGGTTTTGAATTGCTACATTCTGTTGCTTTCCGCAGTACCAAGCAGTTAAAGGTAGTAATAAAGTGACAATCGTAAGTGGATTCATGTTAGGAAAAGGTTTCACATAGTGTACGTCGAAAACGAAAAACCGAGATCCATGCTCCGGTTGAAAAAGGGGGGTTTTTTCATAGAGAAACCCCACCATATTTACTTTCCCACGAGTTGAGTGGGGCCAGGTTGGCGAAGAAATAGAAAATAAAACCTGTCAACAGACCACAACATCTTCTTGCGGTGCGAATGTTGAGCAGACGCGTGTTCGTGTGAATATCAATATCCATATCAATTTGGGGCTTGTCAGGAAAAGTTCGTGCACCGCGAAGTAACCGTGAGCTTCACCTCATCATTTATCTTGTATCTTCATTCAGCACGGGAAATTCTCCAGCATCCGGTGACGATAAAACGCGCCGCCGCTTCGATTCAATAGCGAACGTGATTAATGGTGAAACTGTGGGTGTGTGTGTGTGTGTGAGTGTTTGTGCACTTTTCTTCCTCCCGTGCTAGGGAGGTCTGTTGTTCAGGCAACCATACCGTGCTGGACCCACCGTGCTCGTCCGTATCGACCGTGAATCCACCCACGCCCCGAGGGGGAGCCTTAGCTCAGAGGAGCTTTAATTGAATTAACGTAAAGCATAGCCAACGGCCGGTGTACGCTTGTCACGATCGAAAAGTATCGTAAAAGGTGTCCCTGCCAGCTGCTAATTGACATCTGAAGGATAACGTTCCCATTTTTGGTGGGAGTGAAGTGAAAATTCATCCTCAAAAGTTAAAGTGAAATCCGCATCAGCACACAACCACAACCGGTTGACAGGGAAGCTGGGGACGATAGGAGAATTTCATCGTGTGAAGAAAGAGCCTCAACGTTGCGAAAGTTCCCTTCAATCCAACCCTTCTACACCAGTCGAATACAAGGTAACGGTCACATAAATAAAGAAATATTTTTATAAAATTCCCTCCAGGCTAAAAATAACATTAGTCCTCGGCGAAGAACCCCATGCGAAACAAGTTATATTTCCAACCAGTAGGTTCCTTACTGTTGGCCGCTAGAGGAGCAATGTTGGTCGCTAGAGGATCAAAATTGGCAAAGGGATATTTCCGGTGGAGAACATTGTCAGAGATGGTAACTTAAAGGAGAAGTGCCAATCGCAACAGCATGAAGATACAAGAAGACTAACAGAAAGTTCATCGTCTTCTCAAAACGAGACTCCTAGTCTAGGAATTGATTTTTTGTGAACTTTTGGCCAACTCTTTGCGTAATGTTCTGTGTTTTCTATGTGTGAAACGATGTGTACGAAAAGGCTTAGGAACAAGATGACGTCGTGCAAAGTCAAAAACGGCCATCACTCTATTTTAGGTTTCTTATTCGTTCGATTGTTAATCCTGTCATTCAACAGTAATTAAAAACTGATTTAAACTCGACTTTCCAAGTCCATTTTTAACCAACTCTGGCCTGGATCCAAATATGGGTGGACGGAGAGGAAATCCTTGAAGTGTTTGCACAAAATTCAGAACGCGTAAAAGAAAGCACAGGGTTACTTGGTACCTTTTGCTGCACGTCGAACTTTATTTTTCTGCAAGCTCCACAAGTTGTAAAAAAGATAGAAAAACTCGTTGTTGTGGGCAAACAAGCGTTACGAACGGCAAACATTTACGATGGCGACCGTAGACCGGCTGCATGAGTTGCCACGCTCCATTGAAACGCAATGTAATGCACTCTAATGGATGCAAATTCGCAGAGCAACCTGTTGGCCACAATGTAATCAATGGGTTAATAACTAGCTCGACGGCTAGACCCGACTGTCGGGCGAAAAGAGGATAGTGTGGCTTAAAGAGTGCACAAATCAGAACAGCATATATCTACGTCGGTCAAGCACCACACATCGGCACAAACGTTCCTCGCAAATGCAACTAATATGGCCCGTCACCACGTCGAGACGTTCACTGTTTTCGCCCGGTTTATTATCGTCTACCCTAAGCTACAAAAGAAAAGCATGTTAATATCCAGATCCCAGGTTTCATCCTAATCAAATCGGGCGTCCAATGGCAGTAAAAATGTGTCCACTTCATCCGACAGATGTCATCCGGCGGTGGAGCAAAACGACGATACAATACCAGGAAACTGTAATGTAATCACGCTGGCGCTGCTCTTGTTGCCAACGTTACCATTGTAATCGGTATTACAGCGGTTCGCTACATTTTGATTTGTGATTCAATACTGGGCGCCGACAAAAAGCAAAAAGCCGACCATGATTCCGTGAATTCTATCTCTTGTTTACCAGCAGTGGATTTATTCGATTAATGTTAGATGCTTACTACAAAGAAATGGATTTCGGTTTCTATCATCCACTGTGTTTGGGTGTTTCTACCATTTTTAGTCGCTACAAAGATTGCACCTTTAAAAGCGCACTGCCTTGTGTCTGGAACGTTTAGCACACTTCATTCAGCACGTCTCATTTGATAAGACGCCTGACCAAGTTGACGTAACGAGTTTTTTTTCCTCGTTTGACAATGAACGCTCCGCGTTGGCTCGCAACTCTCCGCGACTACAGGATATGATAATCAGTATGCTCATAAAAATTCAACTATCCCCAAACCCAGACACGTCGGCTTATTTTTTCCTACTTCTATTGTTTCCTTCCACCACGCGTACAGCTTTGTTATGCTTCTCGTGCGGAACCTCTGCTGAGGACAAAGAGGAAAGCAATCATCTTCTTGGTTGGACGGCGGTGTGTTGGGCGTGAAGAAAACCGGCGTGCATAATGATGACCATCAAAACGTTAGACGGAGGAATCCACACAGTCAGCCGGACAGCCAAACGAGGGCAATCTCACTCGCACAACGATCCTTCCCGGCGAAAGGCGAGCGGGAAAATGGCCTCCCACTGGAGGGGAAATTCCAAACACATTAACTTTCTTTGGGTAGCCGCTTGCGCAGCATGTCGAAGGAAGGTCCACGATTGTACAAAAAAAAAAAAAATAACTTACAATGGGTTTGTCTAAACTGGTGATTTTTCTCTGTTCATCCTTTTCTGTGGAGAAAATTTCCTTAAAAAATGTTTATTCGAAACAAGACCTCGAAAAAGGTTTCATATAAAAAGAAAATACTCGAATACTACTCGAATGCTGGAAAAGAAAATATTCCTTGAAGCTCCCGAACACACTCTACTGTAAGGCCAATATGAGATGAGAATTAATAACAACACATCCAAGTGACCCGTCGTGCCGACGACGCGTCGTAAAACAGCGACGATCGTGTAACAAATTGCGTCAAATTAGATCGAATCGATGTCCACAGCTTGACGGTCGATTCGGTGTTTTGGCAGGCGGAACAAATAAGGTTTCGGCATGTTTCGCATTTTATCACTCACAAGTGCTCTCAAGGATCTTCGTGGGCGACCACGTTGGTGATTTGTCGAGGGAGTGGTGGAAAACTTGGACATTCCAAGAGATAAAAACGGGCATAAAATTATGCTCAAACAACGGTCACGTTGGGCGGTGCGCTATTACACCATCCAACGTTTCTTTCGTGCTTTAATAATACCGCCGATCAAATTAGTTCATCCTTCATGTTTGCTGCAGCAGTATCGTCTGTCTTTGGTGCACGGGGCAACCATATTTACTCGTTCTTGGCAGGGCGCAACAGTACGAACGAAAGGAAACAACAGTAAATCCAATGTTGAGGTTCTGTGCGCATCGGGACGGTGCTGTCTTCCGGCGCCACGCCCTCACAACGACAATGCACTGCCCGCAAGGAACGGGTTGAATCCTTGAAAAGGGTTTCGCCATCCCGACAGTGTGTCCGCAAACAATGCCGGATGCCTTCAGCAAAACAGCGGCACTCGGGTGGCCAACAAAGACGTGAAAAAGCAATCTCCGCACCGGCGACGTAAGGAAACGATGGTTTCATTTCTCCTGTCCACCCTCAACAATAAAGACACACAAAAAACAAACCGACACGCACAGATTCCAAACACTCGGTGACAGCAGGAGGTCAAGCAAATCTATTTTGGTCCGGATTTTATCCCGCCTTCCCACCGCTCCGTGCCGGTCCGTTCCTCCCGGCGAAGTCAAGTGATTTAGTCTTCGTGGTTGAGATGTGTTTTCGGGGTTTCTTTTCTCCCACGGGCCAGAGGGTCTTCTAACCATGTCCAATAGGTGGGGTTTTTCTCGGCGTGCGACAAACAATCGGCGCACGGCACCCGCACGGAAGGCAAGCAACGGCCGCTGGAACGAGCGCATAACCCATCCAGGCATCTAAATATGTTTATGTTTCTGTGCCGTCCCGAGCGGCATTGCATTATCAACCGGACAGCCGGTCCTGCCGAGGCCGTTAGCCTCACATGTAGTCCCCATTTTCCGTCTCCCATCCCCCGTTTAGTTGGTGACCGTATGAATGGTACATCCTAGAGCGCACGGTGGACACCGAGATTGCGTGACCGTTGGTTCTGACCTTCCTTCACGCCACTCATCGTTTGTGAGGTCGTCTCCACCACCCACGGGCGATGATAAGACGTGGTGGGCGCGCTCTCGAGCGGTATCATAAATAAATTCATGCTTTAAAGTGCGACCGCACTTTGCTGCACATTGGGAGTCAACGATGTGGCTGGTGATTCAGCCGGGTGCATCAGTTGATTAAGTTATATTTATTTAACACGATTGCTCATGATAACACACGATTTAACAAATAGTGCTAACTGATTAAGGGCGGTTCAAGTCGACGACAGTGAGTGTGCCGAGAAGGATTTCCAAAAGCTGTCAAGGTGAATCAAATTCGATAACCTTTAACTTCTAGATACGATAATAATTGCATGATAAATACGATAATTCTTCACTTGTTGGTAATGCTTGAAGGTAACTATTACTAAGCAATCGGTAGAATTAGGAAAAATCTTCGGAAGTTGTCAACTATGGTTGGGAAAACAAGCTACATTTTAGTCTTTATTTTTCCCGATCATTGCTAGTAAAAAGAAGGCCATTTTGCTCCTTTCTGCGCCTTTTTTTAACTCTTTTCCTCTCTCTAATAGTTCCCTTTTTCCTTTGACTGGTGCTCTTAGAGGGAGTCCGTACTCGCAGTTCCGGTCTGCCGCCAACAGTAACCTTTTTCTAAATGAATATTTATGTTTGATAAACAAGAGAAGCAGAATTCTACATCACTTCAATCCATCATGATTCCCTCTATAGAATGCAGAAGATATTTGCACGGTTTAAAGGGTTATTTTTGCTTCAAAATATGACACGTGGGCTGGTGGGCCATTATTCTCCATTACCTTTTATTTGCCCGGCGAGTGCACTCGTTCGCTTCATTTACTTCTGGCCAAGAAGTAGTTACTACTCCGATGGCAGCCGTTTCGCCAGCACCTCACCAGTGGGATGACTTAATTAAAGCAGTTATTAAGAAGAAAAATTACTCTGCCACAACGATTTAATCATATCGCAGATAATCCAGCGTTCGTGGGTGATGACCAGCAGGAGCGACCGGGTTTGTGATGTGACCGGCGATGATAACTAACGGTGTGACGGCGTGTCACGTTCTTTATGGGCAACCTGGCTGCACCGGCGAACGGTAGTGTCCATCCCGACAAACTTAGGTTTAGTACGAACGGGGAAACGATGAAAATGGGAAAAATAAAACGCAAACCGAAGGATGTGTTTCCGTGCGGGATAGTGGAAGGTTAGGGTTTGCTGTGTGTGTTGATTAAATATTTAACAGTATTGATTGAACTATCACTTTGAGTCCGTGGGAACCCTCTTTTTATCGTCGCTATTATCGAACATAATTTTTATGATCGGAACGACAGAAAAAGGGTGTGTAGTATGTATTTGTGTTTCAATGAAAATTAAACCCAGTGATTGATCTAAATGAGTCTCATCATAGGCACTTATGCTGGTCGTATCATATCGCTAAAAAATATCTAATTACATTCAATTACACAATGTCAATTTTGATATCTTGGAAGGTCGCCTGATAGTCGATTAACGAATTCTCCAATTACGTTAACTCCCCCGCGCGCGCTATTAGACGCGTCGCACGGTGATCAGTTTTTATTCGCCAATCATATCTGGCCGTCGAATCTCTCGACTCCAAGACGCGCGCGTGTACTAGCCCAAGTCCCAATTAGTACACCGTCACCTCCCCAGCTCGAGTCAAGTACCTCGGAAAGGTCACCTTCACGACTGGTCGTACTACTTTTGCTACCAACCGCAGCCGACGGCGTTCTGCAGCTCGAAGGCTTCGCACAAACCTGAACTCCAAAACCATACGTGGGAGTAGCAAAACGCTGGTGCGGCCCACATTAGGGTCTCGGCTTTTTGCAGCTCACATGAGGCCAATTTTGTCGAATGAAAGTTTAATTTAGACGTTGTCGCCGGTTCTGCAGATTGGCGTAGATTAGGGCAGCATACACCCGAACCGTACTGTCGCTTCCAGTTGGTCGGATGTGTGTTTAGATTCTAGCATCGTCTACGCACGGCCCGGTGATGGTTATGCAAATTAGCGGATCTAGTTTGGCGAACGGATGTGTACCACCAAGGCATACTGCATCTGACTCAGCAGCGGACAAATTGAAAGCGAGAACTAAATCCTTTCCCTCCTTTCACACAAGTTCCTATTTGATGAGCATATGGGCCGTTGGAAATGCTTATCGAAGCTCATCGTGGGCGCAGCGACACTTAAGGGTTTTGCTCTTTTGTCCGCGGCTAAATCCGGCCCATTTGACACGATTTTATAAGGCTCTTTTCAGCCAGAGAGCTAGCGGCAAAGGACACGTTCGAAGATTGCACGGATAGGTTGCCTCTTGTGCGAGGCGAACAAGTGCAGCATTGCTTTGAAGCACCCGGCCAGAATCGGTGGCTCGGTCGAGTTGCGCGTTAAGATATTGCATCGGCAGCAAAGTGGGCTATAGGTTTCGAAGGTTAAGGAGAGCAGAAGGCTAACGTGTTCAAGAAGTAAAGGACACTATGTTGCACGTGCTGTGCCAGGGCTTGGAAAAATGTTGAAGCACTTTTCTGGACCGGAAATTTGTATTCGTTTCCTTTGGTTCATTTTGAAATAATCTTTTCTGGATGTGTATTTGAATATTTCATTTTGACGAATATTTAGTCCATCGCTTTCATCACACTTTCATCGGAACATTGAAGCTTAGCTCAACAGATTCTTTATTTGGTAGCTTTGAATGGCAGTTTCTTGTACTCTTGAAGTAGCACGAAATGGAAAACTTATACGAATTTGAAAAGGACATTATAGCTTCAAATTTATTTGCCCTTTCAAAAGGTCTAGCAAATTGCCGGAAAACTTTAATTTAATGCTATCAAGTTTTATCTTAAATCAACTAATGAGCCTTTTGATTGTGCTATGATTCTGGTTTCCTTTTTTAACACTCAACGATATACCGAAAAGGCTGATATGAAACGATTGCCAGTGCATACACGGTCGAGTTAATTATTCAATTCAAATGGAGTTTCCGCTCTTGACTCCGCTCTTTCTGGTCTGGCCTGTCTCATTAGTTGTGTTGTGATGGTTTCATAGTGACATCCGATACTAGTACACATGTTGACGAACCATCGTTGGCCAAGGAAAATGATGGGAAACTATTGATTTTATTTGCATTTGTTGGGATTCATTCTTTGCACAGTTGAACTAGACCGAAGTACTAGTTGGCAACCGAGCGTGCCCTGTAAATGTTACATCGGGCGGCCGCAACAAAAGTAAAAAAGATGGAGCCATGCGCACGGCATAAAATATTAGACGTAGAAAATCAGGTTGATATCATTTGAAGAAATTCATAATATTTGTCGTAAAGTTGGTAGAAAAGTAATTGCTTGTTTGTACAAGTCCGTCTCGACAGATCCCAACCATTGCTGAGTATTTACGGTCTTTTCCAGCATATCTTTTTCGTTGAAATTGATTTCAAATAAGTACCTCTTTTTTGTATGTTCCATAACGTTCTCCATCAAACTGAACAAACAAACGATTCGAAAAAAAAACGAAAATAATGTACTGTTTACACTGGGAATGTAGAACACATTTTTCATCACCCAATCGATTTTCCTAACAAGCAATGGGTTTCCATTTTTCTCGCAAAAAGTAATACGCCGAAAGATGAAACGTTGGTGATGGTAATTTACACCAACACTGCAAAATCGTTAATTTTTTTTATACAATCCCTCCATCACTCCAGGCGAGAAAATGAGTCGTGGAAAATGAAGCCCGATTGGTATAGCGGCACTTGTGGAATGGTGGAAATTAATTACAAAACGATACACAACACACGAGCACATCATCCACTCGGTGACACTTACAGCAACGGGCGAACCTTATCAGCTCACGTGGAAAATTACAAACTGCCACCCACAGTCGGCGACAATCGAGTCTACAGAGCGACTTCCACCGGTGTGGGAAGATCGGCATTGAGCTTCTCCAGGAGCCTCGAACTGTATGATTTACCCATTAGCCGAGACGGTTGATGGTGCTTAATTATGCGATTAATATGTGCAGGAAGGGTGTGTAGTGGGTGAATATGATGCTGCGATAATGACGGCCCATTGTTTTCCGCACAAGCCGGTGACAACGGACCGCATTTACCTTGAAGGTCTAGAAGAAAGAGAAAATTTAAAGTGATCATGAAAACGCAGGGAAAAATATAAAATCGCAAACTCATCGGAGGCTTAAAAATCGGAATATTCTCCATACTGTAGCCAGCGTTTCATGCCAGTTCCTACGACCTATAAAACGTGTTGAAGGCAAGAAACTGTTGCTAGAATAACGCCTTTCTAATTAACTTCCTTACCCTCTTCGGTGTGAGATCGTTTCCACGTGCCGGTGACAATTTTCCTGGAACTATTAAACCATTCAAGCGTTTAATTCACTTCCCCCAACCCCACGCCTATCGCAGAAACGGAACTTACTTCCAGGAAAAGTAAATTGAAGAAGAAAATAGTAACGAAAAACTAGTTTCAACTCCCATTCCTAGACTGAAGCCATTTTCCGCATCACCCTGTACTTTCTTCGGCGGGTGCCATATGATTGCGGGCAACACTAACCCAACACCCATATCGACGAGCACACGTGCGCCCCAACACATTCACTTGCACAAACAGTATCTCTGCGCTACGTCTTGATGGCCAGAGCCGAACGAAGTGTGGGATGAGGTCAGGAGCTTCCTTCGGATGCGCATGTCCGGGTGGTTGTGTTGGTGTCGGTCCTGTCCAGTCCGTGCCCGACGTGACGATATGCTTTCCAAACAGCAGCCGTCGATCCTTATAGCGCACAGTTTAACACAGCTAAACGCGCCCTTCCTCGCCCTTAACGCGAGTTTTATTGCATAGCACAGTGGAGGACGATATTGTGCAACAGTTGATATTTTACGAATTTTGAGAGTGTTTGTTTCATTTTATTCTTTTAATATCTGTGAATGGAATAACAAAACTCGAATTATAAATACATTTGATAGATGGTATGAAAGTATTTACATCTTAACTATGTTAATTTTATCATTGAACGATTATGCTACACCTTCATACATACTGACACTATCACTAATTTTTAAACACCTATCTCTGAAGGCTACATTGCATGCATTTAAAATATAAAGAATTTAGCGCGTTTTTTTTTTGAACTGAATAGATTTTTGCAAATTGCTGTCAAAAGGATAATTCATAAAATAAAACTCAAATAATATTTAAGAATAAACTTTTAATATCTATGAATGGAATAGCAAAACCCTGTACGATTTTCAAAATTGTTATCCCTTTTACCTGAAACTATATCCCATTTATTTATTAAAAAAAAGTGCACCACAAAATTGAACACAACGTAAATCATAATAACACGAATTTTAATTATAAATACATATGATAGAGGGTATGAATGATTAATCCTTTAACTAAGTAAATTTTAGCATTGCACGATTATGCTACACCCTCATACATGACTGACATCGTCACCAATTTTTAAACACCTATCGTTAAAGGATAAATTGAATGGGGTTTAAGAAAAAGTTTGTCAAGTTTTTAAGAAAAAAAAACTACATAAATTATTGCAAATTGTTGTCGAAAGGGTAGTCCTTTAAATATGAGTAAAATAATATTTAAAACTAAATAAGTTTTGGCTTAGTAATTTGGTACAAATCGTTTGAACACAGTGGTACGAACTGATTTTTGATTGATTTTTCATTACCCGGCACCACAATTTCAATTATTCGAAATCAAAGCAAAAATCGTGACGCACTGTAGCAACTAGTATAGTATGTTGCCGTTCGGAAGCATATTTTCGCTTCTCTCCCTAACGCGATGCCGGCATAACATCAACCCTAGCGAGCAGCAGCAGCAGCAGCAGCTCTCCCTCTTATACGAGTACGTCAACAAACCAGCCACCGCCAATCTCCCTGTTCCGTTCACTTCCTCGCTGTCCGCGCAGCCGCCGTGCTTTCCCTTCAGGGCAGAGGAAGGAAGAAGCGGGGAGGGGGGGGGGGGGGGGAGATGAAGCGGGCGGATGTGCACCCAGGAGCGCGCCTCGGTGGTGGTGGTGGGCGAGTCGATTGCAACCGACCTTACTACTACTGCCGGCAACAACAAACGCAATCTCCCGGTTTTCCACTGGAAATGGAACGCGAACCGCGTGTGGTGGCGAAGGCGGCCACCTCCCCCCTTCCCCCCCACTGGCCGCATAAAGAAACCACATCAGCACCAGCACCAGCGGGCGTTGGTACCAGCGACGATACACATCGACGCACATGGCGGCCAGTCGTTGGCAGCGTTTCGTAGCGCTTCGAGGCGCTCATTTCTTCGTTCAGCGCCGTGCGCGACAGTTCGGAATGCGCGTTGGTCGTCTGCACGACCCGGTCGACCCGTTGTATAGCAGGAGCGTTGGCAGATCGTGCCCAGACACCAGCAGTGCCCACTTTCTTTCGGGTCGGGAAAAGCGTACTCATTTTTCACCGTCGCTTTTGTTGTGTCTACCCCACCTGTGCCTTTAGCTGGAGTGATTTTGCGTGGCGTTCGTGATCTGTGGTAGCTTCCGACTAGAACCGGTTCTGCAGCAAACGGGAAAATCTCTTTTCAACGCTGGGCATTGGCAATGTTTGCGAGCTCGGAAAAACCAGTGCCTCAGCGGCGGTGACGGAAGCGTTACTCTTTACCCTTCGGATAAAAAAGGGCATCACGACGGCGTCAGTACGACAAACGCGACCGTTTGTCTTCATATTGCATACCACCCGTCTTATGTAGTGAAGACTTTGTCTTTGTTCCGGGTGAAAGAGGATAGAAAATTCCCGTTCGACGTTTGAGGGTTGGCAACAAAGAGGGGGTGTTAGAATCCAACCAGACGTAGTCGAACGCATAGTCGAAGGGTCGGTATCGCCTCAAGTGTTTCAATCGTGTTACTTAGTCAGCGTTTGATCTGATTTGTGGGTGTATGAGAACTGTGAATAAAATTCGATTGCTTGTTTTAACAAAACCGCACTTTCGTTTGTATGAAAAAAATTAAAAAAATAAGAATTCAACGTCGGAAACCTTTTAGCCGCGTTGAGTGAAAGTAGTTAGAAAGTGAAAAAGCCTATTTGCATTACAAGTGCGTTTGAAAACCGACTCCCCCACATGGCTGTTTCCAACGATCGATCGTCGTTTGTTGAAAGCTGAATATCGTTTTATGGCCGAATCAAAGTCATATCGCAAAAGAAAAGCTTCAAAGTGAATGGTACAAAGGCGGACCTACCCCCGGCGAACGGAACCGGAGGCTTCCGAGACATGCTTCAGTAATGATAGTGATAACCTGATTGTGCTCGTGTTTGAGAAAAGCTTAGAAAAAAAGTATTACAAACCACCGTCACGGTTGGGGCTGTCTTCCCCCGCGCTGTCTTCAATTATAATCAAGGAAGGATATAACAAATCGCTAGCATCAACTCAACTCGGTGTGTTCTGCGAATTACACTGACCACATCCGGGAGGCTTCCGGTTGTTTGGTGGATTTTCCTTTATCCCTTTCCACCGTCGCTCCGGGCAGGATTCAGCTTTATGTCGAAATAGCCGTAAAGTGAATGTTTTCACTGATTGAGACGTGAACGGCGAGCTTGTGGACAGAGTGCACAAGGGGGAGGATTAAAGGTTACCACCTTCGACATCGGTACCCGTTTTTCCTCCATTTTCCCACATCCGTGTCGGTTTGGGGTCGGTTTGTTTCGTTCGCCGCAAGGAATAGCTGAATCGTAAACATGAAGGACAAATCTAATCGTCGCTATCGGTCGCAGCGGTAAGTAGGAGACCGGAAGTGTGTCTTGTACGCACGGACTGTGTGTTGACTAGTGTATGTGCAGTTCCTTCCGGGGAAGAAGTTGAACCGGTTGGAAGGTCAAAAACTCCGTTTTCATGCGATAAACGGAACACGCTTATCAATATTTATCGGTCCAAGCAGATTCTCCGCAAAATCCTGACCACTCTCACCCGCTGGGGGTTTCATATCTGAACCTCCATTAGTTCACTCTCCTTTGTTTGCATGATGTTGAGGAAGGGCTTTCGTGCTGTCGAGATTTCGCTCGTTCCAGGAAGGATTTACCCCGCAAGAAGCTTTCCGATGAAAAGCGACCGATGTCTTCAGAAGGGGTTTTATAGACCATAATTGGAAATTAAGCGCCTCTAACTTCTCTTATCCGTCGGGATGGGTTATCTACAATCTTTGCGATTTATTCATTAGCCTTGAAGCCCCGGGCAATGTTTCGCATCCTTCATATTTAATTCATGGTTATTATCCAAATTAAAAATAACGCTTTTCGGTGAGAGAAGCAAAAAATCCAAGAGTAAACAATATTAAAAATTATCAACGAATCCTTTTTCAATTTTGAGAGCTTCAAGGCAAACGTAACCCGTCCATCAACCATTTTTATGATTATCCATTAAAGATTATCCATCAAATCTAAATCACTCAATATCAATAAGAGCCTCATCTTAACGACTGGCTTATTTTTTGCCATAAACACACAGTTGCCCTCTACTGCAAGTGCGCACCGATTTCCATCAACTGCGCGGTCAAGGCGGTTTGGTTCGATAGAAGTGGAGTTTAAAATCCAAAAGAAGGAAAGGAAATCAAAACGGCACTTTTGGTGCCAACAAAAATCGTTCCATCGGACGGACTGCGTTTCCGTTTGGAGCTCTTCAAGTGGGAATCGTCTTCAAGCGAAGGAGAAAATATATATCTTTCCGTGCAATGCCTTCAGGCCGCTCGGCCAGGAAGCTAAGAGCACTGCCCGCATTCATAGACTAAACAAAACTGAAACCGCGTGTCGGTATTCGCAATGACGGGCGCATCGTCCTCATCCCGGTGACGGCGATTCAGGTGACGGTCGTTGTGAAAGATCAAGATCTTGAAGCTGCAATCGGAAAGTGCACGCAAGTGCATCGCAACGAAAACACCCGAGGGTGGGAGAGATGTTGATGGATTCCGATTTCCGACCCTGGCGGAGGGAGAGAGAGAGAGGGGGTGGGGTAAAGAAACGTATCTCAATGAAACTGCATGCAGCGCTCCGATGAGCAATCGCGCTCTCACGCGTCGTACGTCGTCTCCATGTTGGCCATGGTCAGGGCAAGGCGGACGATGATCGCTGACCATGAACGCGGGCGATCGCAATTTCTTGCAGCACGATCAACCACCCCCTGCCCGGCCAGGGTGGGGTTAGTTTGGAAAGGAAACCCCAGGGGAAAGTGTCCCAGTCGACGGTCCCGACGGAGGAGATGGAGAGAAAGAAGGGCGGGTGGAACAAAGCGTGGCGTGTGTACCATCGATTCCTCTTGGATTCCGTTTAAAAAGAAACCGCCTCTCGTGTAGGCGCGATAGCTCGTCCGCTAATGAGCTCCGGGGCCCTGAGAGCGCATCACATTAAACGTTAAACGATTGACTTTGATGATGGGGTGCCGGGTCCCGCATGCGAACGCAGCGCACACAGGCGCAGGCACGCAGGGTCATAAATGTTTATTTTCCAATCCACTGATTGGTGACACCAAACGGTGGTGAATAATGAGCAAATAACGCCAACCACGGACGTCAAAACAGGTCACCCTTGCACAGCACCCTCGGCTCCTCTCGAGAACTAATCAAAGACTGCTTATTATTCTGCGCCAGCGTTCAACCTCGCTAACCTAATTAAGTGAGCACTTGAGGCTGCACTAAAGTATAGTGCACTGGAACACAACCAGCTACACAACGCATTTCGATTCGATCGGGTTGAAGAAAGCGACCCATTCAGTGTACTACCTCATGGGTCTATCGACTGTTCATTTTATGCTGAACACCAAAAACCACCAGCACTGCTTATCAGTTTGGGACATTGTATTCGTTTGTTCCAAACAACGGCGCTACAGGAAAACATTCGAAGAACAAGCTCCAAGATAGTTGCCACTGCGGAAAGGGCGATCGACTGCTACCACAACGATGGAATCACTCACACCACCAGCAAACTCATGCATGTGCGGTCCAGTCGGACGACTACTGATTTGCATTCCGGACCAGACTTCTCAGACTTTTGAGCCCATAACAGGCCGGGGCTTGACTCTGTGGCATTAGTCATACAGCTTTGGCGTAGGTAGGTTAGAGCTGCTCGAAGTTCTTGCCCTTAGGGCTTCGGGGAGCTGATGAAGCATACTTCAAACCCTGTCCGGGGTGGGTTTTAGACAACCGGTGACTCTCGTGGAACCTGTTGAACGTTGAAGCCAACCGTTCTGAGACCGTCGGCGGTCATAAAGGAAACGTTTGGCCGAATGCCAGTCTTACGGATGAAATGTTAAACGCAAAACAACGGTTGGCTCATTTCAAACACCGTTCCATACAAACTTTTACCCAGGGGAGACCAAATTGAAGCCAACCAGACGTAAAAGATTATTCTTAAACTTGTCTAGCTACTCCGACGCCAATAAAAGTGAAACTCCATCCCAGAACAATCCGCAATTTGTACACTTTATTTTCATACATCCCCCGACCCCCCGTATCCGGACATCGTGTTCTCGTAGGTCAGTGAACCAGCAGAAACAAAACAGAACAAAAACATCGCAATGCTCTATCAACTGGAAGCCGGCTTGGGGGGGGGGAACGTCGACACGGAAACGGCTCGGGAGCGCATCGGAGTCACGCTGGCGCCATGTGTATAAATACTTCTTTTTAACATCTGCCTCTTGGGTTGAGGTTTTTTCATACCACTCCGATTTAAACGGGCGCGTTATTCAGGCGTAAGATGCAAATAGGACCCGTTGAGGGGGACCCACACCAACGTCCCGTAACCACGAGGGAAGGGATGGTACTGTTCGATAGAATCCAGCCTAGAGATAATCGAAGGAAATCAAAACCACAGAAACACCAATCGTGAGGCGGATTTTGTGTTCGCCGAACGCGATTCTTTGCTTGTGCTTTATCAATGTTCGTAGGAAACCGCGAAACCGCCGACGGACACATAATGTGTCTTTGTGTTCTTGCGTGTGTTAGTATATTGTAAACTGTCGCGCAATCGGTGAATGGCGGTACGCGAACGGTTCACGCCAAGCCATTCACCCCTGTTCCATGTCCCCTGACGAAAAGAACTATGTTCTTGCTGCAACTGCACCGCGTCTGAACGAAAGAGTTAGATTGTAGGAGGCTTCCGACTGTAAGTAGAGTTGTTTGTTCTTTGGTTCCATCCCACTTCAAGTGTGACCCACATTCGGGGACTTGAAGCACGTCACAATCGCCTACGAACTAGAGCAAGGTCCACCGGAAACAGAAGACATTTGTTCATGCTTTCGATTAAACACGGCTTTCCAATGCAGGTAAAGGAAAGGTTAACCGCTTGCACATGAAATACCGGTTCGATTGAAAGTTTAATTGAAGTTCCAGCACATGCTACCCTGCAGAAAAATCCCCGGGCTAATCTACACTTCAACCCAACCACCTTCTCCCACGGTCCTACAGCATAACCCAAATGGCATTGACGTACACATGCCCGACCGGAATGGAGCGCCCGCGTGGAACAGGTTTTACGAAAAAGTTTGTTTTCAACCCATGAAACACGTTTTCTGGAAATGAGAATTACTTTCGTGTGTTGGCGCACATGCCTCCGACCCCAAATGCAAAATTGGTATAAAAATTCGAAACATCCAAAAACGAGGGGGGGGTCCACCGAAATACCCGTTTGGATATGGGGCCCTTTTGCATATCTGGATGGATCCCGTTCGAACTGGATTGCGTGGAGCAAATCCGACACACGTAACCTTCACAAGGTATGACGCGTAGAGGCCGGTAACACACCCGATGGCCGTTCCCAAAGTGAACAATCGAGCAGAAGAATGGCGCCACTCGAGGTCTTTCCAGTACTCCAGCGATTCAGGGCGATCATTCGCACGATCCATGCAAACGGAACTGCCGGAGGTAACCGGGAATTAAACTCACACTATCTCAATCTATTTTACGACGTCGATAGTTGCCACTATTAGGCATCAAATACATGCGTTGGGACGCACTTTACAAGCTATGATTAGAGGCTAGCGAAGCCTGATCTTTGGTGCCGCTGTGTTGTGTGCCATCTTCGCTAATCAAACCCCTTAGGGCTAATCGGTCCCCGGCGGTAGAATTCCGTCTACCCCACCACCACCACCACGGTGCTGATAAGGGCGGCACACGCAATGCCAGCCCGATGACATGTCGTATGCTCATAAAGCTACTCTCGCGTTCTCGTTCCGCGATTCCCGCCCCACGAGGGTGGATGGATGCCTCACACAGTTCGCGCGCAAACCCCGACCGAGACGGATCTGGCCCGGAGTCAACGCGTGTGTTTGTTTGTGTTTACTCGCCAGAGACCCGCGTTATCCTGAAGCTGCCGGAATTTGTCTAGTGTCATCGAGAACAACGCTACGCTATTGCGGTCAAACTAGCGGAATTCGATGGCCTACCCGGTGATAAGAAGTCGGTAGAGTTGAGCATCTGACACGTACACGCAGTGCGCAAAGTTAGGTCCAGTGTCCACGGCTCTCTCTCTGCGGAAGTGCAGAAGCTGTCTGAACAGTCATAAAGCCTTAAGCGATTTATAATATCAACCATCGGGCGCCGTATCTCTCTCTCTCACGTGCGCGTGCTCTGTCTATCTGTCGTTACGTCTCTTTGTGTTTGTCTCCCGCGAGGCACAATGAACGTGCAGGGAACCTAAGGTCCCCGCAGGGTGGTGACAATCGGTAGTGCGCTGTCAACCCAGCAGCACCGGGTGTGACAAACCGGCTCTTCACGACGTCCCGCGGAAGTCCACAATCAGTCGTCGAGAGCCTCGGGCAGCGATGGAAGTGTGCAGTGTTGTGGGCTAGGGTAGGCCACCAGTCATACTGACAGACCACCTCAGGACTCGATCCGCAAGAGTCATCACAAGTGCAGTGCAGCAGCTTCCAAAACGAACGTTATCGAGTGTGCCCAGTGTAGACGGATTATCAGTATTTTGCCGGGGGAAAAAGTGACCTCGACGCGATGAAGAAACGGGAATCGATGGAGCTGACGGAAAGGTAGCAACAGCTGGTGGGCTCCAGCCCTTGATAGTCTAACAGATCGATGTGTGTGCTGCACGTATTCAGCTGCTTCTCGGAATCTCACATTCCAACACGTTCGGGCCGATCATTGGCGCCTGTTCGCCGTACGTCTCTCGATCGTAAATCGTCCCTTTAATCGGACGGGGCACAGTCCGTGCCCGACGAGATGGGCACCTGATAGGTCTCGGTATCAAGATCGCGCGCAAATATAGCTCAGATTACAACCGGGCCCGCGGGATTACATTGACCCGTCGTAAAGAGGCCGGCCCGCTTCGGTTATCAGCGATGGCTTATCGATCGTAAAGGTTCTCGCAGTGGGAATCACAGTGGCCATTCGTTGCGCCAACACATGCCTGTGTAGTGCGCCACTAATTGGATCTTTTTGACCAATCCAGCACTCGTTGATTGAAGGTTGTAAACTGGGGTTATTAAATCTCAGAACGATTGGATCTCAACTTGCTGATATCTCGACGGTTTCAGGGCAAGGATTTTCTTTTTCAATTTGCTGCTCCGAACATGTAGCTCTTTTTATTGTTTGAGCCGTACTACAAATCTGGTACTGATTACTACCAGGTGTGAATCTCCACTCTTGTATCCGCCCGGAGCCCCATCATTTGCGCTATGTTTATTTGTCTGCTTTACAACCCCGCAAACATTACCCTATTGCATAGAGCAAACTCAGGATGTTTGTTTGCTGAAGGTAGTACAACAAAGCGGGAACGTGTATTACTTTTTATAGTACTTCGCCAGGTTCCCTTGAAACATACGAGTAGGAGACCACTCGGAGGCTGACGCCTGATGGAGCACAAACCCCCCGTTCTGGTAGGTTTCGCAAATGGTAGCGAACCCACCTGTTACCACCCCGCTATCGGTCAGCCACCGACCGGTGAGAGGTAATCCGACTGCAAGCATGTAAATTACAGCCCATCATTATGACGCCGGAATTATTCACTCCAGAATGCAGCCCCGGGCGATAAGAAGAAAATGTGGTGGAGCCGGTCGGGCTGGAAACAAGAGCACGAGCCACGAGTTGTTTGTGCGTCGATTTTAATAAACAAGTTCGTAAAACTTTACCCCCAGCAGGGGCAGGAGGTTGGTGTACTGCAGTGTAAATAAATAATTCGTGAATATTTGCATAGTGTATTAAAACATATCATTTCAAAGAATTCCTCGTCAACTCCCGTCACCATTATTTATGAACCTTCGCAAGAGTAGGGCTCCGGCACGCAGCGTGGTGGAAATGCATTCCGGACATTGGCGAACCGATATTTGCATTAATATTTTATCACATCAATCTTACCCTCGCACGATGGTGGGTTGATTTATGGGCGACGGTATTGATACAGATCCCAGCCAATGTCTCACCACCTTATCGCGCGCTGGAAGGTGAACTATTGCCCCGTTTGTTTTGCAACACACCGACCTTCGCTACTTCGCCCCGATCAGATCCAGTATGCAAGTGCAAGTACATGATAGCTTCCGATGGAAAACTTCGAAGGGGTGGGAAGGACACACCGAAAGCTTATTGTTCCACGTTGAAAACCGTTTTTCCCACCGTGTGAGATCTTATCGACTTCTGGTGTCAACGGAATGGAAAGATGGGCAACGTTCAGAAAAGATTGCTGCATCGGCAACTAGTAATTGTTTCCGGCAAAATGTATGTAAATGTAAGCCCGAGATTGGTGTAATAGATGCTGTGTGGTGTAATGTTAGTGCTGTGCCTTATGAATCTTTAGGGGAGATTTTTTCATATGAATTTTTCACCTAAGATTCATTCAGATAGGTTCACGCATGTTTAAAGATTCGAATTTTGAAACATTTATGAATATTTTGAAACCTTTATGAATCTTTACGAATCTTTCATGGATCTTTCACGAATTTTCATGATTGCATCAAGGGACTAAAAAATTACAAAAAGGGTGTCTGTCTACCCAGTTTTTGGGTTCTACTTTTCCGTTCTTTGGGATTCATGAATCGCTCATTGAAAGATTTATGAATCTCGAAATCGATGCAAATGATCATTCAGATTCATGAATCTGAATCGGAATGACACAACTTTAATGCTATTGAGTGAGGCTGGCCTTCAAGATTTATGATTTAGTTACATTTGATACAGGAATCACAAGCCCTGATGAAAAAACAATCGAATCAAATTCAAATATTGCGTGGACTGTTTATTTATCTTAAATAAAGCTGCTACAATTTTAGCTTTTCCAATGCAACCCGTCTTATCAGTTGCCGACTGTAATTGCCAGCGAGGTCTCCAAATGAAGATACACATAATTATGTCGATGGAAAGTGCTAATAACTCGATGAGTGATTCAAATTGTGAGGGAAAAAAGAAAAAAAAACGACACGCCCAAGCTCACACCATTAATGGCCAGTAATTATATAGTTAGTGGAATTTCTCTTCCCATTCCGTCATGTACACTACTTCATGAGCATTTTATCTATGCCATCCCAGAGTAAGAAACCTCGCACGACTGCCGGATCTTTATTAATTGACTCAGAGAGGATGCCGTCACTTGTCACATGGAGCCCGCGCCGAGTATGTTGCCACAATGAGCGGAAGTAGTTCTTATCAGATTGTTCTCCACCACAACAGCGTCCAGTCCGAACCGAACCACCTTCAATCGTTGTGAATTCCCCTCGCTTCCTACAGACGAGCTTTTCCAGTTCGATCGACAAACATTTAAAGCAGGTGGCAAAGGCTGGAAATTGGTAGCTGAAGGGCCCGGTAAATACAAACCGGACAAACAGTAGTCAACCGGTGCCGCCGACGAGCGGTCAGGCTAATTTCAGAGGTATAAAACATAACGGTCTTCAACTCGGGCTCGTTGGAGCCGCTTCTGCGCAGCCCGCGGCGGACGGCATGTTGATCACATTAGCGCTCTAAAGTGAGCTAATGATAGCACAAATTACGATCATTTCTGGACCGGCGATATTGTTCCAGATGCGCGATTGTTCACCGGTTCTCGTGATTCAGCACTCTAACCATCGGACGGTAAACAGAGTCGTGGTTTTTTTTCCCCTCCACAAACCCACGTGACAGATGGTCCCAGCAGGAAGTAGGCGACGATTTTTTGGTAGCTAACGCAGCTTTGCCATTTTAAAATGGGCTCTAATTTCCATCATGTGATTTTCGGATTTTTATTTTGCCAACAAGTTAATGAGGTTTAGTCAAATTAACACATCATTCATTGCTCTCTCTCTTTCTCTCTCTCTACCGTACAAATTTCCTTCCAGGCCCTGGATGATGGATCACGGCGGGGTCGACGAGGAGGCACCGATCGATCCGAGGCTCAAAAATCGAGCCTTTCCGGCCGACCAGGATTTCGAAGGTAGGTGTTAATCGTGGCACACAAACGGCCCATTCTAATCGAGTTAAAATGTGATCAAAACACGCCAACCGGGAAGCCCTTGCGCAGGGAAAAGGGGGTGTTGTGGGTCGTTTCTTCGAACGAGAATCCATTAAAACATATTTTGCACACGTGCCATGATCTCAACGTGCAATGATAGTGATGTTTCGGTGCGTATTTGCGTAGCTGGAATGCGGCCAATGCGTCAGAGAAACATGCGGTGCGTGCGGCATTATTGGATGGGAAAACGCATCTCTCGAACGGGTGAATTAAAAACGTTTCCCGCCGTTTCTCGAGGGGGTATAAAAAAAAGCCCGCCCGAGTTGTTTGAACGGAGCTTTTCACAGTGCCTGTATGATTGTTGTTACCTAACACGCGCAGAAGTGCGACGGCAGCACACATGCCCATCCCCCATCGTCCCTTTGAGCCCTCGGCAAACATCTCCATGGTGGATTGAGAGCTTGATAATTGTTAAATTTATCGAAAGCGAAATGTGTGCAGCAACTGGTGACAGCAACGATGGCGAAATGATTGGACGTCGAGAGCGGGCGCGTGTGCAACCTGGTTGACACGAGGTGGAAACTTCCCCATGCCCAACCTACTTTCGCCCACGAGGATGTCGTTCAATGAACCACACTCGCCTGGTGGAAAAACACGAGACACCCCGTTCAACAAGTCCATGAATAATGTCGAGTGATTTAGCCGATGGCCACCGGCACAAAGGTTATCGCAGAGCCCCGTTTAATAGGAGGAAAACTGCCCGTAGAGGCAGGGCAGCTGTATGCAAATAATGTTTGGAGCTTTTAATTGATGGACAATTTCTAGGGACCAAAACATGGAACGTGGGGGTCAGCATCGGTAGGGTGGTAATAATTAACGCCTCGTCAATCTATTTTTTTTTTTCCTATTCCAATCCTTTCAGGTCACCGAGCACACACCGTTTTCGTTGGCGTGCACATTCCGGGCTCCTCTAGGCGACACTCACAGCGACGCCGCCACAAGCACCACCAGCCGGGCCGCGACAATGGCGACAAAAACAGCGCCGGATCGGAATCCGATCGTCCTGGTAAGGGAACATTTTCCGGAATGTAATTTAAAACTCCTGCTCTTCTGTTCTGATGATTCGATTCGATTTCATGTGTGGGCTTCTATTGGAAATTAAATTGCAATATTAGTTACAAGTATCGGAATTGACACAAAATTACCTTCATTTTATTTTAAAAATTCTCCTCTCCACGGTTGGTTTAGCAACAATTCATATCACCTCCTAACTGTTTCTGCTATCTTCTTCCCGTAATGCCACCTTCTACAAACCTTCTGACTTCTGTCGTATCGCTGTATAGTTGTTCCGAAACCGCACATCGTCACACAACGAAGAATCAGCATCGTTGATGATGGCGAATCTTGTAAGATAGTGTGTTTTTCTGTGTTTCGCTTGCATATTAAAAAATAGTTTTTCATTTTGCATGGCCGGATGTATTATTTGAAATATTTTTAGCAACACTCTTTGCGGTTTTAAAATAAGATAATTTTTACAGTTTTTTTACTATATTTGAATCTTTTTCCTCTTTCTCTATGTATTTCATTTATAAAGAGGTAGTGGGAAATAAAATGGAAGCGATATGTATATTTTAAACCATTTCTATACCAAGACATTGCCACAAAGTAATTTTTACTGTGTCATCACACAAAATTACAAATTCAGCTATAAATTTTATCTTATTTTTTGCATAACTTTATTGACTAGTCTCAGTAGCAATTTTCTCAAGATTGACCAAAAGACGAATTTATTCTAATAAATAACTTTCTCATGTTTTTGCAACCATAATTCTACTGTTCACGCACAACGCACAATTCCATGTTGAAAAGTACAATTCACCATCATAACACCAAAACACATATTTTCCATTAAATGTGAGACATTGCCACTAAATAATTATTTTGTTATGCAAGTTATTGAACCCAACAGATGCATCACTCCTAATTTTCCCCCTTTACCAAGCTTGTTTAAAACAAGTTGAAACATATCTATTGTTTTATGAATAAAATTATAATCGCCTATGACTCCTTGATTCGATAAATTATACACATTCCCATTGCACGATCATAAACCATTGCACCCGCGTCTCTAACTGGCAGCTCGGCCAATAGACAGTAGTCATCACTCATTCGACACCATAGATAACCGCCCGTTATCGTCGCTATCAGCACGAGGGAAGCTTCATCAAATGGAAGCCAAACCAAAACCTAATTGAAACGATTACAGCGCCCATCAATTTCACTCCTCGGCTCCTCAGCACACACCCACTATCGCAGTGCACACAACATAATATAATTTATACTGAGCCATCTTGACACTTATTACACCCGAACCGGCCAGCTACCGGCTGTCATAACGGTCAAACTCCCGCCAGTCCCCCTCCCGGGACCTATGATAACACTGGCTGACGGTATTCGTTCGCGTCCGACACTGATTGTTTGTCTTGGCGGCCGGTTCGGTATCGTTTGAAGCTAGTTTGGGCAAAACAAACGGAACCGAACCGGACTCAGGGCGTTCGGTTGTGGCGTTTGTTTACGTTGAACTTTGATTGCTTCCTCGAGCCTTCCTGTCCAACCCCGCGTGCGGGTTTAGCTGATTAGTTTTATTTACTTCGTTTGGGGGTTTTCTTTTTCGAAATTCAAAAATTTTCCTTCTTTCTCGCAAATCCTCCACCAACACCAGTTACACCGCCTGCACAAAGGGTCCAGTTCATCCTGGGCGGAGAGGTCGGCGACGACGGTGGCCAGCACGAGTCGCACCCGCTGTTCTCGGAGATGGAGGAGCTGGTCAAGGAGGGCGACGAGATGGCCTGGAAGGAGACGGCCCGCTGGGTAAAGTTCGAGGAGGACGTCGAGGAGGGCGGCAACCGGTGGTCGAAGCCGCACGTGGCCACCCTCTCGCTGCACTCGCTGTTCGAGCTGCGCAGTCTGCTGCTGAACGGTACCGTGATGCTGGACATGGAGGCGACCAGTCTGGAGCAGATCGCCGAGCTGGCCTGCGAGAACATGGTCAACTCGGGCATGCTGCCCGTGGAGGCGCGGGAGAAGGTGATCGAGGCGCTGCTGAAGCGCCACAAGCACCAGCACGAGTTCGGCAGCAAGAAGAGCCGGCTTCCGCTCATCCGTTCGCTGGCTGACATCGGCAAGAACCACTCGTCATCGAAGAGTAAGTACGGGGGTGCGGGGGTACGATTCGAAGGTACGGTGTCACCGTGTCACTCTGTCCACCCTGGGTGTGTCTTTGTGTGTGTGTATTAGTACTTGCATCGGGAATTAGATTGGGTAGTGCCGCAAGACACAAAAAAAGCACCCAACGAAAGCAGGAACCTCCGGCATCACGCGATCACTGGGAATTTTGGGGATCAGATGGGCGGGAAGCCTACGGGTCGAAACATTGATTGATCAACTGTCTGTCAACGCACACGCTTGCCCTCTCCAGATATGCCACGCTCATCCACCAGCAAAAGCAGCATCGCGTCGGCCAACTCATTCCCTATGCACGTCGTTTCTTCGGCACCGTCGGGCATGCACGACGAGGACGAACCGGCGTCGTCGGCACCATCGCCCCATACGGCCCTGCTGTACGGTAGCAAGGACCAGCGGGGTCACTATCTCGCACTGCCCACAGGTACACAACCATCCCTTTTTGGCGCCCCAAAGCGCCTCCGTTCCTCCGCTCGCTCGTTCTGTTTTCCCAACTGTTTGGTGGTGGCTAAAGATGGAACAAGGCTCCTTAACCACGAACGTGCCTACGTTGTACCATATTGTACTGCTTGTATCGATTGATATGTCAAAAACGTGTCTGTAAGTATTTTCGTACCAATACCTGTACAAACACTGTTGCGCAGCTATTAAAAATACCCGCTTCAGGATAAATACAACATGGTGATGGGAAATTAATTTCCAACGTGAGATAATCTTATCTATTGCTAGATAAAATGGAAACAATTCAAATCCAATAAAAGTATTTTATGTTCATCAACTATCAAACGAATCATATTGTACCAACTGTAGAGCGCAACAAACACTTAGAGCAGTTTTCTACCACTAAAAACGAGCGCCAGAGACTTTTTCAATCATTATACCAACGTTCGTCTGGTGCGATATAACTCCAGTTGACTATTTCCCTTAGTTTTAATCCAATAAACTAAGATTAGAGCTAGCTGATCGAAAGCCAATCAAACTAAGCTATCACAAAACTATTTCAAATCT
Organism: Anopheles ziemanni; assembly: GCF_943734765.1. Taxonomy (NCBI): domain Eukaryota; kingdom Metazoa; phylum Arthropoda; class Insecta; order Diptera; family Culicidae; genus Anopheles; species Anopheles ziemanni. The sequence goes on along the minus strand of NC_080705.1, from coordinate 28,011,086 downwards.
TTATTAAGCTCGTTCAATATTTTCTTTTGTGGAAAGCATTATTCCATATCTAGTTCAATACGTTTTGGGTGTTGATCGAGGCTCTCAGAATTTTATTTAAAAGCTTTTTTTCTCTCAACTGTGGAAAAATCAAGAGAATTACAACAAAGTTTCATAAATATGCGAAAATTATTTGCTCCCTAAGACCTCTAAATGGCTTTTTAACTACCAACGTATTCAAACACCAATTGACATGTTTAGAAACATAGCTTAACATAGATTTCGCAAATGCAAAACATCATTGAAATTAAATATCTCTCACTTCATAATAATTTGTGTACATATTGATGGTTAAGGAAAAAAGTGCGCTACAAACCACCAAATATGGCCCGAATGGAAGAGAGTATAAACGTAATTTTTGTTAGCTAATTGTAAATATTTACGCAAAATCCAAAATTTACCAGTCGCTCACGTCAAAGCGCAACTTCCATCACTCACTCGTGTCGGTGTGCCAATTTTCCCACACGCCGAACAAAACACCGTGCGCCTCCATTTACCACGTGTGACCTCAAAAGTGTTCGGGTATCCAGTTAGGTTAAAAGCTAGCTGACACCTTTCCACAGAACCGGTCCATTGCGGGCTGTCTACCTTCATCGTTTCGGTGGAAAATTAGAACCCCGTTTTAATGAGTGTATCTTCTCCGGTGGAACATTTGTGGTTCGTTAAAGGCCACTCTTTCAGGCCACGAAGTGTTGCGTTGAAAAGCTCATTTTATGGCGGGAAGGTGCGGGAAGAGAGTGTGAGGTGTCTCGTCCATCATTAGGCTGCCGTAGACGTGCGGCAACGTGGCAAGATGGATGATGATTAGTCGAAGAAAGGGCCTCAACCTTGTTGCATCCCTCGCAAGCGGGGAGGCGTCATCCGATCCTTATGCGTCCGACCCGTGTCTAGCCGTTTGGTGTTTGTCCGTTTCCCCGCTCGGTGGCAGCAGGTAGCACGAGCCTCCACGGTCGGTGTCTTATTTCCGTCAATATGCCATTGCCTCGGCACCATTGTGCGCCACGGTAAATAAAGCTTCTTCCCTCATGTCCGTTCTTTCCGATCCTTTATCACGCGGGAAACGCTAGGTGACATTTCCCCAACGGCTTCCCATGGCGGTGCAGGCAGCGGTACTGGAGCAGGTGGTGGTGGTGGTGGTGGTGCAAGCATCGCAGGACCGTCCGTTGGAGTTACCACCTGGTTCCATGCCGGTGCTTCGGGCGCTGCCGCCTCAACGAGTTCGGTCCCTGGAAGAGGTTTACAAAAATAGCTACTTTTTCAATTCGTTCTTTTCTCTTCTCCGTGTATATCTTGTTCTTTCTACTGTTCTTGGTGTTCGATTTCTTTGACTCTCCCTTTACAATCGAGTCTCTGCTGTGTGCTCTTCTATTTTCCTTTACTGGTAGATACTTACTCCTTCTTTCGTGTTTTTCTTTCCCACTTTTTTTACGTGGAATACCACTTTGGAATCGTGTTCTTACTGACTGTTAGCTGTTAGTCCTGCTCGAGTGCCATCACATACTACTGACCAGCTGGCTATCTGTCTTATAACTACTCAGTCAGCACCGATGGCCGATGGCAGCCACTTTAGAATGTTGCAGAAATGTTTCTCACCATTTGTCACCTTGCCTTTCTTTCTCACATCTCACCCCACATCCGGTGTACTATTTCATTGGCAAAAGGGCACCCCACCCGCCTTTTGGTCCATTGTGATAAATAGGAAACCATCACCATCGTCATCGGCATCTGTTTCACATTTGGTTTTTCGTCACACTCCCTCTTACGTCACACTTGATGAACCATTCACCATGTAGGTGTAATTTGTTACTCTCGGTGTTATATCAATGTAATGTTTTGCACCGCACAAGCCATCGTCATCATTCACCAACATTTGAGTCCATCTGCCAACAGCCATCAAAACGTTTCACACACTTGACATGAACGTTTTTCCATCTGAAACCATCGCCGTATTGCATTTTATTACAACGAATTGTTTGTGTACAAAAGTCAAGCTACCGCAAGCAAGTTTTGCAAAACACAGATTCATGATTGAGTGAAGACCTATGTTCCGTACCATGCATCAAAGTTCACTGAACACGTTAACTTTGGCACGTGCCTAGGTGTGGGTTTCACAAAAGCATAATTCAGTTGAACAAACAAGTAGCCTGAAGTTGAATGTGAAGTTGGAAAAATTACCAAAAACCAAATCATCCGTGAGATGTACAAACAGCACATAGATGATGGTGAAATCACAACACGGGACATTTTGAAGGGCACATATTTCAAAGCAAACATTCATTAGAAATCACATACACACATAGTAAACCATAGAGCATCGTAGAAGGTCTCATTCGATTTTTAATGTACTCACCGTAGCCGTAAGGGAACAGTTTAAAAATGTGTATTTTATTGTACTGGTGTTGGATGTGTGCTCGATGGCAAACGACGTAGTTTGCAACTAACTCTCATCCTCGTCTCGAGAGCTCGTAAGCTCGCCATAATCGTGCTCGGCCTGCCGCAAAACCTGTGTATTCAACCAAAACCAAAAAACCAAACACAACACTCTCTCCCTCTCCCTTCGTAATCCTACTTCCAGTTGAGGACCCAACGAATACTAACAGTCCACCGAATAGTGCTAGCAATGGCGGCAACCAGAACGCATCCAGCAACAAATCGGCCAACGGCAGCAACGGCAGCAAACACTTAACCGTGCCCGGAAAAGCCGCCGGTAAATGAACTCCCTCTCTATCGCTCTATCGTCACACGCCCCACACACACCTATCCTGTAGTCATGGATTGCAAAGAACTGTTGAAAACAAAAAAAAACCCAGGACACCATGCACGTTTCGTAGAGACCCGCACACCCACACGCACGCACAACTGAGTGTCATGCACAACGGGAGATACACGTCACGTAGAAGTCGTTTCCTTCGAGGATCCAGCAGCAGCATGGATTGAAAAGCTGGCGCTCGTTTTACTTTCGTTTTTTATTTCCGTATCACCATCGCAACCACTTACTCGAGGGGTTTTCAAGGCCCGCTTTGCAGATAGTAACAAACACCTGAGACCGTCCCGGCTTCCAAGGGGGGGGAAAGGATAAAAAATCCTAGCCTGGCCAAGTCAGCACATCGTTAGTTACTGGCATTTTTGCATCCCTGCCGCATCTGGTAGGATCGTACAGTTTATTCCGTGCCTCTCCCACCGTCTTCGCAGTCCGCATGGCCGCAAGGGTTGAAGCACAAATCAATAGTTTTTTTTTGCAACAGGGGTGTAAAAAATACATCCCTCCAGTTTGCACCGGAACAGCCGTAATTTCCCCATGCCAAATTGTTCTGACCCGGTTTCTGCCGGGACTAGTGAACCGACACGACACCAGACCGTTCGATGGGCTGCCATTATATCTCGGTATGACAGGTGGAAATCGTTTACAGGGCAGAACTATGCGTACCGGCATATGTGAGCCTCTAATTGGGTCAGATTATTGCCCCCACACCAAGCACGTTGTGATGCAAAAGGCAGCTAAGGATTGTTATTTAAAACGCAAATGGTTTATTTCCAGGAATTTGACTTTTTTTAATGGTTCAGACAGTCTTTTTTGAAAAGGATTTTACAGAACGTTTCTAACAGATGCAAAATGGTTTGCTAATTGTAACGTAATAACTAGGGAATATATGTGTTTCAGCCCAAATTGAATGAGTAGAGGTTGCTTCTATTACGAACCGAGATGACCAGCGTTACTACGTTAATTACTTGGGCTAACATTGATTGATTTTTTGTTCCTTTTAGTTTTGACAGCGTGTGAAATATTTTCCAATTTTTTGGATTTAAAAAAATGTAAGTAGGAAAAATCTACAAAACTATTTCTGATGAAAACTAGTTCAATATGAACATGTTTATTCATAGGAACAGTCAGACTGCTAATGACAGTAAAACTCATTTCAAAGAAGAAATGTGATTCTTTTGCATTCATAACTAAGATAAAACAACGACAGACAAACGAGAACCTTCAAGCTTAATGGCTATTATTTATCAATTATCAATTACATCCAATTTTTTTGTTCCAATTTTTTTTCCATTACATGGAAGGGGGATGAATACCCGCACGTATAATCCCAAGTAAAGCGTTTCGTGTTGTGAAATTAAGTAAAATATGTCGGAGAATTCAACATTTGTGGTTTTTATGATTTCAGTTTTCCAGCTCGCCGGTTTTGAACCGATCAAAACCGATTGTAACACTACCTCACATCAAACAAATCAACATCAATTGAGTCAGCACATTAACACTTTTTACAACTGCACTAAACCAAAAGTAAATGTTCTAGTAGTTTTAGAGATCCTAACACAATAACTAGTAGTAGTGTTTAATTTTAACATCCACCTCACATTTATGCATGTTTCACGTAATTCCAGTTTAAACACATCCTACTTAAAGGATAAAGCTTCCATTCTTCATAGGACCTCATACCGACCCGAACGGTCCGTAGTTTCGTGGTATTTTGTTCGAATTTTGTGCTCTTACTCTCTCTCTTGGTGTGTGCTATATATTTTACAACTAGCGACATTAGCCCCTGTAGCTTTCTACTGTTGTACAATTTTCTCGGAAAACAGAACATTCCTACGCTTTACCGAACGAACATCCAAACTCGTTCTCGTCAGTTCTCGAAAAGCTCGTCCCCGTGCGCTGTTCCCCGTTGGCTCGCATATGAAAATGGCGACGCTGACGCCGGAACTGGGGCCGATTTGGTGTTAAAATTACTCTACATTTGTTGTCGTCTTTTGTTCTTTTGCTTTCGGTGAAATGTGCCTCCCGCCCACCCAAAAGGAGAGCACATGAGCCAGAGCCCGAGCAGCGTGTCGATGCCGCGGAACACCAGCTCCGGCGAGCTGCAGAACGGCGAGCATAAGAGCAACACACACTTTATGCGCAAAATTCCCCCGGGTGCCGAGGCGAGCAACATTCTCGTCGGCGAGGTGGACTTTCTCGACAAAACGCTGTCCGCGTTCCTGCGGCTCAACTCCGCCTCGGTGATGGGCGACCTGACGGAGGTTCCGGTTCCGACGAGGTAAGCGCGAGAGGTTTAACTAATCCGTCCAAACTTTCACCGTTCTGGGTGCGATCTTCCCCCGCTCCAACACACACAGGTTCATATTTATCCTGCTCGGACCGCCCGGAAGTCATGGCAGCTTCCACGAGATCGGGCGCGCCATGGCGACGCTGATGTCGGATGAAATTTTCCACGAAGTCGCGTACCGGGCGAAAAAGCGGGAACACTTGCTGGCGGGAATTGACGAGTTTCTGGACGCCGTCACGGTCCTCCCGCCCGGGGAGTGGGATCCGTCGATTCGCATCGAACCACCGGCCGCCATACCGTCACAGGAGGTTCGCAAACGACCGCCGGAGAAGAACCCCAAGGAGGAGGTCGACGAGGAGCTGGAGGAGCAGAGGCAACGCGAGGAGGCGGGTCTGTCCCGAACCGGGCGCCTGTTCGGAGGGTTGGTCAACGATCTGAAGCGCAAGGCCCCGTTCTATCTGTCCGACTTCAAGGATGGCCTGTCGATGCAGTGCGTCGCGTCTTGGATTTTCCTGTACTTCGCCTGCCTGTCGCCGATCATCACCTTCGGCGGACTGCTGGGGACGGCCACCGGGAACAACATTGCCGCGATGGAGTCGCTGGTGTCCGGGTTCGTGTGCGGCATCGGGTACGGGTTCTTCTCCGGCCAGCCGCTGACCATTCTCGGATCGACCGGGCCCGTACTCGTCTTCGAGACGATCGTGTACGAGTTCTGCCTGCAGGTGGGCTGGGACTACTTGACGTTCCGCTTCTGGATCGGCACCTGGATATCGATCATCCTCGTCATTCTGGTCGCGGTCGATGCGAGCGCGCTCGTGTGCTACATCACGCGGTTTACGGAGGAAAACTTTGCCTGCCTCATCGCCGTGATCTTCATCTACAAGGCGATCGAGAACGTGTTCCACATTGGGCAGGACTACCCGATAAATATGGCCGGCGGGAAGATGGACTGTGCCTGCCTTCCACCGGCGGGTCAATCGCTCACACCGGAAGCCGTACACCAGTGGGCGCAGTATGGTATGCGGACGTGCAAGGTTGGTACAGTACAAACGCTGATTGTTGTGCAAAGAACCTTTACTTTCTGTAAGTCATCCCGAAAATATTAGTTCTTCGAAAAACAAACGGAATAAGCTTGATAATTTTTAAAAATTCTGCAAATTGTATCCTATATTTTTCAAATATTTTTCTTTGATCGTTGGATATTTGGAGAGTCGTTCCTAAATTTAATATTTTACTGAGCTCAAATGTAGCTTCAATTCTGTTTTAATTTAATCATTTGAATATGTCACATGGTCATTCATTAAAAAAGGTCTAAAGATTTGGGGGAAAGGACAATTATTTAAGCTTTTGGTTTTTGGGAGGATTATGTTAAGCCCCTCTTATAGCTCGTCAAATGAAAATCGTTTAATTTAACGAAAATAAGAAGTTTTTCAGCATAAGGAGATTAATTGCAGACAATTTGTAGAACCATTAAACACGCTTCCCTTTAAGGGCTTCTTCACACTAGAATCCAAATAGCGGTCACTTTCACTGCTATGAAATTTCAATTATTCGTCTTTTCAAAATTATGTTTTCAATGGTTTTCTTGCTAATCCAAAGCTACATCTAGGACAATGGAGACTTTTCTGTTCGACCAGTTGCGAGAATCAAACTGACATAGCCCGAATGTCTTTAGTGGTCATTTTGACCGCTCTTTTTAATACGCTTTAACTTCATCATGTTGGATGATTTTTTAATTCCGTAACCGGTTGTTATAGTATATTTTTTAAATATTTTATAGCGGGGTTTTTTTTTTCTCTTTGACGCACCTCCTTCACTCCATTTGCGTTCTCTCCTTCACTCCATTTGCTCGTGGCGAAGCAAAAAAGATCGCATTTTAGTTGTTTTAAACTTAAATTTTTCAAAATGTTTAACGTGAATCAAAAAAAATTGAGCGCTAGAAAGTGAATACGTTGAGTTACCTTTAAAAAATAACTACATATTTTAACGATAACCAAATAATGCATTGAATATCCTCGATTAGACACTCAACGGAACACTGGTCGGGGCCGATTGCGACAAGCCGGAGTACGTGTCGGACGTCTTCCTGATGTCGATCGTGCTCTTTCTCGGCACCTACATCATCTCGGTCATCCTGAAGGACTTCAAGAACGCACTGTTCTTCCCGGCCGTCGTGCGCCAGTTCATCAGCGACTTCTCGGTCACGATCGCGATCTTCTCGATGACGCTGCTCGACTTCTTCACGCACATCGCCACCCCGAAGCTGGACGTGCCGAACGAGTTCAAGCGCACGATACCGACGCGCGGCTGGCTGATCATGCCGTTCCACGAGGACAACCCGATGTGGTCGTCGGTCCTGGCGCTCCTGCCCGCCCTGCTCGGCACCATACTGATATTCATGGATCAACAAATAACGGCTGTGATAATCAATAGGAAGGAACACAAACTCACCAAAGGTTGTGGCTACCATCTGGACCTGTTCGTGCTGTCCTGTCTCATACAGATCTGCACCGTCATGGGCCTGCCATGGTGAGTTACCACCCCATACACGACGACTCCCTTGGTGATCCGTTAACCGATTCCGCCTCGCCGACAGGTTCGTTGCTGCCACCGTGCTCAGTATTAATCATGTCAATTCGCTGAAGAAGGAATCGGAAACGGCCGCCCCCGGCGAGAAGCCACAGTTTATTGGGGTGCGCGAGCAGCGTGTCACGCACATACTGATCTTCCTGACGATCGGCTGCTCGGTGCTGCTGACGCCACTGCTCTCCCACATTCCCATGCCGGTGCTGTACGGCGTGTTCCTCTACATGGGCGTTTCGGCGCTCAAGGGGCTCCAGTTTTTCGACCGGTTGCTGATCATGTTCATGCCCGCCAAATACCAGCCGGACTACATGTTCCTCCGACAGGTTTACACCCCCCCAAACCGAGGTGAAGGGACTCTCCTTTCTATACATCTGTCTTTCCTCCCGTGTAACAGGTTCCGATCAGACGCGTCCATCTGTTCACCATCATCCAGCTGGCCTGCTTCGTCGTCCTGTGGCTGATCAAGTCCTTCTCGATCACCTCGATCCTCTTCCCGCTGATGCTGGTGGTGATGATCGGCGTGCGGAAGTCGCTCGACTACATTTTCACCAAGCGCGAGCTGAAGATCCTGGACGACATCATGCCGGAGATGACCAAGCGCGCCCGGGCGGACGACCTGCACCAGCTCGAGGATGGCGAGGTGGGATTCTATCGACGTCTGCTTGGCTGCTGTATCGGTGGCAAACCGGCACAGCAGCAGCCCGTCACCACGATCAGTGTGACTAAAGTGACCGAACAGACGAACAAATCGAACAACACCACCAACCCCGATAGCTAGTAGACCGTTCCACTTTCCCCCGTGTTCTCGACACGTGTTACGCCTTTGTTAGCTTCCGATTTGTTTTGCTTCCACCCACTAGCTCTGGCCAGTTCGGAACGCCTCGGGCTTCAAACGTTACCGAGTGTGGTAGTATTTCAGTAACCCCCCCTAACGCAGCTTGTATTTTAGTGCTCCTCCTAGTGCAATTCGCGTGTTATGAAACGCTAGTAAAACAGTACATTCCGTTAGTTAATTTTATCGCTTCATAGCTATAAGTATTTAAGATTTATCCCCCCCGCACTCGCCCTTACGTTTGATTAACTTATGCACTTTAAATCCCCTTTTATTCTTACTATACGCAAATCTACTAGGCTTTCCTCGATTTTAACGCTTCCCTCTCTGCAAACTTTATTTCCTATTTTCCCATTTAACAATTTGTACCAAATCTAACGATGCTTTTAATAATTCATGAACACAAGTATACCAACAAGAAAAACTACAACAAAAATTCGCAAAATCTGGACATCAATGGAAAACAATAAAGAAACGAACAGTCCCACATACACATATACCGTTGGTACACCAATTTTTAATTTTAGTATGATTTTTAAAATTTCGTAAAACGAACACGACGGATGATCAGTGCATCATTTAACGCTTCCAACGAACCCTACCATAAGCTGTTTAATATCATGCAATTATTTGATCTATGATTTAAGTTAGTTAGTTTGGTTCATTTCTGTAATATAGTAGCTAAGCATTACACTGAATAAACAACCCGCATCACCTGAAATTTATGTTCCATTTTGATTTATTTCCCCCTATTACCCTATCGACAACGTATCTCTCGCAGTTGCACGGTTTTTTTTGTTGTTATTTTTATGTACATACTATTAAACTAAGCTGATGCAGATTCTAGTTTAAACAGTAATCCGAAATACGATATCCCATCCCGTTGAACTATATTGCACCAACGGCTTCAAAATTCCGCTACTAATGATTGTAAATTAGCTCCTTAAAGTTACATTGAATGTATCTATCTAACCAGTTGGACGATAATGTTTTCCCCATCGTGAATAATTATGAGACATTTTCTGCATTCTAAATTTTAGAATGCAAAGTATTAAACTGCCCAAAGTAATAAATAATGTGATCACCTATTTCTCTGGGATGTAGAAAAACAGTTCCAGAACTTAAGGCACCTTTTCGATGTTTTTTACGTTAGTTACGAGCACCGAACACACTACAAAGGAAAATTAATTCATTCTACTCAATGCTTCCGTTGTCCCACTCTCTAGCTTGATCGTTTAACTTTGTCTGTTTTCTTTTCTTGGCAGGAAAACCGTACTCTACTAACTGCACAGCGAACACAAATCATCGTTACCAATCACTAGACTCCCGAGAACTTTTCTCCTCTTTGGGAGAAGATAACAAATGTTTGATTCGTGCATGCACTTTGTTACATTTTATTGTTTGCATATTGCGAATGCTTTCTGACCTCTGACTCTAACTCTCTCTATGCTTGCAAAGTTATCGCTTTGTTGCCGACTATTTTTGAACACTATCCACCGCCATTAATTGCATGGCAGCTTTGACCGAGTGCACCGAAAGTTTCCCCAAAGAAAAGCATAGTGGAAACAGAACGTAAAACTACACTCCCGCCCTAACCAACCTTCACACTTCGGACTTCGGTCAAGTCAAGTCAACCCCCGACCCCAGCAGATCCACCATTGCGAACATTGCAATCTGAACACCGTTTCCGTTGAAATCGTCCCTCCCTGCAGGACTCGGGACAACATTCCGCCGACAATCTGCAGCTGCCACTGGAGAACGGGACGCTCAACGAGAAGGCCAAAATCAACATATCCGAAGAGGTGAACCGGACGACGATCTGGAAGCAGGTCAACGACTGCAACGTGCTGTTCACGAAAAAACCGACCACGCAGTCGGGTGATCGTCAGAAATTATCGCAACAATTGTAAGTCGATGGTGGTGCGGAAGGTCCTTGTGGTTTTTGGTTCTCTAAAGCGAAAAATCTTTTCCACATTTCACTACTCTTTCGCAGATTAAAAACTAGTGAAAACGAAAAAAGACTGTCCACTATGCGCGAGGAGGATGAGGTGGATGAGCAGGGGCGTCAATTAAGTCACCAGAAAAAGACACAGGTCTAAGCATTTTTCGCGATCTGCACGCGCTGGCATAAGTATGGGTGTATGTGTGTGTGTGTATGCATGTATGTGAGTGTGCGTTATCAAAGTACAGTGTGCGTTGAGTACTAACAGAAATGTCGATCGCACTATTTTCACACTTTTCCCCTCACATTTAAAAAACCACGTGAAGAAACCCCGCGCTAAGAAACAAACTTAAATTCCGGAACATAGTAACACTCCAATGGCGTATCCGTGCGCGCTCGCAGTACAACATCAGAATGGACAGAAGATACACGAATCACTCGCCACTCGACTTCCAGAACCACTGCAGCCCACCACTCCAAGCACTTACACTAACGTCTCCCCGTTGTGTTGTGAGTCCATCCATTGTGCCCTCTCTGCTCGTCGTATCGTTATCGTATGTCGAATGTGTGTCCCGCGGTTGGCGGAAGTGTACATGCATAATGCATCCTGTGGATGGTCCGTAGTTAGAAGGCGAATGCGGCGTACCGCTAGTAGACAGTATACGTCTAAAAGCATCATTGGACACGCTTGGTTGCGCTAGTGGTAGTATGTGCTCGAGAAAACGGAATAGAAGTAGGCCATTTGTTGTGAACGTTACAGCTTCGGTAGTTTAAAAAAACACCATGTTCAAAACATTAACTAACTTAAAATTGATTTATGTAATTCGGTTAAAATATCGTCCCAAAACAACTAGAAAATGTTTTATGCAATAGTCGTTACTTCAAGGATACGTTAAGGCATGCACATCATGTATGAGCCCGCACAATTACACACAATATTTTGCCGGTTCAAAGAGAATAGGTCTTAATGAGAATAATGTTTTACCTAGTAAAGAATTAAATAATATCATACTCATAGCATGAAAGTAGCTTGGCAGTTAAAAAAACCTTTATCGATTGCTTTCACCACAGTCAGCTACTGGAAGCCCACGCCACGTGTAGCTTGCTTGGATAGATCATCCCTATTATTTTTCCTTTAACCATTGAACACGATCATCATAGTTACCCATGCCGTTACACTCGTAATAACTGGCTTAGAAACAGTCACCGGACGCTACTGTAATACTGCGCGTTTATGTATTTCTGCTTCGACCGTAAAACCGCCACGGTACGTTTTACTAAAACTGGTCAATCAATCATCAACCAATTATTGCAGAAAATGAAGCGAGAGTTTTGGATGAATTCGCGATCCGGCAGCAGCAACGGTCGTGGTGTCAATAGCAATTGCAGCAATCCCGGTGGTGGAACGTTCGCTTTCCCGGGGGGATGCGGAGGCGATAGGGCTTCCGAAACGAGGGTGTGAAGGAGTGTTTTAGGAATAGGTTAGGTGGGGCGGGGAACCGAGGTAACAAACCTCGTTGGTTTACTGTGCAGGGTATAAGGAAAGGCTGACGAAGGAAAATGCATGTACTTATCGATCTCTCCGACCGAACGTTGTTGTTGAGCCGAATGGAAGAAGCATTATACTTCTAATACAAGACAAACAGAAGATTTACCCGGGTAAGAGGCACCCTCCGTCGTCGTCGATTAGTGGCCGAACCACAAATAGACTAATTTCCACTAGACAAATTACTAACATTATACCCCTTTGGTGAAGGATTTTTTAAAAGGTGGACAATTTACAAACCAACAAACGACATTCAGTGGGCAACCAACCCGACACACCATTCGACAATTGTGAGGCATAGCATTTTTATAGGATTTAAGTAAATTGAAAAAAAATAAACTGTTGGATATTCCACCAAATTGTCCCCCGTAGCAGGAATGGAGTTATGTGAAAGTAATTTAAAAAAAAATAAAGTACCACATTATAACTATTCCATTTACAACCTATGCCATCAGAGTCGCTGTGTTGACTGAGAGAGTGTTCGCTTTTTCGTTTTAGCACCGAACGTCGTGTCGAGTGTTTGATATATTTCGCTTATAATACGTTTACAGCATATAATCTTAGCATGACGAAAACAAAACTATGTACAAATTCATGGGGGTAAGGGGGGGAACGACACCAAGTGCCTACGGATTTAGTTCTTTTTCTTCTGCTTCTTATCTACGGCCAACCCCTGCGAAACCTGATAGTCGTGCACCAGCTTCTCCTGCACCTCTGGCATGCAAGGCGAGTACCGGCTGTACTCCATACTGAACTCGCCCTTACCCTGCGTGCTCGAGCGCAACTCACCGGCGTACCCGAACATATCGTTCAGCGGAACCTCGGCGTACACCGTGAACCACCCTTCGGCACCCTCGGTGCCGGTGATGATACCGTGCCGTTTGTTCAACTGTCCAATCACCGTACCCTGAAACTCCTCCGGGGCGGTCACCTCCACCATCATGACCGGCTCGAGAATCTGCCAGCTTCCGTTTTCGAACACACTCTTGAGTGCACCCTGGGCCGCCAGCATAAACGCCAGCTCGCTCGAGTCGACAATGTGATGCGCACCATCCTGCAGTCGGAACTTAATGCCGGATAGCTTATGCCCGGACAGCAGACCCTTTTCCGCCATCTGCCGGAAGCCCTTCTCGATACCCGGGATGAACTGTTTCGGCACGTTCGTGCCCATCGTTTCATCCACGAACTCTACCAACGTGTTCTGGTGCGGTGGTAGCGGCTCTAGCACGCCGGTAACCCTACCAAACTGTCCCTGACCACCCGATTGCTTCTTGTGCAGGTAGTCAAACTCGCACGGCGCGATGAGCGTTTCACGGAACGCCACCTTCGGTTTACCGAGCGTTACCGGGCAGTTGTACTCGCGCTCCATCCGCTGGGCGTAGATTTCCAGATGCAACTCACCCATGCCCGACACGAGCGTCTCCTTGATGTCCGGATCATACTCAAAGTGAAACGTGGGATCTTCCTTTGTGAAGCGTGCGATCGCTTTGGCGAAGTTGTCGCGATCCTTCGAGTTGTTCGGTTTGATCGCCATCGAGACGACCGGATCGGGCACGAAGATCGATTCCATCGAAAGCTCCAGCTTTGGGTTCGTCACGAACGTATCGCCCGAGGCACAATCGACACCGAACAGGGCAAATATATCGCCCGCGTACACCTCGTTTACGTCCTCCATTTGGTTCGAGTGTAGCCGAACCAGTCGCGCCAGACGGATCTTCTTGCCCGATCGCGAGTTGTAAATGTTGTCGCCCTTCCGCAACACCCCCTGGTAGCAGCGCAGGTAGGTAAGCTGTCCGAAACGTCCCGCTTCCAACTTGAAGGCCAACCCCACGAACGGTTCCTTTCCGTCTCGGGCCGGGTTAAGGATAACCTTCTGTGCTTCCTGCTCTTTCTTCTCTACCAGTGCAATATTCTCCACCTCGCCCGGGTGTGGCAAGTAGTTCAGCACGGCGTCCAGCAGGGGTTGAACACCTTTGTTTTTCAGCGCCGTACCCACGAGAACCGGCGTGAAGGTGCGCTTCAGTGTCGACCTCCTAATTGCACCCATAATATCCTCCACTGTGGCTTCCCTTTCCTCCAGAAACAGCTCACCGATTCGCTCATCCACGTTCGATAGATGTTCGATCAGTTCCTGGCGCCGTTCGGCACTCTCCGTGCGCATATCGGCAGGGATTTCATCCTCTCGGATCTTCAACCCATACGGCTCCTCAAAGTATAGCGCCTTCTGTTTGACCAGATCGATCACACCCTTGCAGTTACTCTCAACACCGATCGGTAGCTGCACGAACGCGGCATTGTGGTTCAACTTGGAGCGCATCTGTCCGAGCACACGGTACGGGTTTGCACCGGATCGATCGAGCTTGTTAATGAACCCCAGGCAGGGTACATTGTAACGCTTCATCTGCCTGTTCACGGTAAGCGTTTGACTCTGCACTCCACCGACACTGCACAGCACCAGGATGGCACCGTCGAGGACACGCAGTGCGCGCTCTACCTCCACCGTGAAGTCCACGTGTCCGGGCGTATCGATGATGTTGATGTTGTGATCCTTCCAGATCGTATACGTTGCAGCCGATTGGATGGTGATACCTCGCTGCCGCTCCAGCTCCATCGAATCCATCGTAGCACCGACGTTATCCTTGCCCTTCACCTCGTGCATTTCCTTGATGCGGCCAGTGTAGAACAGGATACGCTCGGTCAGCGTCGTCTTACCACTGTCGATATGCGCCGAGATACCGATGTTACGAATCTTTTCTAGCGGTTTGTGCTCCGCGAAAGTCGCATGGCTGGAAAACGATTTCACATTCTAATAGTGAAATAAAAAATGAATAACCGCATGTAAAATTATGTAACGTGCTCCACCGGAATGGTTTCCTTTACCTCCAGGAACGTTTTCGCGGCCGCCAGACTGCATCGTGATCTGATCAGATTACTAATGGTCATCGTACACTCCCCGAACTGCCGTTCTGGTAAAACTATTTAAAACTGCGTTTATTTTACGCAATTTGTGATAATTCCACAACACCCGGCACAGAAGGACTGCAAAATGCGCTTGTCTGTTTTTGACAGATATTGACATTGGCAACAATAACACACTGCCCGGTGAAAAGTATGCCTCGAATTGGGGTCACATTGGCATGGAGTTTATATTTTCACTGGACCTGTAGGAATAACATTTTTTTATATTTTGTGTGAAAAATATTAAAATTATCCTTCTGATAATTTCAATTTTTCAATAAAAACGTAGAACGTTCAATGGATTGCTTAGAACAAAAAGAAAACGAAGTTTTTGTTCTCATGAAAAACATCGAATTTTAGCGACAAGAATTACGGAAGAGTCTTTGTTGCACAGAGTTATCATTCTTTAAAAGACCTTTCATTTGAGGAGTATGGCGCTAAAATTGGGCAAGCCACTAAAAAGTTATTAAAAATTAGTTGCTTTAGCCATTAGTTATGACCAAGATTTTTGAAGCTCCAGCGGAAAGTGAGTCAGCTGAGCTGGTCAATTGTGAATTGTCAACAGCGATTGAAGCATAGCACAACATTCTACTTTCCTAAACATTTACCACACTGTGCAGATTTGTGTTGCCTTCTGGTTGCACAACGAATAGCTTGCTAAGTTTATCGTGATCGTCAGTATAAATACTCCTTTTTTATACCATTCGTTTCATTTGTGAATGCGCCTATCGCTGATAAGGTTCGCAAGAATGGTTGTGAAACATAAGGTCACTGGATACGAGGAGTTTACCAAGCTGGCGGAAAGTTTGGAAAGCAGCGGCGAGCCGGTCCATATCTTGTTCACCGGGAGCAAGGACGAAAATGGGGAAAGCTGGTGTCCGTACTGCGTCAAGGGTAAGTCTTTTTGTTCGCCGGGGAAAAAATAGGTGGACTACAGTGATCCACCTAAAGTGATTAGTTCTATCACAAACAATTCATTGATAAGATAAAAGATGTACAACTCTCGACGCCTCCCGACTCGAAATTACACAAAGTAATTTAAATATCATTCCTTTCCAATCAAATTGTTCGTTTCAGCCGCACCAGTAGTGACGAAGGCTCTGGAAAATGCGCCGGAAAAAAGTCATTTCATAACGGTTGAAATTGAGCGTCCATTGTGAGTATTACGGGCGGTGATAACACAAGTTGTGCTTTGTCATCGGACACACTTGAGCTGTCTCTCGGTGATGTCATGGACCATTAATCATTAAACTCGTTGCATTGCAGCTGGAAGGATCAAAACTGTCCCTACCGTAAGGATCCCCGAACCCATCTGGTGTTTCTTCCAACCCTGCTGAGGTGGCGATCGCCCCAGCGCTTGGATGGTTCTCAGTGCGCCAATGAAGATCTGGTAGACATGCTGTTGCAGGATGAAGATTAAAGGGAGAAGAGAAGCACGTGTGCGCCCCATGTTTCCGTAGCCGTTGGAATGAAGGATTTTATTTGCAATATTATTTTCCCCCGAGGTCTCCCTGTTTCAGGAAGAGCAAAGGAGCGTATTGGTCAATATTATAATGTGTTTTTTAGAGCTTGTCTTTTCTACTCAACCAATAAATATTAAAAAGTGAAGTACATACGTGGTAATTTTCCCAAATACTCTATGACACCCTCTCAATTGCACTTCCTACCAATTTCCCTGCCTAATAATTACTCTTATACTTTTTTATCTCGATCATTATCACATGAATGTTTACCAGCTGGGCCCGAGCGTTCGGTGTGAGCAGCTTGTAGAACTTGTGATAATACTGTACGAGCTGTGCCAGCGCCAGCTGCAACAGCTGCGAACCGGTGACCAGCGAGGGAAAGGACAGAAATACCTCCCGGTTCAGATCTTCCAACGATTTCTTCCAGTTGGCGGAAAAGTTTGCAACCAGCTGCAACGATCGCCGCTCCTGCCGTTTAAGCTCCTCTGTCTGCTCCTTGTCACGCATCTGTTCGCAGTCTTTCACGAACTGAATGATGCCCCCGAGGTGCGGGGCAAGGATCTCTTCCACGTACTCCGCACTGCGCGTGCTGAGCAGTTCACGGAACGCTTCCGCTTCCTTCGAGTTGTCACGCGTGCGCTCCATCAGCACACCGAGCACCAGGTCGTAGTTGTTGATCAGGTAAATTAGCTGCTCCTTGCGGGTGGTGAAGATGGCGGCCATGCGCAGCATGAAGCACTTTACCTCCTCCTGAAGTTCTAGCAGCAGATGGCTGACCAGCTCGTTGGGGAAGTTCTCCGAAATCCCAACGATGGCGGCCGAAAACTCGGCATAACGGCGGGTGATCTTATTTTGGAACGAATTTTTCTCAAATTAACCAGTGCGTCCTTACGAGATTTATGATCGATACTTACATAGTGGGGACCAGTTTCTTTGGGAAATTTGGTTGGATCACAATCGAGGATGCTTTGAATATTCATTCGAAACACCTGCTCGAACCGTGGCCATATGACCGCTTGAAGATTGTCCCAGTACCTTGAATTGTAAATAGGACAATCAAAACGATTTTCGAGGATCACAAGGAGTGGAAGGAAATCTATGGAAGAATCCATACTTGTCCAATGCCGGAACACATCTTTTGTGGCACATCAGCTGATACCGTAGGCACAGTTGAATGCAAAGAAAGAGAGCTATCGTGTCGTAGCAATCCTGAACATAGGTTTCTAAATTTTTCTGCAAAATATAAGAGGACGTTTTATAATATTCAACGGGAACTCCACTCGTAAGCTTACAATTAAAAGAGCAGTCGTTTTTCCCATAATCTGATTGAAGAGCTCCTGCGCCTGTTGGCCGCGTAGAATGAAGAACTCCGTCACGAACAGATACTCCCGGCAGGCGTTGTCGACCAGGGCGTACTGTTCCGAGCGGAACAGTGCTTCGTAGGCATAGCGGGATTTTTGCTGCGCATGGGGCACGATTATTGGGGCCTCTAGCTGCTGATTAAGTACGTCACCACGATCACCGATGGAAAACACTGTGCTCTTGTTCTTCAGCGAACTCGCCTTCGAAAATATACTCTTCGGAACGGAATCATCCAATCCCATCAGATCGTCCTTCGAGACGGCTTCCTCGAACTTGAGCGCGGCCAGTCGGGTCGAGTAGCTTTTGAAGTAGCTGTAGTAGATTTTTCCCATGGTGTCAACGTACTCGTTGCAAATTTCCTGCGCCACCACGCGCTCGTTGGACAGGATGAACTCAAAGAAAAACTTGTACTTCAACATCGCATTCTGCGGTATCTGGTAGTTGGCCATCGGTTTGCGGAACTTGTAGATCTGCTCCATCAGGTAGAGCCGCAGTTTACTCATCGCTTTCACTTTCAGCTTCTGCAGCACGTCGCTAACGTCCTGAGAGGATTTGGATTCTTTAAAGTTAAGCTCCTTCATAAGATTGAGCTTGTGGTTTAGCTCATTCAGGTGGTTCATGAATTCCTTCTCCGTCACCGGGCTGTCCATGATGGTGGCCACCATTTCCTCCGGCACCGCCATGTCTTCTACGAACTGTGAGATTTGTGCCCGGATCGACTGACGGTTGGTGAGCTGAACCGACATCGAGACCGATTTCTTCTGCAGCGACGTTATCTCGGTGCTGATGTTGTTCAGAGCGCCCTGTATGTCCATCAGCATCGACTCCATCCGCTCGAGGATGTTCGATGTGCTGCCAATCTGGTAGTGCAGGTTGGCAATGTTCTGGCTCTCCTTGATGTAATCGTCGATGGACCGATTTTCGACCTCCTTAAATTCCTTTTCGATCTGAGCCGAATACTGCCGCAGGTCGGTTCCCGTTTTGAGAATTTCCTGCACCTCGTCATCTTCTATTTGCTCGCTGATCAGTGCGGCCTCTGCCATTGTGTAGCGTTTATATAATTACGCTAAAATACACCCAATAATTCTAGCGTATGTTACTTTCTTCCGTGAACAATCAAAACACATCTGAACAATAATTTGTCATCTGGAATGACACTCTACGGCTACGTAAACAAAACAGAAAAAGGGACAAATGTCAATTGCGATGTTTTTGCTGCATGAGCACCGTCGTTTTGCTGCATGGTCTTTTTTTCTCAAATGAATTTGACTTTTTGTCGTATAATTTGCAAGGTTCAACAAGTAGAAAATAGTTTTAAATAAAATTGAAACGATTTTATTCTTGTTAGAAACATAAAACTTCTCAATAACATAACAGCAACAGAAAAGATTTGAATACCATTTTGCTGTGTTCATTGTCAAACCGGCTGTCAGAGAACGATTGCCGATGGCACGTGCAACTTTGTTTACGTTTCAATCAGCACAATTTCTTCAAAGAATAGTTCTCAGTCGTATATTCATCATCTCGAGGTCTGAAAAGCATTCCACTGCCAGAAAAATGGACGAGAAAGGCGATGGCAATGCAATGCTAAAAACCATTCGCGAAGGCAGTGCCGAGATTCTCCTGGCCGATCATGTGTTCTACAATCCGGTGCAGGAATTCAATCGCGATCTGAGCATATGTGTCCTTAGGACGTTCTCCAGGATATTTCAACGTGAAAAGGAAGAGGAACGTAAAAGCAAAGATCCTTCATACGCTGCACCGAACGGAGAAGCTTCGCTACAGGCAGGCGTTAAACATGAGGTATGTTATCGTGCTTTAACCGGCTCTTCAAGTCTACTCTAAATGCTTTATCTTCTTATCAGAATGGACTCCGGATACTGGAAGCGCTTTCCGCGACCGGATTGCGTAGCATACGGTATGCGAAGGAAATCCCTGGTGTGAAAGAGATCATTGCCAACGATTTATCTAAATCGGCGGTTGAATCGATCGAAAAGAATGTTAAGCAAAACAATATTGAGCATCTAATAACGCCGAGTTTTAACGACGCAATGTAAGTACAAGCAAAACCCCCGAACGTGAGTCGGAACCTGATTAGCTCAACGGCTCGACATTGCAGGACGCTGATGTACATGTCAACGAAACCGGACAAGCGTTTTACGGCAATTGATCTCGATCCCTATGGACACCCGACAAGGTTTCTGGATGGGGCCGTACAAAGCATTGAGGACGGAGGATTACTTCTAATCACTGCCACAGATATGGCCGTGCTCGCTGGAAACTCACCGGAGGCATGCTATGTTAAATACGGTTCTGTACCTCTTAAAACGAAAGCATGTCACGAGTTTGCGCTACGCATTCTGCTTCGCTGCATTGAAACGACGGCAACCCGATACGGGCGGTACATCAAACCGTTGCTCAGCATATCGGCCGATTTTTATATTCGGGTTTTCGTCCGCGTCTACACTGGGCAGTACGCGTGCAAGAAAAGCAGTAGCAAGCAGTCTATGGTGTTTCAGTGTACCGGTTGTGAGGCCCTTACCCTTCAACCGCTCGGTGTGCTTAAGCCTAATCCCACCGAAGCCAATCCTCAGCAAATAAAGTTTGGCACACCGACGGGCCCGTTCGTCGGGAGTCGGTGTGAGCACTGCAATCACCAGCACCACATGGGAGGACCGATTTGGTCTGCACCGATGCACGATGAAGAATTTCTAACTGAACTGATGCACACGCTTGAGCAGGAAGAAGCGAAACGTCTGACTACGATCCGGCGCATCTATGGAACGCTTGCGGTCATTGGGGAGGAGCTGCACGATGTTCCGCTCTACTACACGCTGGATCGCATGTGCGGAATATTGAAACTGGAATCGATCGGTATGCTCAAACTGCGGTCGGCCCTGCTACACGAAGGCTACCGAGTGTCGTTCTCGCATGCTAGCAGGACGTCCATTAAAACAGATGCCCCCGTGGGTGTGTTGTGGGACATACTTCGCTGCTGGCACCGAATACATCCTGTTAAAGAAGAACGATTCCTGGAGAACGTTCCCCTAACGGCTATCCTGTCGAAGCAACCGGCGAAAGAATACAACATCGAAGACATCCACCCGCAGGCGAATCCAACGAGCCGGAAAGAATCGCTTTCACGCTTCCCGGAAAATCCCGCCGCTCATTGGGGCCCGGGCACTAGGGCGATGCAGATGTGAGCAATTTTTTTCTATTTAATTTATTCAACCTTTCCTCAACTGCTTTTATTTCTCTCCATTCCCTAGGTTAAGCGATAATAAAATGCTTAAAAGTACGCAAAATCAGAACAAGCGGAAACAAAAGCGTGAGCAAAAGGAACGCAGCGACACCGATGTCGAGGAAAACGATGTCAAGGCTGAGGCTAGTAACTCGCCTGAACGAAAGGTACCCAAAACGGTCAGCACGGAAGGGTAAAATACGGTATCGTCAATTTAAAAGAATGTCATGTGTGAGGAATGTTGCCGACTCAACGGTTACTAGGTTCGAAAAATCGATTAAACATTCTACGCATTCCTATGCACACGGCGGCAGGGGGAATAGTATCGTGCAAGCATAAAACGGTGCGATAACTGAGCATGCTGCGTTACGAGTTACATCTGTGACTGTGAAAAGTACATTTAACGACAGAAGATTTCGTAGACGTGTTTAAAATTTCTATTAAAAGGAATACATTTTTAAAACATTTATTGTTTCGAGTTGTTTTTGGAGAAATCGAAAAAAAAACACTATGGTGCTGAAGGAACGTGAAACATCGCTGAAGCGGGAAAGAAACGAAGAGCACATACCCTGTATCGATGGGGAAGGCAGCTACCGTAAGGATTTACCTGTTCCACCGAAAACGCATTCGTCGAAACGTTGGTCCGACTCGTTGCCCCCGAACGAGCGGGTGTTTTACCACCAAACATTGAGTTCCGCCCGCCGAGCGGCGCATTTTGTTAATCACGCGTAAGTACAAACTAAAACTCTTCCATCCTATTTTGCGGCTTTGGATAATGGAGTTCTTTACATTTTATGCTGATAGAAACATTCCTCTAGACTCATTGGACATCAACCTTGCCGCTCAGTACAACCACTCGGATGATCTTTTCCTGGGCAAAAACGACGTCGTTCTTCAGGAGGAAACGCTTGGCCGGAGCACGTTTCGTCGTCTTCGGAACACGCGCGATCTCAGCCCGGAGAAGATCATCCCACTGAAACACCCGTTGCTCGTTGGTGGTTTACGAGAAAAGGCATCACCGAACAGCGTGAAGCTCATGAATACCGGACCGCATACACCGCTCACAAACCCGGGCTATTCGCGCCAAACAGGTGATGGAAACTTCTTCAATTACTAAAAACATCCGCAAAGTTAACATTGTTACAAATAAAGCTTAAATTTTCTTTTGGACAGAAAGATAGACAAAACCAGTTGTTTTTGGTGTCACTTGATTTTATTTATTTGCATCCTCCGCAACAGCAGTGGTTGTGAATGGGAAACACAACCCTCTTTCAAATAAGTTTAGTGAAGTGGTCACAGGTCACTGAATTAGTGTGTACATATTAGAGACACGAATAAAGTCAAAACCATGTCGTTGTTTTATATCAAAATTATAGTTTAAGAATCCTATTATCGGAAACA
The DNA here is from genome assembly GCF_943734765.1 of Anopheles ziemanni. Taxonomy (NCBI): domain Eukaryota; kingdom Metazoa; phylum Arthropoda; class Insecta; order Diptera; family Culicidae; genus Anopheles; species Anopheles ziemanni. Next base: position 27,988,665 of record NC_080705.1, on the reverse strand, counting down.
AAATCTAATATTACATCCAAAGTCCATGCAGCATTTTTTTAATGCCCGATTGAACATAATTATCGAAACTAACGCAGCGCATTTTGTCATACGTAAAACTTTTTACGGATTATACAGCACATTTCAAACGTTCTTAGTGAACTCATTTTAGAAACAAAAAGGACGTGCAAGCATTTTCAACTCATGTGAGAAAAGGAATATGTGGCTGAAGACACATAAAAAAGCGAATTCACATTTCAATCAATGCTTTGGATGGCTTGAAAATGATAAAGAACTTACACTCAGTAAAGAAATGTACCCTAAAATCCACAAAATATGTTACTCAAGCATCCTTAAAAATGCTCAATTATTTCATAAACTTCTTATGTACTTTACTATGTTTACTACAAATTATGTATGTCAGCTCCTTTAACATTTCCTAGTGGAAATAAATTCAATTAACCTAGATGTTGTAAGAACTATCTTCCTTTTTTTCCTTTTGGGGCCACGCGGCGTGATTCCTAACACTCACCTGTTATTGATTGCTCTCGCTTTTCCTTCCCACGATGATTTCAGATGAAGATAGAATACGCCCGAAGTAGTGCTGGAACATTTCTGATAATATTGTGTGTTGCCAAGTAAAATAGTGGTCGATGGCGCGGTATTCGCGAGCGCGCTTGGTTGATTGTAGCAGAGAAGCGATCCATTTGGGTCAGTGTCAGACGTGAGGAATTCTTAACGTGTCAAAAGGAATCATTAGCATGGCCGCATAAGGAGGAGGAAGAATTATTGTTTGAAATGCATTGTAGTAGTAAATTAATCTGCTGCTGCTTGAGGTTTGCCTAAATATTATAATGTATCTCATCTGTTCGCGTTTAGTAATTTTAAAATTTTACAAGCCGCTTTTGATGACAGTTTCCCAACTGGTCATACCGCCGATAAGGGACTGTCGTGCGTGTGTGTACCTTTGTTTCCACGTGTAGATGGAATTATGTTATCCTTACGATCCCTCTCACGTTCCTACAATTCCTTATTCGAAAGAAAACTAACGCAAGTAAAAAAAACTTCGGTTCTACAGGAGCTATTAGAGCTTGACATCATTTACATTCGCCTTCCATTTCATAAACTTTGTATCCTTCCACCTCACTGCTCTCGCTAATATTTAGTATCTGATCAAAATTTGTGGGCCACTCGTTTTTCGAAGCGCACAATGGAAAGTGGTTGCGGACAAAACGAATCCCGCGCCATTAGCGATCTCACAAGTACTGCTGATTGTTGTTTGTTGCTGGCTTTTGTGTAAGCGTCTCATTCGGGTATGCCGTCGGGTGTATGGGTAGGGAAAAATCTGCAAATATAAAACTGCACACTGTTTGGAAATAGTTCGAATGAAGGCTTTGCTTATTAACAAAGTTTTCGGCGACGGTCAGACACAAACAAACAGGAAGAGTTCAGCGCGCCGCAACATCTATGATGGACATTTAATTATATAGGAAAGAAGGTTAGAGGAAAAGCAACCTATAAAAGTTCACAGGGGTCAGGGGATTAAAATCAATCGCAACCCCAAACAATACGGCCTTCACTTCACCTTCGTAGTGTCCGCTTGGCCCAGCTACAGCTCTCGAACGTCTCGAAAAGGCAAAAACACCAGGAACACACAGGAAACAGTGGTTCTGCGTTCAGCCTACCAGTAGCTGCAACAAGTGTCGCTCGATGTCTCTAAATTCAAACAGCAACAATGCACGGGTGAAATGGGTGAACGGATCCGTAAGAGACGCCCTTGATTTCTGTTACTTTTCCCCCCGTACATTACACGGCTCGTTCCAGGTGCAACCCCACCACGCTTTTCTGCTCTCGTTTACTGACGCGATCCCCTGGTTCCCCGGTATATCCTTGAGAGCACTGAATGGAAAAACCATTCTACTCCTAAATGCCATGTGCCGTCGACGATGCTATAATGTAAATGCTCGCATAAGGTCGAATCAGCAAACGGCAAACTCCGGTACTCGAAGGCGCAAAGTCTGCTCTCTCTCCTTTCTCCATTCCACGCGAACAGTACAATGATTCTTTATCGTCTTTTCATTCAGCCGTCCCGTCTGTTTTAGGCCCAGCTTCCAGTTCTACAGGACTCTCTCCTCGTCAGCCTCAGGAAACATTCCAAAACAGCCGTGGCAGTGAGGTCGATATCCCGATGCTTTCAGACTCGATCGCACAGACATGTAAATAATACGATCGTTAATCTGTTAGGTGAAGGGTATTCTGTGTGCGTGTGTGTATGTTTAAGGGTGTGTATGTGTGCAAAAGGATTGTATAATTGTCACCAGTGCGATATGGTTCTTCAAAATAAACGAAGCAAACAAACTAAAAATGGGACTGAACATAAGAAGAGATGGAAAGTTACAAAGGGAGGAGCGGTGGCGAAAGAATAATAAAAAGTGACACACTACAACTTCAGCTGGAAGAAAAGAAATAGAGTGAGAGAGAGAGAAGAAAAACACACAATACGGAGGAAACGTTTCATCTCGCCAAGGACGATACAGGGAACCATCACCAGGAGGGTGGGCATCCGCCGCCGCCATCCCACTTTAATTCCGGGGACGGACCAGCATGCAACCGCAGCGGAAGGCATCAGACCGGTACGTGCAGTAGACGGCAAATCAAAAACTGGTACTCTTCAGCAGGCTCTTCTACACCACCCTCGACGACTTTGGTCTGGAATCCGGCGTCGGCGTCGGCGACTGCTGAAAGTCGAGTGTCGCGTCGACCGGAACTACTTGGAACAATCGAGTCGTATCGGACATTCTCGGCATTGCAGTGCAGTAGCAGCGACAGCCGTGCAGTTCCCCCGAAACGAAGAATTTCTCCATCTCCTCTGCCAACAGGACCGCATAACCGCTGACCAATATGTTCGTCCTACATTACTTCCACACGGCTGCTACACGTACTCTCGAAGCTGGAGGACGAATTACTGAATCTTTTCTCTCTCTCTCTCCCCCGGAACGATTCCGATTAGTGCACGTCGTACTCCAGAAGACTCCCGTGAAGTACGCGTCCTGTCGGAAAGCGCCTTCGAGATACACCGGCCGGCCAACAGCTCGTATTATTTTTTCAAACACCGCACTCGTTTTTGCCGCCCTCCAGGAAAATATCCCTCTCCGAGAATCGGCCTCTGCCTCTGCAAGTGCAATGCGCGCTGACGCAGGATGCCAAACCGCAAACGCACCTACGCAGCTCGTTCCCTTCTTCTGTCGATCATCACACTTCCTCCACACATGACTGCTCGCTACAATGATATGATATAGGCACGGCGGAAGCGCAGCTGTACCACCACACACCCGGGACGCGACCATATCCGCGCCTTTCCCTCTTCCATTGACTCTGCTTTCTCATCATCGCAAAAGGTGACGCAAAATATAGACAGCATTTAGAAGAGAGGAAGAACACGGGAAGGAGAAAGAAGTCTGTGACCGGATGGACAAATCTCTCTCTCTGCAGGCCAGCAGCAGCAAAACCGCAACTTGCCCTATATGAGTGAAATAGGTATTCATTTAGTATGGACGGTAGGGGTTTGTGTCGGAACAGATACAGGATATGCGCGCACGCAGTCCCTCTTTTATCATATCCTTCCCCTTCCAGCGATGCATTCGAACCGGCATTGGGGTTGGTTATGATAGAACTGTGTTCTGTTTTGAATAGCTTGTAAACAAAATAACAACACACAAGTGTGTTACCATATTTCCATATCGGATGGTACGCGCAATGGTTATTATTTTTGATTAAACCAAAAACAATCAAACAAAACTCGAGAAACCGAAAAGCAACTGAAACCAACAGTCTGTATATGCTGTTAAGGGGTGGAGAGAGTAGTTATAAGGAAAACTTTCGCAAGAATCGCACCGGTCATGTCTAAACTATATACCGAGCACGGATCGCACCATCGTTCAATTTCTTTTAACACATACGACTCTCGGGAAACTTTCCTTAACTTATTCCCTTTTCGCTCCTCACTGAGTTGTTTGGGGGTCTTTTCGTCTTACGTGATAAAGTAAACTTTCCCGCGCGGATGGACGTACTGTGCAATGTTGCAACTTACTCAGTGTGGTCACGATTCTACTAGAAAGTGTGTTAAGGTGACGGATGTAAAAGGGTGACGATGTGTTATAGCTTGTAATATTACTTTACAAACTAACAGCAAATTTCGAAATGGTTGTGACAAACCAGAGTCAAAATTATTCTTATTGAAATGATTAAAAGAGCAAAGCTACAGATCGCAAACCGATCCTTACCTTATTTTCAGCGGAAGCCTTTCGTCGTCAATATAGTCTTCTCTGCATCAAGGGCGAGCTGGAAAACAGAGCAAGCGGTTAGTTATCGAAGCATGCCACGTGATAAAAGTAGGAACTAAACTTTGCGAATATGCAAAACGAACCTGAAAAATGAATGTGCGCTTAAACGCTTCAATAGTGTCCGCGCTCGGCGGGACTGCGGGAACGAGAATCCTTACCGCGGGACGATTTACTACCGGAGCGCGATCGTGGTGTTCGTGACTTCGAGCGGGAATACGACCGGCGGCGATGCTCGGGGCTGCGGGACCGCGAACGGCGACGGTAGCGTTCGCGTGAGCGTCCTCTTTCGCGTCCATTATGTCGGTTACCTCCGCGGCGTTGGGGAGAAGTTGGCCGTCCATAGCGAGCCATTTGTACGCGGAGCTCCCTGCCGTCCAGCATGCGGCCATCCATGGCGTCTAGTGCGTCTTCGGCATCACGTTTGTCATAGAAGCTGTATGAAAAGGACGATACCATCGAATTAGCGCACATTCCAGTTTCACCGCAAATCGAAGAAAAGGCTGTGCGCTTTTCGGGCCCTTACCGAACAAATGCAAATCCACGGCTTTCGCGCGTGTGCCTGTCGCGGGGAATGTAAATATCGCCGACTTCGCCACAACGCTCAAAAACCCGTCGCAAATCATCAGGCGTGGTACGGTAAGTCAAGTTATCGACCTGTGAAAAAACAAACCCAAATTTTATTACCCTGCTCAGGTCTACCAAAATGGCGGCATCGTCGGCAACGAAGCGTGTGGCGAAACTTTCTCCAAACTGCGCAGTAACTGTACCTCGTAAAACACAATCCGGTTTTACAAAAGCAAGCAGAATACGTCGTTTTGAACCAACTTAAATGTTATGCTTCTTTTACTACCATCGTTAAGCGTATTTAGAAGACACGAGTTTTATCTATTTCGTCCTCCATTTTACAATTTGTCTTACCTTCAATGAGATCATCCCATCTATCCTTGGAGGAGGTCGTGCGTATCCGCTCATTTTTGGACCGCTAAATGATTACTCGTGTGTTTGAACAATCGTCACTAACTCACAATACTTTTACTAAACGTATTGAACGTTCTTTGTCAACAGAATAACTTTTATTACGCGGAAATAGTCGACCTGATTACGAGCACCTTTTACAGAAGCGCTTCTGCTCAAAAGAAGATGGCGGCGTTTCGAATAGTTGAGGGTATTATGATCCAGTTCCGCGTTATTGCTCGAAAGTTTCCGCATATTTGCTCGAATAGCAACCTGGGTATTTATACAAGTATTTCAAGGTATGTAAATATATAGTTTTTAACAAGTTTCGAGCACTTTGATTTTTAATCAATTTTCAAAACGATCGAGTTATTGGTGTGTTTTATACTATGGCTAAATGGCTAAATAAATCAAAGTGACTTGTCTAAACACAACGGTGATATGAAAAGTGCATCCTGAATTATCATGTTCTTGGTAAATACCAAGATCCATAGAACCCACATATGCTTCGGACACATACGGTCTATAGAGATCCATCGACCAGGAGGTGCTTGAAACTGCTCGACGATAACGACGCGCGTCGTTTCGTATCCGCGCATCGTCTCGACACGCAGGTGGCGTCGTTTTGGATCGTCGAGACGCCCAGCCATTTTTTCGCTTTTTTCAAAGTGTTGTTTACCTTTTGTATGGGCCAGCGTCGAGAAGTTTATCGTTTCCGCGCTTCCAATCATAATACCCTCAAGTGTTGGTAGAATCGGGATTCGGAAGATTCGAAGATTCGATCCCTAGACGGATTCTAAAGATTCGAATCCCATTTGACGGATTCTAAAGATTCGAATCCCTTTTGACGGATTCTAAAGATTTGATTCGATTGGGACTCGAGAGCGCTGTCAGTGGAGAAGTGTCCTGCGGTGTGAAGAGATGAAAAGAAGATCTCTTCTGATCGGCATCTCGTGCGGAGCCGACGCGTCGTCGTGACGGTCCGCCAATTTTAATCTGTAACCTTAGTATCCTGTATTTTAACGTGTTAGAATAATAAAGTTCATTGTTTTATCCCCAAAATACAAAAGTTTACATGAAGATGATGATGAGTCCCACCGCTTACCCCTACATAGGATTGAGAGGCACGAAAGTATATTTGTGTTCCTTCCCATGGACGAAAGGTAAATCGCCGAGTCCCCCAAGGTTAACGAGGCACCACTTTCCGGAGTGTAAGAGGATATTTCTGCTCTGTTTGTAGTTCCCCCCGCCATTACCAATTACCATTGGTTGATAATGTGGTGCCACTATCAAGGACAGAAAGGGACCCAACTACAGCGAGATGTGTAGATACTATTAGTTTTTTTCGTACAGCCATGACCACCAATGCGCGCGTGTCTCAAAATTATGTAGACTCATTCATTCTATTCTATTCATTCTAACACATCATATGAAAAATCGGCATTAGATGAGCATGTATGATATGACGGATTGGGATTCGGATTCGAAGATCCGGATCTCAGAAAGGATTTGAATCGAAAGATTCGAATCCCTGTAGGGATTCAGTTTCCCCATCACTACACCTTTTACAGAAGCGCTTCTGGAGCAGAAGAAGATGGCGGCGTTTCGAACTTGCTCGAGCAGTGTTGCCAAAATTGAAATTCGGAAGATTCGGAAATTTCAGAGATTCGAAAATTATGAAAGCAATACTGTCAAAATAATAGCTTTAACCCGACCTGTCTTTTACCGATCTTGACCATAAAATAGTATGACAGCTGTCAATGGCTGATGCAATTTGGTTTTCCAAACATATGATCCGGTGAAACACGTTGATTTCGGTTTAGTCATTCAAGCAGAAAAGTGATTTCCTTAATCTATGTATAAATCCCGTTATTTAGCGTACTCGAATGTAGTTAGTTTTTTGCAATCAACGAGGTGGAACTCTACTAACAAAAAATTATACAAACTGCTAAGCAAAATGCCCCTGGACCCCAAACACATCGCCGAAGCACAGAAACAACGGCTGAAGCTGAAGCAAAAAGTGTCCAAAGTTTCGCCGGGAATCGTTAACCTGCAGGTGCTTGGATGCGGAGCACCCGGAACCCCGGCATCGGTGTATCTGTTCACCGATCAGACACGCTATCTGTTCAACTGTGGCGAAGGTACGCAAAGGTTAGCGTACGAGCACAAGACAAAACTGTCCTGTTTGGAGAATATTTTTATGACCCGCACCAGCTGGGAGCGCATCGGTGGACTGCCGGGAATCTGTTTGACCATGCAGGACGTCGGAGTGCCAGCAGTATCGTTGCATGGACCGCCCGGTTTGGAGGAGCTGTTCAAAGCGATGCGCCGGTTCGTGATATTGAAGGATATGAAAGTGGATGCTTCGGAGTACAGCACGGGATATGTGTACGAGGACCACGTAATGACTGTACGGTACATTAGCATCAAACGGGATACTGCCAACATTGAGGCAAACACTACCGAAGCACAGGAGGAAGAAGAAGCATTGGTAGATGAGACAGATTATTACGCATACGAGAGGAAAAAAGATTACACCAAACAGGAAGCTTCCTCGACCACCGGTGGACAAAACTGGACCAGGCGAGAAGAGCAATCGGTTATGGCGTACATATGCAAGCTAAAACCACGACTCGGACAGCTATCGTTGGAAAAATGCGTAGACTTTGGCGTTCCAGCGGGCCCACTGCTGGGACAGCTTAAAAACGGCAACGATATTACGCTACCCGATGGGCGCATCGTGAAATCGAGTGACGTACGAGCCCCGGACGATCCAGGTCCGGTGTTCATCTTTCTTGACATTCCTAGCCGGGAGTATTTTAAAGACTTTCAAGCGAAGGCTGACCTGTTTGCCCCTTACCAACAAGGAGCAACCGAGGCATCTGATCAAGCAATGTTTGTCATGCACTTCAGCCCCCTGGAAGTGATGCGCTGTGACGAGTACAGGAAATTTAACGATTCTTTCTCGGCCAGCACCAGGCACATAGCGCTGAACGAGGTGAACGGCTTTTCGGGATACATTGCGGCCCATCGTATACAGCATCACTTGAATCAGCTTGATGACAAAATGTTTCCGTTGTTAAGGTATTGTTGCAGAATTTTGGTTGCTTTATATAACCGCTGTCACTCACGTAAAATACGTTTCTATTTTATTTCAGAGAAGAAAATAATGATTATCAAAATCCCCCAGCAAGTGATAGTAATCTTTTACGTTCATCTTCCTTGAGTTGTCTGCACATACGACCTTCGAAGGGAATTGATAGGTAAATTTGGTTTGAATTTTTATTTTGTTTTTTTTTTTGAAAATTTTGATCTATTCTTTTACATTTTCAGAGCACAAGAAGCCCTACTAAACCCAACCGAGTATCTGAATGAGTTGGATCTTTTACCGGAATTCAAAAGTGCGTTGACCGATTTGAAACTTGAACTACTTCCGTTCCACGAGCGGCGATCCGTCACGTTACGAACGGAACAGTTTCCTCGAATGATTTTTCTAGGCACGGGATCGTCGATACCGAACAAAACTCGTAACGTGAGCGCAATTTTGATTTTGACAAAGTAAGTTTCTTATGCTTGTACAACGATATGCGATAGAGGAAGCTAACGTATTTTTTGTTTATTTTTTAAAGTGCGCATTCGTCAATCCTTTTGGATTGTGGCGAGGGAACTGTTGGTCAGATAGTGCGATTTTTCGGCAACACTCAAGCAGAAAGTGTGCTTCGTTCCATCAAGGCGGTCTACATTTCTCATCTTCATGCCGACCATCACTTAGGTAAGGGAAATTTCCTCGCACTTCAGATTAGACCTTTTACTACTGCCGATTTTAAACGTTTTACAGGTTTAATAGGTCTTTTGCAAGTACGTAGAAAGCTGTTTGGAGATGATTGCGAAAAAGTGATGCTTTTTGCACCGGAACAAATCTCCTACTGGCTACGGTTGTACGATTGTAGATTCGAGACTATCCAAAGGGGTTATGATCTCGTTAAAAATGCCGATCTTGTAAGTAGTAGCTCGTTTTCCATCAGTCCTCTTTTGCTTATACTAACAAGCCTTTGTTTTTCGCCAGTTGGAAAGTCCCTTGAACGATGAACGACTGCTGGAAATGGGTATCAAGGAAGTAGCCACCTGTCGCGTCCGCCACTGTCCGCATTCGTTCGGGTTAGCCTTGAAAATGGTGTCCCTTGGCACTCACCGCGACACAGGAATCGAGGGGGATGTAAAAATCACCTACAGCGGTGATACGATGCCTTGCGAAAGCCTTATTCAGCTGGGCCGAGACTCGACGGTGCTCATCCACGAGGCAACTATGGAGGACGAGCTGGCCGCGGAGGCGCGCCTCAAGATGCACAGCACCCTCTCACAGGCCATCGAGCAGGGAAGGAAAATGAACGCGAGGTACACATTGTTGACGCACTTTAGCCAACGGTACGCGAAAATTCCGCGCCTTCAACCAGAACAGCACCAGTCGGGGTTGGGCACGGATCTGGGAATTGCTTTCGACAACATGGAGGTAACACTGGACGATTTGCCCGCGTTGTGCAAGTTCTATCCCGCACTGAAGGCTATGTTTATCAGTCACTTTGAGGAGATGGAGCAGAAAGCTATTAAACGTGGCAACAAAAAAATGCGCCTGGAAGTCAGTAAAAATGATGCTGCGTATAAAGCGTGTTCACCGACGAGGTGATGCCGTGTATCGGATCGATAACGAATAAAAGGAACCATTTGTTAGCATGAAGCATTCAAAATGTCATCAAAGCGTCATCATTGAACAGCCAGTTCTGTAACCAATGTTTTATTTCCCAAGAATGTTCGATTTATTACTCACGTAGCTCAATGTATATTTACTCTCTCTTCATATTAACTAAATGCTGTTCGATTATTAGTTTTGCGGTTCTCTGCGATTTGGTATGGGTACCTTGCTTCTTGTCTCTTATAGCTTAATTTTGCATTTCCAAACGCACGCACGGACCTTTTTGTCTGTCCACTGTAGTATTCGTATGCATGGCTACACAATCAATTTGTGATTCTCGTTTGCTTCATAAAAGCGTAGCGATGAAGTTGTTGATCTTGATCTAAGCAAGCGTTTTTACTGTCTGGTAGGTCTTTTTAATTTTTCTTTTTCTACTACTCACCCCACGCTGCTTCCTTTGTCGCTTATCGCTGGTATTTGTTATCTAATGTTCTGATCGAAGCTTAATGACACTTTAGTTGTACCGGAAGAAATTAAGTACCCCCTCCTTAACCAGACCCTTCGGTGTAATGTGTGTCTTAAGTTTATGCTCATGCACTTTTTCTTAGAACGTTGTTCTGGAATTTCGCCCAGGACGCTCTATAAATCTCTGCACCATGCGCTCTACATTCGTTTCGTTTGATTCACTTCCAGTAGAACGGTGTGTTATTAATGATAAATCCTTCTGTGCATGAGCTACATAACCGTATTACTTTGTCCACGAAGTTGAAATAGCGATGGCGAATATTTAGTTGGTTTTGTTTTGCTATTGATTTTCAATACTTTTACACACACGATCGATCACATGTTGACGCAGTCAATTAAGTTAATCAAGAATTCAGTCGACGAAAAATAGTCTGTGCTAGTGTCCTATATATTTATCTATGTTTCATATTCGATTTACTACATCAGTAAACATAATTATATAAACTGAAACTAAATGTACTAGTTTTGGTTGATCACGACAGGAAAACCATAATTGTGGGATGCATGTTGATTTATGAAACAACCGGTGGAATACTATCTGTCTAATGTTAGCGGTAAAAAGAGAGATACAAATGTTAAAATTATGTTTGGCATCTACACCTAAACTGAACTAGAACTGGTTTTAGTGGATGCTCAGAAATCATTCCCTACGGTGGTGAAATAATTCGATGGATCGTTGGCAAACGGAGGGGATCTTTCGATTGGTGGTAGGATTAGTTTCTTCATTGTTAACGTAACTGGAAAAGGACACAGTAATGAACATCTTTCCATCGCCTTGTAAATCATATCACATACAACGACTTTAATATTTGCATAGAAGAAACTTAATGTCTGAAAATTAATGTCGTTTTAATGTTCTAATCTCGAAATCTAAAAACAAATTGAATCTTTTCGTAGAACATAATGAAAATTCTATTCAACACCTAACACGCCTAGTAATGCATTATATTGTTATGAGACATTGTGCTTGTTATTGTTTTCCTTACGTGTTGGATCAGTTGTTGCCGGTATTCATCTCAACATTTGTTTTAATAAATTTAAAAAATTGTGACGTGTACATGAGAAGAACGTTTGTCTGTGATTGATGCTGCCTTAGTCTAATGTTATGTGTTCATACATTCTCACTTTTCTGATTATAGTTATGTACTAAAGATGTACTTTCTGTCACCTTTTTCCTTACGAATTTACATGCTTTACATCTCATTTATTCGGCTTTATTGTTATTCCAGTAGATGGTACGATTCTGTTTTAGTAGCCTTATTGCTACTGTTGGGATATACAATACACTACATTTGTCATTATGGTCATACTTCTGTTTGCTGCGGATTTTAATTTGCAGCAACTAGATATCGTGTCAAGCTAGATCATTGCTGACCGTTCCTTGCTTTTTTTAAATGGTTGTTTGAAGTGTTGTTTTTTTGTCATTTATTTGAAACAGTGGTAGAATTGATTGTAGAAAAACGAGCTTTTAACATTTGTATGAACCAGTTTGGTATGCTGCATGCTTCTATTTTACTTCGGTAGCAATTGTTTTTCTTTATCATTTTCCCATTCCCCTTCTCAACTGCAACGTTTCCAACTGGCAACCTATTTAGTTCCGGTTTTCCGATCAACCAAACAACATTTCGTTCATTCGCTTAAACATGCTTATAGAAAAAGATTGAAAATAGTTCTTAGCTATAAATTGGTCGGAGTATATGTTGTGTTATATAAGTTAAGTATATGTATATATTTCTTGTTTCATGTCCTTCCTCAGTCCTTCGCCGAGGAATGTTCTGCACGGTATTGCGCAATTAAGGAAAACATACGATTTATGTGACGCAACAGACATAAGCAGCGAGTTTGGCGACCGTTTTCGTGATGTGCATGCTTATGTTAGATGCACGGAACGCACTTGCTTGTACATGACTATTCACAGGCGATAAATTCATTAGATTTTTTTTTTATATTTTTAACAGCAGCAAAAACGGAAGAGCACGATCATAAACCATCGAGAAAACTTTATAAACGCAAATGGTCACATCAAGGTTTGTTAAAATTTCGACAACGTTTAACGGCGTACATAGTAAATTTCGTCAATATATTTTGCGTCTCTGTTACACCGATTCAGTAAACTAGTTACACTTTCTTCAGGCTTATTTTCATCAGGTCATCGCTGGTACAGGTCTCGATATGAAATGATTTTTGATTATTTGGATGTTATGTACGCTTTCGATTTTCATTAATTATTCCTTGCCAATTGCACCGTTCTATTCAACGAGACAGATAAACTATTCGGACAGCAAACGTGACGACGGATGCAAACGTGCGGCCAAATTGATTAAAACAACAGTTATTAATACGCTTTTGTTGTGGTAATCCAGCTTGGGGTTATCCTCATCAGCGCGATTATAGTTCAAAGTGATAATTTTATTCCGTCACAATTAACCCTAGCTTATCATGTACGAATCATTAAAATCCAATCGATTCATCCAGGCTTGACGGTAATCTTGAAATATAGGAAAACATTCGGTTGTTTCTGCATTTCGAATGAAATAGAAACGGAAAGTTTCATGCATACATTTTTGCTTCTGTCGGGCGCAGCAAAAAGGCCACATAAACATTCGACATTCGAGCTGGCAAAGTTTTTCCTTACGCTAGAAATCGGTTGCTGCGCGGGGAGAAATGGTGATAAACTTTTCTTCTCCCATTTCTTTGAAAACGAAACACACCAAATTCGATCAGCACGTCCATACGACCTTTCGGAAATATATATATATATTGGCAAGAGCTAGCAAACTTTCCGAATTCTGCATCCTATCGGTCGTGACATTTCTTCCCCGTAGAGTTTGAGAGATACCCAGCACACGGTGAGATCGGATAAGGAATACACAGTGAGCAGCTGGTTTCAATGTGGATGGTATTTTTTGAGTGGTTTCTTGAACAACAAAATGTGGTTATTCCAGTTCTTAATAGTTCTTTCGTACCCCGAACGAAAGGCTACCAGCAGGATGTCCCCGTCACTGCTGAAGTATGAAATTAATTTCAAACCAAACGAACAATGAAACAAGAACCACAAGTTTTTCATGCCGTCAAGGTTTCCGTGCTGTCGGCCACATAACCACAAACATTTGATGGCCGTCCCAAAGGTACGTTCTGGCCGGTAACCGGTAACCAACCACCACATCCTTTGTCACAACAACAAGCTGCTTGACAAAAGCCTAAGCATCTAAAGCATTCCATCACCTGTCAGATATATTTCTGTCTAAACATTTTCATTTTCAGCTTCGGCTTTAGTTACGTGATGGAGGCGCCCAGTGCCTGGTATGCTTGGGGCAGGGTGTGTGAATGAAGTTATAAGCTGGCAAAAAAGCTTTGTGGGAGCGAATGGAATTGAACGGAGACGCTATGGAGCGTGGTGAGGAATAATGGACAAACATCATCACACCGTTGGCGCCTCGAAGGCAACCGTGGGCAACCAAACGAACTGGGCGATAGCGGGCGGCTTATCTGCGTTATGAATATGGAAGCAAGTTGTGGTGATGTTTTATCGCAATATAATCTGCGATACGTCGATGGATTTTTCTACCGCTAAACATTATCAGATAGGATCGGGAGCTCGGATGAGTGTGTTCCGATTTTTGCTGTACACACTCATAAATGTTTACTTATCGTATAAGCAAAAGATGTAAGGGAGTAGCACAGTAAAAATATCAATTTGCTTTGAAGCTCATCACAGCATGGTGCTATCGTGTCCTCAATCCAATGAATCGTAAGTAAAATGGGTTTTTGTCGAATGTCATCAGACAGTTTCAAACACCTTAGATAAAGGAGAACTCTCATCTGGAGCGCCGATAAACAATACAACAGGAAGCTCAGCTGGGTGAACTTATCCGAAGTTGAACCCAAATTCGCTTTCATAAACTTTCATTCATTTGCCCATTAGGGGATGTCGCAAAAAGTGGCAGCGTAAAATTATCTAGCGCCACGTGAACCACATTTCCACCCAAGCACGGAAAATCTTCACCAGTGACTTGTGCTCTCGTTGTACGAAGTTATTTGGCTAGCAAAGGGTGCTTATGTCGTTCCGAACGAGTCAATGTTTACTCGCCAATCCCAATGCGTCAGCTGATGTGACGGTGCCGGGGATGCTAGCAAAACTTCTCACCCAGCAGTTCAAACACGTCACGAAGGGACATTGTCTATCATGAAGCATTTGCCAACGTAGCAGTCGTTATGCTGAGTCCGTTTTCGGGGGGAAGGCATCTATCCGAAATTAGGGCCAATTAACACGTGCCTGCGAAATGTAGGGAGTGTTTTGGGATCATCGTACGGATGCACGTACTTCCACTTGGTGGCATGTATACATTACGCCATGTGAAACACGATAAGTCAGAAATGGCAAACAATCACATTTTCACTAGATTGATCCGATGTCTGGTGTTGATTGGAGATGCAAATTAGATCGGTTTCCTCGCTTTTCAACTTATTCTTTTTCCTTTCTTCCATCGATAGTTTTCATGAAAACGCCAATCGAAGTATTACCGTTATCAGTGTGGTTGGTTTTTGTTAAACTATTCGCCCGTGAGGCAGCAATTATATAGTAAGACACTTTTCATAAGTGTTTTCTTTAATATTTATCATTCACCTGCCAGCGTAAAAGAATACAAAATTAACAATCGCAAAGCTCGCACATTAAAACGATTACATTCAACATTGAACAGTATTGACACTATCTATTTGTTGCGATTAGATGAAGGTATGCTGTATTCATTCATTCATTCATAGTGGTGTACGAGTTTTCTTTGGTGTAGTTTTGTGATTTAGTTGAATGTTACTATGTGGTTGCGGATGTGAATCACCCGCTTGTAATGCGCCCTCAGTGCTACCGAGTTTTCGTTTCCTAATTTTATTTAGCTTTAGCTGCATTTCTGCCTGTCTGAAAGCGCTAATGTAAATGCTCGTGGTACAGTTTCGGATTATTCGTTATTTGTAACGAAAAGCCGTAACTCTGAACGACTTAAGACCTTCAATCTCGGTCTTTCGTCCTACTTTCTTCTCTGTTTGGCGAATGTAAAAAAAGAACGATGGAAAGCACCGACCGTTGCATTCTACGTAGGGTGAGAAAGTAGTTTAGAATCAGAAGTGACTAGAGCGTCATCGCAGCTATTTTGCAGCCTGAATTCTGAATCTTAATTGCCTTCGGGCAGCAAGTACCTTATATTCTATCGCATATAATGTAGGAAGCATGTCCCGCGTTTATCGTCTTATTTCTGTAGCGTCAACTATCATCCCCCTCGATCGATGCGCCGAATGAGTGTTCTCCCGTCTGTTTGTACACATTCTAAAATACGATTCACCTCTCAGATTTATCATTCTCTGTTGCTAGATATATATATTTTAAGTGCTGGTTTATGTTGTTTGCAGTATTGTGATTCGTGTTGTCACAAATGTGTTGTGAGACAAATGAAAATATTATACATCAAAAATGTAATCAATGGCATTACTTGCACTCACATTCAAGTATACGATGCGATACGATCAGAATGTTGTTTGGTGAAGAATGTTTGTTTTGTATTGTTATCGTTTTACACTGAATTAATTATTTTACTTCCGTTGATGCATGTCATTGCGATGCATGAGCTGATAGACCCGCTTCTCAATCACGAAATATGAAACGATATTTTATTACTAACTTTAAAGTCTCTCTCCTTTCATAAATGTGGTCTAGCCTAGAGTGGAGGAGCATTTTTGGGAATCGTGAAATTAGAGTATGATTATTCCGTGCACTGTGTGAGAAATGAATTCAGGCGAAATTTTACTTGGATTTTTCATGTTTTCTTAGAAAATTAACATTATTCATTTACTGTCAAACCGAAGTGAACGCTTCTTCTCGAGGGAAAATTAACAATTGCACTGTAAATGTCTTTATCAATCGAAGGTATTGGTTGTAACCATAAGTTTCTTTTATCCACTGGCTACACCGGTTTTGGGTATTGGCATTTGCTGAGATGGGCGTAATTTTCCCATCGATTATGATGATCGCGCTGTGATTAATCCATGGGGGGTTTCATTTGAGTCAAGCGGATGTCAATCAATCAAGTGATCGATTTTTTGTGTTATGTTTGCCAAAAAACCTCCGGGCTTACTCGGTTCAAACAGTGACAGAGTTTCACAGTTTCCGAATTCGCATGTTCGGTAATGATATTCGTTCGCTTGCTCAACGTTTCATCAATTGGGGCTTATTTTATGTCATCAGTAAATGAAGTTGATGGTTTGACATTTACGCAGCCCCGCAAACGTGGGCAGATTGTTATTGTGCGTGAAGGAAAACTGAATCTGAACTATCGGTTGTCGAGGGATTAGGACTATTTTTTTTTTGCTTCCAGTTTCATAATACCAGTTGTGACGAAGATTTGTAACTCATTGTCACATCTGGTGCAATTTCCGGTCCCTCCCATTTGTAAAGGGCTTTTTTTTATAAAGAAACACGATACTGCGGTATAAAGCGAGTGTTAAGAGATGATCGAGATGTGAGATTCACACAGTGCCCATTTTCCCTTAAATAAATCTATCAGCCTGTTCGTCACATTCTCATTGCAATAAAGGTTGCCACAGAGCAAAAAGCCTCTCACCCAAACTACGTCGTAAATCGTCATCACAATTCGCGTCGACCTACCGATACGATAAACACAGATTTCTATCAGATTATAGGGAGGCAGCGGCTCGGGAAAACCCCAGGGGAGCGGCTCGGGTCACATCTTAGATGTCGGTCATGTGGATGGCGCCGGTATGGCCGTTGCCCAGTAGCAACCGCTTATCGTTGTCCGCTCCGGGGGGCGATTGGCCCACGTTTCGGGAGTAGTAGTCTGGGTCGCCGTAGCTGCTGTCCTCTTCCAAAATTTTCTCCAGCAGGATTTCACCCGAAGCACCGAGCACTGCGTGTGTCCAGCGGAGGGTGCAAGCAGGCGACAGTTGGCAGATGGAGTAGAGTGCAAACAAAAACCGTTAGCATTGGTTGATCGATGTCTTTGCGATACAGAGAGAAGCGTTTGAACTCAAGAAAAAAAAAACAATAATACATGTAATTAGTAACAAGAATACTGACTAACGAACACCAATGCTCACAAAAGGTTTACACACACATACACAGGCATGGAATGGTATCAAAATATTCAGAAGTTTTTTTTCAATAACTTGCTTATTCAATTTGTTTCAAAACATACGAATATAGAAAAATGAAAACTGAAATTTGGTTGTAAAATTAGCACAATAAAATTTCCACATATTCCAACACGTTTTAACAGCGTTGGATTGGTTAAGTTAAGACAAAAACAAATTAATTCTTTACTTAATACAGCAACAACAACACCACGGTAGTAAGGAAGCAAATGGACCGGAAATACCAAAAAAAAAGTAGTCCAAAAAGAATTTGAGATGTTTCACAGTCACGGGGAAACAGTTTCGTCAAGCAAGAAGAGCTGATCACCCGGGCGATAACTTTTCCGGAAATTGCGAAGGCGGAAGGGTCAGCTATCAAGCTGAGATATTTCGGAAATAAGCAGTTAACAGATACGCAAAACAGGGCTCTGGACGCATTTGAGGGACTGGACAAGATAGAGAAATGTGCAAGGTCTGAATCCTGTTTGTGGGATTAAATTAGAAAAAAGCGCAACCAAAACCAAGCTTGATGCATGAGGCTCACATAGCAAAAAAAAAAAAACAAAAACGAAAAATGTAATTTAAAAACTTTTTAAACCCAGCGTGACGTAAATAAAACCATGTGCCATAAAATTCCCTACGTCTGGCAAAACACTGAACCCGATGCTAGAATATTACAGATGCGATTCTTCTTCGAATGAACACGATACCAACCGGTATGCAAGGCAACGCAAGAAACATACTTTAACATATGAAACAAATTTTCAACACATTTAACATTGGCATCACTGTTCTTAATTCTTGATTGATGTTTGTTTGTAAACGAAATAAAGGCAATGTTAACAGCTCAATTCTAGTGCTACCTCTCTCTTCGATTGCACGAGTATTACAATTAGTTTGTCGACCATTGGATGCTGCTTGCGGTCAACACACCTAGAGGGGCTTCAAGTTGGTCGAGCAGGTTTGGAAAGGGGCTGGCTGGGAAAGGACATGAACGGAGGGTAACGAAACGAAAATACTAAAGCAGTGTTAAGGGAACAAAAACAAGTATCTTACAATTGTTTTTAAATGGTCGTGCCTTCGATAACATTGTGCATGCGCTTCTTGAAGCTTTTCTGTTACTTCCATTGTAACGGACAACGAAGGGAGTAACGTGTTTTTTTATATTATTCCGATAGTTTTACCCTTCTTTAAATATTTTTTAAATGACAGTTTTATTGGCGTTGTCGTTAATCGTTGCTGTTGGTTATTTGGTAGACGTTAATCAGTGTGTTTTCAATTTTTTAGTTTGTACTTTGCGGTAGTGATTGCTTTCGTGATTTGTTACAATTTACATTTATTTATTCCTTTTTTATATTCGTTTAACTTTAATTGCGATGTAGAATTGATACGATGTAGATTTAAATTTTATATTATCGGCTAACGAGATCGTACAATTAATATGTTTGGTTGATCTTTGGAATTATTTCGTAGTAAAAAGGTGGAGGAGTTAAGATAACACTTGAGCGACGCATAACGCGAAGCGAATGTAACGGTGGCAGTATCACATTAATATTTCAACGTGTGGTTTGTAGTTAGCTGGCATTATTAAAGCAACTTTATTCAGTTGATAAATGAAACGATTTGAAGAAGACCAATGAGAAGGACAAAAGGAATGTGCACACATGATTCACACCAGGAAGTGGAAATAAATGGGGAAAAGAAAGGAGGAGCGTAACAAAGGGACGAAGAAGAAGATTATAGAGAGAAGGAGAAGAGAAAAAAAAGTATTAGAGCGAGGGAAAACAGACAGAAAAGATTGATATTCTGTTAAATTATAGAAGGCAACACCGAGCAACCACCATGTTATGTGTCAATCTGCAAATGAAACTACAAAAAACGTACCAGCGCAAATTGAACTAGATACACCGGAACCGAACCGTTGGGCAGTTTGCCCAAAGCCGACACACCCGTTATAGCATCTGCCTGGTCTACCGTTCCTACGGATCGAGCACTAAATACGAATGTATCGCGAAAAGCCTTAAAAAGCAGTCCTAATCAATATTCACTTGAGCTTCAATATCGAACAGCCGAACGCGAATGGTTTGCTATCGGTTTGCCAGCAATCTGCAATAGACAATCTAATTGTTGGGATGAAAGCAATGAAAATGAGAGCAACATAAGTAAGCAAAGTTGTAATGCAAAGGTGTTCCCTTGATCAAATAACCCTTCCATTCGATTATAAGCGGAACCGTTACTGTTATGGTTTGCAAATGAATAAAAAGAAACTCAAGGAGTAATAAATGATACGTTAAATTCACGGGGTGTTAGGTTTTATGGTGTTGAGTTTGAAAATAAAAAAAAATAGCGAATTTCTTTGAAACGGCTTTACGTGCTGCACGCTAGCTATTCCACAACTTAACAATGGACTCTTTTTCCCAATTTCAATTACCATTTTGAAATGGTTAGAAACACTCAGGAGAAGTTTGAGAATACTCGTGCCAATCGTTTGTTGTGTTAAAGCGGGTTGTTTAAACATAGTATCTATTGTTCAAGTATTTCGCAAGCTTGGGGAAGCAGAATGATCAAAGAAGCAGCTTCATGGTGTTTTAAAAAATATTGTTAACCTCTTTTCCCACATTGTTGTATCAGTAAACTGCATTGTGACTACTGCCAAATCTTTTTCTGTTATCATCTGTGCACGTTTTAATTACGATTAAAGCAATTATAAACCAATATTTTAATGAATATAAATACAAAATGCTAAACATAAAACCTAAAGAAGGCAAACATGATTCACCCAAATTCTTCTTGTTCACCATCTTTTCACATTCGAATAGCGCAAAGAAAAACATCGGACAAATATCTAACATTGTCTTAATATCAAATATCATCGGCGTTAAGATAAAGGTAGCGAAATCGCGTAAATACTTGAAGCCAAAGCAGATCAATGCGATGCAATCAGTTCAGCGCAATTGAAGCATTTTGAACAATAACAATGTTTAAGATGTGGCCAATCAACCGAGGTATCTTAATATTGAACTATGTAAAAGATACAGTACAGCGAGCGCATCCATCTCTAGGAATCAAAATTGAGATATGGGAAAAGGGAACCGACCACGATTGGAATGAACGTTCCGAGGAAATGCATTCGGGTTCGGATTCGCTGAAGACAGCATACACACACGGAGGGGAGTGAAGAATAGGGCAAAGGTATCGTTCGAGGATGATAAAAGTAAACATGAGTACTAGAGTTGGTGGGGACCGAAAGAAGCAACAGTACAAAAAGCAAAAAAACACAGATAGAACGAATCGAAGACAAGTCTGGCACATGTAATCATGATGATCAGACATGCTGCAGTTGCACACGTTGGACAGCAAGACAGCGAGCAAAACCAAAACGTTTAAAAAAAACTGACACAGGACATCAAACGTTCGGAACGAAACGAGAAACGATGCTCGATGGGAACGAACTGGTTGCTGCACTTGCCTTGCCTTGGCAGCTCCTGCTGGACCACTGGGATGAATTCTCTCGTGCATTGGCGGTCTTACAAAGCATAACCTTTACGAAATTTACGAATGCATTGATTCGATTGCAGTTTAAATTTTGTAGTTCATATGTGTACATTCATCCAATTAAATTGTATCGTTTGCAAATATTGCAGCAGGTTCATACAGCAGCGGCAGAGTTTGTGTTGCGAACATGATGATTGTTTCATTCAATGCAGCGTGGCAAATGGAATGAAATGGGGTTTTGATTGCAAAGCAACAGTTGTGGCCCCGCGTTTGACATTCAATTCATTGCGAGCACACGATGAAACAGGAAATGAAAAAGGGTTCAAGATAGAAAGACAGATAGATAGAACGAGAATAAGCGAGATGGACATATGTATTGCAAGGAATACGGTTAACACGTTTTTGAGCATGAGCTTTTTTTAGATGATGCATAAAGCTCGACGTTCAATGAAATGATTTATAAAAAAATATCCTAAAGCATTCTGTGAAGATGTTTATAAACATGTCAACGAACTGTGAATTCATTAATGATACGAAGAAAAAACGAAAAAAAAGTATCAAAACTGTTGCTATCTTTCCCGGAGTGTTCACGGTTCAACGAGTGAACAAGTTGCATGAGTGAAGTTTCATGCTGTTGGGCAATTTCCGACTATTCAATTGGACTCGTATGTACACAATTTAGATTGCCATTTCCCACCATACGGCACGGCGAATACGGTACAGTTGTTTTCCAAATGGGCACCTTTCATTTGAGACCCCCATGGCAGGCAACTCGACTAAAACAGCCCAACTACAGCGTAGCCGAAGAGCATGAAGAAGAACTTTTGGCAAAATTTTCTATTTTTTCCACCCTTTGGCGAGCACGTTGGCCAGTTGGAGCCCATCAATCGAAAAGTTTGGCGAAACAGCCACAGCAAGAGAAAAAAAGGAAAAGAATCAAACCAGCACCCCGTTGTTTTGGGTGTATTAATAGCCTTCAGCATTAATTTGGCTCCGTATGAAATTGGAACATGACGGTTGCAATTGTTGCCGGTGCACGGGTGAGCAATTCACTGTATTGCTCGAGGCCGTTCGGTGGCGGGAAAGCTGCTGGTACCGAGTCGGCGGTTCCGCTGTCAGCCGGCCGGACTGACACTCAGTACATTTTGCAGGGGGCCGTCTCGAGCTTCGGTTGGAATTGGTAACGCCCCAGCGTGGGCATGAATATTCATTACCCCCGTCGCGTTCCACATGGGCGCTGTCGCGACACGTTATTACGAACGAGTGATGCAAATGACGTACGAAGGATGGAGGTGCCTGGTCGCTTGTAAGGTACCGCATGAATCACCAGGCGTCTCCATTAACCGAACCGAAGTCGCCGATGCTGGGAGCGCCCGAGACCGGTGGTGTGTCGCGGCTTATTTGAACCGTTTGATTAAACCAACGGGCAATATGGTTTAATTGGACGCATTTGGGATGCAATGTTTTGATTCACGAAATAACATTAATTCACCAAGACACGTGTTTAACATAATGCCGATCATTTTAAAGACGCCTTCTTCGCATACAGTTATATGCCCTTCGCCAACGAACCAACGAAGTGGAAGCATTAATTTCGCTTTCTCTTGTTGTCATCAGTTATTATTTCAGACATAAATTATTACTTAGAAAATATCGATAAAAAAGCTTTTTGAAAAAAAAACGGCCCAGCCCTAAGCGACGCCAGCAGCTGATGGATTTTCCTGGCGCCTTTTCCTTTGGTGATGAATTTACATTTTGTATGCCCTTCGCTTGGGTATCCCGGGTCGCGGGTGGCAGGGCGAGATTGAAACTAATTTCATTTTAATCTACCCAATAGAGAGTGAAATATGTTACTTGAATGGTAGACCGTTTCCCACTCATCGTGGGGATTTCTTGTCAACGAACCAAAACGAAAACAAGACACAACGGAAACGAGGATGCCAGCGAAACGAAAACGAATGGGGAGGGGAAGAAGAAATAAAAAATGATAATGGTCGGATAAAATGTAGGATGGTGTACGGTCTCGGCATGCGGACTAGCCGCTCCTATCGATCGCGGATGCACCATGAGACAGCAGCAACCTTGTGCCCGCTGCAGTGGTTGTCTCCTTGCGCTGTGAAACCCGGACTAGCGGAGCGAACAACAACAGTAGAAAAAAACAACTCTCGTCTTTCACTAAACCGAGCCACACTAAAGCAGTATCGGAACGCAAGATGTACGTTGGGCATAAAAAAGCAGAAATGTGAGCAGATGAAATGATGCAGAAAGAGAGTTAGAGGGTAGGGTTGGGGTGGGGGTGCGTGAGAGTTTGGTAGGAGCAGGAGGGACAAGCATCCCGGAAAAGTCGCCTGATGGAAACAGAAGAACGGCCATGTTTGAAACATAAAATAAGATTAATGTGCATCCCGGGGTGTGATACGATGCGATTTATGAAGTCGTTCGGCTCAGGACCCCGACGGAATGGTGGGGAAAGTTTCGGAGTGGGGGGTTTGCAACAGTGGCCGGCTGACGGTGCGATGGTATTTGCAGCTAATGACATGACGAAAAACGGGCCAATGGATGTGAATGTGTGAAGACGTGGAACATAAAATGACCTAATGAACTTTGGAGAAGCAAGCATGAACGAAACATGATGATGGTGATGGTGGTGGTGCGGGTGGTGGTGGTGGTGTTGTTCTGCTAAGCAACGACGGAAGGTCGTCCGTGCCCTCCGTCTCGTAACGAGAGAGAGCAAGAAGGGGGTGGAGAGAGAGAGAGAGAGAGAGAAAGGAGAAAAGAGAAAGCACCGTTCATTCTTATTTTCGATCGCTTACCTCCGGATGGAGTCGTCGGGGTGACCACCTCGCTGCTGGTCGGCGTCAGCAGGACGTTCGAGTTGGACAGATCGTCCAGACCCCGCTCGGCGGCGCCCTTCTGGATTTGCATGGCCTTGCGGTGGTGGCGTGTGGTCAGTCCGCCAGTTTCGACGTCACGCTCCAGCCGATGACCTAGTGTGTGTGTGTGTGAGAGAGAGAGAGAGAGAGAGTTGAGAAGAACAGGTAAGATGGAATCGATAATCCGATTGACCGATCGCACTAACTGCCCATTAATGCCAAACGGGCTCCTGGTTATGACGTCCTCATAAACGATGTATCGTAAGAACGTCCGGCGCAGAAAAGGGACGCCGTTGGAAAAATTCCAGCCCAAAAAATGCGTTCGTCACGACACGAGAATACCTCATCGGTTAAGCCGAAGTCGGCAGATTTGTTCTTTTTTCGGAATGTCGCTATGTATGCCGTCAGAGCATTCCTAATCGATACCGGCTCGGAAATCTAAGCTACCAAGCGGAAGAACCTCTAGCGCTCCGAAGTCCCCGGTTTGTTTTGATCCTTTGGCCGCTTCCAAGAAAGGACCCTTTCTCGCATACCTTGGACGAGTAAACAGCAGGTGTTTTTGGCAGGAAGAAAAGAAATGAGCCGAAACCGTATCGGAAGCCTTTTAACTGGACATTCTGAGGGTCGACCAACTGGGAGAGGGGGGGCGAAAATAAAAGGGCAGCATTTGAAGGAAAGGAAGTGGGTGCAAAGTGCTAAACTTTGGCATTTCCTCTGCCCACCCTGATAAGAACGTCGATTGGCCGCGCGAAAAACAGGCAAGGAGAGTCATAAAAAAGGGAGCTAAAAATGTCTTCGCCAAAAGTTTTGCTCCATTTGAAACTTATATTATGACTCGAGGTTTCCGGAAAGCCTTTATTTTCCCTGCGCAATTGGAGTTCTTTCTTGGGGTTATACTTTTTCTTTCCGGTCGCGAAAATGATTAATATTTTACGCTCCTGCTCGGTATCGTTTTACCATTCGCTCAATTTGCAATAAAATTTGACCAAATCGAATGGTCAACAAATGAAGTGACGCGTTTTAACTACAGTTTTATCGGTTCGAGGGGGATTCACCGCTGAGGAAGGTGGACGGTAAACAATCACATCTGGCCAATTATTGCACGACAGTATGCGTTTCTTTCGAATACTCTAACCATTTATATCGTGCTTTAAAGTTCTTTAGCACAACAAAACCCTGACAAATGTGAGCTAATTCTAAACCATAACAAACCATCTCACGGGTGGTATCTCATATTGCGAACGATAGTTTCGAAACCCATCGATTCTGCCGAGGCAAACAAACCCGTAAGGCATGACCATTAATATAATGAATAAAATATACCCAAGACGACCTTCACCAACATTACCAGTGGGGTTGGTTCGTCCTTGCACCCGCCACGACCGCCGCATGTCTCGATGGCTGCATTAAACATACATAAGATATCAGTGTACGTTCGTTCGGGCGAAAATCGTACGAATTGGAAGTGTCACGTGCGTCGCTACATACCCACGTGGTCACGTGGATTTCCCTTCCCAAGCAAAGCCTCAATTTTACGAGCACCGGTCGTTGAGGACGGTCCGAACGGAGAGTGCAAGCTGTTTGGGTTAAGATGCCAATAGTACCTTACCGACGGCTTAGCCGCCTGTGGTGAGCTAATCATTTATTTATACCCTTGAAGGGTACCTTCCGAGCCGTGTTGGACGCGGACGATAACGTCGAGTGACAGTTGACCGGCCCGTGAGGCGCGGCCAACCGTCGGATCGGATGCTTCCGGCGAGCCGGGTACTTACCGGACCGGGATCGCGTCAGCTGCCGCTGGACGTAGCTCTCGAGATCCTGCTCCTCCCGATTGCTTATCACACAGTTGAGGATGATGAGAAAGATGCCCAGCCCGACGGCGAACAGGCCGGTGCAGACCAGCTCGTTCCACCAGGAGCCTTTGCCTGCGTAGGAGTAGTAGAACAGATGAGGTGAAAATAGGTTCATTCCATCCCCTGGTGTCGGTCGATACGAACCTAGGATGTGCCAGGATTGTTGCGGCTGATTGGATACATTATCTGGAAAAAATCCAGCCCCTAGTAAAAAGATTCCGAAAACTACGAACACGACCCCTATGTGCAGCATGCCAATGCTAGTGACTACCTACGGGGTTGAGAGGATCCAAGAGAAAGAATTGGAAGGTTATCAGTATGACGGCGGTTCTCGCGGGCATCAGAGAAGAGGATGCGCTGCGTTGCGTGATGTGGCTCAATCCAATTTCCTGTCCCCCAAAGCCAAGTGTCACTCGGGCGTTGAGGTGGTGGTGAACTTTGGGGTGATCGCCTCTATCACGACCCGCCGCTTTCATCCCCTGAATGTACTTACTTTCGTATCTAAATTATTGTTATCGGTGATGTGCACTTTCTGGGGATGGAATTTCCGCCGGGTGGAGCCATGGGGCGAGTGGGTGTCGCCGCTTTCCGAGCTCTGTATGCTGTAGCGCCGCTCCCGGGCCTTGCGTTGATTGTCGCGTCTCTTGCGCTGCCGCTTGATGGCAAGCGCCGAATGGATGCCCACCGAATGCATCTTGCACCGTGCGTTACCTTGCCGACCTGTCGGGTTGGGAGAAGATGGTAGACTGGTAAGAAGATGGCTGCTGGCGTGTCCGAGAGCAGCTCTCGAGTGAGAAGAGCAACTCATCCGTTTTAATGACAAGAGGTGGTTTATGACGTGTTCCGGGAGGTGTTTGAAGGATTCCTATTAGTTCTCCGACGCAAACGGCAAACGGTGGGAAACAATCCGATAATGGTTGAAAATCATAAACGTTCCCTGATGGACGTCGAGGTACGTTTCGCTCCAAATACTTTAGCACCACAAACCACTAAACCCACAAACTCACCGATCACTGCCGAAATGCCACAGAATGTAAAGGCTACGAGTAGTTTGCAGCTCTTATCATCACCCTCGCAGAAATACAACCAATGCACATGCCTCGTAGCCTAGCAGCGAATGGCGCTGGTTCCCAGGAAGCGGGAGCTGTAACGTTTTATTTCATTCAAACGCGTTGTGCTTATGAGGCTCGTAATCAATCCGTAGCTTTATCGCCGTTTGAATACCATTTTATATGGCTACACGGGACGGAAGTTCTTATGAGCTAGAGCAGGCAACTCCATGGGAGTCATCATCGTTTGGCTGTTAAATTCACAACGTCCCGACGATTTGGCGCCTCCGTAGAAGGTTAGCGAAATATCACTGTGTTTAATTTATAACAATTTAAACGGAGTCGTACGAAACTAGAAATGGATCCATCTGAAACATACCATAAAATGTACATACCTACATGATGGGTAAAACCGATTTTCTATAAATTACATTTCATTGTAAATCCAATGCAATTAGTGCGCTGCAAGTGACTGCCACGGTTGACTCATTCGCAGGCTCATTAAATACATCTACCTTCACCCGATGAAGATAATCCGTTGATAAGAAAATCACCTGTTCACCGGGACCGTGGGCTTAGTACTTAGTTGCCACACAACGCACACGCTCGATATAACGTCTCACGGGAACGGAAAGGAAAGATAAATTGTTAACGAATCGATCGAAAGAATTGACTGACCCGGAAAGCCCCTTTCCGAAGCAGTTATCTTCTCCCATCTCCAGCTATCAATCGATCGATCCATCGGCAGCGAAAGGCGATCCAATTAGCAACTCGGATAGAGTTTCCGGGCCTGTGTCTAGTTAGCAGCGGGCATTAGATATCGTTGATTTTCTACGTTAATTTGATTTTCTTAAGCTAGGGCAATTAGTAGCTGATTTCTCATGGGAATGGTAACGGCAACATTCCTAAGCAGATGGGAGTGTGCTGAAAAATACCCACGAGCAGCATGTAATTCCAGCGTAACGAAGGATGTAGCTATTCCATGGTAGGTAAGCATGCTCGACATCCAGCGTAGGGTTATGAAATGTGCGACCGAATGAAATATTAATCCAGCGGAATGGGTTTTCATATCTCAAATTACGCTTCCTTTTTTTAATTAAATGTCAATAACGCTGGAAACTATTGGACTGTTTTTGATCTACGCTTGAACACACATACAAGCGCGTGTACGCAAATGAAAATCAATAAAGCTTCGCATTCAACCCAACCCACCCTGTCCGATTGGGAGGGTTGGGCGCGTTAACAAATATCCGCCAGCAGGGGCTTGTACTTTGTAGTGCGTATCCACACACGCACGCACGCACGCATGGTCTCCCGGGGGCCCTGGGCTTGGAATTGAGTTATGGTTCACGGTTGTGCGAATGTGTCACAACCGGCGGAACCGAATGCCGAATGCTGTAACGCATAAAACGCCGTTGCTGATTGAATTGAAACACCCGGCACAGGTGGATACCAGGGCGAAAGCGCACCGCAGGACGTCTCAACACGAAGGAGGGCCACCAAACTTAATGCGAAATTCAATTTCGAGCAGGCCTGTCCGCTTGCTTCCTTCCTCTTTTTTTCCCTGCGGCTCTGACTCACACGGCGGTATACTGGGGAAGGGTAAGTAAAACGAGAAGGTAATCAATCCCTACGTACCCTGGCGACTCTCGTAATGAAGTCAAAATATCCGCCAACGTAGGAGCAAATTTGACGTACGTAGACAACGACCCCATAACAAACCATTTAGCGGCCGGTTAGCGTCCCTTCGGCAAAGCACCACGACGCTGCGCGCATCCATTCTACATGAATCCGGCCGATCGCGTTCGCTGTTCTCGCCCTGTTTTTCCTACCATTGGTGGGGAGTTCCTAGGCGGGGAAAACATACCATTCGCCCGCACGAACACATCGCCAATACGCGGGGACTACTATACTATCCTATTACTGTGGGACGAGTGACCGTGGTAACTTCGGCATCCAGCGGGCTCCATCCAGACCGGCCCACCAAATCGGACCGCGGGTCCTGAGCTTTCGCAGAACTGTGTATGTGTGCTTTTTTTTTTATTCTTTGCATTCGCCAACAACTGGCACGTGGAATGAGTCGCGCATGTCTGCTAAGACCCGCCGACGATGCGGCTGTTTTAACTGTCAACTATGACAAAAAAAGAAATCAAATGAAAATAGAGACATACAAACACGTATTCGCAGGAAATATGACTAACTGATTGCTGCAACGCATTTGGAAGGAAGAACCAAACATGCAATGTAATAAGGACTCTCCTGAATCTTATAAAATTCTCCCAGAAATACAATGTATGTGGACTAATTACACAAATCTTTTTGGCATTTTTCAACATCTTGCAGTTTGTCATGATTGTAAAATGTGTCATAATTACTCATCACGAATTACATAACTGTTTGATTTAGGTATTTTTCATGATTTTGGTTCGGTTTTGGTATGATTTCAAAACGTATCATAATTATTGATCCAGAGATATTGTATTTACTAAATATAAACATCAAAACTTTGCCCTGTTGTTGGTCATGTTTAATTTATAATAATCTGGGTAGTTATAGCTAAACCAATAAAATTAAAACTAGTTAATTACACTAGTTACTGATCTTAAATATCGAAATCTAGAACTTTACTCTGGAAAACATCTGTAGTAGATCAACTTTACAGTCATAACCGCTTGTCATGTTAAAAATCAATAAATTGGGTTTTTACGGCTAAACAAACAAAATCGACTAGTAAATACTTTTCACGAAGCTTAAAAATCGAAATCTAGAACATTACCCTGAAAATCATCTCTAATATAATAACTTTACATTCTTAACAGCTTGTTATGTTAAAAACCAATAAATTGGGGCTTAGAAATCGAAATCTTGAACTTTACCGCGGAAACATCTGCGGTACAACAACTTTACAGTCACAACAGCTAATTGGTCATGTTAAAAGTTAATAAATTGGGACTTTACGGCTAAACAAATCGAAATTAAAACTAATAAATACTTTTCACAGAGCTGAAAAATCTAAATCGAGAACATTCCCCTGGAAAGCATCTATAATATAATAACTTTGCATTCATAACAGCTTGTTATGTTAAAAACCAATAAATTGGGGCTTAAAAATCGAAATCTAGAACTTTGCGCTGTAAATCAAGTGAACGATCGATAAAAAAATAAATTATTAATTTTAATTTAATCTATTTCAGTCCTTCAGTGATTCACCTTTGGTCAAAAATCGAATAAATAAAGCGAAGCAGTATGAACGCTGCCGACGTTCGCCGAATAATGGAGCTTGCAAAACGCTTTCAACCATATTGAATTTGTTGCCTACACCGGCAGCTAGTTTTCCACGACGCGCCGACCGTTTCGCGGGGCAGTCGTTTTATCATTCGTCCCGGGTGACTAGGTCTCCCGGTCAGGAAAGACCCACGATGGCCGTAATTTCTGACAGCTCCACAACCGCAAAACCCGCGCGTTGGCCACGTTCGCACACCGACAGGCCCCGTCACTACCGGCTGTCAGCTGGTGTGTTGCGGATAAACGGCCGTCCGATTGTCGTTTGTCAGCCGGACCGCCGGAGCCGATAGAGCGGGCCGGTGGTTGGTAGAACCTTATTTACATTAATTTGCGTTTTGCCTCCCCGTTTCCTGCGAGGAGAACCACCCCGCTGGGAGTGGCGCACCCGAATGCCACGATGTACGGCCCTCCACAGGAGGGGGGATGAGGGGAACCCTTCTATTGATTTTACAATCAATTTGGCGCTTTCGATGAACCGACGATTCTTCGGTTCAAAGGCTTTGCGGCGGAACGCCAGTTAGGAAGGAAAAAGGCTTCGCTCCGTTTCCCGCTTTTGAGGGTTCTTCTTCTTCTTGGCGTAACGACCTCTTGGTCATGCCTGCCCGTTAAGGGCTTACGAGACTTGTTTCCCTGTTGTACGTGGATAGTCAGTCCTCTCGTACAGGGGAGGGTCCGGTCTCGGTTGGGATTCGAACCCACGCCGTCGAGGTGGTGAGCCCCGGCGCTCATGGGCCGATTTTCTAACCGGCGCTACCGCTCGGCTGTCGCGGACCCCGCGGGCTTTTGAGGGTTAATGAGGCTAAATAAGTTCACAAAGCAACGATTGGCGTTTGGGAGAGAAATCTCTCGCAAATATGAAAAGGTCCTTCCATGGTAAAAACAAAAGAAAAAGTGGAACGAGAATGGCCTCAGCCGAGCGAGAAAACGGACCCGAGATTAAAGGCAAACCGGCTGCCAGAAAAATCGAAAATGGATCGCTGGCTGCGTGCGTGCCTATGGCGTGTTCGCTTTCCGTTCAGCACTTTATTTCGGCAAACCACGTTGGCTCCAGATGCCGCCCGTCTCGGTAAGGTTCCGTTTTTTTGCCAGCTGTGCAAATCGGGGTTGAAAAATTGGTTTCTTCTTATCGTAGCACGCGCGCGCGTGTGTGTGTGTGATTTCTTTGGCCTTTAATGAAAGATCGTTTGCTTTTGCCATTCTCGGCTGGCCGGGCGGCTTTTGTGTCCTTTCGGCGCACTTGTGCGTTTTCGATGGTGCCACTTTGGGTCCGAGGAGCAACGTTCTTATTTTTTCGCTTTTGATCCCAATTTCTTCTAATGCTCTTCTTTCTGGATTTCGGCGACACACTGGCATCCCCGGGGGAAATGGATAGGGATTGCTTTGCTTTTCTCACCAGAAACCCTGTCAAGAACACCCTTACGGTACTCACAAGCGTCCCCAAGAAACCCGCTGAGGAAACATTCTAGGAAGCTGGGTGGAAAAAGAAAAACCCAAACCCCCGAGATGTTGCCGACGAGCCACCGAGATGTTGCGAGAAGGGAGCCCGATTGTTATATTCCGTTCGAAACCCACCGAGCCGTCGATGACCTTGGGCTGGCTTTTCAATGGCGCCCGAAAGAATTGTTCACTCGTTGTCACCCTGCAAATCCCATTCGCTTCTCTCGCGGTGTAACCATGACTATTTTTTTGTCCAATCCTCTTTTCCAACCTGCCCGAAGTTTCAGGAAGGATACCAACATATTTGCTTTGAAATCGAATCGATCATACACGGTTCCAAGTGGCTCCAAATGGCACAAAGCGCCCCAAAATGAACTCCGATCCGGGAGTGGAATGTGATTTGCACAGTAATGGAATGTTTCCGCGTATTTGAATGTGGTGGGGAAGGAAATTGACGAGTAATGTTTCCCCGTGACCGGCGATAAAAGGTAAACCACGAGTATTTGTCAGAAGGAAGCACGTGCAAATAAATTTGCCCCTGTCAAACGCAGCAATTTATCGTTATTTATTTCACATTTTTTCGTAGTTGCTGTGAAAAATCCATCCGTCAATTCAGGGCACGCTGTTCGGGCACGGAAAACGAAACCCACTATCGGTGCGAGAATAAATCCGGCTGGAATGGAAGCGAACGAAGATAACAACCGCCCCGATATGCTTTAGTCACGCCACCATTCCTATTTGACGCACGGAATCACGTCCGGTTTTTGCATACACGGACACACGTCGCTTCGACCGATCGTGTCTAAGCGAATGGTCATTTTTCAGCAAGGATCCATCGGCAGCGGGCGTGATCCGGACAATTGTTTTATCCCCCCCAATCGGCGGCACCGGGAGCTTTTCCTTACATGTCCCTTTTTACCGAACCGAAACACGCACGCTATAAAGAAGGTAATTGAAGACGATTTGCGATTGACTTTGTTTCCGTTCCGGTTGTCTGGCGATCATGAAACGTATGACATTGAGGAAAATCCCATAACATAAAAATGTGCGGATCCGGTTGAATTGGATTTGGTTTTTCGTGACAGGAAAAAGGTGAATACATGATTTGTTTTGGAAACTGGGCTGATCGTAACAATAAACTATTTTCTGTGTTTTAGTTATCTACGTAACTCTGTGGGTGAGTTACACACGAATATTTAAAAAAACAGATATCAGCAAATCGTAAAATATTTACACGATATTTACACTGATTTCAATTTGTCTTGCCATTTCTATAGAGGTCTGAGATTCTAAAAACAAGGCCGAACAATTGCCGAAACTATTCTTTTTTATAATTTTGGAAATATCTTTGTCAGTTAGTTTGGAATTTTACATTTGCTCAACCATTTAAAATTAATTTGATTAAAATATTTGCATATTCCAACTTCCCAGCAAGGCTAGCAACGGTGTGGAATTTTCCTCTACTATCATAAAGGATATTTCACATGCACGCTATTATTGACACGGGTTTATTATTCTGGGAAGATGAAAGCAACCTTTTATGGCGACCACAAAACAGTCGGAATCTGTGCCGGCTCAAGAAATTTGTCGTTTCACACCATTTCCAACGGTGTCCCTTCGAGATCCCTTTCGAACAGATGCTTCGCGGAAGGTTGGGTGGGCAACACACCTTCCCTTTGAAGTGTCAGCGGTGGGTTTTCACGGGAAATTTGTATTATCTCTTTTAACCTTTCGCCCACATTTCCCAACCTTGACATTGGCAAGTGCGGGTATGGCAGGATAAAGGCTTTTGCTCATCGCTTCATCCTTCTGGGTAAAGCCCTCGCGGCCCTGACTAATGATTATGAATGTTTAATTAGATTGTTGTAGTAGAGTTTCTCATCATCCCCAAGTGAGCAATAACTAATGGACGGGCTTAGGAGTCAAGGTTGGCCGGGGTTTGGAAACGGGAAAATAAGATTCCACTTCTGCTCGGCCTCGAGACCGAGTGACATAGTAAATTCCTTAACATAATGATGATGCTAGAGAATGGAATGTTTGGTCTGAAGGTGGAATGATTTTTAAGGGTGCCCTTTAGAGATTAGTGACTCAGCATAAGGTAATGACATATTCACTACTTATTTACCTTTTGTCGGTCGGTCAATAGACGAGTGCACTGATTGCCTTCAAAGATAAACCAACCAGTCCCTTTGAGTAGATAAGTTCAGCCATACAACCATAAGCCCCATTCATCATTGCTCGGATGCTGCTAATCAATTTGTCCTCCTCGTACTTCTATCTGGTTTCCGGAAGTGTGGCGCATCTTGTGTACACTCCGACCAGTAATTGATGTAACTGGGACTTGTATGTGAACAGTCCATACTTACGGGACGAAATGGACATCCAGGCAAGATAAAGGGAAGCATTTTATTCTGTACGTGTGCAACACATGTATTACCAGACAAAAGCCCGAAAGGCAAGCATAAGCCACCGGGTGTTAAGCTACGGCTTGTCTCCACTGCTCGTTTGTCATGCAGGGCAGGTTTGGCTTTAGCTCCGGGAAAGTGCATTTCCTATGCGCAGTGCTGGGGAAAAAGAAAAGCCCGCATAGTCGCCTGCTGCAACTGACAGGCCAGCTGCACTCTGAACGGGAACGTCAGTGTCAATAGAATACTCGAAAAGGGCAAGCAAGAGGTCTTTCAGTGCATGTGGAAGAAAGGAAAAATAGTACTACCAAACAACCACTTGCCCTTTCTTTGGAACGGGTTCTCGATAGCGGCTGTTCAGTGGGTTTTATTCACCAACCATTGAGTGGCACTGCTTCAAGCGCATCATGTTCGAATCTTTCAAAAACACACACTCACACATGCCGATTGACATGCTTTTACAACACCATGCGGTGGTAGATCTTTTTCGAAGGCTTAAACTTAAAGCAAACATCCTCTGAGGCACGTTTTGCTCATCCTCTTCCAGCATCAGAAGGAGAAAAAACAGGGTCACGTTGTTGAAGCCTAACACTGGTGGTGGCCTTTCGGAGGGCCTGTTGCGTCATGTGGTAACAGTCAATCCGGTGCTTTCCTTTCATTATTTTTCATTTCAGGAACTGAAAATTTATGGCTGTCCTTTATGCCACGGACGGCTTCTGCCAATCAACCCGTCAATCAGCGGTATCGGAGGGAATAAAAACACTGGAAAAAAAGGAAAGCATACAAAACGCTTCCGTTGCTGAAGACCCCACAGTAGCAGGACAGCACGCCCCGCCAGAGTCGAACAACCGACGCATAAATTTGCCTATGCCCTTTTCCGGGCGGGCAGAGTGTGATTTGTAGGTTTGACGCCTGCGCCGGGTACCTTCACGGATGCAAGACTAATGATTGCTGTTGTTTGCTTGCTGAAGAGTATAATTTATCACAACAGAAGACTGCTCGGTCGGGCACACTCTGCAGCATCCGTAGGCACGTGTCGGGTGTGCTTTAATTTTGGCTGCTCCCGGCGACCCGGAAGCGATACGACCTTCGGTGGCAAATGTGTGTTATGAGAGTTCCCCCCGAAAACAATACTCCAGCGAACCTGAGCCTTATCATAACCATAACGTTCGTCCGTGAAGCTTTATGTGGTGTCCCTTCTCTCGGGGGAAATCTAACTTGGCTCTAGGAAATGGCATCCTTCCCGTGCGCTCAAAGCCACCGGAAAACAGCCACGGAAGTGGCTTTTTGCAGAAGAATGAGTTTCGTTTCAGCTACTTCCGAGTCTCGAAGGCACCCAACGATGCGGTCGAATGAAAAACAACAACTCCACGCGAGTCATAAGCCAAACGCTAATAGAACATGGAAACACTGAAGTAGGATTTGTCCTGCAATGGCACATGGGTTGACCAAGGCGTGTCTCCCAAGGGGGATTTTTTCATCGTCCAGGATTATAGTTGCTGTTGCACTTCACCTCCAACGAGTACTTTCTCATTCGGTGAAAAAGAAACCAAATGCAATATGGCTCCATTTTGTGTCCTTCCCTATCGCGCGCAGGTTCGCATGATGGAGCAATTTCGCAGCAAACTGCCAGGTAACCAGCACAACCGACCAACACCGTGCACCACTCAGACCAACAGCAATTGGATGGATCTTGACAGATTACATTGCAACCGAGCACTTGGGCACTTACCGACCGACCAGGGCGATTGTTATAGGCCCTTGACTTAGTCGTCTACTATTGCTTTTCAAGCTGGGGGCTTAAGTTTTTCGCATTTTGTCTCCACCGGCGTTCCTTCATCACCGACGTGATAAATGTCGACAACGCATAGTGGCACAACGAGTGGACATTTCATAGAAAATTAAGTGTTTGAATGTTGAGCTGTGGTCGGACTATTGTAGTGCTATGTGCCATTAATATAAATGAGAAAAACTATAAACTACTACAGTTTATTGTGTAGTGCTATTTAATGCAATGTTAAAGGGGAGGAGAGGAGACGAGGCGGGAGGGAGATGGCGCTGAGCAGCATATTGAATGCTACAAAATATATGTTCGTCCTTATTATATTTCACTTCATTAATCCTTTACTGCATCACCATCGATTAAACCATCTATGTTTACGTTAACTTTTGATAGTTTGTCATTGTTTTTCAATAATAATTAGGATTCCATCGGATTCAACCGGATTCAACCGGATTCAACCGAATTCAACCAGATTCAACCGAATTTAACCTGTTTCAACAGGATTCATCCCGGATTCAATCGGACTCAACCAGTTTCAACAGGATTCATCCCGGATTCAACCCGGATTCACCCGGATTCAACCGGATTAAAACCGGATGCAACCCGGATTCAACAGGATTCAACCGGATTCATGCGGATTAAAACCGGATTCAACCGAATTTAACCCGGATTCAACCGGATTCAACCAGATTCAACCGGATTCACCCGGATTCATCCCGGATTCCATTGCATTCAACCGGATTCAACCGGATTCAACCCGTATTAAACCGAATTAAAGCCGGATTCAACATGATTCTACCGGATTCAACCGGATTCAATGGAAACCCACAAACACAGGGGAATTTACTACAAAAAAATGAAATTCCCACTCCCGGTTTTGTTACGTTTTACCACTGTGTAATGGTACCAAAAATAAAAGCGATGATGTCCAGCTATCGACCACCCACGAATCAGAAGAGAACGGGACGTTCTGGATTGTCGGAGCAAAAAACTATTCCCCAGTCCCATTGCGAAAAATGCGAGCAGTTGGTTAAGTTATTTTAATTTATGCGAATTTATGCAATATTACTTAGCTGACTATAGTGACTGAACCAACTACTGATGTTGGCGTTGAATCGATTATAATAACTTGAAAGCTTCTGCAAATTGTCATTCGCTCCCCGGCATTTCAAGAACCATGTAATGGCCCGCCATGCGATTAATCATCTGTTTAAAACGGACCACAAATTATCATCACGGGACACATCAGAAGGTTCATGGGAAAGCGCTACTATTAGACTCGATTCGGTCCGTGGTGTTTCACCGCTCCACTGGGAACTGGGCATCCGAAAGGATGGCCTCGGCACACCTGTTACGAGGATAATATCGGCTAACCTTTGTTCCCATGTGTGCACACAACCCATCGCAATCGCGTATGTTGCATGTTTCGGCAAAAAGGAAACCAGGTCGTCCTTCGCTCCAAAAGGGGATCGCCTCCCCCCCCCCCCCCCCTCCTCCCCCGTAGTTACCCGACTGCGAACACATTTCGGTGCCGGTTGATTCGTTCGTTGGAATTGTACCCCCTGTTCTTTATTGCCGCCAAATAATCCGACAATCATCCTCCATCCTCCCAGACAGTACGCGGGGCGAAAGGCGCCAGCCGACCAGCGAACCCTAGCACACCGGCACCGCCGGCGAGTTGTTTGTGTGGAGGTAAAATTGTGCTGACTGCCAGCGCGATTCCCACGGCGGGCGTCGTCACCGTTTTGGGGCGCAGGAAAGTTGCTGACTCGTGCAAAAGCCAAAGACACGGAACGGAAACATGTTCCACCGTGCTCTACAGGTTGCCCGGAGCAAGGAGCGCCTACACAAACACACACATTACTGCATCACACAATGTTTGAGCTAGCTGTTTGGTTTTTCACGGAAAATTTGTGCGATTCACGTACCTTTGTGGGGCTGTGAGACAGTGGAAGGAACAGCCTTCGCCCGGAGAAGCAAACCCCAACACAGCTGTAAAGTTAACATGATCGAAGCCGCTCGTTCGCTGTTTGTTCGTTGTCGTGTAAAAATTTTCCGACACGTTCAACGCGACTGCAAGTTCCTTTAATAAAGACCCCCGGGAGTAGACCAAGAAGAAGAAGGTTCGAAGCATTACTAAGGCGAGCTCCATCCTATAGCGCGATACCAGCGGTGGTAAGCTTACTTTACGGTTTGTATATCCTGTAGTACTTTTTAACATTTCACTGGGGAAAAAGTTAATGACTCGCCTTCCATTTCTCGCTCGCCCACGGGTTTCATGTGAGGTTTTATTTTCGCTGGGCTTGGCAACAATGGCAAGTTACTGCACCGTGAAACACGAAAGGCGGATACCCCGTAAGCAGACCCGATATTTACCCATCCGCGCTGGGTCGCAGGGGCATGCAATTAAAAATTTCTCCTGGTGGCAAAGAATAATCAATCCGACCTAACGAACCATAAGATGAGGCATCGCATTTCACGCGGTGCCAGGCTCATTAGGCATTCATGAAGTAGAGGTTAATTAATCCACGGCTTTCACGAGCTCTGCGAATTGCTTATGTTGTTAAGTGCTTCACGGCAATCATAGGATGGAGCTTTAGAAGGTTAATTTTCTTGCCCGTGGAGAAAAATTTTCCGTTTCGCAGAAATTAAAATACGTTTGCATGTTAAACGGGGCATGCACGATGCAAAATGCTAAAGAATGCATAATCACGCGACCGATGTGTTAAATTAATTTCAAAACGTGCGCTAATTAAATATGGAACATGCCTTTCCCTGAAAGGATTCAAAACCCGCAAACGGTTCCGATAAGCATCATCGGTTCGATAACAAATTTATTATTTCCGCCAACGTTCCAAGCCTAATCGGAACGGCATCGATCCAAGCGCACGAACTACTTCCGTGGCTCACCAAACCGTGGATCCAATCGTGGTGCGCCCGGCTGTAATACGGTGCAATTAGATCTCGAATCTCCTTTTGTGCAGCCATCCCCGACCGTTGCATTCGGAAGGAGGTGCAGTTTGCACAATCGAAACTGTCCGTTTTCATTTCCGTCGCCGATTGGGGTACTATTTCCGAACCGCTCTCGACATCCAGCTGCAGCTGAACGTTTAATTTGGCACACCCGCTTGCCTTCGGTAACAGATGTTCTGGGAATGCTGTGGAAGGAATGATGCGCGGGTTGGTTTTAATGAAATCTGATATGCTTTTTTCAGTTAGAAACATCGTTGCATCGAGTGGTTTCCACTCCTTGAATGTGGTGGAAAGACATTTGTATGCATCTATGCCACGTTGTTGAATACATTTGCAAAAATCACGCAAACACGATGACGTTACTGGGAATGGAAGATGCTTCAACTTGCCGGGTTCTTTAGCGCGTGGGTTTAATTTGAATGCTGATCACTTCAGGCATACACTTCCCTTTGCTCTTTCCGAACAACCTTATGCATAGTGAAATTTTCGTACGCTAGACACCAAGTGTTACATACTTCAACCTACACTTGCTCATTAGTCGAACGCATTGCATCCACTCCCGTGCCTCGTTATCGTGCACTTTGCGTGCAACTTTATAGATGCACATTTGGTTACTTCGTAGTAAAGTAACGCAGGGTGCCGGTTGCCCGACGTAGACGAATGATGAGTGGCCATGACGTCATCCACAGCCGGAACTATGTATTTGTTACCGATAGGCAGCTTCCTTCTGCCGACGGAAAACTTGGTTCTGGTGAAGGATAAATTGAAACTGATGAAATTACTGTCGAAGAAGTTTCGTTCATTCAAAACCCCCGAACCCGAAATTGAACAACTGTTTAATCAACACCGGATGACAAACAGGCGTCCCGTTATCGGGTGGGAAATTGGAGAACTTTTTGCTCACGGGAAGTTGTAAATTTAAACAGTACAAAAAAGTACACCCCACCAAGTTAGCGAGATGTTATCCTCTGGTTGGGCAATAATTTGAACTGGTTAGAATAACAAGATTTATTTTCTGTATTTGAAAACAGAAGGGAAAAAACACATCCGAACGATAAACCAGCCCAAAAAGGAAAACTCCCACCGTCACGTTCAAATGCTGTGGTGAAAGCATTATTTAGATTAATGTTTTGTACCTTTGCCGGGGGTACTTTTATATTTTGCCCCTTTTCGAAGGATGTCGGATTGGATCTATCCATTCTAATCACTCTAATTGGATACGCATCGCATCTTGCGTCCAACTCTATGGTACTCAAAGTGTAAAGTGGATATAGAAGAAAAAACAAACCTGTTACCCACCACCTGAGCTTCTGAGCTCGCTTTTCAATCGAAACGACCCGAGAGAGCACCGAATTTATTACACAAACTATACACCACCGGCGCTCGTTAAGCCCCCGGTGAGTGGATTAACTTTTTTGTGCATGACAAATTCAGTTTAACAAAAAGATAATTTTAGCACCCCCAAAAAGAGTAGAGAAGTAAATATTTTCCAATTTAATTTTTACGCAAAAATACATTGAGATACACTGCTTTGTTTTATGCCATCTGTGGCGGAGAAATAAAATCGTACGATGCAAAACCCGAATACGAATCTCATTACGATCCTTTTGCTCGGTGGTCATCGCAATGGAGATCTTGTTAAAAACAAAACTTTTCTTCAAAGTTATGGCCCCTCTCGGTCCAACGTTCTCTAGCAGGCTTCCACTTTCCGTGCTCCCTATCACTTAGCGTGATGAAATCTGTTCCATCAGCAACTTTTGATGTGAAGAAAAATCATACCATCTCTTGTTTTCCCGATAGCCCATTTTATCCTCCTTGCGCCTGAGATGAATAGGAAATCGCGCTGGGGGAAGATAAAGCACACGAGAGCAAACTAAGCCAAAAACGAGAAAATGAGTATTTCCTCTTTGGCGGCGCAATTACAGCGTTTCTCGAGATGCCTCCGCCCAGGATATCTAATTTCTACTCCTCACCGTTAGAAAAGCGATGGCTTGGAGAAGTGAAAAACTGGACACAGAGAAAGAATGGACTCCAAAGTGTGCTTTTAATAACAAAAGTATCTTCGGTGGTTATGATCCCGTGTTTGGCGACTTCTTTCATTTTTTTTCCACCCAATCTCACAGGATTAGCCGTTCCATTTGGAGAATGGCGTCCTGTTAATGTGCCCTGGGAATCGCTGTTCAAGTTGTAATTGTGAAAACATTGTGCAATACTCCCGGGAAAGGGCGGTCGTCTGTTTATATCAAGGCAAGACAAACAAACGAACCACACCACCATTTGTGGGCGGCACGACGTGGAACGTGAGCAGATTTTTGATAGTGTTTAACGGGCACTAATCCCAAGCGAACGGAATGCGTGGGGAGGGACGTTATGAAGATGATAATTATCACCAGCGCAAGAGGCAAAGCATCAAACACATGAAAAAATGAATGGGACCGAATACCAGAAGATGATTACCATTTTTGGGTGGCATCGGGTGGTTTTCCACCTCACCGCATGAATGGGCACCGGGCGCCGTTGACTTCTTTTATTGACTCACTGAAACGGAAAACTTTCGGCTCGGCGTACAAACATTTTCCATTTCGGTAGCATATTAATTAACATATGGGAAGTGAAGAAAATAATAAAAAAACACCTCGATGAAAATGGTTATGGGTTTAGCACAAAGCGCAAATCGTCTCCAAATCGTAACGACGGTGAAGCACAACAAAGCCAGCACGCAAGGACGAAGACATGCACTCCATGGAAATGGTAACCGCGCAAGGGAAACCCCAGGAAGCCAGGGAAACCTCTTTGTTCCACCGGCATTTGTGCACCGTACCGTTGTGATGTACCGGAGCGTAACGGGGGTGGGAAAAACTTCATCCTTCCTTCGTACCACATCCTCCGGACATTATATTCCCATTTCCCGCGGGAGAAATGCTTCAACCGAACCATCTACACAGGAAAATAAGCAGGCCGTTCGATGAATGCTTTTCTTGTGTGCTTCCGTTGGCGTTCCCCTGTTCGCTTCCATTTAGTCCTGCACGCTCCGGTACTGTTCCGGCTCTCTTTTTTGTCAGCCCAATTCCTGGCGCTCTCTGACGAGGCATACGGTACGCTCTCTGTGTGTCATCGGCTTTTCCTACCAAAAATTTTCGGGTATAGAGAGGGCATCCCCTGTCCGGTAGGATATTTTGTGTACGGTTTTTTTTCTGAGCCATTTTCCACGATGTGCTAGATGGGTAAGTTTATTGACCTATATTTTCACGCCACCGTTTCCTGCTGACCCCGTGGTGTATGAAGGGGCGGGGGAGAACGGACGCTCAAGTGATGGAGCTTTCGGATGTGACAAGTATAATAAAAAGTGCCAGGCAAATCGAAACACTGCGAAAATCTCTTTCCCCGACACCGTTAGTAAGGCGAAAACCAAACAAAGAGTCTTAGGGGAGAAAAATAAACAATGTGTAAGGCGGAATGTGCTAAACTCTCATCTTACCTTTTTAGAATGGACTACTTTTGCAACCCTCCCAAGAGCGCAGTCGGCACTTGCAGTCGGTTTCTTTTTGTAGTTTATGTGGCTTTATTCACACACTGTAATGCAGCGGGTGGATGCTGACGACTTCGACTGTGCAGAACAATCTTGACGCTGTAAATAAAGGACTTGATGTGGCAGAAACACACTGCCCCACCAAGCAGCGCCTTCTTTGTGCGGTAGCTTTGAAGATTTTCTAGGTGCACCTATTTTCTTGCGTTTCTATCGCATTAACTTGTATGTGTGTCTTTCTTTATCATACACTTCTTACACAGGGATTCTTTGAAATTCTAATTGCCGTCGTAACTGTTGCTGGTTTTGACGCTGCAGAACGATTTGCATTTGAGAGCCACCAACCAACGGCAAGTTGTAGCAAATGCAATTTTCGTCGCACGAAATTCTTCAATGCCGGAATTTTCCCA
Organism: Anopheles ziemanni; assembly: GCF_943734765.1. Classification (NCBI taxonomy): domain Eukaryota; kingdom Metazoa; phylum Arthropoda; class Insecta; order Diptera; family Culicidae; genus Anopheles; species Anopheles ziemanni. Next base: position 27,945,945 of record NC_080705.1, on the reverse strand, counting down.
TCACAAAAACAATAACAAAGTAAGCTGCACTTGGTGCATTCTTGCAACAGGAACTTTAGCGAGTAGCACACACCGCACACACATGCACCAACTCGCGCATCGTTTCCGCTCCGAAGGGATCCGTACTTTTGACTTTCACCGAACGTTACTGCACACGTACACGGCACAGGGACACGGACCGCCTTTTCTTTATCGCTTCACTATTTTTCCCAGCAACCAAATTTCCTTCCTTCCACCTATCGAAGTTTTACACCAACGTCGTCGCAGGGTTTGGCTCTCAGGAGACTCGCGGGATCGGCGCAGCAAGCGTTGCCGTCGCCCATCGTAGACTGCGTACGTGCCGTATTTTTCACCCCCCCCCGAACCCCCGATTTGGGTTTTTCCAGCTTAGTTTTATCCGCATCAACGCTCACCACGGTTAAGTGTCACATTGAAAACTGGGTCTGTTTTTTTCTGCCAGACAGGAAACGCTTCTTTCGACGCAATTTTTGGAAAAGCTAACGTCAGCCACTTTCTGCACTTTCTGAAAAGTTGGAAAACTATCCTTTCAACTATTGATCCGCCAAGCGCACCGCCGATGGTTGTTGACCCATTCACACACTTTTAACTGTAGAGCAAAAAAACCCCTTGTTTTATCAACCGCACTCACGACGCCTGTCGCCTAAAATTGCCGTACTGCTTCAAGCACCGCTGCGAGACAACTGAAACCCTGAGAGCGGATATGCCGCAGTTATTTCGATTGCGAAAACATATAAAAAAAATCATGGGAAGACATCGTGCGGGCCCTTTAACTTCGGCTAGGATCAGTCTCGTTGGAGCAAACATCTCTCGGTCTTGCGAGCAGATCCAGCCTGGGAGAGTTTAATAGTATGAAAACAACAGATGTATCTTTGACGAACCGCGGAGCAACCCCGTTTTTGGGTGGAGAGTTTCTCCCGGCGTCGGAAAAGCTTTCCGGCAAAGTCCAAAACAATCCTGCGCTCAAACGCCGTCAGGACACACCGCTTCCGGGTGTGGTTGTGGTTGTGAAGCGCCTCGGATCAAAGTGTTTGTGATACGAAAAAGGAAAAAAAATGTTGGGTGGAAAAGTGGAAGGGTGGAACACAAAGTACAAGCTACACACACACACACATCACGAATTTGCCAGGATATTTTGCCAGCACAGGGTGTGAGAAAAACAAAACGATGGAAAGCTTTTCGAAAAAGCTCCTTGCGATCTAGTACTATACCGTACGAATATAAACTTGTTTCAAGGATTTATACAATATTATGAACTCGTAATAAATTCTTTCATAAAATCTTTCGTGTTGATTGCTTCCTTTTTAATTTATAAAATTTTTCAGTTAGGAACATTCGGAATAATTTCGTACAGTTGACACTAGGTGGCGCTGCACGAAATTTCGTTAAAACAAGGGGTCGGCAAAGAGTGGTCCCTAAGTTAATCGTAGCGCAATAAACTAAAACAAAACACATCTAAACTCTTGTATGTCTTGTTCAGGATGTCACGATGATTTTAAATGAGGTATTCAATAGCTCACAATATTCAAAACATCTAGAAGCAAAACAAATTTCGTTACAGTTACAACGAACAAACAGTTATAATTTGAAAACTGTACAAAATTCAACGAAAAAAGGTAAAAAAAAGGAGTTATTAATTGTAACACTTAGCAATAATTGGATAAGAAAATTGATAGTCAATTTACAATGGTTTTAATACAATTTTCAAAACATAAAATCACGATTTAAGGTATCTTGCCCGCAGTTTTGGATTGTTTATCGGACTTCTACCAGGAAACTTTTGTCGACCTCTGGCTTAAACCATCGCCGAAACTCTCTGTGTTAATTTAAAATCAATCAAAGGATCCACTTCAAAGCGTTGCGAACATTCAAACAATGCGCTTCTTTTGCGAAAATAACCAATACACACATTTGCTTCGCTCCTTTCATCAACAGTTTATTATTCCGCATTAAGGCTACATACTTGCAATGCTTCGAATACGATTAATACACTGGGTTTGAACTTCGATTGCATTAAATGGCTTCATCAGTGCGGTGCTGTGTTTTGCCGTCATTTCAGTGGCTTCGCTGAACTCAGTCCGCTGAATAATTTCACACAGCACACAGCGTGGCGGCAGGCTAAAGTAAAGTTTATCAATATAGAAAATACTTCCGCACAGATAAGCGCCGTGGCTTACCGGAGAAAACGTTTCGCACTACCAGTTCCAGGTGCTTGAGAAAATTGTACGAAATGTGTGACCTAAATGTGAAAATACTATAAATAAATATGTATATATCCTCTTGTGCCCGCGCAAGGACACACGCGTCTAAGTCGGCAGCTGGCCTCAGCAACGCTCTCTTTCTCTCTTTTTTGTGTCTTCTTACTAACTCTCTTGTTCTCATTCTACTTAAGTACATAACGATTTCGTGCTCTACAGCATTTCGAATACTGTCGCAAAATATACTTCCAGCCTTTCGATTTGTTTGAAACCTACTATCCCGGTACTGGCACTTGTGCCCCGTTTTATGCACCGTTTTTGTTCTTCAGCATCAGTTCCACCTCCTTAAGCTTAGCCTCCCGGCTCGGGCTGCGTATGAGATGTTCGGTAACGGACGGTTTGGCCGCTCGTTCGGCCGCCGGTGTGCGCTGTGTCGTTGGCGCTTTGCCCGCAAAGAACGCCTCAATTTCGGCCAAACTCTTACCCTGCGTTTCCGGCAGGAAGAAGAGGGCGAAGAAAAATCCGATCACCGACACGACCGCAAACATCCACTGGACCGCGTAGGCACCGCCAAGCAGGTCCGTGATGGTTCTAAAACAGAAAGCAAACAAGCATTTAGTTGATGGTAAAACAGGTAACAACCGTTCACGATGCTACTACCGGTAGCTCTGGACGGCAAAGAACATCAGAAGATTGGCCATCGAGTACGAAATGGAGTGCGCAATGCCGCGGATGTCCGTCGGGAACAGCTCGGCCGTCATCGTCCAGGGGATGGTGAGGAGTCCGATCATGGAGGAGCACACGTACAGCAGCAGTCCAACGACTGGTATCCACGTCAGCGTAGTCGTACCCTCCTTGATCCAGAGGGTGAACAAACCGGACACGAACATGCAGATCGCCATGCCGGTCGTCGAAACCATGACCAGCTGCCGGCGGGGGAACCGCTTCAACAACCAGGCATTCAGCAAGGACATGGTGAAGCGCGTCAGCCCGACGAAGATGGACGCCGTGAACGCGTTCACCTCCGTGCCGACGTCCTGGATAAAGGTGACGGCGAAGAAGAGCGTGATGTAGATGCCACTGAACTGCTGGATCAGGAAGAACCAGAACAGGATGATCATCGGTTTGTAGCCGGTGGGCTTGAGGAACCCGCGCAGCTTCGACTGCTGCACCCCGTGCCGGTCGACGTTCTTCTGCGCTTCGGCAATTTTGGTTTCACGTTCCTTGAGCAGTGCGTTCAGGTGCATCTCCGAGAGTGGCTGATCCTGAAAGGAATTTAAGGTTGAAAAAAAAACAAATCAATCATTCTTCTTCGAGTCGATCAGGACGGCAGCACTTGAAAGAAAGCCAACGACATGTTACAAGATAATAAATGGGGATTCTTCACAGCCCCAACAGAAGGGTTACTGCAAACTACTTGTGTTCCGGTATCGGCACCGTTTGTTTGTGCTTTGCGATGAAATAAACTATCATCTTTTAAGTGCGCTTTCCCGTCGCTTGTTTGCTACAACGGAGCCAACAACGCCAGTCAAGTGTTATCCAAACAACCTCCGCGGCGTAAACCTTCGGAGGTGGAATGAATCGCTAATTGGATACCGATATCCGGTGTGCGAGGAAATGGTTTGATTGTTTGTGGCCGGCGTAGCTGAATGGCAGATAAAATTACCGTGTGCTCTGGCTGGGGATATTTTTTGTACAGGAAGCGGAGCGAGCGGGCCGCATCCTCGATGCGCCCCTTCGACACCAACCAAACGGGTGACTCTGGCACGAAGAGTTGAATCAGTAGCACCGGTACGACGGTGTAGATGATGCAGATCCACGACACCAACCGCCAGTGCATGAAGGCACCTTTGGCGTAGGCGATGACCATGCCTGTAAGGGAGAGGGGGAGAAAGAAGGAGCAAAAGGAGTTAGTAATAGTTAGAGTCTACGACGCATGAATCTCCACCCAGACAGCTGGACTTACCCAGGGAGGCCAACGTTGGACCGGATGAGATTAGCGAACCGCGCATATCGGGCCGGGCCACCTCCGTAATGTACACGATCGCAGGGCTGGTTCCGAGAGCGCAGGCGAAACCGGTCAGTACCCGCCCGACCATGATCCAGGTGAAGTTTTCGGCGAGGGCAATCGACACCCAGCCGGCCACGCACGGAACCGCCGCCAGCTTGATCGTGTTCAGGCGCCCGAGGAACTCCATCATGACACCCGCCACGAGCGATCCGATCGGCACCATGATCACGATGATGGACGCGATCCACGACGATTGGCCCTTGGTGATCGGGATGTCGCTGTCCGGCATTTCCAGCTGCGGGATCAGGATGGCCGAGTACGCCAGCGAGATGCCGATGACGATGTGGAACGAGGCGGCCACGATCGCCGACAGGATCTGGGGCAGGGCGGACTTGATGTTCGTCTCATACTTGCTCAGCGACCGGCAGCTGGCAATGATCTCTCGGAAGGCATCGTCTTTGTGCTGCTCGCTGTTTTCTCTGCGAATGACCACACAAACATTGCACGACGGTTAATGGATGAACGGCTGTAAAGGACCTGTAGTGCCCTATCGCCCGCTCGGGTGGGCAGTAGAATTGTGCTCAATTGACCGGTTGGGCTGGTTGTGCCGGTTCAAAAGGAGGTCAAGGCTGGCGCCAGCAGTCACCGTGCCCGATATAGGCCAATAGAATCTCCAACGCAGCGCTTTGTTACAACACGTTTCATTTGAAGATTTCCCTTTTGCATGCTCCAGAAATTGAATCGCGAGGGTGTTGTACAGCTGGACTTTACACGCAAACTGGTTCACGTAACGATGCATATTTATGGCGGGTGCGGTCAATGGTTAATTGTTCTAACTGCACCAATTAAAGATGTTGCACGAGAGGCGAGGAGTTGAAAATTGTGATCAGATTTACAAGTGCTATAAATCGTATTAAAACCAATAAAAGTAGTAAACAAAAGATCGTCAAGCAAGATTTGATGGATCCACAAAAGATCGAGAAACAAAAAAAGATCGAAACAAGAAAAACATAGAGCATCCACGATTCACGTAAGTGAGGCATTTCAAAGATAGTTTTTGGGGCAAAATTTCACTCCTTCAGATTAGCCTGCACGAAGTCCTTTTTGAAAAACTTTAAAAAATTTCAAATAAAGTTATAAATTTATGAACCACGTTTAATTGAAACTAATTATGTTGCGTTTAGAGAATTTCCCTTTAGGATAACAATATTTATTCTTTTAAACATGGTAAAAATGCCTAGGAAACTTTCTAACCAATGTGGTCGAAGAACAATCAATCTTATTATTGGATTATAGGAATTTAGTGCACTATATTGGCGAGAATCTGCAACGCTTCGTTTTTTATATATTTAGTGTACAAATATTTAAAAATTTAAATAAAAAAAAAGTTCAACTACACAGCCAAAAAATATTACACGGTACACCAGGGAATTTGTTTGCGTACTACATCCATAGACAACAACTTATCGTTAGTTTGATTTTTTGTCAAACACCGCCTTTTAGCGGCACGATCTTTCCCTTCCATAAGTTGTCTATCGTTAAAAGTAATGGTATCTTATCTTCCATTACCAAAATCCGCCACAGCTCTCGTGTATCGTAAGTCATCAATAATAGCACCAAATGTGATCGAACCATCTTCGCGACCGAAAATGGAAAACATTCCGATTCCCCCCTTGGCGCGTTTGGGGGCCATTTTTTGTGACAGTTATGAGAAAGCATACACCGAGGGATTCGCGGACAGGGGCGTCTCGCGGCAGTGCAACTACCTTCGATGCTGGATATCCTCACTATATTGATCTTGCTGCTCTTGAGAATCTTCGCATTCGGTTCAATGTTACTCGCCATAACTCGCCTCCTCCACTCCACGGGGAGTCTGACAAGAAACTGGCGAGAGCATAGTTAAGCCGCGACTTTTTGCCAGGATTCTTTATCGCGGGCTTTTTCTTTTCTTTTCCCCTAGTACACTGTTTTCTCTTTCTCGGCGGTTCTACAGCATCGACGCATCGGTCGTCCGTGAACGATCTCGTCGTCGGCGGCGCCAGCCGGAACATCCTTGGAATGTGTTCTTGACAAGAAGCGCCATGTTGACCTTCAAAACATGGTGGCGTCGCGTTGTCTGGGAAATGGTTTAAATATTTGTCGGTCGATATGGCCGGCCGCGAGTGAGCGCATGAAACCGGTTAGGCAAAATTGGCACGAGGAGAACCGACGTATGTGAGGTTTTTTGTACGACCATAAATTCACTCCTCAACCGAGCGGGACCTCAACAAAAACAATTTGGGCGAAACCAAGAAAGCAAAACAAAATGTGTAAATTAATTCACAGCGATTTGGTGACCGAACGGTATGAAATTCATTCAAGATTATCATCACTTAGCAGCACGTGCTTAAAGTGATGTGAATAAATTGTTGTGCTTCCTACATGGTATTTTTTGGTATCTCCCCTTGGCAGTACGGTTGCTCAGGTCGTTCCAAAAGTCCAAGGCAAGTCCCTGGTGCGCGCTCTGTTGTTTCACCTCTATCTTCGTCGAGATAAACAACACCACCGCGCGGTAGCATAAGATGGGTCATTCTGCCGGCCGCTAACCTTGACGTCTTATTATCAGGTAATCGAACCATTATTAACCTGACAGATGACCAATTCCCGCGGCAAACAACGGCGTTTTGCTCCTCATGCTCATCGATCCTCTTCAAATTCCAGCCAACTTCCTCCCTCCCCTCGGAGCCACGCCAAGGAGCGTAATTTATTATCACTTACCAGCAATCGCCAGTCAAGCGGATGAATGATATGTTTGTTTCCTTCGCAAAGACGCGTCACGGTGCGCAGGTTGGTCACGTGTGGCAGCGGAGAAAATGCTCGGTGCCATGGGTTTTCTCCGTCACCATCAGCGCCGGGAGTCAGCGCCGTTTTTTTTTCGATAAGCGTGTGAATATGATCGATCTGCCCGTGAATCGATCCCGCCCGCATCGGCTTGGTTGCCGCAGGTTGAAACGTTATCATTCGTTTTATGATGACTGTAATCGCATCCAATTCGGGTCAGGCTTAGGCTCAGTCTCGTGGCACCATAAATCAATGCTGTCCATATGTTGTTGGCGATGTTTTCATTCGATCAATAAATTTTGTTTAACAAAGAGATAGTTGGAATTGGATCTTTTCCATGTAGATATACAATAGCTTCAGGCTTGAATAAATTTCATCATCAACATGAGGTACATGATGTACAACAATAAAAAAAAACGCATCACAAAACCATCAACAGGTTGAAGGTACTTTTCAGGACGCAATTAATATTGCGTTAGCAGAAACAACAATGATTGTTGCATGGTAAAACCTTGGCCTCTTTATCAAAAGTGCGAACACAATATAGAAGGAAACATGAAACATGCTAATCCGTAATTCGTGAAGATAAAAACTTCAAGTATTTAAAAAAAATCATTGGATATCATTGTAGCACAATTAAGTTAGCACAAACACTCTGTAAAATTAACACCATATGTGCCTCTTTGTCTTCAACTCGGCGATCATAAAAGAATTTGAAAAAAAAAATACCCTGACGGAAATCGCTTTCTGCTTTCCCATCCATCTTACTCGGTTTCATCACGCCCAAAGTCGTGCCCCGCGACTTCTGCACATCAGCTGGCAACGAAGCCATACCAGCCCCGTCAGCTGCACGATCCGCCGCCGGCCTATAGGAGATGGCATTGCGAAACGGCATGACAAAGCAGAAAGGGATCGTCTCCGGTTCACGGAGGTACAAACCGGTTCCTCGGGAGACGTGTGTTCGTAACTGGTAACTGTAATTACTGCCAACTTTGCTTACTCCGGGCGGAACGCGGGTTTGCGAAGTGGGGCAACTGTTGGCCAGAAGAAATTGCGACGATCAACCGGAGGAGGTTGGCTTTGCCATGCCAAACGCTTCAATCAAGACCGAACGATCCGGACCCAACCGCTAGAGACTCTTCCAGATCGACCAGGCAGGACTGACTCATTTGTGGCGTCTGTTTTGATTTTATGCTGAGCAAAACAGTTCAGTTCGGTGGAATAAATTTCTCGATCCAGGGTGATGTTGTGCTGTATTTTTAACTTCAAAAATGAATGAATCACCCTACGTTTAAAATAGTTGTTAAAAACCATTTTAGCACAAGGAATTTTTGACAAGGAAAAAAACATTCAGCTTTATCCACTTCACATTTAATAAAGGCTAAGATCATGACCAACCAAGATCGTGATCAACTTTTTGAGCACATTTCCCGAAAGTTACAAGATTGTCCGATAAAACGTAAGCGAAGCGGTAATAACACGATAGATTACATTGTAAATACTGATTATTAATTGAAGCTTGCCGTAGTCTTTCCAACGGGTAGCAGCACCCCAACTTTACGTTCCCGGTAGCTATTTTTGGACGGTGCCAGAAATCGCGGATCGTTCGATCGATTGATCGTTAATTTTTCCACCCGCAGCTCGCTCGCCTCATTTGATGTCTGGAATAGAACAGTTCCATATCTCTCTCCGATACGCGAATTAGATAGATGACGTTATAGGGTGCCGGTTTTTTTTTATAACTTGATTTTGGATGCCGATCGCGTACGGATTTTTACGGCGGCCGGCATGAGCATTGGAAATGCGCGAAGCGTGCGCTTTGGCGGTTCTGTTCTGCACCTTGCCAGTGGAACTTGAAGAGATTTTTTGGAGAGTTTAGCGAAGTGGGCGAATGAATATTCAACGCCGAATGTTTCCGTAAGATTGCTGCCGGTGACCGTTGAAGGTTCGGTCGTTGTACATTTAAGTACTGGTCCGTAAAGAATTGGTGATTCTATTGTGAAAAACCGGATTTATGGAATGTTCTGTTTGAATCAATAAAAATTATGAGCGTTTTTTAGTGTTCTCGAACCATTGAAAAAAATTTATCTAATCGAATATTAAATGGCTTAATAAGGAATGTTGGTTGTTTATAGAACAAACCCACTTCCGACTTCCTTCCTAACCATAAGCAGCACGATTTTTTAATAGCTATCTTCTAGTCTGATCATAAAAAAACCTACGATCTCTCGGTATTTGCTCACGAGGAAACTTCAACCGTTGCACGACAATCCATGTTTATTGCCCCTCGGTCGGAACTATACATGCATCGGTGCATGCATATATCTGCTCATTAGTCGCTGGCGGAAGGTTGTCCCATGTGTGTCTACCCACCCCAAAAACGGATACCGTTCGCGATTTAGATCTTGGCAAACCCACCATGCAACGAACAGGTGTGTACTAGCAATGTCCCCTTAGAGTTCGACCGAACCCGGTTCAGACCAGCTTGTGCGAGCTGGCATCGATTCAACCGTCCCAACTAGGAGGGTTACCCAGAGTATCCGGTGCACCAAGCCCGAATTCGTCATGATGTTTGATCGAAACGTTCCGTTTCAACTGCTTGTGCCAATTAATGGGTTCGAAAATCAAATCAATACTATTGGGTAGGTGTCAGTGAAAGGATGTTTTTAATCGTGTTGTGATAACCCTAATACGAAAGGTTTTTGAGAACATAACAGGGAATTAGTGTAATAATTGAAGGGAAAGTTAGGCTATGTGACACATTCGTTTCGTCCTAAAACTTAATTTTGATAGTTCGAATAAATTCTAATCGAACAAGAAAAAATTAAATAAAATTCATAGCACGTATGAAATTTAAATCCATAACGGAAATGCCTGCACATTTTTTTTTAATTTTTCCATTAAATATCGGCAACAACTAACAGACAAGTCAACCTGACCTTGTTCGTGCGGTTGTGTGTGCATGGTGAAAGGACAATGACATTGACCCTGACTAGTGGTTGCACTCCCAGTGTCACCGGAAAGGAATGCCGCATCGGTTCGATCCCCCCTCCGCCCGTGGAAAACCCATCGCTATCGTAAGCGCCACCCACCCCCTCCCGTTATCCGTGCCCCGCAATTCAATTAATTTATTCCGAGCGACATGTTCGACGAGTTCATGAACCGTGTTTAATATGTAGATATGTTTGAATGTCGATTGTTTCCTAATGCTCGGTGGCGGTGCCCCCATTATCACCTTATTTCCATTCAATGCTGTCGGAATTTTCCGGTCCCTTCGGCGACACGTTGTCGTGCGAACGATTGCGTCGTCCTAGCTGGAGGTCCGGCCAGCTCCGGGGACAGGATCGGTTGTTGTACAATGTTGCACCACGAGGCCGCCCTGGGTAAGCTTTACGATGTTGAAGTCTATCGATTGTGGTTGTACTAATACAAACGGGATTAAATCATCGTTTCGGGATTTGGGATAAATGGTGTTTTCCTCCTTGACACACTTTCACCACACACTTCCATTCGAAGATATTACTATAGAGTATAGAAACTTTTAATTGCTTTGGGAAGTTCACAGCAATTATGCGGTTTTATGACAAAATCATAAAGTTTCACTTTGCAAACGACTGCAACTAAATCGAATGCATCCAATCCGAGGAAGCCGAGTGATCCGGTTTCCACCGGTTTCCTGACCAGCAATCGTAGCAATCACAGGACTCACGGCCGACTATGTCGGTTGGTTGCACGGAATGCCTTGTTTGTCGAGCGCCGGAAACAACACCAAAGGACTTGCAACGCGAGGAAAAATGTGGTTCCGTTTGGAAATCGTTCGGTCCGTTTACGGTTGGCGATGACCTTGCGTCACCGTGCACTCCACTTCACGTCACAACATTCCGCAATAGACGATTCCGTTCATGAATATTGGATCGATGGTGGACGTTTGGGCCGGGAAACCTTCCCGGTTATGTATTATTTTTTTCGTTCGGTTCAATCCAAGGACGTTACGATGCACATGCAACTTTCGAGGTTGGTGGTTCGAAGGTGACTCTTAGGGGACTCCTTTCGGAAATAGGAGTCCTCCGTGGGCAACTTCGTCAATCTTGGGCACTACGAATCCACTGGAATTCACATTATTCAACACTGGTAATACGTAAATTCACACTCCATTGAATGTCGGTGTATTTTACAAATACACTCCGGAGTAGGAGAAAGGACCCAAACTTGCTTTAGGTCAGGACGACCGTGACCGAGCGACTAAAATCAGCTGGCCTGCTGAACCGTCTGTCAGCCAGCCAGGCTCACTGGTCTCTGGCCGAGTCGGAAAATCGGTTGGAAACCAATAGAACGAGCGAGACGCAGAGAACGAAACAGAAGGACTCAAACAGCTCGTGGTTGTGTGCATGTGTGTGTGTGTGTATTTGTGGCCAATGGTAAATAAAATAGTCTACCGGATTGCGAAGAGTACTTGGCTTGAGACTCCCTTGATTTCGGCCGAGGGCCGAGGTAGTAGTGTTTTCCTTTCTGGCAGGCAAAAATAAATTTTCCCTACACCCCACCCCGTCCCGTTCCTCACCCTGCGCATTTGGCAGGCCGCGGCCGTGTGTTGATACATCAGAGGAAACTCACCGGCTGATTGACGAGCGAACCGGACGCTAGAGCGAGCTGGTGAGTGAAAGTACGATGCCAAATTGGGATTTTCCTGCTGGGGGGAGGTGTGGGTGATAAGCAGCAAACATAAACAACGGCGATCGCGGACTAGAACCACCTCCCCCGTGCAACTGATCGTTTTCGAGTAGGTTTTCGAATATCTTTTCAAGGAGATTCTCCAGAATTTCGCTTCTTCCGCAACGATAAGATTTGCCCCTTTCGCGATCATCGCCGATCGATGATCAAACGATGATGGTTAGGGGAAGGGAAGGAAAAATGGAGTTTCCCATCGAAACAAACAAACAAGCATCGTCTTTCATCGGTGGAGATAGATTTATTGACTTTGGCCAACGATATTATCTTTCCGGTAGCAGGGCTGCTTACGTAGGCGCAAACCAACCCGGAACTTTGAACTTGAACCGTAACTGTTTTCTTTTCTGTCGTGAAGCTGCGGGTCAAAAACAAAAAAACCGAACAGTACCAGGTCCGTTTGGCGTCCATTAATAAACCCAGTGCGGACAAAGAACTTCGGATGATTCTCAGGAGGAACTCCCGATAAGAAACCAAGCAGTCTTTCAACCACTTTTCACCCACGAGCAACACAATATGCAATAATGAGGTACGTCATTGGTTGTTCGCACGTGTTTGATTTATCAAGAAAAACCCCAAACTTCATCACATCTTATGCCAGAAAGTTTATATTTGACGAACCGCCTCCAAGAAGCCCGCGGGCCGTAACCGTTCGGAAAGTTGTTTGTTTTGCCAGCTATCATCGGTGGAATTTTATGAAAGGATGATTCTATCACGCCCACGACCGTCACGCACGATTGAGAAAGAAAACGCTGTTATTGCCACTGGAAAGGATGTTGTGTGGCTTGCTTTTGGAGCAAAACAGCCGCCTCCCACCAGCCAGGGTGGTGGTAAACGGTTTTCCCACGTGAAGTATAAATTGATTTTTCTTGTGGAAACTTCGCACGGCTTCTTGGGGTTTGTTTTATGAAGCGTTATTAAAATATATATATATATATGGCATGTGAAATCACGTGGGAGCTCAACTGTTTTTTTACACGAAAGAAAGTAAACCTCCTTGCTGTCAATTAAAACATCTTCATCAACAATCCTGCTTAGCGCTCGTCGGCAAAAGGCCACGCTCAAACAGGGCCATCATCAGCCAGGTTCGATACAGAGACATATTACCGGTCGTATTACCGGTTGGCTATCGGTTGCAATTACTCAGCTCACCCTCATCAGCCATGCCACTAACGATCAACTAAGTGCCATCAACCCCGGTCGAGCGGTCGAGCATAAGTACGTGCATTTTCCACTTTCACAACGTTATATTTAATTGGCGTATCCGATCGCGATAATCCGTCAACCAACCCTTCATCTAGGTGGTGATGGTGGTGGTGATGGTTGGTGTGATACATTGGCTTGGTTTAAAATTAAAACCCTCCACCGCAATTTTCCGTACCGCTTCACCACGACGGCTCAATTTACCACCCACCCAGGGGGCACGTCACGGTGGGAGGTCAATGTGATTGGGTGTTAATTTTTCTCTTACAAGTGACGTTACCACACTCGACTGGTGACGTTAAATTGTTTTTGTAAGGTTTACATGTGCAAAAAATGAAACGATAGGAAAGTGATTAGATTATGTTTAATGAAAGCAAAATGCCCTTTCTATCGATTCATTACACAGATATGAATAATATCGTTATATTCCATCCCGTCTACAATGACTTTGGGCAATGTTAGCGCCTCTTCACCCACCGAAATCTGCGACCTTTTCAAAATTCATTTTTCGGATACCTTTGCGAATTCCTCTGCAACCTCAACTCCTCGATCTGATGGTTTGTCTAACGCGCCTGTGGGTGTCTTGGACATTAATAGTGTGGTGCTTGACGAGGCCTCGATACTCCGGGCTATTCGCAAAATTAAGGGAGGATGCTCCCTTGGTCCTGATGGTATTCCTGCCATCATATACAAATCTTGTAGCGATATCCTTGCCCCTCATCTCTGTAAATTGTTTAACCTTTCCCTTTCCTCCTCCTGCTTCCCATCCTTGTGGAAGTCTTGCTGGCTGGTACCAATCCTAAAAAAAGGAGCGCGTAATTCGGTCTCTAATTACCGCGGTATATCCAAAATTTGCACCTGTGCCAAGATCCTTGAAACTTCTATCCATTCCCATATCCTCTCCCATACCAGCAGAGTCATCTCGTTCAACCAACATGGCTTTCTGCCTAAACGTTCTGTCGTGACTAACCTTATGTGTTTCGTCACTCGGGCCTCAGTATCAATCGATGCTGGTCTCCAATTCGACGCCATCCAGACGGATTTTAAAGCTGCCTTCGACAGGCTCCCCCACGATCTGTTGTTGGTCAAGCTGGAGAGACTGGGATTTGGCAACCCGATGTTGGCCTGGTTCGAGTCGTTTGTATCAGATAGGGTATATCACGTCAAGTTGGAATCTGCCTTATCCGATCAGTTTTCTAGCGGCTCTGGTGTGCCTCAGGGTAGTGTCCTTAGCCCTTTGCTATTCCTCTTGTTTGTAAATGATGTTAGCCACGTACTTCCTCCTGATTCATTCCTTATGTTTGCTGACGATCTAAAACTGTTCAGTCCTATATCCTCTGTAGCTGATTGTCTTGCTTTTCAACTCCTTATTGACCAGTTTTCCATCTGGTGTTCCGCTAATGGATTATCCCTGTCCCTCCCCAAGTGTGCTTCGATCTCCTTTTGCCGATCTGGCCGCCCGCTGCAGTATGAGTACAAGCTTGGTAATGAGCTATTATCCAGAGTGTCCGTCATCAAAGATCTTGGTGTCTGGATTGACGATCGGCTTTCTTTCACTTTGCATCATGACAAAGTGATAAGTAAGGCTTATCAAACTCTTGGACTCATCCGACGCATGGCATCTGATTTCACAGATCCCATGTGTCTCAGAACCCTCTACTGTAGCTTGGTCAGGTCCCATCTGGAGTTCGCGAGTGTCATTTGGATCCCGTCCTCTCCTTCTGTCATTGCAAGGTTTGAAAGCGTCCAGCGAGCTTTCACGCGCTTTGCGGTTCGTAGAGTGTTTGGTCCAAGCACCCCGTTGCCCCCCTATGCTGTCCGTTGTCAGGTTTTGAATCTTGAACCATTGGAGCTGAGGTGGCGGGCCTCTCAAGCTCTCTTTGTAGCCGGCCTGCTATCCCAATCGTTGGACGTTCCCTTCCTTTTATCCTCCCTAAATTTTTACACCCCATCACGCCCACTTAGACCTCGTCCTATCCTCTCCCTGGCTAGGCGTCGAACCCAGTTCGGCGCCAATGACCCGTTTCTCCGTGCAGTGCGGGAATTTAATGAGTCTGCTGATTTGTTCGACTTCAACACCTCCCTCTCCACCTTCCGTGCCAACCTTCGCCATTCTCCTTCCTCATAAACTGTATCCGTTCTATTCCTGTTCCATTTTTGCAACATCGCCATTTCCATCACTGTTCTGTTAAACTGTATGCCCCCGCTAAGAATTTGTTAGATTTAAGACTTTATAGAGTGTGAAGCTTGATGCAGACACCAGTAAGCCAATAAATACAAATACAATACAATCGTACACCCTCGAATAATCCCCTTGAATTCCTTCTGATTAATTTCGCACGCGCCCTTTGGTGGGGATTCGAAATCCTTGATCCGCCATATCTGGGATGAGTCAGTTCGTATGCTCATCGAAATTGTTATCGCAGTACTGACCCCGTTTGTGTTCGGTGGTGAAATGACACTATGGCGAAAGTATAGTAGATGACGAAAGCCCCATACAGCGGTTTCTCTTGTGTTTCCCTCCGCTCTCCTCCGCCAGAACAATAACGACCCAGTAGGAGTGTGTAACAACGCGCATAGAGTGGAATGTTCGAGAAGGCAGTAAACATCATGCGCTGACAACATACTTCATAAACTGTCCCTCACGATCCGTCCGGCGGATTGGAACGAATATGAAACCCTTGGGCTCCATCGTTTCCAGTTGTCTTTGTAATGTGAGTTCCGATAGCAACGATTTCCAACTGATCGTGACCGATTTCTCAATCGATTTCCAGTATAAGTGATGTACTAGTTAAACAGTATTAAAGTTTAAGTTCTATTCCAACAAACAAACGAACTTTAATTTGTTAAAACTTAAAACTGGAAGACATGTTGTTTACCCACGGCAAAATGTTCCGATATTTACGCACCATTCGCGGGCCAACAAGGGGCTGCAAAAAACATGGCCAGAGCTCCCGATAATGTTGTCTGTGCGCGCCTGCTTTATCTTTCAAGTGCTCTTCAGCTACGTTCCGGAGACAAATGTAGGTAACCTGACGTCACCGATAAGCTCCAGCGGGTATCGGGATGTGAACTTGAAATGGGGTTTTGATCGGTCATAAAACGACCACCCGTTCCGTTATTCTGGGCCAGACGGCGACGCAGAAGCGATAGAATCGTAGACATATTACCCCGGGGCGTTAGATTTCGACTTCAAATGCGCCGTGCAGTATGCTGTCACCAACCCATCTTCAAAGCATTCCAGCTTGATGGAGGACTCGCCCATTTCCAGTGAAGCAATTTATAAACGATAAACTTGTATCGATGAACCGCCGCCCGGCAGAAGGAGGACCATTTGTGTTCAATCAACCGCACTCTCGGCCCGATGTTACCATTCAATGTCCCGGGCCTGGGTTTGCTGGGCTTACAGCGATGCATCGTTCCAGCCGGCCCCAGGCGAAGTGCATTCGCATGTTGCAACGATGCTGCACTTCACTGCACACCCGGTGACCGGCACGCATGTGTTGCCATGTGTGTGTGTAAGCCTATGTACGACAACGAAACTGTTTGTTGTGCGCCAGTTTTGGATCGTAAGCCGACGACCGGCAGTGGTCCGCTTGCTCGTACGACGTCTTTCTTTCGTCCAGCTGGCGCGCATACAAATGTAAACCGTTTCTTATTCCTCCTTCTTCGCTATTGCAGAGATAATTTGTCCCCACCCACCCAATGTCCACCCTTTAGCAGCCCCCACCATTTGGGGTATGTAAGTGTTTTTCTTTTCCTTCGACAAATGATTAACTGATTGTGGATACACACTGCACTAACTCGGATCGGTGTTTGCTCCGCGGAAGGCAAAACAAAACCGAGTGTTGTGGTGGTAAAACACTTCGCAACCATGTTGAGATTGCCGGCCATGATGTAGTGGTTCCGTTTGTCGCGGAAGAAAATATGCATGTCTTGAAATGCAATGGATGCATTTTTGTTTTTTTTTATCGATGGAATGAAATCCAAACACTGGAAATAAATAACGCCGATTGAGTTGGAGTTCTTATCCCCTAGGGCTTCTCTTACCAACCAACCCTTGCCCGGAAAACAAACCGGAAGATGAGAGCATTTTCTACTTACCGCTGATGTAAACTGAGAACGCTGGAGCCAATACTGTGAAAAGCGGAAAAAAGAGACTAAATTAGCAAGGTACAATGGTAATAAAACGGTACGGTTTTGCATACGCGGCAAACCTCGGATAGATTTATGCCGGTAATGTGGCACATTTTCCCTCGCCCCGGAAGCGGATGTAATGAACAGATGACAATGACCATCGCCGAGCTGAGTCGATAGACCGTGGCGAACACACACACACACACACCCTGACCTTGTCAACGGAACGACAAGCAAATGACAAAATTGTATGAAACAAAAGGAAAACCCTTGTGATGGCGAACCATAATAGCATGAATTTGCAGCTCATTCGTTTGATAGCATGATCGTATGTGGAGCTGATGATGTTCTCGAGGCACACTTGTGCGAAAATGATGATGAAACTGCCAACGTTCTGTGTCGCCCCGGTGTAAATGATTGCTCATGCATGTCGTCAGCTTCTATCGGGTTTTTTTTTCAGTGACCGAAAAGGTTTCTTAGAACCTTCTTCATTACCTCCGGCATATGAAATCAAAGATGGCTTCGGCTTATAATTATGACTGCAAAATTGTGGTGGAAGGATTTACGAAGCACGAATGATCGCCTGACCGCAAAGATTACTTTCCGGTTTTGTACCGGGTTGGCGCATGTTTCGTCTTAAAATTATCTCTTTCCTTTCGTTCGCTAGAATCCCATCTAAGGCCTTTCCGATACATAATTGCTCCAGCCGACAAGCACGCCGGACCAGAACCCATCTAAAAACAAGTCAGAAATCTTGCGTTCAGGGTGACCTTTCCGGGTTGTTCGAGGAAAGAAAGGCGATGGATAGAGACACTGTTAATTTTTTAACGTCCGTCATTAAACTTGCCCGGGGGTGTTGGTTGGACTTTCCCGAAGATTTCGTACGTGTTTTTAAAATATATTTTTTAATCATTTACTGAAGTGACAAAGTTGTCAGCCGTTTTGAACTTATTCATTAGCTTGTTTGAGCTGCTCAAGTCGCGTTTGAAACACGTTATTGGTCATACCGGCGGCTTGGTGGACTAATTTCTACAATATCTAAACATCAAGGGCAAAACCGCCGGCCGGAAGTAATTTTCTCGCTTATTTTCCGAACAACAAAGAGGCCTATCCCCATGGACACAGCAAAAATTGTGCCACCTATAAATAACCCAGCTCATCTAGGAGTGAAAACATCATAAAAAACAACTCAATTGGATTGGAATTCTTTCGGTTTCCACAATAAATTTTATTTAAATAAAAGCTTTACTTGACGATTACCATATAACTGAAAATTTGGTAGAGTCACAATTTGGGGTTTTTCTATTTATGCAAAAACATGTCAATCTCACTGGGTGGCGTAATGGTACGAGTGACGATCGTCGGTAAATTACAACTCGCCAACTCATCGAAACCCTAGACACGCCGTGTTTGCAGGGAAAATGTACCGTTTAGGTAAACAGTGTTTCTAAGTAGGTACGAAGAAAAACAAAACAAATTGCAACGTGAGTCGGAAACGTGCGAGCAAAGGTGCACTTGAGGCAGAAATGCACTTTGAAGACCTGTGGTGTAACTGTTCAAAACTGTGTTGGTGTGCGAAATCTAAGCTTGCCATTTTTCTAGGCATCCACAAAAATTACGAAAACCCGTAAAGAATACTCTTTGTTCGACAAAGTAATTAAATTAATTCTGTCCACGTTTCTCCCAAGCTGCCATTCGGGTAGTGTTTGTTCAGAGGCCACTTTAATTGGCTTCCTTTCGTCGGTGTAATCATCCTTAAAGTCCCACCAAACTCATGGCGAACCTACCTTAGTGGATCCATATTCTAGGGCACTCTGGAGTCGTTGCTCGCTGGCAAATAGCGGCGGGTGTTTAATCGATAACCGATTAATGGCCGTTACCGGGGAACTCGCAACGTTCCCTCCGTCTGTTGACAGAAGAAGCAAAAGTCACCACCGAACCGCCGTTCTACGTCCTATTAGCTGCTCCACGAAGGATAACGCAACCGAGCGATGGTTGTGCGCCCTGGCACAGCACTCTATCACACGAATACAAATGACCCCGGCCGGCCCGGGACGAGACAGCACGGAAGAATAACGGGTACACACGCGAACGACGTTCCTGTGTTCCTATTCCGGCCGCTAGTGTTGGCACAAGAGAAACCCTATCGTCGTAGGTGAGGAACTTTTCTTGGGTTGGTCTTTTTTCGTTCTTTCGGGGAAACCTTCAACTATTACACCACGTTCTTCCCTTATTGCCAACGGACGAACACACGTGGAGCACACCGTTACACTTGAACAAGGGAAGGAGGCAGCCGGTCGGTATTGCGGTCTAGCTGGGTCACGGTCACCGAAGGGGAAGCCAGCACCAACTCGCCGTGACACCTTTGCGTTTGTTCTTAATCTCCCCACCAACACTGTTTCATGCACAGATTCCTTAATTCGTCGAAAGTAGACACGGATTGAGGACAATGCTTTTTTCTGCTACACGCCTGTATCGATACAACCACGCGCCTCCACGTTAGGGTTGGTTTTCCCGTTTGCAATTGGATTCCGTCGTCGTAATGCCGTACCGCAACTTGGCGCAACTTTTTGGTGCCCCGACCAGCGCGTTGCTATATTACGGAGTACACACAACCGTCACGACGGAGGCGTTGAGAGAAACTGTTGCGCCGCGAGCCGAACGGCCGACGAAAACCACGCGCTACTACGATACGAATCCTCGGGATCGCCAGCCGCGCGGTAACCGGTTTTGTCGTCATCGATTGTTGGATCTTCCAATGGTTGGGGGAGGTTTGAAGGGGTTGCCAAGATAATGGGGACGCCTTGCATGACGCCATCGAAACGTGGTTAGA